>NC_133108.1:36844550-37457050 GCF_022965805.1 Primulina eburnea | reverse complement strand
TCTGGTTCAGTTCAACTGGTTCAGTTGGACTGGTTCAACTCGTCTGGTTCAGTTCAGCTGGTCTGGTTCAACTGCTCTTCAGCTGGTCTGGTTCAGTTCAACTGGTTCAGTTGGTTGGTCAACTGGTCAGCATCTGGTTCAGTTTCAGCTGGTGTGCTGAAATCAGTCTAGCTGATTTCAGTTTGTGCAAAACCAGTAGCTTCATCGTCATTTATCAGCATCGTAAGCTTCGATTCAGACTTTGACTTATAAGAATGATTTGTAGATCTTTGTCTTATCTTTCCAACGCATACTGAATCGCTCCGTTTCAATAACCGAGCTGAGAGATATGACCAAAATACCGCAGCTGCTCAAACCCAACTGATTGCTGTTTTCGTGCAGTCAGTTCGTTACTTCAGCGATCAGTTAGCCCTTGATAACATTCGATTTTGCCCAACTGACGTGAGATACGATTTGTTCCAAATTGAGTTTTCTGATCAGTCCAGTTGGCGGATTGTCGTTTGGATCATCCAGCTGAGAGATATCATCAAAATTAAGAAGCTTGCCAGAAATTCAGTTTGTGCAGTATTCAGTTTTAGCTTGCTTCTTGTGTTTGCAACTTCACACTTGAGTAAATATGTTAGAAACACAATAACAAGTTTTGTTAACATCAAAATCAAGATTACGAACATGAAATGTTCCAACAAAAATAATTATTTAATCAACAATTTGTACGTGTGTTATCTTTAAGTATCTTCGACACCTCTAGACAATACTATGAAGCAGTGATGTTTCATCTTTACGAGTACTTCAGAAAATTATTCCGAACTTTATTTATGTTCTCTCATTTCTCGCTAGTACATTGTACATCAACTCTTCTTCACTATATAAAGATTTGTTTTGATTTTTGATAGGATTTCTCGAATAAATTATTACAAGACAAGGAAATAAGTATTTCATTAGGAAATAATTTTTTTTAAAATATTAGAGATTAAATCTAAAATTTAAGAACTCAATAATCTAGAAAAACAAAATTGTTAATATACGGTTTCATTTGAAATGAAAAAATAATTTTAAGGAATTGTGTCTTTCTAATCTCTTTGCAATAATTCTATTTTTAAATTTCTAACAAAAAGATTTAATGAATTGGCAGAAGACAACAACATTTGGATATTATATAATTAAGTCAGAGGTTTTTTATTAAAAATAAATCAAATCGTGAATTGAATTATCCGAAATACAAAAGTTTTTATAGCTATATTTGTACATAAAATGAGTATTATTCTGTAAAAGAACCGAAGCTATCTTTTTTTCTTTGGAAAAAAAACTGAAGTTGCATTGCAAGTTCTATAATGTTCGGAGCAGTTGACTGCTAATATAGTATGGCATAGTTTGGTACATATGATAGGATAAACACGTGATATATAATATAAGGATAAGTTAATGATAAATAAGATGTAGGATATTATATTTAATGCTTGGTATGATTTTAATAAGAGTGATTAAATTTATATATTAGATTGTAATGACAAAATTAACCTTATCATAATAAATTTTATAATTTCAAAGTTGTTGCTTGAGTTCATATTTTTTATCTGTTCATGTGTCGATAGTACTTGCATGTTTATTTATTTTTACATAATTTTATATATTATATAATATGATAATTGAGCCCTTGATTTTTTGAGTCAAGTCAAATATCAATTTTTAAAGTTAATCGAGTGATAATAATAATTTTATTGAGATTTATAAAAATTATTTATATAATTATCTCGAATTCATTTATATAATTATCATATTATATAATATATAAAAATAAATAAAATATTTATTTGATTTTAATTTCTACCTACTAGTATAGATTTATAAAAAAATCATTTATAAATTGAGGGTAATTAAGTCATTTATAATGTATTTTATCATTATATTAAAATTATCACACTTTATATTAGGGATATTTTATCCTTCTAAAAAATTATTTATCAAGGACCCATGATATTATCACGAGCTTTTTAAAAAGGTACCAAACATGGGATAAGAAGGATTATTTATCAATCCCTCTCTTATCCCATGTACCAAACTATGCCTAAGTCTTTTGTGAGATAATCTCATAATTTATTTTCACGAGTCGAGTCAGACCGTTCTATACTTAAATTGAAATTTAATATTTTAATTTAAAATTTATATTTTTCATAAATTGGATCATGTTGAAGATCATATCGCAATTTATTTTTTCAAAATTCATAACACATTATAGAAAGCTTTTGTTGGGATGAAAACAAACAGTTTCATCCGATTCAAGTTGCACCAGACAGTAGTGGCCTTTGGGAGTCCTTAAAAATTATTGACATACTTGATAACATAACGTATATCCAAATTTGATAGAGTTAACATCCCCATGTTATAAACATTATAAGTTTAGTGGTGTATTATTTTGGTAGATCCGAAAAAATTGTAATTTTGATCATTATATTTATTTTTAACGTTATATTGTGAAAATCGGTATAAATCATTTATGATTTAATATTTTACGATTTTGAATTTTTTCTCGTGAAAAATTGAGAACGATGATGTGACAATTTTATTATGATAAAAATTTGTGTGTGACGGTCTAACGGGTCGTAATTTGTGAGACATATAACTTTTTATACTAAGATTATTATTTTTTATTGTGAATATCGGTATGATTGACTCGTCTCATATCGTGAGACCATTTCACAAGAGACCTACTCTTTTACTATTACATATCATTTTGACAAATTAGCTCATTTTAGACCTAATTTTTCTCGAAGTGTTAAATAATTTTGAAAGTTAAATAAAAAATGCAAAAATTTGTGTGTGAAGATTTCACGAGTCGTATTTTGTGAGACGAGTCTCTTATTTAGGTCATCCATGAAAAATATTACTTTTTATTGTGAATGTCGGTAGAATTGATCCGTTTTACATATAAAGATTCGTGAAACAGATTTACTCAAATAAAAAAAGTTTTCTTTTGCTTTTTGCAAAATAAATTTCTGCCTTCCCCAAAAAGAAAAGATACATGCATATTTTTGTCGGCCTTTTGAATATGCAAGGATTTGGAGTTAAGTGTAAAGAAAAGAAAGTCCATGTGTCAAAATATTACTTGACGGTGAAGGGAAGTTGTTCGACGTTTAACCAAAAACCAACTATATAAACCCCATTTTGCAGCAACTTCGAATCACATCTAACTGTTGAACGATCATTTCACATTTTCACGCGTTATCCTTTTCTCTTTCGGGAAGTTTGCTGTTAAATTCATTTGATTCCTAACTTTCCTTCTCTTTAACGATACACGGGTGATTGTCATTTTCAGAGCATTCAGTTTTTTGAAGCTGTTTCTTGTGGAGGTTAAATTATAGGATCCTGGTAGGTAAAAGTTTGGTGTTTTTCAGGATTTTAATTTGATTTAATTTCTTTTGAATTGAAGATGTAAGTAAATTTGTGCAAGTGTGGATGTTTTGAAGCATATTGCTCTGATTTTGAGTTGATTTTCTCCTCTGAGGCCGTCTTCTCAGGATTTTGTTACTGGAGGCTTTTAATTTTGTGTATCTCGGTGTTCTTTTTCCATGTGATATACAAGATTAAAACTTTCGGAATGATTGAACGGCGAGCTTCTGCTTTGCCTGCTATCGGTGGAGTGTGTCGGTGCGTCAAGCTTGTGTTGTACCTTTGAGTCGATTGAAGAATTAATTTGAGAGTTGAGACCCACTCTCTGGTCCTGACGTCGAATCCTCTGAGACGTCTATAGATTTTTCCCGAATTTGATATTTTCACTTTCTGCTGGTCACTATCTTGATTTTCTGTCCTCCATGCGAAGATAAAAATAGAGAAACAAATACGATGACGAGCGAAAAACTAATTTTTTTTAAAAGCTTTTGTCAAGTATTGGAGTAGAGGATCTGGATCTTGGTATAGTGGTCCAAGTATGCGCGCGATTTTAAAATTGAAAGTGTTTTTGGTTTAAGTTTGTGTGTTGAGTGCGCATACTTCTTTGCCTGGGGTCCTTACTTTATCCAGCAAAAGTTCCCGGTTGCAGTGGAAATAAATTTGAATTCTGGGATAGATGAGAGGTATATTCAAATGCTGCACTTTTTGTTGTCGCAATTATAAGTTTGTAACTGGACTACGCTGTGGTTTTAAGTTCACTTAATACCTTATTTGTCGGTAAAAAAAAAATTTTAACTGTTGAAAGTCGACTATCAAATTTTTTTTTTACCTGGTTTTCTGGCATGAAGCTGGATTTCTTACCTGCGGATGATAGCATATTTAGGACTACCTGATGCTTGTTTAATTATGTTCTCTCTAGAAATTTCTGAATTGGTCGGCACTGTGATAATATCATCAAGTGTCCTTGACAATGGGATTGAAAGAATCTAAATAATGCAACCTTTGCTTTGTATGGTTTTTTTATTTGATTATCAGATTTCAGAAGCTTTTCTGTGTCTTTTGCTCGACGACGGTGATTGTTCGTATCATAATTTATGTAGTGAATTATTTGGCTATGCAGTATAATCTCAAGCAGTCCTAGAAGGTACAAAAATGACAGTCATACCGAAGATCTCTGTCAACGACGGGAACCTTGTGGTTCATGGGAAAACCATTCTCACTGGAGTGCCTGACAACATTGTGCTTACCCCGGGGTCAGGCGTTGGACTTGTTGCAGGGGCGTTCATTGGTGCAACGACCTCTCACAGCAAAAGCCTCCATGTCTTCCCAGTTGGTGCCTTAGAGTGAGTACTTGTTATTCAAAATCATCATTTATTCAGAGATTTGTTTCGCAATCCTTAGTGATTATCTTTTTAGGGATGTTTCATCGGTAGACTAGGTTTTCCATTTGTTAATGGCCCTATTTTGACGTATCGATGCTTAATTAGGGATTTTAGGGACATCACCACTGACATATTCATCAACACTTTCATTTTTATAACCATGCGCTTTAAGTAGTTTTTCAAAGAAACAAAAATTTAATTAAATAAAAGAAACAAACTGGCTTGTCAAGTGAATTTAAAGAATAGAACTTTAATCTCTGTTTTTGATTCCTTCCACGTGATATCTTGGACTTTTTTCTTGTAATTTGCAACATCTAATCAAAATTATTTTGGCTTCTTCTGTCACAGAGGTGTCCGGTTTATGTGCTTATTTCGTTTCAAGCTCTGGTGGATGACTCAGAGAATGGGAACTTGTGGGAAGGACATTCCGCTGGAGACTCAATTCATGCTGGTCGAAAGCAAAGACACGTGCGAAGGCGAGCGTGAAGATGCTCCAACTATTTACACTGTGTTCCTTCCTCTCCTTGAAGGGCAATTTCGTGCTGTTCTTCAGGGCAATGAGAAGAATGAGCTGGAGATCTGCCTCGAGAGTGGTGAGTAGTTCATGGAACCGGAAAGCATTGGATGTATCAGTGTATGCTTAAATGAAACATTGTGCATATCCTGTGGAGACATAAGTTCTGCTTTCCCGATTCACATTAAGCCATAAGATCCATTCATCAATGGTGCTATATGTGTAGTGGAGTTGGCAACAAGGCGAACACCACTGAGATGGAGAAATGGATAACTCCCTGTTATCACATGCCTGTCTTAATGGAGTTCCTAGGGGTTGTGGGGGAGATAACTAGAGAAAAACAGTAGAAAGAAAGAAAAAACAACTTTTTTTGTTGTCGTTTGATGCAGGTGATAATGCTGTGGAAACAAACCAAGGACTACACCTTGTTTACATGCATGCTGGTACAAATCCTTTTGAAGTTATCAACCAGGCTGTGAAGTAAGCCATTTTCTCTTTGCATAACACGAGCCCCTCCAAATAATGCTTGTTAAGAATTTTATGCACTCTGTGTTCATTCCCTGATGGAATTTTTTTTTGTGTGAATCAGAGCTGTAGAGAAATACTTGCAAACCTTTCAACACCGTGAAAAGAAGAAGGTGAGATTATGTTATGCTGCTTTATTTATAACTTATTTTGTTGATCAAGATTCAGATTCGAGCTGTACAACTTATGCTTGCATATTATTCATGTTGTTTCTTTTGTAGCTACCCTCCTTCCTTGACTGGCTAGGATGGTGCACATGGGATGCTTTTTACACCGATGTCACTGCAGAAGGTGTTGAAGAAGGACTAAACAGGTCAATATGGTTATATTTGTCCGTCCTTCGAACGGCATATTTTGATGAATTATTGCTAACAGTAAATTTGTTTTCTTGTTTATCGTTTCAGCTTGTCCAAGGGAGGAACTCCTCCTCGTTTTTTGATCATAGATGATGGCTGGCAACAGATTGGAAGTGAGGTCAAGGATGATTCGAACTGTGTTGTTCAAGAAGGAGCTCAGTAAGGCTTTTTTTCAAATTAATTTTGTGCTTACTTTCATCAGTTATTACAATGGACTAAATGATTTTTCAGTATGCCAGTTGTGTTATGATTCGAGAAGATGGAAATTGCTAGCTTTAACATTTCTGGGGCGATGCCTTTATGTTAATTTTGCAGGTTTGCAAGCAGGCTTACAGGAATTAAAGAGAACACAAAATTTCAGAAAAACGGGAAGAATAATGAAACAGAACCGGGTCTCAAAGTTGTCGTGAGAGATGCCAAGAAGCATCACAATATTAAGTAAGTTCTCTCCAACTTGGTTTCCCTACTCACATTTCGTGATTTTGCATATGTTGTTATTCATGGCAATTTTTTACGCTTTTGTATCCGGACAATGTTTTTATTTCCAGGGGATATAACCTTCTTGCCATTTTTTATTGTTATTTACCTGATGTACAAATACGTCTAGTCACATAGAGAAGGTGGTCTTGAATCTTATATGTTGCAATTATGAATCTTCAGGAATGTATATGTATGGCATGCCCTAGCTGGTTACTGGGGTGGAGTGCAGCCTGCAGGACCTGGTATGGAACACTACGACACTGCTTTGGCCTATCCAGTGCAGTCTCCTGGTGTGCTAGGCAACCAACCAGATTTAGTTATGGATAGTCTTGCCGTTCACGGCTTAGGCCTGGTTCACCCCGAAAAAGGTCTTCGACTTTTACAACGAGCTTCATGCTTATTTAGCGTCGTGTGGAGTGGATGGTGTCAAAGTTGATGTACAGAACATCATCGAGACCCTCGGTGCTGGTCATGGTGGTAGAGTGTCTCTCACTCGTAGTTATCACCAGGCCCTTGAAGGCTCCATCTCACGGAACTTTCCTGATAATGGATGCATCGCTTGCATGTGTCATAATACGGATGGTATCTATAGTGCCAAGCAAACTGCGGTTGTTCGGGCTTCTGATGATTTCTACCCTCGTGATCCTGCTTCACATACCATCCACATTTCTTCCGTAGCTTACAATACAATATTCTTGGGAGAGTTTATGCAACCGGATTGGGATATGTTCCACGTGAGTTTAAATGAAATTCAATCTTGACAAACGGAATTCAAGTGCATATTTTGTATCTTAGTTTGTATGGTGTGTGAAATGTTGACTTGTGCGTTTATATCATAGAGCCTGCACCCAGCCGCGGAGTACCATGCCGCAGCTCGAGCAGTTGGAGGATGTGCAATTTATGTTAGGTAATCCCACTTTTAAACCCGATCATCTCCTCAATACCTTTTTTTTGAAATTTATTCTGTTCATTCTCAAAATTCTAATGCTTTCCGTCCATCAGTGACAAGCCTGGTAACCACAACTTTGAGCTTTTGAAGAAGTTGGTTCTTCCTGATGGGTCCGTTCTTCGTGCACAATTGCCTGGACGACCAACATTGGACTGTCTCTTTGTCGATCCAGCTAGAGATGGAACAAGGTTTGTGACCTCACCTCTCAGCCAAATGTCCGAAATCTTTCCTAAATATCCTACTATAACTAAAATTTGCCTTTGCCCACCTTATATTCTGCAGCTTACTTAAAATCTGGAATGTGAACAAATGTTCCGGATTAGTAGGAGTCTTCAACTGCCAAGGTGCTGGCTGGTGCAAGACAGCAAAGAAGACACGCATTCACGATGCCTCCCCTGGAACTCTGACCAGCTCTGTTCAAGTGACTGACGTCGATACTCTATCTCAAATTGCTGGATCGGATTGGAATGGAGTTGCAGTAGTCTATGCCTACAAATCAGGAGAAATTATTCTCTTGCCAAAAGGCGCATCTCTGCCAGTGACACTCAAATCTCTTGAATACGAACTTTTCCACTTCTGTCCCGTGAAGGTGAGAGCTGCTCTAGTACGCCAAAAAACCTTATTGTCAGCTGTGTGTCACTACTAATGAGCTCTTTTCGTAACACAGATTATAGCAACAGACGTTTCCTTTGCACCAATTGGCTTGCTGGGTATGTTCAACTCTGGTGGTGCCGTGGAGCAGTTCGATTTCCAGAAAGCACCCGAATGTGATTTGCCAGCAGCAGCAACTGTCACACTTAAGGTCAGGGGAAGTGGTACTCTTTGGAGTCTACTGTTCTCAACGGCCCCAGAAATGCATCATGGATGGCATGGATGCTGAGTTTAACTACAAAGCTGAAACAGGATTGGTAACTCTGATCATACCAGTTCCGGAGGAGGAAATGTATAGATGGACTATTGAAGTCCAAGTCTAAGCAGTTTTGTAAATTTATCGTAATTAAAGAAATTTGGGTTTAGGGACTTTAGAGGAAGATCCGAGTGGGAAAAATAATCGGAGTTTGTATCAGTTTTCGTGTTGTGTTATCTAATAAAATTAGCTCTGTTTTCTATGTTTTTCCGAAAATAGATAGAAATTAATCCAATGACATAAATTGAGTACATAACCTTGAAAGCTTCAAATAAGATCTCATACAAAGAAACTGCAATTACACCAGTCACATTTGCACAATGCACGTCTGAAAAGCAGCATAAATCATGCCAATCCATTAAAATCATTATCGATTTTTTTTATTATCGATTTAAAGTCGTGTAATGTTCAGATATTGCAACGATTCTCGCAATAAACATTGTATTTCTGTGGGTTTTTATCTATATTTATATGTTTAGTGATCGATCTGTCAAAATAAACCCACAAATATTTTCAAGAATAAAACTTAGTATTTGCAAATCAGATGAAGGATTGAAAATGACTTACCACATTGGCCTTGATCCTTGACTGGTGTGACAGCCTCTTTCTCCTATCCATGCTAGGTGGCACAGCACTTACATTTTCATATCTAAACGAGGTTGTTTTAGCGTACCATTCTCCGTTTGCTGTCGAATGTCGCACCTTAAGTCCATTTCTAGCAGCCTTAAAACTCCTCATCAGTTTGATCAGCAAATGCGTTGTTACCAAGCTTGTAAGGCAGATTTTGAGCTTCGTTAAACTTTTCAACGAACTCAACGTATCCTTAAATATCTTAAAACACAGCACTTTTTCTTCATTAATTTTATAAACGCGACCATATTGAGTCATCCATTGTTCGTGTCGTTCTAGCATGGACGATGTTGGTACGGTGCGAGACACGGTTTGATGGACAAGCATTGCGGAGATGATCAAGGACATGGTAAGGAATATGGTGTGTTTCATGCCAACTGAGACAGCCATATTTTTGGTAAATATATCAAATAATAGTATGATATTTTCGTGCCTTGTGATATAATCTTTGATGATACCATGTATTTATAGAGAATGAATATTAACCAAGTTTCTTCCTTAAAAGCATCGGAATCTGATGAAAGTTAAATGATTATTGCAATCAAATAATTTAAACTAGTTTTCCTGGGAGATTAAGGTGAAAAATAGTCACAGACAACTATGGTATCCTTAACTTTGTTTCATTATTGATTGAAATAGACTATTATTTTGAATTAGATTGTGCCAACAAGACCATAGCTTTTCTTAACAGAACTTTGGTTGTTTGGAAACAAATTTAAATATGTTAAAATAAAATAAAATAAAATCCCATTGTAATATAAATATAAGTTAATTTGTATATACCTTCTGAACGTCTATTGCAGCATCTATTCTTAAGGTTTCTTTGGCTATCGATTTCGACTGCAGTAAAAGCCATCCATGCCAACGAATTGTATTGCAAAATGTGGATTTAGCAGGGAATGAGGAAAAGCTAAAGCAGAGTGTAACAATACCAATTTACAGGAGAACGGAACAGTTACGCCAAGCTGCCCTTAAATCTACAATACAGTTAAGGATAAAGTGTGGTAGGAAAATGAAGTTTCGTGGATTCTTTATACGATCTAGCATTCATTGGTGCACATTGCATACTACTTGTATCTCACTGATACAATGGGACCGTTGTTTGCATATTTGAGGTTATTTTTAATAGATAGCTGATAAAACAAAATGCACAACAAAACAGTTGTCAATATCTACCATCTAATTTTATTCAAGCGGAAAATGTTCTGAATTACAAATATATTGTTCGAGCTTGAGAGTCTTCTAACGACGTTTAAATGACGAGGACGGAGTATTTGATGAATCTAGCTAAACAATCTGTTTTTTTCCGCATGGCGTGGTATATCTGGAAACAAGAATCTGTAACAAAATCAGCAAAGTTTGATTGTCTAGCTACTTTTCAAAGTTTCTTTTTCTGCATGTCAAACCACTTATGTTGAATGTTGGGAGAACATAAATACAAGGCGTACCTTATAATTTCGCATATGCTCTGAACTTTTCAGGTGCGTCCTTAACAGATTCAGGTATACGCATGTTGCAAAAAAGAGTAACTCTTGAGGATGCAATTAGTGTTTTATTCTCAGGAATGGAGGGATCACATTTCGAAAGTTGCACCTCCCATACCTGCTCAAAAAGTTCCATGGCATTCTTAATTAGAGCAGATGAATTGCATGAATATATACACATTTTCAATTACTAGCCTAGCCCCATGCTATCCAAAGTAAAGGTTGCTCTAATTTTCATCTGAATATATGTACACCATTCAGGATATTCTCTTCGATAAAAAACTAGTTTTACCAGAAACTTTATGTAGTTCAAACAATAATTTTATATTAACGCATCCTCCCACATATAATCCTGAGACCTAGGAATCTATGTTCCAAATTGATATTCAAGGCGTACAAGTGTACGATAAAACACCACTCATTTAAAAAAAAAATTCTACCTGAATGGTTTTGCCAATGTTGACTGGTGTAGCCTCAGCAATGACAAAGTCTCCTAACTGCGCGCTCTTTAAATAGTTGATGCTGAGTTGTATCCCAGCCACTCTCTGCAGCCCTGATGCAAGGTGAGCTCCCATGCTTGCGAGAGCCTCAGCTATCAGAGCCGAGACCCCACCATGCAGCATCTTGAATGGCTGCATATCCAGATCTCAAATGCTCAATTAAAGATAACTCAACCACCAATCATTCAATGTCATGAAGTTATTAGAAACT
This sequence comes from Primulina eburnea, assembly GCF_022965805.1. NCBI lineage: Eukaryota > Viridiplantae > Streptophyta > Magnoliopsida > Lamiales > Gesneriaceae > Primulina > Primulina eburnea. The sequence goes on along the minus strand of NC_133108.1, from coordinate 37,445,725 downwards.
ACTAATTCCAAAAGTTGAAAATAATGGAAGGTGATCCAATAAAAGTTGTATAATTTAACACGTGCACACATATCTATGCCGTAGACCATGAAACATAGATCCAGAAACAACATATAAAGCATACACGTGCATGTCGGTCTAGTATTGGACATCAAAGTCTTGAGGAACTAACACACAAGGCAAATTTCAATGAAATATAAAGTGATTGCAGAATAGAAGGATTAGACTTCCATAATCTTGGTATTTAATGGTAGACAAGAAATTAAGAACCAATAGGAGATGCCCTGACAAGAATTTAATACTTCGAAGATATCTTTATAACAAAAAATAACAAATAAGCTAGTATAAGGAGTGGTACCTGACAACACTTTGAAGTGACCAGAAGGTGGCCTGAAACTTTGCGAGGTGAAAGGTCATCTATTTCAAATCCAATTGCGTGAAGCGGAGCATCCAAAATTTCTGTATTTGGTCGTCCTCCGGTAGGTGGCGGTGGTGGGTTCATCCTTCTTAGCCTCTTGCTTGCTTCGGGTGCTCTTGTACAAATATTCTAAACTGAAAAAAGAAATCACAGGTTGAATTCTGATCCAAAATGGAATTCTTATACCATCAAATATGGATGTTTAAACAGAAAAAGGCAATCACAGTTTGAATTCTGATCCAATATGGAATTCTGATCCAATATGGATGCTTATCCTAATTTTTTTCAATTAGATCTCTTATTGAAGTCACAGCTTCTTGTTAAGAGAAGTCACAGCTTCTTGTTCATATCAACTTTTTAGACATTTAAGCTGGTAACATTGGTTCAGTATTCATTAACCATGAAAGGAAGCTTCACAGACTTTCAAAAATCACATTCATTACACAACGCAAAAGCTAAAAGCCAAAATTTTGCAAACTCAGAAGAAAAAGTCTCTCAAAATGTAAAACAGATGCCTGAAATCCAGAGCAAAAAGGAAAAAAGAATCGACAATTCAATAACGTAAAAGTTATAAACCAAGGGAAAACGGCTCAAATCCCAAACGCAAACATAAACTAGTCCCGAATCCCGATTAGTATACCGATTCAACAACGAAAAATAAAGTTCGATATCCGCAGATAAATGATTTTTATGGAGATACAAAAAAACCCACCAGCAATCCTTCGTGAATACGAGTTTGTTCAGAGAAAATACAGCTTCAAAACGAGTGAAGCAATAAGGCATCCGCCATTTGCAAATGAAGGAACCAAAATATATACAAAGGTGAGCCGTCGTATTAGGTGAGATAAAGCCTTGCATCGGTCAACGCTGATGAGCGCCGCCGCAGTAGCGCCATGGTGAATCACCCGACTGCGAATCGATACTTTGACTGTCATATGTGGGGCATGAATTTGGTTGCTTTACGAATTAAAAAAATATATAATATTTTTCAGCGCCAAATTTTAAATTATTTTAATTTTATTCTAAGATATTATAATAATATTTTATAATTCATGCTTTAAATGAGAGGAGACTTCTAAATTTGACAAATACATTTTAACTAAAAATATCCATTTACAAATAGGAACAGGTCAAATAGTCTAACAATAGTTTCTTGACTCCAGGTGGTCAGGTCACATTTGTCCACCAGAGATATTATATCTTTATTAATTAATCTATTTAATTAAGAAATAAAATTTTGATAATTAGTTACAAATCGTAAAATACATAGACAAAACTCGTGTGAGACGATCTCACGGGTCATACTTTGTGATGTTAATTGTTTCACATCGGTTGGATAAATAACCTTTGAGTGGTATATATGGGATTGGACAATCCCCTTGAGCTAGCTTTTGAGGTTGAGTTAGGTCCAAGTTCCAATCTTAACATGGTATCAGAGCCCGAGTTTCACCGTTATGTGTTGGACTGCCTATAATTAGGCCACCCGTTCTGGCCATAATTGGGTCATTTGTAAACTTCACGCTCCAGATGTTCATTCCTGGACGTGAGAGGAGTGTGTTAATTGTCCCATATCGGTTGGATAAATAACCTTTGAGTGGTATATATGGGATTGAACAATCATCCCTCCTTGAGCTAGCTTTTGGGGTTGAGTTAGGTCCAATTTTCAATCTTAACATGTGACACGGATTTCTTATTTTGGTTATCTATGAAAAAATATTACTTTTTTATCGTGAATATCGGTAAGGTTGACCCGTCTCACAGATAAAGATTCGTGAGACCGTCATATGAGACATACTCAAACATATAAATGTTAAATTTGTTGCGAACCTGGTCATTTATGTGGTGGATTTCCACATATTAATTGTATGAACAAGTTGATTAAATGTTTTTTTTTTTAAAATCTCTCTTTCTATCAAAACATTGAAAAATTATAGCGTGACTGCTGTTCACTTCCGATGTGACATAGTCTAAGAACTGACCAAAATTTTCAAATTTATACGTTCATTTTTTTAATATATTTGATTTTTCTTGAAAATGAATTCCAACTTTATTTGCAATATGTATGGCAGATCAATTACAGGTTTGCTGTTTTTAAATTGTATTTTTATGTTAAAATAAAATATACAAACTTTTTTTTTTTGGAATCTGAAAATTATAAACTGAGATCGATGGAAGCAGCAAACCAAAAAATATACAATGTTTTTTTTAAAAATAAAAATCTCTGGAAATTTATTTTGGGAAGAAGTAAAAATGTATTTTTGGGTATTACTTTATGATAGACGATTTTTACTTGTGCAAATCGCATCATATAAAAGTTTATTTGGTATTATATTAAACTAAATAATTTTTGGGACACCACCGTTGATACAACTCAGGCACTTCTTCATTGCACATAAAATTTGAAATTTCTTATTTGGTTTTATTTCGGGAGTTTAAAGAGGTTGAGAAAATAAAATATATGTTTGGTTCTATTTTAAAAAATGTAACTAAAATACAATAGAGATAATTTGATAAAATTATTCTAAATTTTAAATATTATATCATGGTTATTGTTAGAGCCCAGCCTAGCCCATTTGCCCTGAAACCCAGCCCAATTTCATTAAGTTAAAAAAAAATAAAAATAATAATAATTATAACTTTCTCTTCCTCATCCGTATCTGACTGTAATTTTCTTCCAAATGCTTTAAGAAATTTCGGAGCTTCGTCCGTCGATTGTGGCCGCTCCGCTTGCCTAAAAATTAAATTAAATTAAATACATATTTGAAAAACCATCGATGTTAGCTTTCTATTGATATCTATTTTGCAAGAAAAATCGCGAATCCAAGTCACAACCGTAGCCGACCGCCACCTATTTTCACCGGAAAATCGGGAAAAAACTTTAGTTTAGGTTGTTTGAAGATTGAATTCGAAGCTTAAGATAAGATTCGGACTTTCAGAGGTTTGTTTTAGATTTTAGGGTTTCGAATTTTGGTTATTTTAATTCATTTGAATTTCAACAATTAATATATATATTGTATTATTGATTGTAGGTGCTATATCGGAGCTAATTGGATGTATTAACAAAATTTCAGAATTTATTTTGGCATAATTTCAAAAATTCAGAATTTTATAATTGAATTTTCGAATTTTAGTATTCAATGATTAGTGTTTAGATGCTATAGAATTGTCGTATATTAATTTTAGAAAGCCTAAATTATGAATTTTTGGAATTTTAGGCTAAATTGGTGAATATTGGCAAAACAAATAGAAGTTAATGTGAAATAAATTATTTGCCACAAGATCGGATTCTTTGGGAAAATCCTTATGATATTTCAATAGTAAATTAAATATTAGTTGAGGTACGCATGAACTATTTCATTATGACGTCTATAATGATGTGGAATGACATTAAGTATTTTGGTAGTGAATTGTGGTGTGACTTATGTGCTTCTGTGAATAACGTGATTGCAATCACGCATTTATTTGAGTTGATACTATTAGGCATAGTTTGGTACACATGATAGGATAAACATGTGATATATAATATAAGTATAAATTAATGATAAATAAGATGTATGATATTATATTTAATGTTTGGCATAGATTGCCATCATTATTGACTTTTTGAGCTGTTCAGTCATCTAGGAGCGAGTGATATGATTAGATCACTCGTGACATCTTATCAATTGAGCGAATAATAGGATTAACACGTGCCTGATGACTGTACGAGGACTGACCGGATCGCTACCGGACCCTCGATGCTACATGTATGGATGAGCGACGACTTGATGTTTAGTGGCTGCATTCCTGGCACGGGTGGCCACTGTTCCTGTTCTTGTTCCTGTTGCTGATGCGTTTCATTTGAACTCCATTTTGATATCCGTTATTTCGTTGTTACCGACATGCATTGCATTGCATTTTATTTTATTTTATTTCACGTCAGTTATATTTGTCATAATTTTACTTGTCATCATACTGGGGCTTGACCTTTTTTTCTTTTTATGGTGTGAATGTTTTTGATGCCATAGCAGGTTATCCAAGAGGCTTTGACGCCTTTGGTGAAGCGTCAGGCAGCGACGCCTAGTAGTTGGGTTGTCGATTGAGAGTTCCCAGATATACGGGGAGGTCATGCAGAAATTTCTATTGGCCCAAAGGAAAATTTTTAACCGCTTTTACTGTTTAGATTAACGAATCCTGGTTATCTGTGTCGGCTCATAAAGTCAAAGAAAGTGGCAGGCATTAAATGAGAAGACATGTTTTAATTGTTGGCTATTTAGCGGATATTTCTTGGAAATTTCAGAAGAAGGAAGACGTGTTTTACGCGTATAAAACGCGTGTTCACACTGACAAGAAGCTCTATAAATAGAGCTCCCCCCTTCATTCGGAAATCATCCCTTCTTCGAGTTTTCTCTCATCTTATAAGCATTTGAGTGCTTAGTTCTATAATATTTGTGAGATGTTTTGTTCTCTTGTATTAAGAGAGTGTGTGTTCTCTTTGGAAACACAATGAGTGAGTTGTACACCACAAAATATTATAGTGAAATTATTTTCATCTTACCCCTGGTTTTTACCCAAATAATTTTAGGGGTTTTTCACGTAAATCTCAGTGTCTAGTTTATTCTTTATTTTCAGGTTTTTGCTATCTCAAATTCCGCACATGGGACCAACAAGTGGTATCAGAGCATTGGTAAAATTTCTTAAAATTATGAGTATGCTCTGTGGTTGCAGCCCAGACTGATCTTCGACATCAGAAAAGATTTTTTGAGATTTTTTATTTAAGGCGGGATTATTTTGTCCGGTCTACTAAAATTGTTGTAGACATAATGGCGGGAAGGTACGAGATAGCAAAGTTCAACGGAAGCAATTTTATGCTGTGGAAAATAAAGATACAAGCAGTTTTAAGAAAGGAAAATTTCTTGGCGGCTATTGGAGATATACCGGTGGAGATTACGAATGATGAAAAGTGGAATGAGATGAATGATAATGCTGTTGCCAATTTACCCTTGGCTATTGCTGACGAAGTTTTGTCAAGTATCTCTGAGATAAAAACAGCCAAAATTATCTGGGATACTCTGACAAAGATGTACGAGGTCAAGTCGCTACACAACATGATTTTCCTAAAGAGGAGGCTTTATACTCTTCGGATGGCGGAATCCTCATCGATGACTGACCATATCAATACACTAAATACTCTATTTGCCCAACTCACTTCCATGGGGCATAAAATAGGAGAAAATGAACGTGCAGAGCTTCTACTTCAAAGTCTACCAGATTCATATGATCAACTTATCATCAATATTACCAACAATATTCTGATGGGCTTTCTAAGATTCGACGATGTCTTAACCGCGGTTCTCGGAGAAGAAAGCCGACGCAAGAATAAGGAAGACAGGTTGGTTACTTCGAAGCAGGCAGATACTTTGCCGATGATAAGGGGAAGATTTATGGACCGTGACTCCAGTGGGAGCCAAAGGCGAGGTAGATCAAAGTCAAGAAGTAAGAAGAAAAATATTTACTGCTTTAAATGTGGCGGTAAAGGGCATTTCAAGAGAGAATGTACGAGTATCGATAAAAGTTCTCAAGGAAATGTGGCCAATACTTCAGGCAGTGGTGAAATATTATTCAGCGAAGCAGCAACTGTTACAGAAGGCAGACACAAATTTTGTGACACATGGATAATGGATTCAGGAGCGACGTGACATATGACGTCTCGGAGAGAATGGTTTGATCATTATGAACCAATCTCAAGAGGATCTGTATTCATAGGAAATGATAATGCCTTAGAAATCGCTGGGGTCGGTACTATCAAAATTAAAATGTTTGATGGCACCATTCGACCATACAGGAGGTACGACATGTGAAAGGACTGACGAAAAATCTTTTGTCCTTGGGGCAATTGGATGACATCGAGTGCAAAACTCGGATCAAGAACGAGATCATGAAAATTGTGAAGGGAGCGCTTGTGGTTATGAAGGCGGAAAAGGTTGCTGCAAATCTGTATGTACTTTTGGGAGAAACACACAAAGAGGCAGAACTAGCTGTTGCATCAATTGGTTCAGGAGAAGAATTAACAGTGTTATGGCATATAAAGCTCGGGCATATGTCAGAACGGGGTTTGAAAATTCTCTCAGAACGGAAGCTGCTACCGGGACTTACAAAAGTGTCACTACCTTTTTGTGAGCATTGTGTTACCAGTAAACAACACAGATTAAAGTTTGGCACTTCTACTGCCAGGAGCAAAAGCATATTGGAGTTGATTCATTCGGATGTTTGGCAAGCACCGATTGTATCCCTAGGAGGAGCGATATACTTTGTCTCGTTCGTTGATGATTTCTCTAGGAGATGTTGGGTGTATCCAATCAAGAAGAAATCAGATGTTTTCCAGATCTTCAAAGATTTCAAAGCGTGGGTTGAACTTGATTCTGAAAAGAAAATCAAGTGTCTGAGGACTGACAATGGAGGAGAATATACCAGTGAAGAGTTTGATGCATATTGTCAACATGAGGGCATCAAAAGACAATTCACGACGGCTTACACACCTCAACAGAATGGAGTGGCGGAGCGGATGAACAGGACCTTGTTGGACTGAACAAGAGCTATGTTGAGGACTGCAGGTCTAGAAAAGTCATTTTGGGCAGAAGCAGTCAAAACCGTTGTTATATTATCAATCATTCTCTTTCAGTGGCTATTGATCCGAAGACTCCGATGGAGATGTGGACCGGGAAGCCGACAAATTATTCTCATTTGCATATATTTGGAAGTCTGTGTACGTTCTGTACAATGAGCAAGAAAGATCGAAGTTGGATTCGAAATCCAGAAAATGTATCTTCTTGGGTTATGCTGATGGAGTAAAGGGGTTTCGCTTGTGGGATCCTACTGTTCACAAGCTTGTCGTCAGCAGGGATGTTATCTTCGAGGAAGATAAAGTAAAGGGAGACAAAGTGTAGTGACCCGTTCCAGAATCACCTACTAATCAAAAACTAAGCATGCAATTAACCTAATTAACAATAATCATAGATAACAGCGGAAAAAGGCCAAAGAATCAAACGTTATACAACCCAATCGAAATCTAGAATAACCCAGAATAAAAATATTCGGTACAACCATATCGAATCAAATGGAAAACACTGAAAACTAAACCAACCAGCTACTCAACGTCCTCCTCCTGCTCCTCCTGAGCCATCCAACCTGAGGCCTGCCCCGTGGGAATGGGTTGTCCAAGAATAAACAAAACCGAGGACGTGAGCGATAAGAATGCCCAGTACAAAAGTATGAGTATACAGACCTATATGAAATGCACATGCTATGATCATGATACCAGGGTAGTCAAGAAACAGGAGTCACAAAAGGATCTCAACAATGCTCAGTCTAGAGGCGCCAAGTGGATAGTGCCGCGCGGTACACCTCTGGGTCACTGCATCCACTACAAGACAGACGTGGACCTAAAATGTCCCGGACCACCGAAGCCCTCCCGACCCGTCGGCCACTGTGTACTCTCGGTGTCCATGCGTCCACAAGACAGGGCTGAGCGACCCCAAGATATAGCTTATCTCGAAAGAGATACAGCTCAACAGCAAAGGCTATCTCGAAGAAGATACGGCTCAACATGAAATGCAACGTGCAGTAATAAACGTGACATAATAGCATGCACCATATGACATATATCAATGCACCACATAATCATGCAACACATATATGAATGTATACTCAACCAGGATATCTCGGATAGTACTTTCGTACCTCTATCACAGCAATCCTAATCTACTGGAACCACCAGACAACAGGTCTAATCCAAGCCTATTCAACAAATGAAAACCATCACTAAACTTATCTACCAGACTTAACTAGATAATCCTGAGATAAATACTGATAAAATTCCAAACCTTCGTCCGTCGCTAGCCCGCTGATGCCGCTAGCTCCCAACTAGAGCACAGCTCTGCTACAAGACCAGCAGCTCCCCGCTAGTGCCCAAATCTCGGAACAAGACTAGAACCTGTCAGAAACGACTGAAATGCTATGGAATTCTCTGAATTGGCGAGTCAAAATGAGGAAATCCGACCACTATTTATAGGCCATGTTCGGATCGTCCGAACCCTCTTCGGAACGTCCGAACTCTTACGTGTCCATCAGCTCTTGACACCTCATGTTCGGATCCTCCGAACCTACACTTCGGATCGTCCGAACTCCCACGTGTCCATCGACTCTTGACACCTCATGTTCGGATCCACCGAACTCACTTCGGACCGTCCGAACTCTTCGGTGCTTCCGAACCATCTTCGGTCCGTCCGATCATGACTCGGTCAAACTTACACATTAAACCTTCTTAATCACCATTAATCCGTTAATTACCCAATTTGGAATTCGGGCTACTACATTCTCCCCCCCTTAAAACGATTTCGTCCTCGAAATCAGGCTTAGAGGATGAACAAAACGAAACAACTCTCCATGCGCTCTAACCAATCCTCAGCATCATCGGGAGTCTCACCGCCAACTAAAGGCTTAGGCCCCATCTGCATGAAACGATGCATATCGAAACGCCTAGGACCATCCCGACGATTACGATGCTCATGATGACGTCTATGATCGTCCTGGTCACCCCATCGACCTACACTCCCCTGACTACTCCCGTCATCAAAATGGTCAGCCATCGCTACAAGATAGAATAGGGAAAATGGTAAAATGGTCAACGGAAATCCCAAAACAGAATCTATATCCCAAAATCATACGCATGCTCTGATACCATAAATGTAGTGACCCGTTCCAGAATCACCTACTAATCAAAAACTAAGCATGCAATTAACCTAATTAACAATAATCATAGATAACAGCGGAAAAAGGCCAAAGAATCAAACGTTATACAACCCAATCGAAATCTAGAATAACCCAGAATAAAAATATTCGGTACAACCATATCGAATCAAATGGAAAACACTGAAAACTAAACCAACCAGCTACTCAACGTCCTCCTCCTGCTCCTCCTGAGCCATCCAACCTGAGGCCTGCCCCGTGGGAATGGGGTGTCCAAGAATAAACAAAACCGAGGACGTGAGCGATAAGAATGCCCAGTACAAAAGTATGAGTATACAGACCTATATGAAATGCACATGCTATGATCATGATACCAGGGTAGTCAAGAAACAGGAGTCACAAAAGGATCTCAACAATGCTCAGTCTAGAGGCGCCAAGTGGATAGTGCCGCGCGGTACACCTCTGGGTCACTGCATCCACTACAAGACAGACGTGGACCTAAAATGTCCCGGACCACCGAAGCCCTCCCGACCCGTCGGCCACTGTGTACTCTCGGTGTCCATGCGTCCACAAGACAGGGCTGAGCGACCCCAAGATATAGCTTATCTCGAAAGAGATACAGCTCAACAGCAAAGGCTATCTCGAAGAAGATACGGCTCAACATGAAATGCAACGTGCAGTAATAAACGTGACATAATAGCATGCACCATATGACATATATCAATGCACCACATAATCATGCAACACATATATGAATGTATACTCAACCAGGATATCTCGGATAGTACTTTCGTACCTCTATCACAGCAATCCTAATCTACTGGAACCACCAGACAACAGGTCTAATCCAAGCCTATTCAACAAGTGAAAACCATCACTAAACTTATCTACCAGACTTAACTAGATAATCCTGAGATAAATACTGATAAAATTCCAAACCTTCGTCCGTCGCTAGCCCGCTGATGCCGCTAGCTCCCAACTAGAGCACAGCTCTGCTACAAGACCAGCAGCTCCCCGCTAGTGCCCAAATCTCGGAACAAGACTAGAACCTGTCAGAAACGACTGAAATGCTATGGAATTCTCTGAATTGGCGAGTCAAAATGAGGAAATCCGACCACTATTTATAGGCCATGTTCGGATCGTCCGAACCCTCTTCGGAACGTCCGAACTCTTACGTGTCCATCAGCTCTTGACACCTCATGTTCGGATCCTCCGAACCTACACTTCGGATCGTCCGAACTCCCACGTGTCCATCGACTCTTGACACCTCATGTTCGGATCCACCGAACTCACTTCGGACCGTCCGAACTCTTCGGTGCTTCCGAACCATCTTCGGTCCGTCCGATCATGACTCGGTCAAACTTACACATTAAACCTTCTTAATCACCATTAATCCGTTAATTACCCAATTTGGAATTCGGGCTACTACACAAAGGCACACTGAATTCAGAAACTACTATTTTTCAGGTGGAAAATAAGACAGACGAAGGTCAAGTTTCTTGTGAAGCAGTACCAGAGCACGAAGAACAAGAACATGTTGAGTCTGATGTTTTCAATGTAAGGCAGTCAACTCGAGACAGAAGACCACCAGGTTGGCTTTCAGATTATGTCACTGAAAGCAACATTGCATATTGTCTATTATCAAAGTATGGTGAGCCATCGAGTTTCCACGAGGCTACTCAAAGCTCGGATGTATCTTTGTGGATGATAGCAATACAAGAAGAGTTGGATGCATTAGACATGAATAAAACTTGGGATCTTGTTACACTACCACAAGGGAGGAAAGCCATTGGTAACAGATGGGTCTATAAGATCAAGCGTGATGGCAATAACCAAGTGGAGTGGTATCGTGCTAGATTGGTGGTAAAAGGATATGATCAGAAAGAAGGCATTGACTTCAATGAGATATTTTCTCCTGTGGTTCGGCTTACAACAGTCAGAGTGGTGCTGGCATTGTGTGCGGTGTTTGACCTACATCTAGAACAGCTAGATGTGAAAACAACATTTCTTCATGGAGATCTTGAAGAAGAAATCTATATGCTCCAGCCAGAAGGTTTTGCAGAAAAAGGCAAAGAGAACTTGGTTTGCAGGTTGAAGAAATCTTTGTACGGTCTCAAACAGGCGCCGATGTGTTGGTACAAGAGATTTGATTCCTATATCATGAGCCTTGGATACAACAGACTGAGTGCAGATCCTTGTACATATTTCAAGAGGTCTGGTGATAATTATATCATTTTGCTGTTGTATGTGGACGACATGTTGGTAGCAGTCCCCAACAAAGATCAGGTCAAAAGATTGAAGGCACAGTTGACTAGGGAATTTGATATGAAGGATTTGGGACCAGCAAACAAGATTCTAGGGATGCAATTTCACCGAGATAGAAGTAACAGAAAGATTTGGCTTTCACAGAGAAATTATTTGAAGAAAGTCTTGCAACGCTTCAACATGCAAGATAGTAAGCCAATATCGACCCCTCTTCCTGTTAACTTCAAGTTATCCTCCGAGATGTGTCCTAGCAGTGAAGTAGAGAGGATGGAGATGTCTCGAGTACCATATGCATCAGCAGTGGGAAGTTTGATGTTCGCCATGATCTGTACAAGACCGGACATTGCTCAAGCAGTGTGAGCAGTTAGTCGTGGACGAGAGCATTGGAGCACTGTTAAGAGGATCCTTAGATACATTAAGGGTACCTCGAATGCTTCATTATGTTATGGAGGATCGAATTTTACACTCAGGGGCTTTGTCGATTCAGATTATGCAGGTGATCCTGATAAGAGAAAATCTACTACTGGTTATGTGTTTACACTTGTAGGGGGAGCAGTAAGCTGGGTTTCAAAATTGCAGACAGTTGTGGCGTTATCTACAACAGAGGCAGAATACATGGCAGCTACTCAAGCGTGCAAGGAGGCAATATGGATCAAAAGGTTATTGGAGGAGATCGGACACAAACAAGAGAATGCTCCTTTGTTTTGTGACAGTCAGAGTGCCTTGCACATCGCAAGGAATCCAGCCTTTCATTCCAGGACGAAACACATTGGAGTCCAATTTCACTTTGAGCGAGAAGTAGTAGAAGAAGGAAGTGTGGATATGCAGAAGATCCATACGAAGGATAACATAGCTGATTTTCTGACCAAGCCAGTGAACACTGATAAGTTTGAGTGGTGTAGATCCTCAAGTGGTCTAGCGGAAACGTAAGCAGCATGTAATGACAAGATTGAAAGGATGTGTGGAGATTTGTTTGATTCTCAATCAAATCTCTAAGTGGGAGAAATGTCGGCTCATAAAGTCAAAGAAAGTGGCAGACATTAAATGAGAAGACATGTTTTAATTGTTGGCTATTTAGCGGATATTTCTTGGAAATTTCAGAAGAAGGAAGACGTGTTTTACGCGTAATAAAACGCGTGTTCACACTGACAGGAAGCTCTATAAATAGAGCTCCCCTTTCATTCTGAAATCATCCATTCTTCGAGTTTTCTCTCATCTTATAAGCATTTGAGTGCTTAGTTCTATAATATTTGTGAGGTGTTTTGTTCTCCTGTATTAAGAGAGTGTGTGTTCTTTTGGAAACACAGTGAGTGAGTTGTACACCACAAAATATTATAGTGAAATTATTTTCATCTTGCCCGTGGTTTTTACCATAATAATTTTTAGGGGTTTTCCACGTAAATCTCGATGTCCAGTTTATTCTTTATTTTCGGGTTTTTACTATCTCAAATTCTGTACGTGGGACCAACAATCTGATCATTAAACGCTAATCAGGAGCACGAGCTCCCACAATCATGGTAAAAAAATAATCAGTTTTTATATCCTATAACCATGATAATAGTAAAAATTACAATAACTTCTGTTTTTTTTTAAATGATTAAATTTATAGATCAGGAAAAAGTGAGAAAAATAACGCTAAGTAGTGTTTGAAAATAAAAGTGGATAATATTTGATAAATAAATTCTTCTAAACCACTTTTGTGAAAGCAAAATCAACATTCCATCATTTTTGAATTTTAATAAAATTAAGCATATGCTAATGTTGAATCCGAGTTTAAAAAACATACAAAACTAATTAATTAGTAAATCAAAAGTCAATAATAATTTTTTTAGTTATTGCAAAACTCACTTAGTTAAAACACTGATTATTTTGATTGACATAATCTTATACATGACACTCGCTTTCTACATAGTACAAGACTACAAGTAGCTAGCAAAGTAAAGAAACTAAGATATCAAAACTTTCACCATTAAATTGAAGATGGAATGCGCACATGTTTGTGGTGTAGTAACATAAATATATTTTAACAGACAGGTTCGAATTCACCTTAAAATCATTAAATTGTCATCAACTAGATCGGATTGTGCATTGAGTATGTGAGAAGCATTTTTTTAAAAAATAAATATAGTGCATTTTAACACATTCAGATTATCTTTCTGCATCTATTATTATTATTATCAATTTTTTTTTACCATATTATGGACCAATCATTTTGCATTGAATTCTCAAAGTATTTAGACTTTTATCTGTATTTTGCAAATTTTTATAAGGAAGTATGATAATTTATAATTAATTTTGACCCTGCTTAATAATTAGCATAAATTATTAATAAAATTAGGAGCTCTTGTGAGACGGTCTCACGAATCTTTATCTGTGAGACAGGTCAACTCTACCGATATTCACAATAAAAAATAATGCTCTTAGCATAAAAAGTGATATTTTTTCATGGATGATCCAAATAAAAGATCCGTATAACAGAATACGACCCGTAAAACCGTCTCAAATAAGTTTATGCCTAAAACTAGATAAACATAATCAAACTAAGAAGGAAATATATATGTCACTTAGCTAACAAAATTATATTACAAAAACATTCAAGTAAGAGGCAGCATTTTTAAATAAGGCAAAAACTTGTGTGAGACAGTCTCACGGGTCGTATTTGTGAGACAGATCTCTTATTTGGGTCATCCATGAAAAAATATTATTTTTTATGCTAAGAGTATTACTTTTTATTGTAAATATGAGTAGGGTTGACCCGTCTCACAGATTAAGATCCGTGAGACGGTCTCACATGAGACCCACTCTTGCCATGATCTTTGGCAATTTAATGCCACCTAAGATCCTCCCAACTCAATAATTAATGCCAACCTGGTCAAAAATTAAATTAAAGATGATCTTTATTTAGTTGAAAATTAGTCATGCGAAATTTTAAAATATATTATATTTTAGTTATGAATTATCTTATAAAATATATTGGTGTAATTATTTTTTGTAGTACGAAAATCTTGAATTGAAAATGATAAAAAATTTGAAAAATGTTTCCCATAAGAAAATTAAAAGTAACATATATATATATATATATTTTAAATTAAAACTATACAAGTTTTTGAGGGAATGCTATTCAAGTTTTTTTCTTGAAAATAAAAATAATAAACTTTATCACAGAATTCGTTGGATTCAACTGTCCGTCTGTCCTGTCCCCTATACGCATATATATACACGCATGTAGTTATATATTGTAGAGGGAAAAAGAATAGGCAGGCGGAGAGAGAGAGAAGTCACAAGATTCGGGAACCCGTAGAGATTAGGAAAAATTTTGGTGGGTCAACAGCCTGACAGGTCTGCTCATTACCGGGATTGATCCGAAGGTAAAATAGAAACAACATTATTCTTCGTGTCAAGGTAAAACCCGACGACATATGTTGTTTTTTTTTCTTTCGAAAGTTTGATTATGATGTCTGTAAATTGTAATGTCATGTTTGTGAATCATTTTATGTTTTCTTCGCATGATCAATGTTCTTTAATCGATGGATGACTAATATTTTTTATATGAGCAAGATTCTTGATTTTTTTGGTAATTGCTTTCTTAAAAAGATGCGTGGGATGCCATGCCCATAAACTTATGTTTTGTCAATGGTGATGTCTGCGCTTAGGATTCTTGAAACGTGAATAAGAATTGAATGTTTTGGAAATAATATGGACGCCTGATACATTTATAAGAAATGAAATTTTCTGAAGATTTATGAGATTCCCATTTTCTTGGATGATTTTTAACCTTGTCCTTTGAAATGGTTTGATGAGGTTTTGACTTGAGGTGTCTTTGAATTTGGGATTCTGTAGGCTGGTACCGGAAAGTGTTCCCCTGATCTTACAAACTTTCCTTTCCCTCCTAGTTCTCCTCGTGATTTTCAAGAATCTCTCATATACATTAAATATAGAAGGGAAAGGAAAGATCAAAGTTTGAAAGTGTGTTGGCGAGAAATAGAGAAGGAAATCTGTTGGAAGGGAGAGGAAATATCAAAGTTTTAAAGTGAGTTGGTGAGAAAAAAAAAACTGTTGATTGGCGATATTATGAGCGCTGTATCTGGGGTGATGTCAAGACAAATCTTACCGGCGTGTGGCAGTCTTTGTTTCTTCTGCCCCTCATTGCGAACCAGGTCTAGGCAGCCCGTGAAGAGGTACAAGAAGTTGATAGCGGATATTTTTCCTCGGTCCCAGGTCTGTATCATCACTAAATGTTGTGTTTCGGATTAAAATTGTTTGTTTAAACATTTTTCACTAAAAGCTTAGTATCTGTTGGTAAATTTGCATCATGTGAGTTACTAAATTTGTGATTCTGGCTGTATTCATATCACATATTTAACTTGAAGTGCCGTGGCTGACCAATTCTATAAAATTCGGTCTTGATTTGGAGGTTTTTTACATTGATTGTGAAATGCTAATCCTAGTAAACATTGGATATTAGGATCGTGATATGAATTTTACCCTATGTTAATTAAGCCAAGACTGGATGTAGTTTCTTCAACAACAATTTTGCATCAAATGAGTGATTATATTTTATGGCTTGGTGGTGTTAGTGTCTCTCTTTTTGTTTTTCATACTCGCTGCCGTTAAATTATTTCGGTTTTTTACTTACATTACAGGAAGAAGAACCAAATGATAGAAAGATTGGCAAACTATGTGAATATGCTGCAAAGAATCCTTTGCGCATCCCCAAGGTATTATTACACTGGCATAAAGTTCGTTTCCAATCTAATAACATGAACAAGAAAAATAGCATAGTTCAAGTCAGAAAACTCATAATGCCACGGCCCAAGCATGAAGCTTGGCATCGGGGTGTGACATTGACAATATTTTCGAAAATTTATATTAAACTTTCAAGAAAACTGAAAGTGCGAAAAACTAGTCTATTATTACATCAAAATACTGAAACAGTTTGTTACGTTTGGAAAACAAGTGAAATTGCATAGCTTCTCATTTTTTCTGAAAGTTAATCACAACAAAGAAAAAAGAGAGGATAAAAGTACCAATAGTTATGCAACTATGAAGCAACTACATGACTTAGCCATAAGGGTTGTAAGAGGTGAGTTACAAGGAAATCATTCAGAGCCAATTCGTTCCAGTACAAACATTTTATAACAAAACATGTTTATACAAAAAACATAACTACTATGACAACATTTTGAAAATAGAACAAAAACAAAATGCACACAAAGCTTTATTAGCCTTAGCCGGTTCTGAAACAAAGTATGAAAGAGTATTAATTTGCCTTATCCGGTTTCAAAACAAAGTGTATAGGTCTGCATGGCTACTGACCGTTCCAAAGGCGAGGTTAGAACAACGGATTCACTCTCTGTGTCAGGGTTGGTAGTAGCTCAAAACAATGAATTCCTACCGTCACATGCTTAAAAATTAAATTTCTAGACTGAAAATTCTGGAACCAAAGAGTATCAACACATAACCCACTATGTTGGTAAACAAAAAAATGAAAACTACGAATGTGTTGATACTCTTTGGTTCCAGAATTTTCACTCTAGAAATATAAGTTTTTAACCATTTAATGAGTCATCCTGGTTTAAAACATAACACAATTTTAAACCAGAAAACCTCTTATATGTGGTGGCTAAAATGTCAGTTGAAGTGGAAGTATGTGTTTGGGAAAACAAGAAAGCTAGAAACACTGAGCTTTTCCTTGCTGGATTTGTCTTTGTTGGGAATTTGGTGCTTAGGCAGAAATAACAATAGTGCTATTACTTGCAGAGAGTATTTGTACAAAATTTCTCATGGGAATTTGTTGAGTATTTATAGGTGCTGAATTCACTTGTAATTTTAACTTTGTCTCAATTCTTATTATTTCCATAACTTGACTGTTACAAGAGGGTTTATTTCTCATATTAATTCTTAAATAATGGCTGTTAATGGCAGCCATTATCCCTACATCAAGGTGCCATTTACACGCCCTTTAAGTTCCCCAACGATAAGGAGGTTTGGGTTTTATGTTGGGAGCCTGGCCCTCACACATCATGTTTAAGTGCTCCTTGTTTTTCTTCACTCAGCAAAATCTTTGTCAAATTTGCACGAGCTAACTATTTTTACTGGCAGCAGCTTTATGATAGTTTGATACGAATATGATCTCATGATTTGCTGGCGCTTGGGGACTTGTGACTTTAATGATTTTGCAGGTTTCATTGTTTAACTAGAGGAATAAATGATAGAAATTTATATAAATTTAGTTTATTATCCCCATGCCCTCAGGTTTTTTTCCCTTGCCAATGCTCCTGTTAGGATCGAAAATAAATTTAGAGGCAGTGAATAAATTTATCTCAAAATATTTCGGTTGTGTTAGCAACATTGAAATTTTATTCTTGTCAGTTGGGTAAGTCAATCAGTGAGAACTGTGCGAAAACAGGCTTACTGAAACTGGTTGAATTAATGGCTTATCGAGAAAATTATTAAGGAAGGTAGACTGAAAAGTAAATAAACACGAAGTTGTTTCTGGATGTTCGGAGATTTCAAAACTCCTATGTCGCCCCTTCTTCCTCACTGAAGGTTTGCATTAAAAGACTTTGGTGATTACGAGTAATTTGAAACACCTACTTTAGTGGGACTTAAAAAATGCCTAACTGAAACTCTTGGTAAAGTTTCAATCTAAATACTTTGAACAGTAAGACTTCTTACTCTCAATTACACAGATTTCACAGAGAGATTCTAAACACAAATTTGATCCTCAAAAAGATCAGATAATGATATATCATCGTGTGTTAGCTATTTCAGTTTGACTCTCGGAAAGCTTTTACGAAGAAGATTAGTTTGCTTTTATAATCCAAAAATAGATAGTGTAGAGTTTGTTCATCTGAGCTATTTATAGCTTTAATCTGCAACGGTAATCTTTTCAAAATATATCAATTTTCAAATGCAGATGTCGTTGTTTCTATGTCATCGTCATTTCTGACATGTTCTGGTAGTGCGCCGAAACCTGACATTCTGTTTAAGGTTCAGTGATTGTTAGTACGGAAAGCTTTATCTAATATTTCAGCTGAGTTCTGATCTTTAATCATACTGATTCTTCAGGGAATATGGTTTTGTTCTGACTTATCAACTAGATAGACAGTTAGTTGGACTTCATCAATCGACCTAGAATCAGTTTGACTATTAGTATCCTTCTCATGTTTGATCACTCTGGCTTTGTAATCAATCAGACTTCTTAATTCAGTTTTCCTCCTTGAATTTAGTTTGGTTAGGTTCTATAGTTATCATTTAGATAAACAACTTTATTCAATAACCAAAACTTAAAATGCTTCAACAAATCCTCTTTCTGCCTTAAACAAAGAAGACTATGATTGACAAATTGACAGAAATTTGATTAATGTCATTTTTGAGGGTATAGAGGCGAATTCTTTAATTAAAAGAATTCAAGAAAAATAAAATATTATTTAGAAATAATTTACTATCAAAGAAACTAAAATGAATTCACAAAACTCTGCTTCTTGATAGTTAGATGCATGTAACATGATATGTTTTACACCCTTCTTTCATCGTGTTCTTTTCGGCCTGTGTTTGGCTCTTGACATAACTCATAATCATTTTATAAACAAAATATCGAATGTACTATCCTAATTTTGTGTATCACAGTGCTGCTACTTTTATTCCCTTTCTAAATCATTTCGTTTTACTTATTTTTATGTTTGTTTTCTACAGATTGCAAGCTCTATTGAGCAACGATGTTATAAGTACTTAAGAACCGAAAACTTTCGATCAGTGAAAACAGTCTTGTGCATTTACAGGAAATTGATATCTTCATGCAAAGAGCAAATGTACGTACACTGCTGCTATATTTATGTTCGGTGTCCAAATTATCGGATTTATTATAGACTGTCTTTTATTTGTTGGTAAATCAGTTTGTGCATCATCTTATATTTAGTTTTTGTAAGATTCTGAAACCAGGATCATATATTTTGAACCTTTTCCATATTTTTGGTAGTATAACATCTTAATAATTAATTTCTTCAATATTGGAACTTTAATGCGGCGCTCTGAATTTCAATTGATAGAATATGAATTGAAATATTAGTATTTGTATTGTCATAGTTCTTTCTAAACATTTGATAGAATATGAACCATGGAAAAATTTACGTCAGCATGAATTTCGAACTGAATATTATCATACGGAAATTGATGGCTTTCCCTTTTGTTGTCTTTAATGTTTCCTTCTTGTTTCGATCCTTTATTTGATTTGCAAAGCATGAGCTTTCAAATCTGTTTTGTCATATTGTCTCCTAAAAGTAGCGCTACTCACAAAATTTACATATTTCATTTCATGTCAGGCCTTTGTTTGCAAATACTCTGCTGAGCATCATGCAGACCTTGCTGGATCAGACAAACCAGGATGAAATATTAATTATTGGGTGTCAATCTCTGTTTGATTTTGTGAATAATCAGGCTAGTTTATTTATTTCTTTCTTTTCTCCGGATGATCAGCTCCTTAAGCTTATGGATAGGGTTCTTTAAATTCCTACTATAAAAATTAGACTTATTCAACTCTGGTATTATTTCCAGAAAGATGGAACTTACATGTTTAACCTGGAAGGGTTTATACCAAAACTATGCCAACTAGCTCAAGAAGTGGGAGAAGATAAGAGGGTGGAATATCTACGGGCAGCTGGACTGCAAGCTATATCTGCTATGGTATAGCATATACATTTTCATTACTTTTTCAAATACCTTTGAGTTGATAAATTTAAATTAGAGTAGGAATCTGAGTCTACTTAAATTCAACTTATCAAAAAATATGTAGAATTTAAATGCAAGCCTTGGCAACATTCTTTAGTTCTCAATATTTTTTCTTGCTTCTTTAGGTGTTTTTCTTCCTCTTTCCTTCAACTATGATGGGCTTTTCTTTACTTTTTGTTGGACTTGGAACAGGAACTGTTAACTTTACCTTCAGTATATCATTCACTTTTTATGATTTGGATTTCTTCAGACAAGTTGCCGGTCAAATTTAAAACCAGTATTTTATAATGAACAACAAAAAACATTTTGACATGCAGCTGAGATTTAGGTCATATATTCCAATTATTCTTTTAAGTTTTCATTTCTTGATTGTGGAAGTGCTGATCATGCGACTTAAGCAACTTCAGGTGCACTATACTTTATTGATACTTGTGAAAGTTTATGTTGTGGCTTACTGAATTTTTCTATTTCCTGAAACGTTGGCTGCTGCTGCTTGTGGCTTTGCTTTGTTATGGATGCAGTAAAAATAAACAGTAAATTTGGAGAAGAGATTGAGTCAAAACACCATTATACATACAGTATTATCGACTTCATGTCAATGGTCTAATAATCTCTTAAAACGAGCCATTTTCATTAAATTATAATTTTTGTTATAATCAATGTTTTTATATATGGATAATGGGCAATTACTTTCGGTGAAGGGGAGAACTCCAAAGGAATTTAGTGACTGAGATATCTCTACGTTAATTTATTTTCTGATACTTTTTGTAAGCGTAAATGCTTGGTGTACACACCAGCAAGCTATTCTTACCAGTTAGTAATCTTCCCTTGGGTTCTAGACCAGAGCAGGTTTTGTTTATGGATTCTTTACAGCATATTTAGAGCACACTGGTTTTGTTTTTGTAAGCTTCTTAGTAGTTGTTCGTAGAATGATAACCATGGATTTGGTGTTCATTTCATTTGTGATACCTCAGTGCTTCATGCGCATGTACTTGGATTTTTAGCCATTCAACATTTATCGATATGCTTTCTTTTGAGATTTTCTGTCTTCTTTTGAACATTGAATAGTTCCTCTTTTTTCCCTTCTTGTACAGATTTGGTTCATGGGTGAAAACTCCCACATTTCAGTCGAATTTGATTGTGTAAGTATAGTCTTTTTTTAAGATATGTGAGCTTCTCTTCTTTGTTGTCCTACCTAATGAACCTGAAATAAACAACTTGTTTATCTCCTTTGTTTTCTTTAAGTATGCTCTGTATCTTATGCCATCATTGTTTTTCTACCTACAATTCTGTTCATTTTTATCAGTTTCTTAAATTGAAGTTAGAGCACTGAATTGAATTTATATTATCATGTTATTGCTTTCGTAGAAATTCTCGTGACAATTTGAATAAGGTTGACTTAACTGTTCAAGTATGTATTTATAGCCACTGTAACACTTTTAGATCATTGTCAAAATTCGTTATTATTGATTGCACCATGCTTTCAAGTTTCAGGCAAATCAAGGAAAGCCAAGTATGCTTCTTTAAACACACACATTAAAAAATGTGTACATTAGCTCCCAAATAACAAATGATATTGAATTGCAATGTGTTCTCCAGCACAAAATTAATTTTATCTATCTATGTTACCGAGCTCTTACTGATTTTTTTTTATAGGAAACAATATTTTAATTTAAGTGATAATAATGATTACATCAGTCATCGATTATAGCAGATGACCTAAAAATTTCGAAATCTATCGCACTAATGGTCTAGTGATACACAAAGTCCCACTGTCTTATCAAATCATAAACCGAAACATTCTTGAACTCCTTGTTAATTCCAATCCATGTGGCGACATTAAGCTTGATTTTGTCCCAGCATTTGTTGACGTCCGATTCTCTTTCTTCGAAGATTCTGTGGTTTCTTTCCAACCAAATTGTCCAGCATATACATTGAACCACTACTCGCCAAAATATTCCTCCTCTCTTGCCTGTTGTCCGACCCAAATCCATGCTGAATAAGTCTTTGGTTGATTTAGGCGTAACCCAATACAACCGCAACTCCTGCAAAGCTTTAATCCATAAAGAAGACGAGAATGGGCAGTGGATGAAAATGTGATCCTGAGACTCTGAGTCATGTCTGCATAAAACACACCAATTTGGACACAACGCAAGGCCGGGGCATCTTTTTTGAAGCATCTCCGATGTCGGTAGCTTACCCAGAGTTGTAGTCCAAGAGAAAAACTGAATCTTACTAGGAACAGGAACTCTCCAGATTTTATCAAAGAGTTGAAATTTTGGGAAAAGGTTTGGTGAGAAAAATGAGTCGTAGAAAGAGACAACAGAAAACAAACCCGATGGATCCCCTCTCCAGTGGATAAAATCATCCACCCCCTCAACCAATCTAACAGGCTCTAAGACTTCTAATAACCCTGTGAGTTGATCAATCTCTACATCTCTCACTGCCCTCCTAAAATGAAAATCCCAAGAGTGTTCTCGATTTGTACCCCCGACATGAGCATAGTAAGAGATAGGTAAGTTGTGACACGTTGAAAGCTGAAATAAAGCTGGAAAACAATTAGCTGGTAGTAGAATTTATTATTTCTAAGTTATATCTTTTTTTGGCCTTTTGTTTTCCGATCTAACTCCAAAAGTATCAAACTAAGGTGTTATTATTGTTAAACGAGGGTGAAATATGTATTGTTCAACTTCACTTTTCATTGCAATCTGTTTATACTATGAAAGTCTGTTATCTAATTTATATAGTTACATGTCTTGTCCTTTTTCTTTACTATTTTCAAATTTACATCCCCTCCCACCCAGTTTCATTTTATTTATCAACTCAATCTTTCTGTTCAGATTGTCTCCGTGGTCTTGGAAAATTATGGAGGTGCAAATAAGGAGTCCCACAACTCCAACCAAAATAATACGGCGCAAGAAGTTCGTAAAACTGAGGATCGTGTGTCTCCCTTACCAGAAACAGAGGTTCCTTCTTGGACGATGATCGTTAATGATAAAGGACAACTAAACGTGACAGCGTAATTTCTTCGAACAATTTGGATTTTCCTTTGGCCATTTTTTGTATGCTTAACTTGAATTTTGATTAAAAATCACAGGGAGGATGCCAAGAACCCAAGCTTCTGGTCTAGAGTGTGCTTGCATAACATGGCCAATCTTGGAAAAGAGGCCACTACCATGCGTCGTGTTTTAGAATCTTTGTTCCGCTACATTGACAATGGAAACCTCTGGCATACCGCAAGTGGGATCGCTTTTCCAGTGCTCAAAGACATGCAAATTCTGATGGATAATTCTGGTCAGAGTTAATTATTATTTGTGGCCTGTTTCAGATTGATCGTTGTATTTTTCTCCTTTTTTTTTTATCAAGTGCATTTCTTTCTTTTATTTGTGCAGGGCAAAATACACACTTGTTGCTGTCATTATTAGTCAAGCATCTTGACCATAAAAGTGTTCTTAAGCAACCTGGCATGCAGCTTGACATAGTTGAGGTGGTCACTGCACTTGCTAGACTCACTAAGATCCAGTCATCAATAGCTATAGTTAGCGCTGTAAGTGATATCATGAGGCATTTGCGCAAAAGTATTCATTACTCACTCGAAGATGATTCAATCAAATGGAATAGAAAATTTCATGAGGCGGTTGACGAGTGTCTTACAGCACTGTCGTCGAAGGTGGCATTACTAAATCTCTATATTTTCTCATCAAATGCCTATTATATTTTATAGTGGACTCGTTTAGTTGTCACTGCCATCTTTCCTTCTTCAGCCAACTTTCTGAAATTCGTGGTGGTGGTGCTTTTTATATAATTACAGGTTGGAGATTCAGGTCTAATCCTTGATGTAATGGCAACAATGTTGGAGAATAACTCAAGTGTTACTTATATGGCTAGACCTACCATTTTTGCTGTCTATCGTGCTGCTCAAATTGTTGCCTTTTTGCCAAATGTATCATATCAGAACAAGGCAAGCTCTTAAAAAAATTGAAAAGATTTCAGCTACTTTTCTTTATCATTTCTCTAGGTGAGATATTGACGCTATGTATGGTATTTTTGTTCTCCATCTAGGCTTTCCCAGAGGCTTTATTTCAGCAGTTACTTTTGGCTATGGTGGATCCAGATCATGAAACCCGAGTTGGAGCTCACCAGATCTTCTCTGTTGTCCTTGTGCCATCTTCAGTTTGCCCTCATTTGGAATCAACTTTGTCTGAATCGAAGAAAAACATCGAGTTTCCAAGGACACTCTCAAAAACTGTTTCTGTGTTTTCCTCATCAGCTGTCCTGTTCGAGAAGTTGAGAAACAAGAGGAGCATTTCCAGGGAAAACCTCACTGAGATGAGCAATGAAAATTTTTTTGGGGATGTAGAGCATATAAACAATACAAATGGAATGTTCAACAAAATTAAGTCTACATATAGTCGGGTATATAGCTTAAGAGGTTCATCAATGCCAGATGTTGATTCTTTGACCAAGTCAAGTAAGGACATGGTAGGCCTGCTTGGTATTCTTCTACTTTTTCCAAAGCTTATACATGTCAGATGTGATAGGCTCAAGTCTTTTTCAAATTGTGCTATGATTTACAACTTCTTGTATTAAATGTTGTTTACATGGGTTCAATAGGTAGGATCTAGGAATATTCTAGGGAGGGAGGGAGGTTTTGTAGAAAGGGGAAAAGATGGGATATCAGAGTAGTTACAACTTAAATTCCATTTTTTTGCTCGAGCATGGTGACCCCCACACCCCCCAATCACCACCAGGTCTGCCCTGGTGTTCAGGTAGTTGAGATGAAGATTCTCATTGGTTTAACAATGTTATAGTAGTCATTAGGTGTCTCTTAGTGATGTTATTATATATGTGTGTGTGTATACATATATAGTGCTATCACAAGCAAATGTCTTCCTTTTCACTTTCAGCGTGTCCCTCTTAGACTGAGCAGCCACCAGATTACCCTTCTCCTTTCATCAATTTGGACTCAATCACTGTCTCCTGCGAATGTGCCTGGAAATTATGAGGCCATAGCTCATTCATACAGCTTGATTTTATTGTTCTCTCGAGCCAAGGTATATTTCGTGTCCAGTAATTTCTCAAACATTAAGCATTAATGCTGCAACCTGCTTTTAATTGCGGTCTTGTATTTATTTCTGTTTTCTCTATAATAATGTGTTTTCCTAATTCTCTAAAGATGTATTTTTTTTTGCTGTACTGGGTTTTGGGAAAGGGGAGAGGGGTTATCCTGAGTAATGTTTGCAAGATTTTTCTTTTTATTTTTGTATCTGAATCAAGTTGAGGCTTGATGATGTTTTAGATTCTGTTAAAGACGCGCATTCTCTTTGGAAGAATGCTTTTTACTGCATTACAAGTGATGCAAGAAAATATGTGAATTGGACTTTGGGTATGGTTTGAACAATGTAATGATCCAAGTAACTTAATATAACATGGGTTACCAAGCAATCAACCTAAAATTTATTGGAACTATATAGACAAGTAATTACTGGGATAAGTCCTTGATCAAAAGCAATAAGCACAAGTGCTTCCCTGTTTCATATTTCTTAACAACCTCCTCGTAATCCTGGACAAGTAAAGATCCATACTCATGGAAAGCATCTGGACCCAGAGGTGAATCAGGATATGCTGAGTGTGACACCTGCAGCGGACATAATTTGTGAACAAATCATCACAAAGAAACTAGAGGAAAGGCAATGATTGAAACTACATAAAACTACACCCGCAACACAAGTCCTTGCAACGGAACACGGATATTGATAACTAAATGAATTCATCCTAAATTTGCTCCCTCAAAATTTGGAAAAATTACCTTGCTGGAATATTGTGGGGGATTCAGGGGCTTAAGGATGTAGAGATAGAATGAGTCCTTCCTTTGCAATTTCTTCTTCTTGAATAGGTATGTTGTCGAGAGAGCTATGAGTTAAAACTCTGAAACTGTTTTCTTTGGTGGGTGCAGAACTCAAGCCGTGATGCTCTAATTCAGTGTTTTCAATTGGCATTTTCATTGAGGAATGTTTCTCTTGCAGAAGGAGGTGAGACTTCTTACGATGAGAATTCTGCGGCAGCAGATAATGATGATGTTTTTAAATATGGTGCCATCTTTTGCCTATACTGTCTATAGTAGGTAAACGGTGTGGAGGGAAAATGAAAGAGATGATATAATAGACAAGAAATCTTAATCTGGAGACATGCTAATAGAATCTAATGGGACACCTTAGTTCTACAATTTCAAAGAACCACATTTTTCATACGTTTTGTATCAATGAGTAGAGGAGTGGATGTTTATTTTCATAAATCATGACACTCATTCATTTGGATAATATTTCAAGTGATTGAACTTGATAATTCTAATTTTTTATGATTAAGAACATTGTGCTTAAATCTAAACTCAGTAGATGGCTTAATAATAACACTAGTTACATATAATTCATATGAAATATGGTAGGGTTCAACCAGGTTGGTGAAATAATGTAAATTTAGTTACTGGAGGAATTTTTTGCAAGATGATTTGCTAAAAATGCAAATGAAAGATTGTATTTTCCGGTGAAACAAGTTTTGGACGAATTCGGTTATGGTATAAGCAAGGTATTTTGCCACTGAAGTCGATTATATTATTTTCAGGGACTCTCCCTTTGTCACGTCGCAGATCTCTCTTTATGCTCTCAACTTCTATGATTATATTTTCATCAGTGGCTTTCAACATTCATCCTCTTCTTCCATATGTGAAGGCTACGCTTTCTAATAAAGTGGTGGGTTGCTTATCTGTTCTAAGGTCCTTTAATTTTTATAATGTGTGTGTGTCCCATTTATTGTGATGTCTGATTTTCTTTTCTTTTCTGGATTTGTGTAAGGTTGATCCTTTTTTATGCTTGGTGGAAGACTCCAAATTGAAGATAACTGAAGCTGGTTTAGGACACCAAGAATTTGTTTATGGATCCAAAGAAGATGACTCTTCTGCTCTTCGTTGTCTTTCAGAAATAAAATTAACCGAGGACCAGACTAGAGAATCCCTAGTTTCAATTATAATTCAAAACTTGGGTATATTATCAGATGTAAGTCTTTAAATTTCTTGTTTATGACTTTTTGACCAGGTGGGTAATATTTTGTTTATATGATTATTATCTGCATCATCGCTATTTGGTTCAGTCTGAAAAGTCTACCATAAAGGAGCAATTGCTTAAGGACTTTGTGTCTGATGACTTGTGTTCTTCTCGAGCCCAATTGTTTATTGCTAGCTCCAAGAAAGGACATGAAATTAATTCTCGCAGTCTGAAAAACCTAGAGAAGGTAAGTTATTGTATTGAGTTCTGCAGTATTTTTGTTTGTTGATATCTTATTTCTTAGTAATATAATACAGGCAACCTCGACCATTGGATTTGATGATTCTTCTCTAACGGATTCACTCGCAAGTAGTAATTTCCAACATGATTCTCAATCAACAGTCGAATCTCCAAGTTTCCTTAGTGTGGATCAACTCATGCAATCTGTGAGTTGCTTGAATAATTTTCTTGCAGCAGTCCAAGTTTTGAAACTGTATCATGCATTAATATTTTTGAATATTTGTAAATAGGTATTGGATACAGCACATTATGTCGGCAGAATCTCTATGAGCACTGCCCCTGATGCATCTTACAAGGAAATGGCCAATCACTGTGAGGCACTTTTAATGGGAAAGCAACAGAAGATGTCATATTTGGTTAGCACTGATCCTAGCCAAGGGAGCTTGTTAACAATATCTTTGCCAAATTCTGATGAAGAGGGCAAGCAAATGGCTTCACATGCGGTTATTGACTATGATATACATAAGGTACTTAAAAATATGCCTAAAGTTTGTGCGCACATTTTTTTATTACAACACATGTACGTGGGACATGCATCTTTGTATGTGAACATACTGCCAATCGATCTTAGGCTAAAGTTGGTGGCATATAGTTCAGTTCTCAGACTATGTACATGGTTCTCAGGCTAAACATGGTCTGTCTACAAATTTTCCTTAAATTTCGATAATTATAAAAAACATTTAGGTTAGGCTTAATGTAACTACCAAATTGTACGGATGGACCATGAGCAGTTACTTTAGCATCAATGTTTACTCTTGATGCAAAATCACATGCGCAATTTGAACTGCCATATTCAGAACCACAAAAAAATACCATATTTCTACTCAACGTTCGCAGTAAACTTTCATAATTATCATCGAGAAACACTAACTTGTTTAAACTTTCATAATTATCATCGAGAAACACTGACTTAATTGTTTAAAACTCTATGGCAGATTTTCTTTTTTATAATGGCAGTAACATTTATTTTGCCTTATTATGCATATTCGATATATTTATTTGAAATATTTCTTGTCATATTTATTTTAAGTTATTTCATCTATATAAAAGAGTTATGATTGTATTGATTGAATTCATAGTGTATCTATCTTCACGGTGGAAGCACGTAATTTTCTCTTCTCTATTTTTTTTGAACTTTAGAATTCAACAGCTTTAGTCAATGTTCATGACTTAGTTTCTGACTATTGTGCCCCCGAAATTTGTTGTATCAGAATGTTCCTAGAGCCCCAAGTGAACCATCCGTTACCGGAGCTCCAGCACAATGTGCAGCTGAATTGCAAAAGAATCCCCACTCCTTCAGACTACCAGCATCGAGTCCATACGACAATTTCTTGAAAGCTGCCGGATGTTGATACGGATGGGATAAAATCAGGTACCAATATGGCCACAAGTGCACTATATCGGTCAAATAAATGTTACTGTTCAGGTGCGAGTACTTTGAGCTGCCGAGCATATAGATCAGCATTTGGCAAGAATATAGCCATCCAGCAACATGGCTTTAACTGTCCGAGTTAGTGGATTCTTTAAATCATTCTCTCTCTTTCCTCTCCAGTGGGGTGAAAGTTCACATTAGATTCGAGCTTTTCCTTCCCTGAGCAGAGGTGTGAATTATTACTAGGATGTGGTTTTGTAGCTGTAGTTTAGATCACAACACTCTCGTGTACAAAGATTGGTTTTGTTCATGGTTCAGCATTATGATTACTTATAGTGATGAGGAAATGTGTACATTTTCCAAATTTGTATTAAATGTTAATGGAAATGTCGATGAGTAATAAAATCAAAGAGCGTTTATGAGACAATTCTGCATCTTCTAGTCATGGTACTGTTTTTGGATTTTCTCATTAAATCCAGGGTGTTAGTATTAGTGTGTTGATTATTTTTGTATCTTCCGGTCGAATTCACAAGCATTTTTATTGAAGTCGATTTTATTCCTTCTTGTTCCGAGCATTTGAGGTTTAAACAAGTTTTAGACAGTTCTTTGTAAGTTGATCATACATCTTTACGGTAGCATTGTCTCGTAGATGAATGTAGTCAGTAAACAGTTATTGCAAGCGATTTTAGGATACAATCATTTTTTATGTTAGTAATAAATTTAGAGTTTGTAAGAGAATCTTTTTTTGTTCAAGGCTCCAAGGACCAAGATTCTAGTAGTGGGCAGTGTTCTAAAAGGCGCCGCCTAACACCGTCTAGGCGGTGGGCAACCGATTTTTGGCTGGGCGACGGGGCTGGGCGCTGCCACATTAAGCGGCCGCCTAGGCGGCCCGGTCGCCGCCTGGGCGGATTTGTTTTGTTTTTTTTTAAAAAAATTGGGCCTTTAATTTCTTACTTTTTATTTAATGTTAAAAAAGAAATAGACTAGATACCAGAAGGTTGAACAATTTAGTCTATGTTCAATTTAATGCCAAGATCATTAACAAGAGGAGAAGACAAGAAGAAAAAGGAGTAGATGTGCTACTTACAACTGAAGCAACTATGGCACAAGGATGGATTGTTGATGGTGGAGATGAAGATGCTGAGACAAATGTCGAAGATGTAAGAGAACTTCACGAAGAAGAATTTGTATCGGATGAAGAGGAGGAAGACACCATGGATTTTGAGTTTGAATCTGATACAGAAAAAGTGTTGGAAAAATATGGAGATGAACAAGAAGAAATAGATGTTTAGACTTAATATCTATATATTTTGTCGGAAAAATGTTGAAGTATCATGGATGATACGAAAGTTGTAGCAAACATATGATAGTGATTGACCAATATTAGTAATATATAAAAACGTATTAATATCTATATACTAAATATTATTAATTTATTATTGCATAGAAAATCACAAGATTTTTGGGCTTAAAAAAAAACCGCCTAGGCGGCCCCACCTAAACGCCTAGGCGCTAGGCGGTAAGTGACCGCCCGCCTACCGCCTGCCGCTTTTTAGAACACTGGTAGTGGGTTCAAATTTCATCGACCGTATGAGATGTTATAATTATGTTTTGAACGCGAAATCCCATCCAAACTTTGGTATCATATATATATATATATATATATATATATATATTTATATATATATATATATATTTATGTTCAATACGTTATTATATATATACTGTATGCGCTGATGATTTGTATTATAGCTCATATGATACCAAAGTTTAGATGTATATAAACTAGAAAAATGAACGTGGGTTATACGTGAATAACTAAAATATGTGAATTATAAATGGCCAGTAGCATTTATAAATTGAAACAAACCTAACTACAAAAAATAAAAAATCACGACCATGAACGGTATATGAATTAGACACCTTATCTTAGCCATATGAAACACTTTTCAATCTGCTTCTTGAATGATTGTGACAACTCGACAACTCTTTGTTGTAGTTTGTTATAATATGTATATAACCATTTTGGTATACTTAGCAAGTATCTGAACTTCTTCAATACCTATTATCTTATTTACAATCATCCTTTGAGATATGACATGCTCGTATTTTGTGTCACGCCCCGAAACTCGGAGTTGACACCGGCGTCGTTTGCAATCACACAATTTAAAACGACAAGCCTTTCGTAGCACAGTTTACACCGAATCCAGTTTATAAATCATAATCTCAATAAAATTGTCTTTACAATATCGAAATAACTTAAAAGACAGAATTCAATGCGGAAGCGTAAATTGCATAATAACAATAATAAACTTAAACTCTATCTAGACTCTTGAATCATCACCATCCCCAGAATTGTTCGGACTCCTCGTCCTCGACCTGTTCTTCGGGCTTATCTGAGAAGGGTTGTAAGGGGGTGAGTACTTGGGAATACTCAGTAAATGGGGGAAAATCGAGCACAATAGAGACAACATGCATAAATTTCGAAACACATGACTTGCATACATACTTCATAAACATGCATAACATTTACCAGCCACTGTGATTTATCCAACTTTCTATGGTTTACTGACGTCAGTCCCTAATTTTTACTCCTCTAAGGGGGCGAGGCCGTATAGCGGTTATATCCCCCACCGCGTAAGGGTACGTCATGGTTGGGATTCCCACCTATATACAGTCGACTCCTCACAGTGCTTAAAACAGTATGACAATTCGACACAAGAAAAGGAGTAGGAAAGAATATGTACTCGACTGTATTTTCAAAAATACCGAAAAATCACATATGCATATATCTGAAATTTTAAACCTTTAAAACAGCCCACTTACCGTATATAATGATGCTAAAAATGTGGTGCACAACTTTGGGGATTGGGTCGTTCCTCGTTCTTCGGTCGGACGGCGCTTCGGCTTCGATTTCTTGGGCGAATTTGTGCAGGGTTTCGGCTAGGACAAGGTGCTGAATTTCAAAAAGCAAGGGTCTCGAATTTTGGTGTGGGGATTTGAATAGTGTGGTGTGGTATTTATAGGGGAGAAGAGGGAGCTAAATTTGGTGGTTAAATCATTACCAAAATTTGTGCCCAAATCTCAAAAATTTGCTCCAATATTCCTTGCCATTTTTCGAAAATTATGCTGCTTAATTTGTGAGATTATCTTCCAATTCCATGGGATTTAAATCTTGATTCCTTTGCCCTTAATATTTTCGAAAATATTGAGTCCAAGTGAGGGGATTTGCTTCCAATTTCATGGTATGCTTCCTAGGATCTAAGCATCTCATATTTAGGCATAAATATTGTACCAATTTCGAAATTCTCTTGCCACATCATGCCTAAGTTCCTTGTATTTTGTATGGTACTCAGTCTTGTAAATATTCTCCCCCCTAATTTCGAAATATGTATGCATGTACATAATATTATTGGCTTAAATATTTCTAACCAATATTTCCCCAAAGTCTAAATCTTATTTTTATACAAATTAAAATCTTATGCTAAAGTTTTCCTTAAAGTTATTTAATTTACAAGGTGGAAAAATCTGGTTCTCACATTTTGCTTCCGTATCACAACATTTTTTTGGTTTTATACATTGTTTTTATTCGGTGATCTTCTTTTTCTGACTATTTATTTTGTTGTTGAATGATTTTTCAATTTTTTTATAACCGTCAACTATGATTCCTAAGAAAAAATGCTTTTAATCGTCATAAGTTTTCATTTATGACTAAAAATATGTATAACCAATATACTTTTCAACAACATAACCGATGAATGATATCACAACTTCTTCAAACATCATGATATATGTAATATCATTTTTATATATTTAGTATCAATATTATCAACCTATAGATATAAGGTCAATAAATTTTAACAATTATTTCTCAATCATCGTGGGAAAAAAATACTTGAAAATCTTTTCAAATTACAATATCTTAGAACTGTGTCATCATTTAATTCGACGCAATTAAGGAAAGTCATCTCATTCATCATTTTTTTTAGAATATTTGGAATAATAATGATTGCACGCATCATACCATGAGGATGATATAGTTTCATCTCATTTGTTGTGTATAGACAAAAACATGTTTTCTTCTATCGAGTTTACATTTTGTTTTATAATATTTTATATCTTGTAGAATGGCATACAAATTTATTATTGTATTTTAAAATTTTTGAGAAGAGGTAATTATAATGTAATTCAGATATACATATGAGATTTCATTCAAATATATGTCAAAGTATTTGTTTTTTCAATATCTCATCTAATACAAATGTTTAGATTTCATTATTATTTTATGATAGTCAAAATTAATTTGATAATATTGTAGAATTTTATTTGAATTTAAACTATTTGGCTAAGTAAATTTATTTTACGATGAGTTTTTTTTTGATACCATCATATATCTTATGAATGAGGTGGTTAGTGACTTTGCCAAAAAAAAAGAAGGTCAAAAACAAAGTGTTAGCCACATCGAAATAAATCAAGAT
The DNA here is from genome assembly GCF_022965805.1 of Primulina eburnea. Classification (NCBI taxonomy): domain Eukaryota; kingdom Viridiplantae; phylum Streptophyta; class Magnoliopsida; order Lamiales; family Gesneriaceae; genus Primulina; species Primulina eburnea. The sequence continues at coordinate 37,412,395 of NC_133108.1, read as the reverse complement.
AATATTGAAGGAAATAAAGTGCAAATGGCTCAATGTTTCAATTTACAAAAAAATTGCACAAAATTGATCTATTGTGTCCACAAAGTTTTAGAATTGTTCTCGTACCATTATAAATAGAATGAGAATTATCCACAATTTGTTTTTTCATGTATTTAATGAAGAATTTTTTCTTTTTGAAAAACAATTTTATTATTTGAGAAATATTGACATTTTATATGACATCCATATGTAACAAACATGAAGTAGCAACATACAATTTTTCAATTTCTTCTTCATTGTGCTTCGTTGAAATTCAAATCCATTTTCTTAAAATATGATTTATATATATTGAAGGATCGTTTGTACTAGTGCCTTCGAAGACATATCGCACTCGAAAATCTCCAATGAGCTTCAATAGCTCGTGTTCTAATCATATTAACACCGATGAATTAAATCGAGTTTGGTTAAAACCAAGCGGAAGAAACTCGAAGTAATCCTTCGTGAAGAATACTGTTATATAAGAAAACATTTAACTTATGTAAACTGACTAACTGAAGGAGACTAGATTAGTTTTTGCATTCTTCAGTTTAGTTACGGTGGTAACTGAACTGACGAATACTCCAACTGATCAAAACATTTTTAAAGCAGTAGTTAATCAGTTAAATACACAAGATATGTTTATGGATGTTCGGAGACTTCAACTGCTCCTACGTCACCCCTTCTATCTCCACGGATAGGATCCACTAGAAGACTTTGATTTATACAACTACTTGTACAAACCCACTCAGCTAGGACTTACCCACTGCCTAAACTGAACTCCTAGCTATGACTGAAGGCAGCACTTTCCAGCCAACACTTCTTTAACGTCTATGTGTCAAAGACTACATACACAAGTTTAACGTCTTTGTACAAGATTGTTTTTGGGTAATAAGAGTGTTTGTGTGTGTGAGAACTGAACAAGGTTGTTTTCACACACTGAGGGAAATATGCTTCTAATCTAAGCTGATATACCTGTGAAGAGATCCCTCGACTGGGCTGAATGCTTCTCTCAAGCTGATATAACTTTGAAGCGTGCCCTTCTCTCTTTTTCTTGGGTTATCTTCTTGTTATGTTCTTACTGAGTCTTCACTGATCTCTTCCTTATATAGGGGGGAAAACTTATCGTACAGTGAGACTCAATTATTGTATCCGTTGCATTTGAATCGGCTTCTTAGACTTTGTGTCTCGACTTTTCGACTGCCCTTCTGAAGCGTTTTGTCTTTAATGCTCTGATGCAACGTCCATTATTGTCCTTTGACTGTATAATGGCTTTGTATCTTCACGTACAGCTGGAATCCACTTGAAAGAGTTTGTCTTCATCCATAACTGAAGGATTCTAACTGATGCTTCGAACTGGTCAGTTGAACTGATCTTTCAGTTGGGCTGGTGAAATCAGTTGACTCGTCAGTGGAACTGATTTCACACTTCGTTCAGTTGGACTCATCAGCTGGGTTTGTTCATCAGTTGAACACTCATTCGGCTGGCCATGCTTTTGAGGTTTTCCTGCTGAATCACCTATCAACTGGACAATCAGCTGGACTGCTCAATTGACGTAACCAGTTAGACTGATTCATTTTGTGCGATCAGTTGGGTCTTCGCTTTTGCGATGTAAACATCTCGTGAGTGATCCTAGATGCTGCACACCAAGGTAGATCATTAGTAACACAATTAACAAATTTTGTCATCATCAAAATCAAGATTGCGAACTTGAAAAGTTCCAACATATATAATTCATATATATATATATATGTATATATCTTATGTTACTTATTTAAACATAATTTCAAATATCTATAAAAAAAATATGTCTGAATTATATCATACATAAATGTGGACCTAACAATACGCAACATTATTTTTTATTTAACATGTATTTTTCAATTTCTTATTTTTGTGATATTTCGTTAATTCTTAAACATGTAATGCATAATTTCTGTTTGTTTGATTACTTAGTTTGAAGTGACTTAAAAAATATCGAAATGTTTCTTTGCTTTACCTCATGTATCAAGATATCAAGAGATAATATTTTTTTTATTAAGGCAAATTTATTTCCAGACTTATGTCTGTAAATTAGTATTCAAAATTGTCTTAAAAAATTTCATGGATATGACAAATCGTAAAATAAAAAAAATGATAAAATAGTAAATTTATCTCATATATATATATATATATATATATATATATATATATATATATATATATATATATATATATGAGCAATGATACCCTGAACACTCTTTTCCTGCACACCTGTGGGCGCCTGCTTACGTGGCACGCCCACAACCACACAAAATTTTTTGTTTTGTTTTTTTAAAAAAAAGACTGATCAATCATGCACCGCCACGTAGGCGGTGCTCATGTTACCCTGCACCTCATGTGCTGGGTAACAAATTCATATATATATATATATATATATATATATATATATATATCCACACAGCAGTTGTCACATTAAAATCATTATGGTCAATCTCTCGTACTCATGCGTAGTGGAGTTACACAGTAATGGTGGTGTAACATCAATCCACGTAAAACAGAAAGCCAACAATCCGTATCCCCTACCTAACACAATGTCTCTAAATTAATAATTTTAAAATTTTATTTTATAAATTGTACATACACACAACGCATATCAACGACATATCGACTTTCAACAACATATAGGTTCGAGTATTAAGAATGAAGACGATAAATGGAAGAAATATTTTTCATAAAAGATACTCGGCTTTAAATTAGTTTGGATTCAATACGAATTTAGAAATAAAGTGGTCTAATAAAGTGAGTTATTAAATTTTTATTGATCTTCAGTTGCCTTGTCTCGAGGGAATTGCTATGCTACTTAATAATTTATGTACCTTGCCTTGTATAAAGTGGAACAAATCATCCAAAGATCGTTGGATCGTGACACCACCATTTTGGACATTTGTGCATCAAAGATAATGAGCTTTCATGGCCAATTTGAGGGAAAACATGTGGATTTTTTTTTAATTATTATTATTATCATTAGTTGGTTTTTTAATTGAAGATGAACTATTTCATAATAAATTGTTTTTATAAATTTTGCTGTGGTAAAATATTTTTATACTATAATATATATCGTATCCCATATCATAAATTTGAATTCACGTGAATGCAGTTTCCATTATTCATCTAGCAAAGCAGCCTTATATATAAACAGTAGTGGTCTTGAGAAAAATGAAGTTAAGTGCGAAGCTAATAATATAGACCCTCTTGAATAACTCATAAATAGAATTTTACCTCACCTGAACTACTTAAGCTAAGAACTCGAGGCTAGGAACATCAACGGTCATAGGGGGGCGATGAGGAGCGAAGGTCGACGAAGAATGAGGTTGGAACGAGAGGTGACGAGTGCTGGCATGAGTTATGATCAATTGTGTTTAATGTTTTTCTCTTCTTTATAATAATTTTTAAAAGAGTTAATCGGGGCACACCCAAAGTGGGGACTTGAGCTGTTTGCCCTTAATATATATATATATATATATATATATATATATATATATATATATATATATATATATATATATATATATATATATAATTGACTTGGAGATTTGTTGAGAAAAAAATAACACAATACATTTTGATTGAAGAATAAGTTGTGAAACCATAATTTCTTACTAGTACAACGACGCACGCTTTGCGTGCTTGTACGATATGTTTTTATAATTTATTTGATTTATATTTAAATGAGGATCAAAATATATTTATAAGAAATAATGAGTGACTACATTATAATTTTGATATATGAACTAAAAAATAAATTAAAAAAGAATAAAAAAGACCTAAGCAAAAATTGAACCTACAACCTCATGATTAAGAAACATAGGCTTTATCCACTAAACTACATGTGACTTGCTTTTATTTTTTAACACTTTATTAATATATAATTAGTAATGTAGAGAGTGGAGGTGAAGGGTATTTTAGGTATTTTAAAAAACAGACCAAGGAAGTTACTCTAACCTACTCAGCCTTAATAAATAGTAAGAGATGAGATGAAAGTTTGTTAGAATATATTATTGTTAGCTCTCAAGGGTAGATTAGTCATTTTACTCTTTTGTGTTTACCCTAGCTATATAAACATATTTCTTTGTATTCTTTATTCAGTTTTACAATACTGCGACTTGAGCTTTTCGCTCACTCTCTATTTCTTCATGGTATCAGAGCCTCCATCTCATGGATCTGTCAATCGTAGAGAAGAACTATTAATCACATATGATTTCTTCTCTGCATTGTGTTTTGTTTTACTCGTTCGATTTTGTTTGGTTTTGGCATCATGGCTACTCGTAAAAATGATCCTCTTCAATCAGTTAGTGTTCAATTGGATGGAAAAAATTATTCGTATTGGGGTTATGTTATGAAGATTTTTTTGCGGGGCAAATCGATGTGGGGCTATGTCACAGGTGTGCGAGACAAGCCTACAGACCAGACGAACCCTGATTATGCTGTGTCATTGGATGTTTGGGAGGCAGATAATTCGAAGATTATTACGTGGATTAATGATTCTGTTGCGCACTCAATAGGTGCTCAATTGGCAAAATACGAGACTGCTAAGGAGGTTTGGGATAATCTGGCACGCTTGTATACACAGTCTAATTTTGCCAAACAATATCAACTAGAGACAGATATTCGTGCTCTTCACCAGAAAGATATGAGCATCCAAGATTTTTACTCTGCCATGTCGACACTCTGTGATCAATGGACATTAACAGAATCTACAGAATTGCGAGCATTCTCACCTTATATTGCTCGGAGAGAAGAACATCGCTTGGTACAGTTTTTGATGGCACTTCGGAATGATTTCGAGGGTTTGCGTGGGATGATTCTTCATCACAACTCTCTTCTTTCTGTTGACTCGATTGTAAGTGAATTGTTAGCTGAAGAGATTCGTCTTAAGTCTCACGTTGACAAAGGGACAATCCCAATTACACCATCTGTCTTTGCATCTCCTCAACGACCTCAAGCTAATCATCAAAACATGTCGAATACGAAGGTTTCTCAAGATGAGTCTGCTTTTTGTAAAGAGAAGGGACAGTGGAAAGCTCAATGCCCACTATTGTTGAGTACAGGAAAAGTGTAGCCACAACAGCAACAACGACGACCAAACAACACTCCATGGAAACCACAACAACAGCATCAGCCATCTCTGAACCCTCCATGGAAACCACAGCAGCAGCAGCCATATCAGAACACTCCATGGAAACCCGGTAATCCATCAAACTAGTGGACATATCGATCACCTCAGTTTAACAATGCAGTTGTGCACCGTCTTTGGATCCGTATTTGTTCGAGCAGTTTCAACAGTTCTTCTCTTCACAGCCTCATGCTATATCAGCTTCTTGACATATAGGTTTGTCATCCTCTGGCACTTCAGGTATATCTTCGTCATCTGGGTCTTGGATTCTGGAGCATCTCATCATATGTATCCTGATTTGTCATCTTTTATTTCTTTGTCTCACATTTCTTCCATTGAAATTGTGACTACTGATGATACACCAATGCCATTAGTAGGCATTGGTTCTCTTGTTACGTGTTGTTATCTCTTCCTGATGTATATTATATTCCCAATCTTACACTTAATCTTGTTTTGGTCAGTCAATTATGTGAATCTGGATACTTAGTCTACTTCTCTTCTTCAAATTGTTATGTGCAGGACCCGTGATCTCAGAGGCTGATTGGGACAGGCCGTAGACAAGGGGGACTTTATGTTTTGGATTATCTCAGAGTACCAGATGTTGCACCATCTAGTGTGGATCTCTCTTCTTTTCGCTTGAATAAGTCGTCTTCTGTTATTTGTTTATGGCATAATCGTCTAGGACACGTTTCCGCGTCTCATTTGAATTTTTTAGCGTCTACAGGAGCACTAGGAACTTTGAAAATTCACGATATTTCTGGTTGTAGTGGTTGTAAACTGGAAAATTTTCGGCATTACCTTTTTATAAAAGTATATCTTTTTCTCCTACTCCTTTTGATCTTGTTCATTCATATGTGTGGGGACCATCTTCTGTTCCCACGAAAGGTGGGTCGAGATATTATGTTTCTTTTATTGATGATTGCACTCGTTATTGTTGGGTTTATCTGATGAAACATAGGTCTGATTATCTTGCTATTTTCAATGATTTTAAAGCTCTTGTGAAAAAGCGACATTCACCTGTCATCAGGTGCTTTCGTTGTGATTTGGGGGGTGAATACACGTCTAATGATTTCTTGCATTTGCTTGCTTCTGATGATACAATACGTCAAACCTCGTGTAGAGAAACCACTGAACAAAATGGTGTTGCAGAAAGAAAACATAGACATATTGTTAAAACAACTCGCTCTTTCTTACTGTCTTCTAATATTCCTAGTGCATTTTGGGGTGAAACAATTCTTACTGTTGTTCACGTGATCAATAGAATTCCAACTTCACAAAATTCATGTTTGTCACACTTTAAAAAAATGTATGGTCATGCTCCTGATTATTCTCATTACATGTTTTTGGTTGTGCCTACTTTGTTCTCTGACCACAGATCGAGCGCAATAAGTTTTCTCCACGTTCTGCTCTGTGTGTTTTCCTGGGTTATGGTATTGGTAAAAAAAAGTATAATTTTGTTGATTCAACTAGTCAAAAATTGTGTGTCTCTCGTCATGTTGTGTTCCTTGGACATGTTCCATTCTTTTCTATACATGTTAGTTCGCATAATATGACACATGCAGATCTTATTTGTATTGACCCTTTCACCTCCGACACCGATGAGACCTTGCCCACGACCACACCCGAGACTCATGCTCCTCCAAATCCCCCTACGACAACACAATCATCTCCCGACATTGTGGATAATCCTCCATCCATCAATCCACTCGTGTTCGTAAGTCTACTCGACTACCTAGTTTTGCTTACTCGTGTTATTCTAGCTCTTTCGCTTCATTTGTTGCCTCTGTTCACCGTCTCTCTGAGCCTTTATCCTATAACGAAGCTGTTGGTAATCAACTTTGGTAGAAGGCTATGGCTGAGGAACTGACTGCTCTTCATCAGGCTCATACATGGGATTTGGTTTTGTTGCCACCAGGAAAGCACACCATTGGCTCTCGTTGGATCTACAAGGTCAAGACCAAGTCTAATCGATCTATTGAATGCTACAAAGCTCGTCTTGTTGCTAAAGGTTGCTCTCAGAAGCATGTCATGGATTATGAGGAAACATTTTCCCCCATTGCTAAAATGATGACAGTTCCTACTCTAATTGCTGTTGCTTCTGTTCGTCGATGGAAAATCTCTAAGATGGATGTTTACCAAGGCACTTTCCACTTCGCGCTTCTGTTTTTTGTCTGACAAACTCTCCATGGTTTTAGCTGTAGCATCGTGAGTTTGAGGAGGGATGTTAGAATATATTTTGTTAGCTCTCAAGGGTAGATTAGTCATTTTACTCTTTTGTGTTTACCCTAAATATATTAACATATGTCTTTGTATTCTTTATTCAGTTTTACAGTACTGCGACTTGAGCTTTTCGCTCACTCTCTATTTCTTAAAAGTTAAAAGTTTTTTTTGGAGAAGGTATATTGTTTAGCGCGTTTCTTATGAGATGAAAAGTTCAACGTTTTTTTAGGAGAAGGTAGATTGTTTAGCGCGTCAGGAAATGAAATTTTAAAGGTTAAAATTGGTTTATTCTAACTCGAAAATTATGATAAGAATGTAAATTTATGAAATATTATTTAATTAAAGTTTTCTTAAATTTTTCGACAAAAAATTGAAAGAGTAAGTAGTTTTTTCTTTCCGTGATATACATAATTTCAGACTTAGAGGCTTCGGAAAATTGATCTAATGGAAAATTAACTTGATATCATATAAAAATCGAATAAAAACATGATTCGATTTAGGATCTTTTATAGTTTATTTACTAACCTTCCTTCTGGCGAATTAATGCTTCACAATATTGCGACATGAGTCATAAACATAAAAGAATTGAACTTGCACAATCCAAATGCTTAAACAAATGTGTGATATATTTTGTTTGCAAAGGAGTAAATCTCGACTTTTGTATGTGGTCTTTAGTGAAAGAAATTGTTGATTGACTATCGCAATAAGTCGTTACAGCTCCCATTGGACTACTTACCATACCCAAATGTCATAGGAATCTCTTCAACCAAACACTCTTACATTGTAGAAGGACATGCCTCAAATTATTGGATAATGATACACAAGTTTGTTTCTTGCTTCTCCAAGATACACATCCATCATTTAGCAAGAAATCATAACCAAAAGTTGATTTATGCTCATCTAAATCACCACCCCAGTCAACATATGTGTATCACTTAAGTGTTAAATATTTCACTTGTTAATAAAGAATATAATATGTAGTGTCTTTTAGGTATCTTAGACTCTTTTTAAATGTACCTTAGTGTCTTATTCCTGGACTAGATTGACACTTGCTCACCAGACCCATGGCATAAAAAATAATGGGGCGAGTACATATTATTGCATACATCAAAATCCAACCGCACTACAATATGGTACTCTAGACATGTCTTGTATTTCTTCAGAAGTGTTTGGATACATTCACGCCTTAATAAGCTTTTACCTTTGGCTACATGAGTATCAATGGTTTTGCAATTTGATATTCTAAATCATTCTAGAATCTTTTTAATATATGATTCTCTAGACAATGAGAATGATCTCTGTGAATTTTAATACCAAGAATGTAATATGCCTCACTTTATATCCTTCATTTCAAAATTTGATGAAATCCACATCTTGATGATTTGTACATATTCATGATCATTTCCGACTAACAATATGTTATCGACACAAAAGGATAGTATTGCAAACATTTTTATTGGAAGTTGGGGCTCAGATGAATTATCATGTTCAAGATTTATCCCATTGGGATCATATGAATCATTGTGATTGGGATTTCTCCCACTGAGATCAAGCAATAACTATTCCTCTTGGGCATTTGATGATTCGTTTAGAAAAAGACCTTTATCTGAATTTGATACTTCAAATAAAGATTCACCCCTTTGATTTCACCTTTCTTAGAAAGTCATTATCCAGAAATTTTACATTTCGTGGATCAATTTCAGTAATGTCTCTATGATCTTGTTTATCAAAGAAGGAACTTAAAACAAAAGAGGGTTTCGTCAGCAAAGCAGAGCACACAGAAAAACATGTGGATTGTAACAGACTGCGCTGGAATTTAGTGAGAGTTCCTTTTATTGCTACTAACTTCCAAAAACATTCAATACTAATAACTACCCATCTTTCTTACTTCGAGGGGACGACAAGCTTATCAATTTTTCTTAAATAAAATTTTCGGATCCAATGGAGAAAAAAGGTAGAATTTATTTATTTATTCTTGTAATTTTTTTTTTTTTTTTGGGAGTGTGTAATAATTATTATATACGAGACTTTAAATTAATAGTATTCCCGAGCCTACATTTCTCTGATTCCGTGGCGGCAGAAGTGCAATTGCCTTTGCTCATTAACTGTGGGGGACCTTTGACACCAAAATGGACAATTTTTTTCTTTAAATATTTTGAAGTTTGTCCTTTGTAATGGGTTATAAATCATAACCACAAACATCGTAACACGTAGCCTGCATGATTGAACAAAGTCATGAGTTATCCTTAAGTTAGAAACAAGTGCATGCAACTTCGATTCATTGATGAGGAGCCCATTTCGTCTAATATATATATATATATATATATATGACTAACAATCAGCTTTATCGATCAAACTTAGACTTAAGAACAAATGTGTCTTTGATCTGGCAGTATTCGATCATGCAATCAACTCCGACCCCCGTATTAACCTTTGGCACCAGAAGCTGCTTCAGAATTCAAATCGGATACATAAATACATACATTATGTCAATCGGATACATAAATACATACATTATGTCATACATATGCGTGTGTGTGATTAGGTAGCTAGCTAGGCCTAGGTATCTATTAAATTATTGATGCTGGACCCAATATTTGGAAATAAGACGAGCAAAACTTGAAATTAACTCAAAAAAAAATGGATAAAGGTAAAACTAGAGACATCAAAACGGGTTAACAAAACTGACAAGTCTCTCATTTGAGAGGATCAGACAATTGTTAACCCAATTCGCTTAGCTAATTTTTAGTTATATTAGATGGATAGACCCGCTACATCCACCATTTGACGGTGGGGGTGGGACACCCGTTATTTGAATGGGTCAAAAAATTATTAACTCAATCTGTTTATTTGACAGTGCAGTATGAGATACTAAACATAGCTAGATCATTTTGACATCTCTAAGAATGGATAGATGAGGTGTGTGTCTCATTTAAATATTGAATACATAAACAAAAGATAAAGGTGATATATAAGAATTCCACTCGACAAAGATAAGCATAAACACGTAACTTCACTTTAGTGGGTATTTTACATATTTTTTATTTTAATACAAACGGAGTCGGATGTTTGATTACACGCCATCTTTTTATTTTTTCATATTTTTTGGTGACAAACTAACAAAACTTTATGTACTATATGTTAAGATTGGAATTTAAATCTAACTCAACCTCAAAAGCTAGCTCTAGGGGAGAGGATTGTCCAATCTCATATATACAACTCCTAGGTTATTGATCCAACCGATGTGGGACAATTAACACACCACTCTCACGCCCAGGAATGAACATCTGAAGCGTGTAGTTTACAAATGACCCAATTATGGGCAGAACGGGTGGCCTAATTATAGGCAGTCCAACACATAACGGTAAAACTTGGGCTCTGATACCATGTTAAGATTGGAAAATAACCTTTGACTGATATATATGGGATTGGACAATCCTTCCCCCTTGAGCTAGCTTTTGGGGTTGAGTTAGGTCCAAGTTTCATTCTTAACATGGTATCAGATCCCGAGTTCCACCGTTATGTGTCGGACTGGCTATAATTAGGTCATCTGTTCTGCCCATAATTGGGTCATTTGTAAACTCCACGCTCCAGATGTTCATTCCTGTGCGTGAGAAGGGTGTGTTAATTGTCCCACATCGGTTGGATAAATAACCTTTGAGTGGTATATATGGGATTGGACATTCCTCCCCTCTTGAGCTAGTTTTTGGGGTTGAGTTAGATCCAAGTTCCAATCTTAACACTATATATAAAAGAATATTTCAAATTTTGATTTAATCCCACCATACACAAGTTCTAATCAATCATACTACATAAACACAAAATTTTAATGAGAACTTTTTTATCATGACTGCATATTTAATTTGTTTTTTTCGTAAATCATCTTGGTCAAATTTGATCATTTTTCAATGTGATTTTGATGTGTATAATGTTATATCAATACATCCACAAGAAAAAGACTAAAATTATATTTAAAAAATATGAGATTAGATATAAAATTTGACAATATAACGGACTAAATTTTTTTGTTTTTAAAAAAAGTATTGATAACTTAAATTACAGTTTTCCTAATTTGTTGTCACTTTCAAGTTTTTGTGCATAAAGAAGTGTTTAATAATACAAAGATAAAAGCTTCTGTACCAAGTCCTCTTATTGCAACAAGCAATGGATAGATACCACTTTTGTGTATTTAACTTGTGTTTGACCACTCTAGGTCACGTTGAAATAATCAATCAATCAATCAAATTAATTACATTCTGAATCATAATTACAGTCCGAATAGCAACCTATAACTAATTAATATTAAGATACCATATAATCAATAAAGTAATGTATTGAAATAAAAAATAATTTAATAGTGTATCACAATAATAGGACATTTAAAATAAGGCGATATTAATTACAAAAAAAAGAGATGTTATGTAATTTTTTTAATGAATTATGTTGTACATACAAGAATGTTTATACACACGATAACACATTACTTTTGATATTATAAAACTACTTAAAATGTCTTTAATTTAAAATTTACATTTGAGATAATTTTGTAATTTTAAAAACAATATGTAATTGTTTGTAACTTTTATCGTACATATATCATTTATCTTTTTGAAACGTTACAGTAGTTTCGTAGTTGAAGTCAATTATTATGTTTTAAGTTAAATTTAATTTTTTTAAAAAGGAAAATAAAACAATGGAGGACATTTTTAGTGGAAAGACGAAACACTAAAAAGAACAATTTGTCACTTTTCCAGGTTAGTATCCGTTCCTCTTTAGTACAATAGCGGGATTTATGATCTCAAATAAGTTGTATATATATCTATAATTAAGAGATATATCCTAATATTTATCTATTTTTTGGTGAATTTTTTTAAAGTTCCAAAATCACCCTGACACATTATACATTATAATGTATATAATTTTGTTATTTAATTTAGAACTTTTAAAAAAAATTGTGTTTTATTTATTAAATTATTATTTGTTTATATTTATATTTTAAATTATAAAGTATTGTTAAATTTACATATTTGATAATTATTAAAAATTCATATTATTAAATTTTATTATCATATTTAATTTTGTAAATAAGATAACTAAACTTATAAATAAAATATATACGAATATTATTTATTATATTATGAATGATGTATTTGTTCAATCATTACTGAACAATCATAAAGAAACAAATTATATTAGGGGATCGGACGTGTTACATATATAATAAAAATTATACATTGAGTTATAAGATAAATTTAAAATAACAAAACTATAATATATATTTTATAAAAAAAAATGCAAATAAAATATGAAAATATTTTTTTTTATCTTAAATATATTTTATAACTCTAAATTATAATTACACATATTTCTTATATTAGAAGTACATATCATATATCACCTGTAAATATTAATTGCAAGATGCTGTCTGCACCCGCCATCTATCACACATTTGTGTGTGTGTATATATATAAATATAAATGATACATATACGCCTTCCTTCTTCAATTATTTCATCACCAGTTCCTTCATTCCTTCCCTCAATTCAACCATTTTTCTCTGTTTTACTCCACGAAGAAAAATCATCAAATTTTGATTTTCGAAATGAGGGACGCACCTTATTCTCTGGATGAAATTCACAGTCACTTATCTCCACCAGCTTACGCCGCATCAACAGCAGCGCAGCCGCCGTATCCGTCATCCCAATGCAACGTGCAGAGGTGTCCCTGGTGGCCGTACTCCAGTTCCAAAGAGTTCAAGGCAAACACGGCCTTGGTCATCGTCATCCTTATATGCGCATTGATCTGCGGTCTCGCGTTCAACTCCGCCATTCGATACGTCCTTCGGATGAATTGCAGACGGCGCCGGAGGCAACAAAGACAGACGTCTGAGATTGGGAAGCAGGATCTCGAGAGCGGAGCGGGGAGTGCGGAGGCGGAAATTCCGGTCCTGGATTACACGGAGGGGATGAAGCTAGCTGGGGAAGAGACTGAGTGCATTATCTGCTTATCGGAGTTCGCAGTTGGGGAGAAACTCAGGGTTTTGGAGGATTGTGAGCATGGATTCCATGTGAACTGCATCCAACAATGGCTGCTTCTGCATTCTTCTTGTCCCACTTGCAGAACCCAGTGTTCGGTGAAATCCGCGACTCCTCCATGAAATTGAATCCGCCCTTATGTGATTGTACAACACTTTTTCCATATATGGCTGCCGTTTTTCTGTTCCCTAATTTACATAGATAATTTCTTGGTTTAGTTTAGTTTTTGCAACGATACCTTCGTAGGAGAGGAAGAGGAAGGTGGTGGATAAACACAACGTAAATCGCAAACTGGTGCCTTAAAAATGAAATATTTCAATTCGGCCTCCATCAAGTCCACTAATTTCGTTTTAAACAGCTCAAACATACTTCTGTACTTGAATAAATATTTACTTTAAACACATTTTTAAGTTATATAGTAATTTATGTTAAGGTTTGAATTTGCACATAATTCAAAATCAAAAATTAGTTTGAAAAGGAAGGATTATTCAAATCCATATATGTGATTCTCAAAAATTCCATCTAACCGATATGAGATAACTAACATAACTTCATCGCGTCCAAGAATGAACATATGAACGCGAAGTTTACAAGAGTGTTACTCAATTTTGTGTATTCAAACACATAATAATGGAACTTGATTTCTGATATCATATTTGAATTTGGATTTAACTTAATTTCAGAACTTTGTGTAAGGGAGGAAGATTGTACAAGTCCATATAATTTTATTTTACTTTTAGAAATATTGAATTAATGAACTAATTTAACAAATTATTTAAACGTGAAGTATTAATAATTTCCATCGGCATGTTTTTGTTTGAGCAAAGCTGATTTTTTTTTTTTTTTTTTTTTTTTTTGTGGTCATTATTAAAGGAGCGTGTGGGTGTGGAACGTATAATAGGATTTTGGGTCTAAAAACCCATGATTGTCATATCATGATAGAACAGTTGCTTCTATTTACTCTTCGTCCTGTGTTGGCAAAAAAGTTGACTAACACAACTTACTGTTTTGTGTTAATACTTTAGGGCAGTGTGTGCAAAATCCTTACAAGATAGAAGAATTACAGAAGACTGAAAGAAGAAGGGTTTGTTTTGGCTTTATGTAAATTCGAGAGAAATTTCCAACCATCTTTTTTTTCACATTAATCGTTTATTTGGTTGTACATTTAGCGTATGAAACGAAAATTGTTGGGTCTGTATATTATTGGTGGATGTATCCAATATAAAGGTATTTGGGCAAATTTAAAAATTTGGTCATAATTAAAGCAATGCCAGAGGCCAATATGGTGTGTTGTGTTTTGTTCTCGTTATTTAGATGTTAACGACTCATTAAAAGATCACGAAACACGACACAAAGATCAGGCGCCAAATATTGAGTTTGCCACACTCCCAATGTTTCAACAGGTAGGGCGACCGACAACGTAAATTGTTGCACAAATAAATGAATTTTGTAAATTAGCAACGTAAATTGTTGCACAAATAAATTATTTTATGTGGTTTGTTGAGGATCGAAGTTGAGTTTAGAGGGGGTGAATAAACTCTACTCGTTTTTCTTTCTTTTCTGATGAGGTACTAAAATCTTGTTAGGGATAATAGTTTTTCACGAACAAAAATAACCTGCTCTGATACCAATTGTAGGACCGAGTGCTTACCGCTTTACCAAAAGCTATAGCTAGTGGTAATGGTGCAACTCAAATCTTTTAAACCGCACAGCAGTACAAGCACCACGGTTCGATCACTCTACCAAACAGAGACAATTATTGCACCCAACATGGTTAATACTTGGTGTTAACTATGGATTTGTTATCTCAGTTTCAAGATAGTGTTAGAAAACTGACTCAGTAGTGAAATACTTCATTTGAGTTGAAGAAAGAGAAATGAGGTATCCTGGTTGACGATGAAACACTATAATACTATGTAATATTAATTTTTTCTATTAGCATTATGTTTTTTTTTTTTTGAATTTGCTTCAAGACTGTCATTACCCGGGCCTGGCATGCGCCTACGTCATTGTACAATGAGCTCTATAACAACTACTTCGTTCGTATCTATTTAATCTTTACGGAAATGATTAATACAAGATGTCAAAGAATCTCATTGTAAGCCTTTATAAAATAATATTTTAGATTTTTATTTCCAGTCAGTGTAGGACAAGGGTATCAAGATCTCCACACATTCAAAACTTGACATCCACGTCACGGCCTGTCCCTCGATCAACCAGCGCCATGAATCCATATATTACTCCTACATTTTCAAAAGTCGGTTCCTGTGATGTAGCACTTTCTCCTGCAGGCTCAAGAGATAGCTCTCACCCACATAATATTTTGCTTTGCATAGCACTTACTTCTCGTTGTTCCTACCTATGACGTCTATGATATCATTATGTCGTGTCCCCAGGCAACTCAATCTACGGGAAAGATTACCACTAACTTAGAATTCACATATCAATTTAGGGCAGTGGGCGAAAAAATTAAAGATAGAACAGATGAGAAGACAAATGCAAGCAGATCAGGTCCAAAATTTTGTACAAATTATGCGAAGTATGATGTCTAGAATTATTACCGTCACATGCAGGGCCGAACCTGAGGCAGAGGCCAGGGGACCTCAAGATTTTATTAGGGTGTATATGTTATTTCACAGTGGCCAAATATTGTGGTATATTTTTACGCAAATTGTGGCCCAGTCTATATATAAAATAAATGGACCTTTAATTTTACACTCAATTGACAATACACACACATAATCTGGCCCACATATACATATAAAATAATAGGTTTTTACGTTGTGAAATCAATTCTAAAATGAGCAAGTCTCTTGTAAGACGATCTCACGAATTTTTATCTGTGAGACAGATCAGCCCTGCCAATATTCATAATAAAAAGTAATACTTTTATATGGATGAATCAAATAAGAGATCCATATCACAAAATACGACCCGTGAGACCGTCTCACACAAATTTTTGTCTTCCAAAATTATAAACTTCTTAATCAAGAACTCTTCTTTCCACCTTTCATATCATATCTACAATTTCTTTCCCCTTCATCAGTCACTTACACGTATGCCATCTACCCTTCTTTAAGTTTATTTATGTTGCTATTTTATATTTGTTATTTTTTATTGTTTATATTTTTAGTGCACGATCTTTTAATAATAATATATAGTTTATTTAATTGGATTTAATTGTATATTTGTAGAAGAGTACCGGAAAATGACGAATTTTGTTTTAAAAAATAGTTGATATCTACAAATCACAATATATTGAGAGTAACTCATTAACGTAAAAAATATTTTGAGGGAGAAAAATAATTAAAATAATCATTATAGTTGCATGTGTAAAAGAAATTTATTTTGAAGTTGATCAAAACTTATTTAAGTGATTATTTAGAGCATTTTTGTTATGTTATTTGATTCAGTTACATATATTTTTCACTTTTTATGTGATGGTTTAATCTATATTAATTGTATATTATTTGTTATTTAAAATTATCACATTATAAAATATTAACCACACTTCATTTTTTAGGGGGCCCTAATTTTTTGAATTCGCCTCTCGCTCGTAAATTATCATGTGCGACACCGGCCACAGGTAATAATATTTTTCATACCAACAAAAGAACTGTATCAAATTACTTGTATAATTAAGTACAAGAAAGAAAATTTGTTTATTTTTCGTAGATGGCAGCTAGCTATGTTGGCAAATATCATACAACAACAAATTCATACTCCATCAACTGCGTAAGAAACTATGCATGCGTAGATCCTCTCCACCATGATCAGAATATTTTGAATGCAATCGATGAGGTTGGTTGTAACATCTAAAAAATTCTAACTACGTAACCTGCAGACTGCATGTAATCTAGGGTTTTTACTAAAATATGTGTTTAATTATTTTTATGTATTAAATGCATGAGTATTACATAGATATGTGTTTCATTTCATGGTTTATTAAGATTTCATGCATTAGAGTTTTAAGTAGTATTTTGCGCTCGAACTAGAATCAGAGACCGGAGATAATTAATGAAAAATAATTATTTCTAATTATTTATTATATGGTGTAATTAAGAGTGATTTTCGAAAGTGGGTCTGGTTGGATATTTTTACTCGTCAGACTATATTTTAAACCGACACGCAAAATTTAGCGAGTTGAGGGGCTTTTTGAGGGTTCGGACAATAATTTCAAAAACGTACCTAAAATAAATATTTTTCGGGAGTTGTTTTGGGCTTGTTGGCCTACTTTAATTTATATTGGGCTTAAACTCCATCACATCCTTATTATTTAATTAACTGGCTTACATCTATATTATGACTAACCCTAACCTCCCAAACCCTAACCTAATTGCACTCACCTTCGGCCGCCCCCTCCCTCATTCCTTCAGAAGCAATTTCTTTAACACCAGCGGCAACATTCGAAATTCTTCAAGGTTTTTCAAAGAAGTCCTTCCCCGACTCTTCGGTGTACTTTCTACTCGAGTATCTCCAAGTTTTCAAACGTATTTATGCAAAGGCACACCCAATACCTCCATTTTCTCGTCTTTCACACTATAATACGAGTTTTTGATTGATTGTGCATGTTTTATTGTCGTTCTAATGTTTTTGTGAGCTTCGAAAACATGTTCATAGAGGAAACCGATTTTTATGAAATGATTCTCACGTTTTTGTCTCTTGGTTGAAGGGCTGCCTAGATGGAGAGGTAGAGGACTCAAACACGTCTAAATTATGGTGTTGAGATGTTAGGATCATATTTTGAGTCGGTCTAGTGATGGTGCGATCGTGTTTCCTCGATTTATGGATTGGTACGACTAGGTTGTGCGAAGGGTTGAGGGCAACGTGCATGGGGTTAGGGACCACGGCTAGGTCGATCTAGAAAGGTCTTAAGATGGGCTAGGAAGGGTTGGTTCGAGCCTGGTCCGGGCTAGTTGAACGTGGCGTAGAGGTTGGTGTCAAATGTTGTTTGGGATTTTTTTACCTGCGGCGCTACCCTTTAGGCGGCGTAGCACCCAATCTTCGGGGTTGGTATCGCTGATGTCGGGCGCTGATCAAGCGCCACAGTGTCAGCGCCTAGGCACAAGTCCAGTATGGATGGGGTAGTGGTTTTAGCGCTTATGACTTGTTTGGGTGTTGATATATCGATATGACTGAGGTTATTGATAGTTAAATTAGGTCATACAGAGTTTTATTAGGAGTCTTCGATTTATGCTTTAAGTTTGATTGAGTTCGGGTTAAAACCGGGTTTTCGGTCCAAGTTTTAAAATGAATTATAGAAATTAATGCATGGGCTCAAGGTTATGTCTAGTAATTGATTATAAATATGTTTTGAGGTGTTTGATTGACTTCGGGTCGAAATTTTGAGGTCCAGGGGTAAAATGGTCGATGAGGTTTTACATGGGTAAAATGTCGATTTGCACCCGGGTAGAATTAGCAGTCTTGGCAGCGCCCGAGTTTGCATGCTTGGTTTGAAGAAATTTACGTATATGCAAGATTTTTATAAGTGATGAATAAGATGACATGTTTTAAAGAAATGGAGTTGGTTGTGACTAATACGAACACGAACACGAACATGTAAGGCCAAAGCTCAGTGGATGGATAATACTGTCTCTGATGTCCCCATCGCCGGGTACCGCGGTTATACGCAGATAGATCTATCGACTAGAACTGATACGAAAGTCAAAACTAATGAACGAAATTCAAATAAAGAAAAGTGAACACGTATATGTTGATATGATGCGATATGGACACGTTTATGCTTTGACATGTCATGTTTATGCTTACATTTTTAAGATCATGAAATGTATGTTAATTACAGTATTTTTCATTGTTACATGTTATCTATACTACTTGCTATCACGGTTCAGGTGTGTTGAGTCTTTAGACGCATAGTGTAAAGACGCATAGTGGTGAATGATGCAGGTGAGCATAGTGATATGGAGACTGGAGGCATCGAATACTGAGTAGGCGGGGCTGGATGTGCGCATGATAACCCGATGATCATATTTTTTCCAGCATTATTTTTATGAGTTAGGAGTAAATAGTTAGATCTTAATAGGTAAGATAGATATCTAACTGCAGTACTTTTACCAGTAGTTGAATACTTTTATTTTAAAATGTGTGATTGACAGCTTTTATTGCTTACATGTGTTTGAATATATTTTCAAAATGAGCTTAAAAAAAATTCTAGTAATATTTTGGTAATAGACGTTTCATTGGTTCTTAAGTACTAATGCTTTTGTTTGGGTTTTTTGCTACCATACTATTGCATTTTGCTTCCATGACTTCGCCCTTTAAAATCCAGATTAAAATGATGTTTCAAATAATATTAGATCGATTAAGCTTCTCGTGATAGTTTCTTTTGTGTCGTAAAAGGGAGCATTATATCTTAATAGGTAAGATAGATATCTAATGTGGACATCGCCAGTGGCGAGAAAATTATAAGACTAATATCTAATGTAATATGAGACAACACTAGAATATGGCATGCTCCTCCTAGGATTCACGAGCAAAACATTCTGACTCATTAACATCGACATAGATGCAGCCTCTCATTTTAATTCGTCATTTAGCATGAGACTCTACGTTGGCACAAATGTAAAGAAAAAAGTTGTGCTTGTCTAGCAGTTATCGTAATCGTCGTAATGATAACCATTTGATCATATAAGCATTAATCAATTAAATTTTTATTAACTAGTTATTGAAAAGTGACAACTATAATTGAACCAATGAAAGCAATTAAACACCTCTTTTTTCAAAAAAAAAAAAAAACAAAACAAAAACAAAACTAAGGTTAATGAGATGCTAGCTCAATACCGTAGGGTCTATAGAAAAAAAAAATCACAGAACTCACATGTAAGAATAAATGTGAATTGTTGGATTCACATTTGGGATAATAGCATAAGGTTGCGTTTGAATTGATTAATTTGATTGAATGAGAGATTTGATTTAAGGTGGATTTGGTCGATAAATTTCAAATGATACTCATATTGAATATATTTTAAAATCTACCACAATCACAATTGAAATTATATAATTTGATATAGAATGGATTTGAATTTTGTCCAAGTCAAATCTCATATTTATGTTGCTTTATTTATGTGGAGCCTTTCCAATTTCCATAGTCATGCTCCCATATTTTCCAATAGAATCTTTCCATGTGTCTTTATCACATCACATGCAAAAAAAGAATGATGTTCAGTGCATACAAATTCTAAAAATTTTAACCATATATTTTCTGGTTTCTGCATGATTGCTGAAATTTTTTCAATTTTTTGTCTCCTGTTATATAATGCGAAAACGCGAATTCGTCGAAGATAAAACGATAATTATTTTTCTTATACATTACATCTTATTTAATTTGAAGATAGCTAAAATAGTTTTCAACACATACATATATACATGTTGGTTGGGAATGAACCACCTAAAAAAAAAAGAAGAAGAAGCATGTGTTAAAACATTTTTTTCATAATTTATTTAGTTTGTTGATAACGAAGAAAGTTTACCGCTGTGAAAATTACAGGGATCGACCTGTCCGGTCAGGTCACGGGGGCTTGGGGAAAATGCCCTCAAAAGCTATTCAGAAACCACTCAATCTTTCGCAAGGGGTAAGACAACTATTTGGAAAACACCTTGTTTCATGCTTCGTTTTCATAAAAAAGTGTATTTTTCATGAAGAGTCGCGTCTGTTCTGAATCAAAATTTCGTTTATATATATGACATCATTAGTTCAAGAAAGATATTCAGATTCTGATTTGATTTTGTCACCACAAATACAGAATATCTTCATTGTATCCTGAGAGAATTTTTTTTATATCCCTGTTACTAAAGCGAAGGAGAAAACAAAAGAAAACGTTGTAAACGTGCTTTGGAGTTCATTTATTTAGATTCGAAATTTTCTCTCAGCATCATGTTTGATCCACTAAATCAAAATGGTACTTGCAAAAAAACTATCGTGTATTAGGAAAAAAAATGTTTAATTTGATAGAAATGTTAATTAATATAGCAAATATAAGCTTGAAAATCTAATGTAAAATTTCCATTTTTTTCGATTTTATATTTATATAGAATTTTCTTCATCCGATGCTTTATCTCTCAAATTTTTTGAGAAATGTAGTTTACAACATTCATTACGCTCTTTCTAGGTGGGCGGGGTCAGCAGCAAGGGGGAGTGAACGCAGTGAAAGAGAGCGAGCCTAGGAAACCGCAGGGAAGAGAACGAAAAGGGATTTCCCGCTTTTCTCTGCGCGACTGG
The DNA here is from genome assembly GCF_022965805.1 of Primulina eburnea. Lineage (NCBI taxonomy): Eukaryota > Viridiplantae > Streptophyta > Magnoliopsida > Lamiales > Gesneriaceae > Primulina > Primulina eburnea. The sequence continues at coordinate 37,390,732 of NC_133108.1, read as the reverse complement.
TTGTCCGACAACCTCGCAGCGGATTCTAAATGTTATTTCGAAACATTATAATTTTTTAAGGAAAATTTTAAGCTACAAACCTAGCAATAGTTACCTAATTAACACTAGTTAGCAAAGCGTGTGTAACGAATTTACCCGAGAGAGAACCGATGATATTTTTTTTTTAATTTGGGAGATGCTGAATTTTGAACCTTAGATGGTGTCTTAAATTCTTGATGTACTATAAAGTATACTATTTCAACAAACCATTTGAACAAAAAAACTATTAATTTTTGGGAAAATTCTTACGCTGTGGCAAGATCCATCCACGAATTTTCCTTTTAAGTCAAACAGCTGACATTATTTTCTCCGAGAACTAATTTAACGTAAAATGGAAGTATCTTTTCAAGAGTGAGTCTCATGTGAGACCGTCTCACGGGTCATAATTCGTGAGACGGGTCAACCCTACCCATATTCACAATAAAAAGTAATACTCTTAGCATAAAAAGTAATACTTTTTCATGGGTGACCCAAATAAGAGATCCGTCTCACAAATACGACCCGTGAGACCGTCTCACACAAGTTTTTGCCTCTTTTCAATGTGCTTTGTTCAACGTTTTGACCAAATCATGTCCATTGTTCGTACCTTGGCGGCCTAATTAACCTTATCTTGAAACGACATTTTCCGAATTTTGACTTATATTCTAGTCTTTTTCATCGTTCGATGGCCACCATTAACATTCAAAGTAAAACAATCCACATTTGTATTTGAATAAATCTTTAAATTAATTTGGGATTAAAATTACATTTGGAACAAATATTATATTCTTTTGAATTATAATAATATTTAAAGGTGTAATAAAGATAATACAGTTTAATTTGCTTTGTGATGATTATAATCAACATGAGTAGGTCACAACAGGTCTCACGAATTTTTATTTGTGAGACATGTCAACATTTCAGATATTCACAATAAAAAGTAATTAATATTCTTAGCATAAAAAGTAATAATTTTTCATGGATGACCCAAATAAGAGATCTGATCCGTCTCACAAAATACAACTCGTGAGACCGTACCACACAAGTTTTTGCCAATCAACATTTAGTTTGATTTTTATTTTTATCTATAAGAAAGAAAACTTTCTATTTCGATGCCAATTAATCAACATAAATTTAATTAGTTTATTTTCCAAATAAATCTTTCATTTTTTTCAGCTTATTCTTGGCATCAAACGGTGAATCGACAATATAATTTAGGAGATTCGAAAAGTCAATCAAAAGATAAAAACAACATGTAAACCTAAAATTCTTATATAAAAACTATAAAGACTAACTTTATTCTCTCACGATCGAGTTAATATGATCAATAATAGTTTGCTTGACTGTGGAATAATAAGCCTTTGTATTCTCACCAGTAATTAATTAACCTCGACCCTTTTTCTCTTCTTCCCTATCCCACTTTGAACTTCCATTAATCTCACACCAAAAAGCATTGGTCCCTCGTCACGATTTTCTTCTTCTTTCTCCGCATTCCCTTCACAGGCGGCTACCAATTCAAGAAGTTGTTTGCACTTCTTCTTCGCTGTCTCGAGCTCGAAACTCAGGACCTCGTTTTCTTGCCTGAGTCTTTTGTTTTCACATATTAGAGAGGTGTAATCCGATGATGATGAAGTTGATGATGAGCGTTGATCTTCATCCGATTGATGTTGATGATGATCCAATAGTTTTGGTGGCTTGTTGGTCCATGCCCTTCTTCGGCGAATGTCACATAGTTGATCTTTTTCGCCTTTGCGAAACATGTCATTGCTGAATTCCCACCGGCTTGTTGAAACTTTACGAAAACCCTATATTTATAAATTTCATTGAACTTTATGGTTACATTAATAAAGCAAGATATTAATGTTGTTAATTACTAACGTTTCCGATCACTTAGTAGTTCATCTGACACCAAGTTTAACTACTAAAAAAAAAATTTAATAACGACGATTCGAAAAAAAAGCATAAAAATTAAGTACAAGATTGCAATTGGTACCACGCAATAATACAGTTATTTTTATATACTCCAGTTGTGAGTTTCAAATTGAGCTATATGAGCCTATATCAAAGTTACGTTTAAGCTTGAAATTTGGTTTAAACCAAATTGGTATTCAAATGGATCTTTTTAATTTTATTTCCATGTATCTTTTGGACTAATAATTATTCGAATACGAAAAAAAAAACACGTACGTAAGTGTTGAGCTGTCTAATGAAGCTGGAGAAATTGCTGTGCTTGAAGAGCGTGGGAAGGAGGTCCCGCGCGAATTCCGCCGTCTGCCACACAATGAAAGCCGTGCCGTCGGCGTTCCATGATATGACCTCGTCGGTGGCCGGATCCTCCACCACCATGTACGTCTTCACCAAGAAAGGCGACGCCGAAGCCTTTCGAACATATTCCACCAAACCCTTTTGATCATCATGATCGCACACCTCCATCATCATACAGATTCAGAATCAAGCTGTGCTAGTTGTGTATTAATTAACAATTCTTGAACTAATGAAAATATATAAAAGAGAAACAGCGAGTTAGAAGGAATAAGAATTAGGGGGTAGAGGAGAAGAGAAGAAGGGCAGTCAGAAACTCCCAACCCCAACAATAGAAACCCAATACGACTCCACAGTTCATGAGAATTGCAACAGCTAGCTTTTCCCTTTGTCTCGCTTCTCAGTTAAACAACCAAACATTTGGTTTTCGTGTTAGATATATATATATATATACATATATGATATAATATTCTATTCTGTATGTATATATACACACACACACACACGTATGAGTGTGTGTATTTTTGCTTTATATATATGTATGTATATCTGGATGTGAGCATGATAAATATATGACTTTTTGTGACGAAAATTTTAATTTAATTAATGTTTAGTACTTTTGAGAAATAGAAGTTAGTATGTTGTATTACTATTAATTATTCAAAGGAAAGATCTATTTTTAAAAAATTGATGAAAATTAAATAATATTTAAGCGGTCGCTATTAATTATTTAATATGTGTATATGTAGTTTATTTTAAAAAAAAATATCCGATATCTAAAAAAGAATTTTTTATTAAATTATATTATTTTTAAGACATTCAAAAAGAGTATGAAATATATAATCTAAACTCTAAAATAATGATGTTGGTGTTAAAAGTTGGTTCGTGTTAAGTGTATATATAGATCGGGATCAAATAAATTTTTTTTTTAAAAAAACAGAGTGGTAAAATGAATAATCTTTTAAAAAAAATGCACATATCTCTGTGCCAAAATCCAAAATTAAATATTTTAATTGAGCTTCTTCATCCAAACAATGATTTTTTAAATAAAAAAATTTATATTTTCCAAATTATTTCTGTTAAACAGAATCAAAGTCCCTTATTGAGGGAAAAAAACTAACATAATATGAAATCAATTCAATAAATAATAGATCGATGATTATATTTTAAAAAAAATTGTAAGACGAACTCACGAATCTATTTTATAAGACACGACTTCTATTCTTAGAGATAGGAACGTGTTTTGTTATGATAACCTACCTGCTTAAGAAATAAATAAAATAATCTTTTTTTATAAATAAGTTCCAACACATATACATAAATTAAGTTTAATAGTGAAATTGCCACTTTTATAAATTTTAATCAAAGTAAGTGTCCTCAATAAATTAACTATTTAACATTAAAATATAGATAACGTACGAAATCCTCAATCGAGAATTTCTTCACTTTTGATTTTGTCAGTCATTAATCTAATCTTTGCGGCTTTGGATTTTACTTCGCTAGAAGCGACTTTTGTTGACTTTAGCGAATTCTTGAAAAAAAAACAAACATTAAATAGAATATTTGCCTTTGACAAAGATGTTGTTTTTTTATTTGGAAAATTAATTGGTAAAAATATTTTAAAATTTCATGAGAATATTCTTACCATCCTCATCCTTTAAAATAAATAAATAAATTTTCAACCGAGTATGCTCTCTAATATTTTCTCATTCTCACGAATCAAAATTGGTATATATATGCGCGTATATTAATTATGATAAAAATAAAAACTTTATGGATATCTATTTCATTGTGCTAGTCAATATATTTTAATTATTTTAAAAACTGTAGAAATTCGTCATAATAAACGGGGCCACTTGTTGATTTGAAATCATAACAAAACCATTTATATATACAGAAGAAACAAAAAAAAACATATATATATATTTTAAATTAATATATATTTTTAAAATTACAAATGTCGTTTCTTAGCTATTTCTCATATTATTTATTCCAAGTCTTGGAAATGTAGGAACTGTTAAAAAACTAAAAGCGCGAAAATTGGACGACTTATAAACCCCAACTAAGACGTGTGAATTGTGATACTAGATTTTAGTTTTATATATAGTCACTACAAAAAAAAGGCCAAAGACAATAATGAAAAATCGTTGTTTTTGGTCTCGTAAAACCGTTGTTAAAGACACTGTGGTTAAAGGGTACGCTCAAAAACAACGGTGAAAAACCGTTGTCATAGACATTTAAAGACGACGGTGAAAAACCGTTGTCGTAAGTCTTGTAAAACCGTTGTTAAAGGCCCTTGTAGTTAAAGGGTGCGTCAAAGACGACGGTAAAAAATCGTTGTCGTAGCATTGAAAAATCGTTGTTAAACTAAATATTGCGATGATTTTTCTAAAAAAAATGAGCGACGGTTTTTGCATATGATTTTCTTCGCTAATTAGTGACGGTTGGTTATATTATGTTCGTCGCTAATTAGAACCGTCGCTAATTAACGACGGTGGTTAGCGACGATTTTTCATATGATTTTCGTCGCTATTATTTTTCGTAAAATAAAAATAATTTACTATTATAATTTAATAAACCTAACAAAAAAACCTTCCAATCTTACTAAATTAATAATATTTATAATCCTTAACACTTAGAATTGAAGTGAAATGAAAATCGTGGAAGAGAGAAGAATTTGTTGTTGGAAGAAAATGATTAAGGACACGGATATTTATAGACAATTTGCGACGGTTTTTGTATAAACTGTCGCTATTAGCGACGGTTTCTGATAAAAAAAATGAAACCGTGGCTATTAGTGACTGTTAAGATAAAGCATACAGTCGTCGCCATTTGTGACGGTTCTTTAAACAACTGTCGCAAATATTAAATTAGCGACGGTTGTTTCGTCGCTAATATAAAATTGCGACAGTTTTATTGAAACTGTCGCTTAAAGAAGCGACTGGTTTTTTTAAAACGTCACTAATTTAACAATGCAACGGTTTTATGAAACGCGACGGTTTTTGTTGAATCCACCGCTTTTTTTAAATTAGCGACGGTATATTTAACGAGAGTTTAAGAAAAACAGTCGCTATATATTAACTGATTTTTTTTAAAAAAAAACTGAAACTACGACAACGTTTTTTCAAAAACCGTTGTCGTTAACCAAATAAAATACTAAAAAACGACAATGTTTTAAAAAACCATTATTGTAGTTAAAAAGCCATCTGAAAGAGGTTTATACAAACCATTGTCTTTGACCCTTGACCAAAAACTTATATTGACAATGGTTTTGAAAAACCGTTGTTGTAGCAAAAAAAAAAAACGCTCATAGACAACGGTTTTTAAAAACAGTTGTTGTAACCTAAAAAAAATACTCATAGACAACGGTTATTAAAACCGTTGTAGCGAAAAAAAAAACTCTTAGACAACTATTTTTAAAAAACGTTGTCGTAGAAAAAAAAAAACTTTTGTCGTAGACACATCAAAGAGAAAAACCGTTGTTTTTAAGCGGTTGTTTTAGGCTACGACAACGGTAAGTTGATGTTTTCAAGATCCACCTTCAATCGCATCAACGGCTTAATGAAGTCAAAATCAAATAAATTTGTGCAGCATGGAAAATTTTATTTTTCCTTTTTTTTAACGTACTCAAGTAACTAAATTTTATTCAAATTAAAGGGTAACATATATACATAAGATAATCAGATTAATTACTAATCAGGAAACTATATATTATCCAATATGAACTTCTTGTAAATTAATTATTTGAGGGATATCATCACCTATTAGCGAAAAATCGGAAAATAACCTAATTTGAATATTCTTCACTAATCAAAAACAAAAATATATTAATTACTCGTAAATTAACGCATTACTGGGAAAGTATTGGCAGATAACACAACGTGTCGGAAGGTTAGCCGAGCTTCACTGACTTCCAATCTTTTAATTAATTATTATTATTAAATCATTTCCTCTTTTCCATATGCATGCATGCATTTTTTTCAAAATCTGAACAATTTTATTTCTCATTTATGGTTATTTTATTTAATCAATGTTATCACCGTTATGATGTGTAGAGAGCCCTTGAGAATTTATTAAGCCATAAACTAATTAAACTTTACACTATGATGTTGTTTTTAAAAATTTTTATAAAAAAACTGTAATTTTGGTTTTATATGATTTTTTTAATTTTGATCATATAAGTTCTCAAATTTAAATTCAGTATGTTCTCATAGAATTTTTCCCCTAGTTTTAGCTTTCTTTCCATATGATGTTGACGTTGGCAAATGTGACATACTCTCAGCTCGGTTCAGTTGGTGTTTCAACTCGGTCAACTCGCCGTTTCTCCGGTCGTACCTTTCGCGTGTCTGCTGCGGAGGAACAACCTACCTCGTCATGAGGTCTTTTATCATGTACACATTTACGTGTGTGAGTGCGCTGATGCAGTGTGGTTTCGTTTCGATGAAATTAGGTGCATTTTGGGGGATAGATTGAAATGTTATAGTGTTGATGCTGCAAGTAATAAGTTTTGTTTGTTTGTTTTTAATCTACAACTTTGTATATGAAGAAATAATGAATTTACATAGTTTGAGTCGAAATCAATTTGTGTATATTACTCTTTAAATATATTGGCTTCTTCTTCATTTAGCAGCCCAAGATCTTGTGTGGTGATTATTGTCACGCCCCGCGTCCGAAGCATCGGTGACATCCGATATTGTTTAATAATTACTTGAAAACAATTAAGCCTCGTATCGAAATGCCAAATAACCAGTCTTTTTCATAACTAAAACATTGTCTTTACATTGACAATAGAATAAAAATACATCAGAGTTGTGGAAGCGGAAACTAAACAAAAGGAAAATAAAATCTTGATTCTTGAATCTTGCTCATCGACTACCATCCCAGAAAGCTTTTTGTTCCTCCTCATTCAGTTGCTCTTCATTTTTATCTGAAATTTGTAAAAGATGAGTGTTTTGGGAAACACTCAGCAAGTGGGGAGTCGATCGATTTCCAATGATACATATAGAACTTAATCTATAAAGCATTTCTTTAACAAACTTTCAAATATTATACTTTTAATTTATCATATAGAAATGAATCAAATATGAGACAGAAGTTATCAGACGATTCAGAGAGTTTAGAGCAAATCAGAAAAATTCAGAACAAACACAACAATGTTAGTCATCTCATTTCTTTTCTATGGTCAAATTGTCCCCAATATGTTAGTCTTCGAAGGGGTGAGGCTAGAACACGGTTTTATACCCACCGATGAGGGCCAGACAGAACATGGTTTTATATCCACCAATGTGGGCCAGACAGAATTACAATTCTTGTCCAATTTCAAATCGAGTTATAACAGTGCATCACAGAATTCAGATTTATCGAATAGAACTTATCAGAACTTTGAACGAATACAGCGGAATCAAAGAATATCGAAGAACAGAAAGAAACTTAATTTGAACATGCTGACTTTCGAAAATAAGAATATACATAACGTATATCACGATATTTTATTCAAGTTTTAAAATACAACGAATTATATAAAAAAAACCCACTTACCGAATTCGAAGGTGTAGTTTTCGAAATTGCCGAGTCCGGACGTATAAATCCCGTTTAATCTCGGTCAGATGATGACCGAAACTTTGCACTACTTTGCCTAGATTTATGAAACAAATCCAGCAGCACTTCGACGTATCTCCTGATCACTCAGATTGCACGAAGCCTTATCCCTTTTTCTTCTTGCCTTAGACGCCTAAATGGAGAGGAGAAGAGAGGAGAGGGACGAATTTTTGTGATGATTTTGTTTGTGGTCTCTTCAACATATAATGGTGTATTAATAGGTGAGATTTTGCCCTTTGAACTTCCTCATGGCCAACCTTTTGCATTTGAAGCAAGCATTAATTGTATTCATTCATTCATCCAAGCACACCAAGAGTCACTTTGGTATATCAAGGGTCATATCTTTCATAATAAATTCATCCAAGCATACCAAGAGTTACTTTGGTATATTCAAAGAACATTCATAATGAATATGTCCAATCCCTTTGATTGTATTCGAAAATTTTGGGTTCTCACAATTATAGGATCAGGTCCTGCAGGGTACACAAAAACGATATATGCTGCTCGAGCCGATTTGAAGCCTACGGTGTTTGAGGGATACCAAGTAGGTGGTGTTCCCGGGGGGCAATTGATGACCACTACTGAAGTGGAAAATTTTCCTGGTTTTCCAGATGGAATAATGTTGGAAATTATATAGCCTTCGGAACAATTCCGGCTAAAATTATTTTCGATCAAATCAAAACACAGCGGAAGCGATTATATAATTTCATAAATTATAATCGAACATATGAATATAAATTAACTATGAATTTTTTTAAAAAATTACTAGAAAACTAACCTCTTGAAGTTTTTTCTTTTTCCCGAATGCGTAGAAACCACAGTATTCGAGTACGATCCTTCCTATCGACGGTAGTGTGTGGTCACTCAAAAAAACAAAAGCTAGAAATCAAAATTTTATTTTATTCTCTACTCTATTTTCAACTCGTGAAAAAGTAGAGAATGATTTGTATAAATTTTTTTTCTATTTCCAAAAGACTACCTAGGATCCTATTTATAATATTCAACTCAAGAGGCAAAATCCCAATTTAATTGAGATTCAAAACCATCGGCCATATCTTATCAAATCTAAGATAAGGCCAAAAATCCCACTTGATTTGATTTTATAAATTTAAGTCTTTTAAAACTCATTTTAAAAGTTATAGGATTTCTAGGATCTTATCAAAATAAATTAAAACATAATTCTAACTTATTTTTAGATATTAAATAATATCTATAATTTATTCACAATAAATTAAAGATATTATAATCAACTTTTGGATATTACCATAATAATCCAAATATATACTTATCTCATAATTATAATTTAATATAATTAATATCTCAAAATTAATTATATTTATCTCCAAACTCTTGGAGTTATGAAAACATTTTTTCATATCCACACATGATTTCTAAATTGTATTTTTTTAAACCGTCATTAATTTTGAAAGGCGTACCGGGGACCATGGACTCATAATTAGAAGCTCCAATAATTTAAATAAATAATTAAACTCTTTAATTAATTTATCTAATTTATTAATTCCATAATTATTCCACTAAAAATATGGAATTGCACTCTTCTTCATTATGAAATATCTTACTCTACAAAATTGAGCAGTCCATTGATATAATCATTACATATGGATTAACCCTCCATAGACAATTCGTAATTGAAGCTAGGAATTTTCAGTTTATCTCTTCAATTACTTCTTATCCTCAATTACCATTAATTCACTAGTGAGTGGTTTAATTTATAACTTAATTATAAATTAGTTGAGCCCAACGCTCAGTTCCAGAATCAACAAATGAGGGAATCATCTTTCTACTTCTCGCAAGAAGGAATGGATTCCATGTCTGTGAATTCATATTCTCAGCCATTTATTTCAAATATAAATCTAAAATGCAAGTAATGAAAAAAATGCACAATTGCAAAATTTAAACAATTGCAAATTAAGAATCATATTGAAATGAACAGGAGTTTGAATAGAATTTCATATTAACAACGAAATTTATTATGAAATATCTAATTAAATCAGTCCTAGTCCTACATAATCTCATTATATATAAATGGCAACATCTAGATGTCTCTACATCGACGTTCCGGATAAGACAATCACATATATAATGTTCATGGGTCGCATTAGTGATATTTTAATTAAATATCTCATACTTTAATTAATTTCATCACGAACTTAATTTAAGTTTATTATCCATAATTTTAATCCTAGTGTATATATAACTTTTATATATATACTAAAATCATGGTTACATCCAATAAACTAGGGATTTTTTACTATGATATTCATGACAATAATATTTCATGCAAATATGTTCAATAATAAATGTCTTTTTTATTAATAATAAAAAAACATAATCTAATTACAATGCTTTAAGAGCAATATCCCCAACAATCTCCCACTTGCATTAAAGCATGTGAGACATGTCTCTAAGTCCTAGATTTAGCATATGCCTCTCAAACACTTTTTTAGGCAGTGTCTTGGTGAATGGATCAGCGATATTGTCAGCAGACACAATCTTGAGAATAGAAGCGTCGCCTCTTTGCACTATCTCTCGTATCAAGTGGTACTTTCTTTCTATATGCTTCGATCTCTTGTGACTACGAGGCTCCTTCGAATTAGCCACTGCACCACTGTTGTCACACCACAAAGTGAGTGGATTATTCATATTTGGAACAACTTCCAAATCAGATAGGAATTTCTTAAGCCACACAACCTCTTTAGCAGCTTCAGAAGCTGCTATGTATTCGGCCTCCATGGTCGAGTCGGTTGTGCTGGATTGCTTGATGCTTCTCCAGACTATGGCACCGCCACCAAGAGTAAACACTGATCCTAACGTCGATTTTCGAGTATCTCTATCAGATTGAAAATCAGAATCAGTGTAACTTTCTATTTTAAGGTCTCCACCCGAATAGACAAGCATATAATTTCTCGTTCTCCGAAGATACTTGAGACTGTTCTTAACCGCTATCCAATGATCCATACCGGGATTTGACTGAAAACGGCTGACTATCCCCACAGCATAACATATGTCTAGCCTAGTACACATCATTGCGTAAATAAGGCTGCCTACTGCAGAGGCATAGGGAACGCGTCTCATGTCCTCAACTTCTTGCGGTGTCTTAGGACACTGCTCCTTAGAGAGGACGATTCCATGTCAGGTTGGCAGATAACCTTTCTTGGAATCTTGCATCCTATAACGCAACAACATCTTATCTATATAAGTAGCTTGAGACAATGCCAACAATTTGTTCTTACGATCTCGAACTATTCGAATTCCAAGAATATAATTTGCTTCTCCAAAATCTTTCATTTGGAATTGCTTGGCTAGCCACCCCTTTACTGTAAACAATTTTTCAACATTATTCCCAATAAGAAGAATGTCATCTACGTAAAGTACTATGAATACCACTTTTCCATCTTTGATGTGCTTGTATACATAAAGCTCATCAACACTTTAATCAAAGCCATAAGATTTGATTGTTTCATCAAATCTATGGTTCCATGATCTCGAGGCTTTCTTTAGTCCATAAATGGATCTAAGCAATTTGCAAACCTTTTGCTCTTGGCCTTGGACTATAAAACCCTCTGGTTGCTTCATGTAGATTTCCTCGTCTAGATGACCATTCACAAAGGCCGTCTTGACATCCATCTGCCATATCTCATAGTCAAAATGAGCAGAAATTGAAAGTAAGATGCGTATAGATTTAAGCATGGCTACAGGCGAGAAAGTCTCTTCATAATCGACTCCCCTCTCTTTGGGTATAACCCTTTGCAACCAATCTTGCTTTGAAAGTCTCTACTTTCCCATCTACACCTCTCTTTCTCTTATAGATCCATTTACACCCAATAGGTCTAACCTCTTTAGGTGTATCTACAAGAATCCAAACAGAATTAGAGTACATCGACTCCATTTCTTGGTTCATAGCTTCAAACCACCTTTCTTTGTCAGGATCTTCCATTGCATGTTGAAATGACAATGGATCATCTTCCACCCCATCGGTGACAACAACATTTGCCTCTTCATCTGGACGATAGCGGAGGGGTGGTTTAACTACCCTCCCACTACGTCGAGGTGGTATGACATCTTGACTTGGTTCAATGGTATCTTTAATGGTTTCCTTAATAACTTTAGTTGAACTTCGAATGATCTCATCATTGAGTAACTCCTCGAGTACTGTCTTACTTCGAGGCTTGAAGTTAGTCATATAATCATCTTCAAGAAAGATGGCATTTGTCGATACAATTATCTTTTTATCTTGAGGATCATAAAACCAACCTCCTCTCGTTCCCTTGGCATATCCCACGAAAAAACACACTTTTGAACGAGGATGCAATTTTCCAGTCTTTCTTTCCAGAACATGTGCTGGGCATCCCTATACGCGAAAATGAGATAAACTAGGTTTTCTCCTATTCCACAACTCTAGAGGTGTTTGAAGGATTGACTTAGATGGCAGTGCATTCAAAATGTAAGTGGCCGTCTCTATTTCATAACCCCAAAACGAGATTGGCAGTGATGAGTAGATCATCATTTATCTTACCATATCAAGCAAAGTGCGATTTCTCCTTTCAGCAATATCATTTTGCTGATGGGTACTAGGTGCAGTGAGTTGGTATAAAATACCATGCTCTAACAAATAATCTTTGAACTCGGTATCAAGATACTCGCCACCTCGATCTGATCGAAGACACTTTAAATATTCACCTAGTTTCCTTTCGGCTTGTGCATGAAATTCTTTGAACTTTCCAAAAGTCTCGGATTTTCTATACATGATATAAATATATCCATACCTTGAGTAATCATCAATGAAAGTGACAAAATACTCATAACCACCTCTAGCTTGTGTAGTCATAGGACCACATACATCACTATGTATAAGCTCTAATGGTTCTTTGGCCCTATTGCTCTTTGCGGAGAAAGGTCTCTCAGTCATTTTTCCTTCTAAACAAGATTCACAAACATGAAGAGTGCCAAAATTTAGCTCTCTTAAAGGACCATCCTTTACAAGTCTGTTTAATCTTTCTAAGGATATATGCCCCAACCTTAGGTGCCATAGATATGTTTTATCTTCATGAGATACCTTTTGCTTTTTAGGTTTTGGATGTTCTACTTTAAACATTTCGACATTAAGCAGTGGTTGTTCATTTGGTCTTAGAATATATAGTCCATTTTCGATTGAAGTAGTACAAATTATACGACCATTTCTCAAAATAACAATCTCATTATTATCAAAAGAAAGCGAATAAAATTGTTCATGCAACTTTGAAACAGAAATCAAATTTCAACGAAAACCAAGAATAAAGTAAACATTATTCAAAACCAAATGTCTATCACTAAATCTAAGTTTAATAACTCCCACTGCTTTTTCCGAAACTACTGCACCATTGCCTACTCTCATCGTGAAGGACACATCGGCAAGATCTTCTTAAGAACTAAATAACTGCAAAGAAGAACAAACGTGATTAGTAACTCCCGAATCAACTATCCATATAGAAGAATCAATAGTTACTAAACAAGATTCTAGAACAAGTAAATCATATTTACCTTTCTTCTTCTCTTTTAGGTCAGCGAGATATTTGGGAAAATTTCTCTTCTAATGACCATCAATCCCACAGTGAAAACATTTTCATTTGGGCTTTGCAGTGTCACCCTTCTTTTTGCCATTGGAACCATTCCAATTCTTTTGCCTTTTGGGAGCTCCTTTCCCTTTCCTCTTATTCTTCCTTTTCAAACTAGCTTTGGAGGAAGACGACTTTTCCTTGACAACATTTGCCTCACCTTCTTGGACTTTTCCAATGGAAATGGCCTCAAAGGTTTGCAACTCTTTGAGCAGATGTGTCATGTTATAATCAAGCTTATTCATGACATAGTTGCTCTTGAATTGCAGGAAAATTGGAGGCAATGATTCCAAAATCATGCTCACTTGCGTACCATCATCTAAGGTTGCACCATGGGTTTCAGCCTCGGTGAAGTAGTTAATCATGTTCAAAACATGTGCTCCAACTGATTGCCCTTTTTCCATCCTTGCATTCATAGCATTCTTAATGGCCTCATGCTTAGATTGACTAGATTGCTGACCAAACATAGCTTGCAGAGAATCCATTATCTCATAAGCATTCTCCACATGCTCGTGCTTAAGCCTAAGCACATCGTTCATTCCGGCTAACATGTAGCCTTTAGCTTTATTGTTTGCCGCAATCCATCGATCATATATTTCTCGTACTCTACGAGAAGCATTTAAAGGGGGCTCGAGATGACACACCTCCGTCAGGACAAATTTGAGGTTCTCACAGACGAGTGCAATGTTAATGTTACTCTTCCATTTCAAAAAGTTTTCACCAATCAACTTTTCATTAAGTAAAGCAAGAACGGGACCAGAAGACATTATTGCTGAAATTAATGTATAAAAAACGACATTTAATAAATTGAACAAATATCATAGATTACTAATCAATTTAGGAATCATAAATATGATGCATGATACATTATTATTTATTCTACCAATTCCAAGGAAATTTAATCTCACATTTAATAAGCCGCCTTAGGGTCGGACGAATTAAATGACGATTAAATCGAGACTATTTCTATTAATAAATAAAACACTAAGATATCTCATATCTTCAATTTTATTATTAATTACCTTTTAATTCAACCGAGATGCATTTAAACTATTCAATTGCATCCTTATGAGTGTGACCCACTATTTTGGATTTTAACTTACAATCCATAATTGCCGCCTTAGGGCAGGTAAATTATGAATCATACTAAAAAATCTTATCCTTTCGGAAACTAAGCCTTGAATTTTGATTTAAATGAAAACCTTATTTAGGGAGGACGTCCTATGCGTACTATGCGCCATTTAAACCTCACGTTGCTATTGTTAATAGTGGAGGTTGTAGGATTTATTGTCATATATCCTTCTCCCACTCATTATTATAAAATAATTGAAGTTTCTCAGACTTTTAATTATTTAATTAAAACATCATATGATTTAATTATAAAAGATCCAATCTTATTGGTATCTTTTAAATGATATGTGCAATATAATGAACATCATCAAACTTAAATCTAATTTAAACATGATACAAGACATATAAAATACCCACATTTAAATCAAATTTAAACATGATGAGTGGCATAAAAAAAAAGAGAGTGAGATATTGTTGAATGTTGAAATTTTCAATCGTGTCCTTCTAATCACATTTTTGTTTGAAAAATTAACAAATCAAATAAAACGATTTTATTTAATTTCAAATTAATTTTATAAATCAAATTGTAAAATCAATATTTTACACTCAACAAATTAAAACTTGTTTTTAATAAATTAAGTTAAATTGGGTTAAACAATTTTTTTAAAAAATACTAGGTTTGTCATACAAATCCAAAATATTTTTTTTTAAATTATTTCATGGTATTGGTCCAATTCAAAATTTGGGCCAGATTAAAAAATCTGATTTAAATCTGTGCTGACCCAGTTCGAAATTAGGCTATATTTAAATATGTTGGGCCTGTTCGAAACTAGTCTAGATTTAAATATGTGTTGGCCCAATTCGAAACTTGGCTATATTTAAATATGTTGGGCCAGTTCGAAACTGGTCTAGATTTAAATATGTGCTGGTCCAATTCAAAACTGGGCCAATGTTAAATCAATTGTCATTTCATAAATGGGTCACTCATATTTTTTATTTTTATTTTTTAATTATTTGGCCCAACTTAAAAAAATATTCGGGCCAATTAATATTATAGCCCAATGGAAGGAGCGCCTCCTTCCATCTTCTTCCTCCTTTTTACAGACTACAGCCATGGAGGCCATGGGAGAAACAAATTTCAGCAACCACCATCTTCTCCACAATTCGGCGTTATCACCGGAGTTTAGCTCGTCCGACGAGCCACTTTGCTCGCACGACTGCTCTAACCAGCGAGTATCTCTACTGGAGCAATCGTGTTTTCGAGTCAGAGAACCTGAGTCGCGGCCGTCGAACCAACCATCGCTCCGCACCTTTATTCTGATTTCTGAAATCAAGAAACATTTTCCAATTAACACTGAATTGTGAGGAGATCCACGTTTGGATAAAAAAGAACTTTTCTTCCTTCACGATCAAAATAAATTTTGGTTTTTAAATTTATTATTATTTTTAAAAAAATAAATGATTACGATAACTCTAATCAAACACAAAAAACAAACCAAATTTATGCAATAAGAATATGAATTTTAACAATAAATCTCACTCTCATAAAATTTAAATTCATTAAATTTATATTCATATGAAAAAAATTGCTTTGATACCATTTGTTGGAAATTATATAACCTTCGGAACAATTCTGGCTAAAATTATTTTCGATCAAATCGAAACACAGCGTAAGCGATTATATAATTTCATAAATTATAATCGAACATATGAATATAAATTAACTATGAATTTAAAAAAAAATTACTAGAAAACTAATCTCTTGTAGTTTTTCCTTTTTCCCGAATGCGTAGAAACCACAGTCTTCCAGTACGATCCTTCCTATCGACGGTAGTGTGTGGTCACTCAAAAAAACAAAAACTAGAAATCAAAATTTTATTTTATTCTCTACTCTATTTTCAACTCATGAAAAAATAGAGAATGATTTGTATAAATTTTTTCTGTGTTTCCAAAAAACCACCTAGGATCCTATTTATAATATTCAACTCAAGAGGCAAAATCCCAATTTAATTGAGATTCAAAACCATCGGCCATATCTTATCAAATCTAAGATAAGGCCAAAAATCCCACTTGATTTGATTTTATAAATTAGTCTTTTAAAACTTATTTTAAAAGTTATAGGATTTCTAGAATCTTATCAAAATAAATTAGAATATAATTCTAACTTATTTTTAGATATTAAATAATATCTATAATTTATTCACAATAAATTAAAGATATTATAATCAACTTTTGGATATTACCATAATAATCCAAATATATACTTATCTCATAATTATAATTTAATATAATTAATATCTCAAAATTAATTATATTTATTTCCAAACTCTTGGAGTTATGAAAACATTTTTTCATATCCACACATGATTTCTAAATTGTATTTTTTTAATCTGTCATTAATTTTGAAAGGCGTACCGGGGACTATGGACTCATAATTAGAAGCTCCAATAAATTTAAATAAATAATTAAACTCTTTAATTAATTTATCTAATTTATTAATTCCATAATTACTCCACTAAAAATATGGAATTGCACTATTCTTCATTATGAAATATCTTACTCTACAAAATTGAGCAGTCCATTGATATAATCATTACATATGGATTAATCCTCCATAGATAATTCATAATTGAAGCTAAGAATTTTCCGTTTACCTCTTCAATTACTTTTTATCATCATTTACCATTAATTCACTAGTGAGTGGTTTAAGTTATAACTTAATTATAAATTAGTTGGGCCCAACACTCAGTTCCAGAATTAACAAATGAGGGAATCATCTTTCTACTTCTCGCAAGAAGGAATGGATTCCATGTCTGTGAATTCATATTCTCAGCCATTTATTTCAAATATAAATCTAAAATGCAAGTAATGAAAAAATGCACAATTGCAAATTTTAAACAACCAAATTAAGAATCATATTGAAATGAACAGGAGTTTATAATTACATCAGGATTGAGATTTGTCCATATATGATCATCTTATGATTTAAATAGAATTTCATATTAACAACGAAATTTATTATGAAATATCTAATTAAATCGGTCCTAGTCCTACATAATCTCATTATATATAAATGACCCCATCTAGATGTCTCTACATCGACATTCCGGATAAGACAGTCACATATATAATGTTCATGGGCCGCATTAGTGATGTTTTAATTAAAGATCTCATACTTTAATTAATTTCATCACAGACTTAATTTAAGTTTATTATCTATAATTTTAATCCTCGTGTATATAAAATTTTATATATATACTAAAATCATGGTTACATACAATAAACTAGAGATTTTACTATGATATTCATGACAATAATATTTCATGCAAATATGTTCAATAATAAATGTCGTTTTTATTAATAATAAAAAAAATAATCTAATTACAATACTTTAAGGCATAGTTTGGTACATGGGATAAGGGAGAGATTGATAAATAATTTTCTTTATCCTTTGTTTGGTACATTTTTAAAAAGCTCATTGTAGTGACCCGTTCCAGAATCACTTACTAATCAAGAATTAAGCATGCAGTTAACTTAATTAAAAACAATCAGAGATAATTGCGGAAAAGGTCAACAAATGATAGATATACAACCCAATCGAAAATCCAGAACAACTTAAACTAAAATGAAAGTATGCGATACAACCATATCGAAACAAAGCAGTACTGAAGAAATAACTCAACCGGCTACTCCACGTCCTCCTCATCCTCCTCCTGAGCCATCCAACCTGAGGCCTGCCCCGTGGGAAATGGGGTGTCCAAGATAAACAAAACCGAGGACGTGAGCGATAAGAACGCCCAGTACAAAAGCATGAGTATACAAGCCTATATGAAATGCACATGCTATGATATGATACCAGGGTAGTCAAGAAACAAGAGTCACAAAAGATCTCAATATGCTCAGTCTAGAGGCGCCAAGTGGATAGTGCCGCGAGGTACTCCTCTGGGTCACTGCATCCACTACAAGATCAGACGTGGACCTAAAATGTCCCGGATCACCGAAGCCCTCCGGACCCGTCGGCCACTGTGTACTCTCGGTGTCCATGCGTCCACAAGACAGGGCTGAGCGGCCCCACAAGATATAGCTTATCTCGAAAGAGATACAGCTCAACAATAAAGGCTATCTCGAAAGAGATACGGCTCAAGATGAAATGTAACATGCAGCAATAAGCGTGACATAATAGCATGCATCATATGACATATATCAATGCAGCAAGTAATCATGCAACACATATAAGAATGTATACTCGACCAGGATATCTCGGATAGTACTTTCGTACCTCAAACCAGTAGATCCTAGCAATCAGCCCTAGAATCAAGCCTGCGTCCGTAGTCAGCCCACTGATGCCGCTAGCTCCCAACTAGAGCACAGTTCCGCTACAAAACCAGTAGCTCCCCGCTAGTGCCTGAACCTCGGGAAAAGACTAGAAACCCATCAGAAACGACTAAAACGCTCTGGAACACTCGGAATTGGCGAGTAAAAAGTGAAGCCTCGCGCCTCTATTTATAGTCAAACTTCGGAAGATCCGATCCACTTCGGAAGATCCGATCCGGTACACTTCGGACCTTCCGAACCCTGCATGTCTTCCACGGGTCCAGCCACCTGTCTCGGACGATCCGAACCCTGATCGGACGATCCGAATCCTGCATGTCTTCCACGGGTCCAGCCACCTGGCTCGGACGATCCGAATCCTGATCGGACGATCCGAACGCTGATCGGACGATCCGAACCCTGTTCGGTCCTTCCGATCCCACCGAAATATAATTAATCCAATAATTAACTCAAATTAGGCATCGGGATACTACATTCTCCCCCCCTAAAAAGGATTTCGTCCGCGAAATCGTCTCTGAAAAATGACAATTCTGAACAACAATACATTCAACTTAAGAATGAATTACAACCGAAAGTACAACTGAAATTACAATCATAACTGAAAATACTACAACTAGAACAACTCTGGATGCTCTGACCGCATACGACTCTCTAGTTCCCAAGTAGCTTCTTCAGTGCCTCTGTGCTGCCACTGAATTAAGACAAGAGGAATGATCTTATTTCGCAACACCTTGTCTTTGCGATCTAGAATCCGAACTGGTCGTTCCACGTAAGACAAATCCGAATCAAGTTGAACTTCAGAGGGATGAAAGATGTGAGACTCATCTGCTACATATCGTCTCAACAAAGATACGTGGAACACATCATGAATACTTGATAGGTACGGCGGCAATGCAAGTCTGTAAGCCAAATCTCCCACGCTTTCCAATATTTCAAATGGACCAATAAATCTCGGAGACAGCTTACCCTTGAGACCAAATCTCAAAATCCTGCGAAAAGGCGAAACTCGGAGAAACACTTTCTCCCCTGGCTGAAATTGAAGAGGTCGACGCTTGGTGTTCGCATAACTCGCTTGTC
The DNA here is from genome assembly GCF_022965805.1 of Primulina eburnea. Classification (NCBI taxonomy): domain Eukaryota; kingdom Viridiplantae; phylum Streptophyta; class Magnoliopsida; order Lamiales; family Gesneriaceae; genus Primulina; species Primulina eburnea. The sequence continues at coordinate 37,370,759 of NC_133108.1, read as the reverse complement.
GATCCTGAGCAGTCTTAATCCGCTTCTTGATTACTGCAACCTTATCAATAGCCTGCTGGACTAACTCCGGTCCCTCAACATGTCGTTCCCCAACTTCGTCCCAGAATAATGGAGTACGACAACGTCGCCCATACAACGCCTCAAATGGTGCCATACCAATACTACGATGATAGCTGTTGTTGTACGCGAACTCAATCAAAGGCAAATGATCCTGCCAAACGGTTCCGAAATCCATAACACAAGCTCGCATCATATCCTCAAGTGTACGGATAGTCCTCTCTGTCTGACCGTCGGTCTCTGGATGATAAGCCGTACTCAAACTTAGTGAAGTACCCAATGCTGACTGGAAACTACCCCAAAATCGTGAGGTAAAACGAGGATCTCTGTCACTAACAATACTGACTGGCACTCCATGCAAGCGTAAAATCTCTTGAATATACAATCGAGCCATACGATCGAAAGTGAAATCACGGTTATATGGCAGAAAATGAGCAGACTTGGTGAGTCGATCCACCACTACCCAAATAGCATCACTGTTCCTCGAAGACAATGACAAGTGAGTAATGAAGTCCATCGCGATATGCTCCCACTTCCATTCAGGAATAGGTAAGTTCAACAATAATCCTCCCGGTCGACGGTGCTCTGCCTTAACCTGCTGACAAACTAGACACTTGGAGACAAACTGATAAATGCTGCGCTTCATTCCTTTCCACCAAAATCGTGTCCTCAAATCTTTATACAACTTGTTGCTTCCCGGATGAACACTCAACTTGCTTCGATGAGCCTGAGACAAGATCTCTTCCCTCAAAGTATCATCCTCTGGTACTACAACCCGATTAGACAAACACAGAAGACCATTAGACTGATAATGGAAATTACTATCTCCACCAACCAACCTAGCTAATCTTTGAGTCTTGAGATCAGACATCTGAGCATCTCGAATCCGAGTGAACAAAGTTGGCTCAGATAAAATGGTAGCAACACGAATGCTCTCCATACCTTTCCGATGTTTGAACTTAAACCCCAACGAACAACAATCCTGGACAGTACTAGACATAGCACTGGTCTGAAGTGCAGAGGCTCTCACCTTGCGACTAAGAGCATCGGCTGTGAGATTCGCAGAACCTGGATGGTACTTGATCACACAGTCATAATCTTTAAGTAGATCCATCCAACGACGTTGTCTCATGTTCAACTCAGCCTGAGTGAACAGATACTTCAGACTCTTATGATCAGTAAAGATTTCAAACTGAACACCGTACAAATAATGACGCCAGATCTTCAGCGCAAACACAATAGCTGCCAACTCTAGATCATGAATAGGGTACTTCTCCTTGTGAGATTTTAACTGTCTGGAAGCATAAGCGATCACATGACCATTCTGCGTCAACACACACCCTAAGCCTTGAAAAGAGGCATCGGTGTAAACACTGAAACCATCAGATCCTGACGGTAACGCCAAAACAGGTGCAGAAGTCAGAAGTCGACGAAGCTCTCTGAAACTATCTTCGCACTCAGATGACCACTCAAATGGAACATCCTTCCGAGTAAGCTGCGTCAATGGTCTAGCTACCTGAGAGAAATTCACGATGAAGCGACGATAATACCCTGCCAGACCTAGAAAACTACGGATCTCGGCCACTGTCGTCGGACGTGACCAATTCAGCACTGCCTCAATCTTGCTAGGATCCACAGAAACTCCTTCCTTGGAAATCCCATGACCAAGGAATACTACACGATTAATCCAGAACTCGCACTTACTCAGCTTAGCATACAATTGCTTCTCGCGAAGAATCTGCAACACCATCCTCAAGTGATGGATATGCTCTTCCACACTGTGAGAATAAATCAAGATATCATCGATGAAAACCACAACAAACTGATCTAAAAAATCCCGAAAGACTCGGTTCATCAGATCCATAAACACCGCTGGCGCATTTGTCAATCCGAATGGCATAACTAGAAACTCGTAATGCCCATATCGAGTACGAAATGCAGTCTTGGAAATATCATCATCTCTAACTCTCAACTGATGATAACCCGATCGCAAGTCAATCTTGGAGTAAACAGAGGTACCCTGAAGCTTATCGAACAAGTCATCAATACGAGGTAATGGATACTTGTTTTTGATCGTCACACGATTCAGCTGGCGATAATCAATACACAATCGCATCGATCCATCCTTTTTCTTGACAAACAAGACTGGAGCTCCCCAAGGTGAAACACTCGGGCGAATATAACCTTTATCAAGAAGATCCTGCAATTGTTGCTTCAATTCTCTCATCTCTGACGGAGCAAGACGATAGGGGGCACGAGAAATCGGTGTAGTCCCTGGCATTAACTCGATGCCAAATTCCACCTCTCTAATCGGAGGAAAACCAGGAATCTCATCTGGGAAAACATCAGGAAATTCACAAACCACTGGAATATCATCTGTACCAACACTACTTGTGGATGAATCAATCGCATAGATGAGGTAGCCTTCCCCGCCCGACTCTAAAGCACGACAGGCTTTCAGAGCAGATACCACTGGCATCGGAGGTCGCGCTCCCTCACCATAGAAAAACCAACTAGAGCTCTCAGTCGTACGAAACTGAACAAGCTTCTGGTAACAATCCACAGTAGCTCGGTAGGTAGTCAATAGGTCTATACCCAAAATACAATCAAAATCTTCCATTTCTAGGATCATAAGATTCGCAGTCAATTCGTTACCCTCAAAATCTAAGGGACAACCCATCACTAGACGCTTTGCTAACACCGAATGACCCATCGGAGTAAAAACGGAAAGAATGACGTCTAGAGAAACATATGGTAACTTATGACGCTTAACAAATCGTGCAGAAATGAATGAATGTGATGCTCCGGTATCAATAAGAACAAAAGCAGGAATACCGCATAAACAAAAAGTACCTGCTATGACTCTCCCTGTCTCATCTGCAGCCTGATCCTGGTTCAGCGCAAATACCTGACCTTGGGCACGAGGTCGAAGGTTTGAACTACCCATTGCCTGACCCTGCATCCTCTGCTGAACAGTCGTCTGAGATCCGGAACCAGATCCTGCTCCACCTCGCAACTGAGGACAATTCTTCTTAAGATGACCCATCTCTCCGCACTGAAAACAAGCTCCCGCGGCTGATCGGCACTGCTCCGATGGATGGTTCTTCCCACAATGCACACAAGAAACCTTTTTCTTACCAAAGCGAAAAATACCGCTAGACCGAGTTCCCGATCCAGAAGAAGAAGAACCTGACTTCTTGAAAGACTGAGATCGAGGGCTCAAAGTATTCGGAGGTCTAGAAGAAAGAATAGACCTACCACGCTGAAGACTGATCTCTGCCTGGCGACACCGGTTCACTAACCCATCATAAGAAGTAGGATTATCGTAGACAGTGACTCGATCAAAGATCTCCTGGTTAAGACCCTGAAGGAAATGGTCATACTTGGCCTCAGAACGGCCACTAATATGAGGAGTAAAGGGTAACAACTCGAAGAACTTCTGCTGATATTCATCAACAGACATACTACCCTGCTTAAGATTCAGAAGTTCAATCGTCTTTGCCTGGCGAAGGGCTGGAGGAAAATATAGCTGCATGAAAGCTGCACGGAAATCGGCCCAAGTCACCCTACCCTGAGACTGGACTATCGGCACAGAAGTCGATCGCCACCACTTGCGCGCACGGCCCTCGAGAAGAAAACTAAGGGTCTCCATCTGCTGCTCTTCGGTGCACTGGAATGCACGGAAACAACTCTCCATGTGCTCTAACCAATCCTCAGCAACATCGGGAGTCTCACCACCGACTAAAGGCTTAGGCCCCATCTGAATGAAACGGTGCATCTCAAAACGCCTAGGGCCATCACGACGATGGCGATGTTCACGATGACGCCTACGATCGTCCTGGTCACCCCAACGACCTACACTCCCCTGACTACTCTCATCACCAAAGTGGTCAGCCATCGCTACAAGATAGAATGGGGAAAATGGTAAAATGGTCAACGAAAATCCCTGACGATGGCGATGTTCACGATGACGCCTACGATCGTCCTGGTCACCCCAACGACCTACACTCCCCTGACTACTCTCATCACCAAAGTGGTCAGCCATCGCTACAAGATAGAATGGGGAAAATGGTAAAATGGTCAATGAAAATCCCAAAACAGAATCTATATCCCAAAATCATAAGCATGCTCTGATACCATAAATGTAGTGACCCGTCCAGAATCACTTACTAATCAAGAATTAAGCATGCAGTTAACTTAATTAAAAACAATCAGAGATAATTGCGGAAAAGGTCAACAAATGATAGATATACAACCCAATCGAAAATCCAGAACAACTTAAACTAAAATGAAAGTATGCGGTACAACCATATCGAAACAAAGCAGTACTGAAGAAATAACTCAACCGGCTACTCCACGTCCTCCTCATCCTCCTCCTGAGCCATCCAACCTGAGGCCTGCCCCGTGGGAAATGGGGTGTCCAATATAAACAAAACCGAGGACGTGAGCGATAAGAACGCCCAGTACAAAAGCATGAGTATACAAGCCTATATGAAATGCACATGCTATGATATGATACCAGGGTAGTCAAGAAACAGGAGTCACAAAAGATCTCAATATGCTCAGTCTAGAGGCGCCAAGTGGATAGTGCCGCGCGGTACTCCTCTGGGTCACTGCATCCACTACAAGATCAGACGTGGACCTAAAATGTCCCGGATCACCGAAGCCCTCCGGACCCGTCGGCCACTGTGTACTCTCGGTGTCCATGCGTCCACAAGACAGGGCTGAGCGGCCCCACAAGATATAGCTTATCTCGAAAGAGATACAGCTCAACAATAAAGGCTATCTCGAAAGAGATACGGCTCAAGATGAAATGTAACATGCAGCAATAAGCGTGACATAATAGCATGCATCATATGACATATATCAATGCAGCAAGTAATCATGCAACACATATAAGAATGTATACTCGACCAGGATATCTCGGATAGTACTTTCGTACCTCAAACCAGTAGATCCTAGCAATCAGCCCTAGAATCAAGCCTGCGTCCGTAGTCAGCCCACTGATGCCGCTAGCTCCCAACTAGAGCACAGTTTCGCTACAAAACCAGTAGCTCCCCGCTAGTGCCTGAACCTCGGGAAAAGACTAGAAACCCATCAGAAACGACTAAAACGCTCTGGAACACTCGGAATTGGCGAGTAAAAAGTGAAGCCTCGCGCCTCTATTTATAGTCAAACTTCGGAAGATCCGATCCACTTCGGAAGATCCGATCCGGTACACTTCGGACCTTCCGAACCCTGCATGTCTTCCACGGGTCCAGCCACCTGTCTCGGACGATCCGAACCCTGATCGGACGATCCGAATCCTGCATGTCTTCCACGGGTCCAGCCACCTGGCTCGGACGATCCGAATCCTGATCGGACGATCCGAACGCTGATCGGACGATCCGAACCATCCCACCGAAATATAATTAATCCAATAATTAACTCAAATTAGGCATCGGGATACTACACTCATGATAATATCATGGGCCCTTGATAAATAATTTTTTTAAGGATAACATATCCCTTCTATTAGGTGTGATAGTTTTAATTTAAGGATAAATACACTACATGTAATGCCCGAGAATTAATCACTGTTAATTAACGATTATTGAGTTATAATTCAAAGTGATTATAAAAGGATTAACCGAGACACGATTGGAGATAACGTGTGAAAAGATGTATGTGCGAGGATGAACTCTCGCGCATATGCGCGACCCAGCCGGGCGCATATGCGCGAGATGTCCAGAGAACCTCGCGCATATGCGCGACATGAATCCGCGCATATGCGCGAGGGTACCCGAGACTTAGCAAATTTGAGCAATGGCCTCGCACATATGCGCCGAATAAGGGCGCGCATATGCGCGAGCTGCCGTGCAGATACGCGCCAAGGCATATCGCCTCGCGCATATGCGCCGAGAAAGGTCGCGCATATGCGCGAGACGTGTTGCATGTAGGATGAGCCATTTGCTTTACATGCGTGAATGCATATATATATATATATATATATATATATATATATATATATATACAAAACGTACGAAAATCCTTCAGAATCAGAAAAGAATCGAGAAAAAGTATCTGTGAAGTTATACGCCTTTTGTAAGAAATTCGTCCGTCCGATTTTGAATCCAACTTCGATACTGTGTTTCTATCAACGCAGGCTACAACTGGACGTAAGTTTTGTTAAGTTTTGACATGTCTTGAAATTATGATATTGTCAGAATTGAATAGAATTCATATATGATGTTCTTGGCATGCTAGACATCGTAGAATCGAAGTCAGATTAAGAAACAGACTGATTATGGAATTGTTATGATTTTCTGATTATATTGAGTTGAAATCGGACAGATTTGGATCATGAATAAATTACAGATGATATCAGATATGAGTTATGATTTGTAATTGATGTCTGTTGATATGGTATTGACGGGGATATTGAGTTTGTACCATTATGCCGATGATTTGAATTAAATCCAGATTAATCAGATTCAGTGTTGAATTGAGAATGGAATATTGATATTATGATTCTCGATATGTCTTTTCAGATTTACAGAGGCAGCCCTGAGTTCAGAATTGATATTGCTTCAGACCGTGACTACAAACGAAAGGTATAAGTCAATGTGGTATTGGGAGATCGACTTGAGTCGGTTTAGACTTGAGTTTCCCTAAATCACATACTTTACTTTATTGCATTGATTTGATTGATGTACTTGTTCTCTTGAATTATAGATAGCAGGTATTAGACGAGTTATCTTGTGACAGAAGTGCCTGATAATGGTGGGATCGCCACGGGCACATTGCACGTTGTCACAAGATAGTATAGAAATCTTGGGACAGATGTGCCTGATAGTGGAGGGATCGCCACGGGCACATTGCACGATGTCACAAGATAGGATATTGGCGATAGGGCCACAGTCCATGACGGTTAGGTCAGGACACTGGATGTTTGGTTATATCGACGTGGATAGAACCGGAGTCTTTTCTATTACTGTTGGTCGATATAGGAATACCCACATCTGGAAACCGGGATCCCTAGACTAGGATTGAGTCTAGTCTGAGTTGTGGAGTCACGAGCATTGTCGACTGTTTGATATTGATTATATTTCAGTTTTTGATATATATTGCTGTTATCTATCCATGCTTTTATGTTTATCATATGATTGCATGTTTCGTTGATTTATACTGGGATTATATTCTCACCGGAATTAGTCGGCTGTTGTCGTGTTTGTATGTGTGCATGACAACAGGTGAGACAGGTTCAGGGTCCAGGAGATGAGGAGAGATCGTGATTAGAGTGGAGGCTCCGGACTTGGATTAGAGATAGGGTTTGGACACTTGATATTAGTTGTTAAACCTTAGTTGAATAAATGTATGTGGTACTGAACTTGTACTTCTATACTGAGATGTATATACGTTTTATTTCACTACGTTCCGTATTTTTTAAAAAAAAATTGTAGACCCTGTTTTATAATTGTTTAATTAGTCCCAATGATGATTATGAACATGATTAGCGTCCGGATCCCCACACTACAAATGACTTAATTACCCTCAATTTATAAATGATTTTTATAAATCTATGCTAGTAGGTAGAAATTAAAATCAAATAAATATTTTTATTTGTTTTTATATATTATATAAAATGATAATTATATAAATAGTTTTTATAAATCTCAATAAAATTATTAGTATCACCCAATTAACTTTAAAAATTGATATTTGACTTGACTCACAAAATCAAAGGCTCAATTATCATATTATATAATATATAAAATTAGGAAAAATAAATAAATCATGCAAGCACTATCGACGCATGAACAAATAAAAAATATGAAGTCAAACAACAACTTTGAAATTATAAAATTTATTATGATAAAATTAATTTTGTGATTACAATCTAATATATAAATTTAATCATTCTTATTAAAATCATACCAAACATTAAATATGATATATTACATATTATTTTTTCTTAACTTATTTTTCTATTATATATCATATTGTTTATCCTATCATGTATACCAAACTATGTCTAGCATGGTTATCCCCAACAAATAACTGGTCCAGACTTAATGGATAGTTATAATATATCTGGCCTTCGTTGGCCCTTACTGATATTCTCATTATGTGCTTTGAACGAATGTAGATTGATGTTTTGGTTGCCCTCATTTGACTAGGATGCGAAAGCAAGCTGAGCGTGGGGGAGCTGAACTGTTTCAAGAAGATGTGGAATTCGTTGACGTGAATAACAGACCTTTTACTGTGAAAAGTAGCGATCGAGCGCAGGGTGATACTTTCTTGCAGCACTGGATAGTATCTTGGATAAACCAGCATTAAAAGTTCATCTTGGCATGAAATTGAGGGCATTATGCTTTTACAAATGTGATCTGTCCTGCGTGATACTTGATGTAAAATAGAAATACGAGGCTCTCACATCAAGTTTTCTTTTTACTATTTATTAATATGATTCTTATGTTGTGATTTAGTATTTTCGCTATTTTAACGCCTTCAATGTCCACAGTGTGTGGGCGAGGATTCATAGCATTTCAAATATAGGTTGCGTCATCACGTTGCTCATAAAAATTGGATCATCATGATATTACCATGCTATTTTCTGGAGTAGTTCAGACAATTTAATTTAATGGCATTACTTTATCCACCTGTTGAAGTTTTAGGCTACATACTCAATAGCCATTTCATCTGACAAATGTTTATTTTTATATTGAGTACCCTCACACTGTTAAATACAAATTTGAAGTTGCATACTCCATAAGCCCTTGTGAATGTTACGTGTCATCAGATTCAAGATTTTCTTAAGATATCTTCAATTTACCGCAAGTCATCATTTATTGAGGCATGATTACCATCTGCCTCCAGACTTAGTTGCAAATTTGGCAAAAGTATTTGTACATGATTATAAAAACTTGAACTGCACCACTGGTTGTCCAAAGAACTCCTTTTTTCAGGTAAAATGCAACAATATCGTATATGCTACTGGAGCAACTGCAAAGAGGCTGAGATTACCTTGAGAAGATGAATTTTGAAAGCGGACCGGTTACGGAGGTCGGAAACGCAACGGAAGCGAAAAATATAATTTTTGGCATAAAAATTTCGGCCCCCATAATATATTTGTGTAATATTTGCAAAATCACAAAAACATGCATAGGGTGTTCAAGTGATTTACCTATCAACCCCTTAGAGTTGATGAATGGCACCAACTAAAGTATAAATACTTTAGCTCTTCTTGGTTGAAAAATCTACAAGCTTCCACCTCCAATCCTCCAAGAATTAGGCCCACCACAAGCTATGTAAACCCCTTCAAGTTTTGCACTAGAAAAACTTGAAGATTTTTCAAAGAGAAGATTTTATTCTCCAAGAAATGAAGAACAAAAGAGAAGAAAAATATGGAGAGAAAATCCTTCCAATTTTCGGCCAAGTGATGTGTTAGGGAGAGTGGGAGAATAGCCTAGGTATTGTGAAAAGTTGTCTCTCAAAAGTTGCATGCCTTTTGAATATTTTAATAAAAAGTAATCAAGGCTCTTCACCTCCCAAGCATGCAATCCCTACATGTCTCACTTATATATTATATGGTTTTTAACACATTTAAAAACCATAGACTAAATTTTATTATCTCAAACACATTTGAGATTAATTAAATATTACTTGATTTTACTCAAGTGCCACTAGTTAAATAATTATTTAAATTGAGCTCTACAAGACTCAATATTATTTAATTAATTCAACACTTGAATTAATTTAATTATTTAGACTCTACTAGGTCTACTAGTGTTTAATTAATTCAACACTTGAATTAATTTAATTTAGTCCACAATAATGTTTATGAAAATCACAATTTTCAACTACATTATTTACTTGGCCAAATTTTAATCTTAGGAACACTTCCATTAATTAAAATTTATATTTCTCTCATAGAAGTCATACTTCTAATTTTTTCTTTACGCTTATAAACACATTTATAAGCCGTTCAACACATTGAACTATTTTACTTCTCTTCGGGATTTACTAAGCAAGTACTTGTGTGGCCCTCAATGGTTCATTGATACAACTAGCCGTGGGTTCACATCTCAATGTGATTCGGACTAAACATGTCTTTATTCGAGCATACCCCAATTGCTCCATTCTTACTTATCAACTCCTTGATAGTAAGAACGTCAGAACTCAAGTCTGATAGTACCCAACCAATCACGTTAAGCGCCTAGCAGCATCGCTTACGTGATTCCCTAGGTATCACATGATAGTGCCTGCAAGAACCATTCAATTATGGTTAGCGTACAGTACGGTCCCTTCAACTCATATATCCCGACCGACTCGACAACTATTGGTCTATCGAGAGTTGTCAATGAATCGATACTATGTGTCATGTTGTGGTTGCATCGATGGTGTAATCTATGAAACCCCTTTCATAATTACCACCATACTCTGATCAGAGATTTCAACCCACACATACATGAAAAACACATAGGATATCCATACCCGTAGGTAAGCGGTGAATCCCCGGCTACAATGCATCGACTCCTATATGTTTCGCCGTAACACCCAATCTTGCCACCTGATGACCCCATAAGAGTCGGTAAACAAGTCAAAGTGAAACGCTAGCATATAGAGTCTCAATGTTGTCCCGGGTCATAAGGACTAATGGTGTACAACCATAAACTAGGACTTTTCCACTCGATAAGTGAGAACCACTTGGAAAGTCCTTTATAGAGGGTTGTTCAGTGCACTCTACCAGGAGCACCTATCTGCATGCTCGGACATCACAATGTCCCCTACCAATGAAACATGGTACTCACATCGCAGATACTAGTCTCTAACTCGAGCGGCCTTTATCCTTCTTAGTGGCGGCTGAATCGACTAGGAACGGTTTAGAATATACAGTATTCCAAATATGAGTTTCATGATACTCATCATATGAGCATCTCATATTCTTTCTACTATTTGTATATTCAAGGACTTTATCTATGCAACAAACATGGGTATAAAGATAAAGATGCGCCAAATTAATAAATTGAAATATTATTAAAATAAAGATCGTTTATACAAAGAGTTTCATTGTGAACAGTCGGCCAACACTTGGCTCGACGTGTACCTACTCTAACAATCTCCCACTTGCACTAGAGCCAACTACCTATATGCTTTAGACCCATTGATTCGCGATGCTTCTCGAACGATGGTCCTGGTAAAGGCTTAGTTAGTGGATCAGCAACATTATCTGCGGAGCCGACTTTGTCAATCACGACATCTCCTCTTTCCACGATCTCTCTGAGGATGTGGTACTTTCTCAATACGTGTTTGGACTTCTGATGAGACCTTGGCTCCTTCGCCTGAGCTATGGCTCCCGTGTTGTCGCACATCACCGGGATAGGAGCAACTCCATTTGGAATGACGCCCAACTCTTGGACGAAATTCCTAATCCAAACAGCCTCCTTTGCTGCAGCCGATGCAGCAATGTATTCTGCTTCAGTGGTGGAATCCGCAGTACTGTCTTGCTTGGAACTCTTCCAAGAGACAGCACCACCATTGAGCATGAATATGAATCCGGAGGTTGACTTCGAGTCATCAACATCGCTTTGGAAGCTAGAGTCGGTATAGCCTTCCAATTTTAGTTCTCCACCCCCATAGACCAAAAACAACTTATTGGTCCTTCTCAAATACTTGAGGATGTCTTTCACAGCTTTCCAGTGTGGAAGACCAGGGTTGGATTGATATCTACTCACTACACTTAGTGCAAATGCCACGTCAGGACGTGTAGATATCATCCCATACATGATACTACCAATAGCCGAAGCATACAGAATTCGTGTCATCGCCGCTATCTCTGCATCAGTCTTGGGAGACATAGACTTGGATAGGGACACGCCATGACACATTGGTAGATGTCCTCTCTTGGACTCATCCATCGAGAACCGCTTCACGATGGTATCAATGTATGTGGACTGGGTGAGACCAAGCAATCTTCTTGATCTATCTCTATAGATCTGTATTCCCAATACAAAAGATGCTTCACCCAAGTCCTGCATTGAGAACTTACTTGCTAACCATATCTTTGTTGATTGCAACATTCCTACATCATTCCCAATGAGTAGAATGTCATCAACATAAAGAACAAGGAATGTCACAGCACTCCCACTGACCTTCTTATACACACAGGGTTCCTCAGGATTCTTAGTAAAACCAAACTCTTTGATTGTACTATCGAATCTGAGGTTCCAGCTCCTCGATGCCTGCTTAAGACCATAAATAGATCTTTGAAGTTTGCATACCATATGCTCACTTCCGATGGATGTGAACCCTTCAGGTTGAGACATGTAAATTTCTTCCTTAATATCCCCATTAAGGAAGGCTGTCTTCACATCCATCTGCCATATCTCATAGTCATACCATGCGGCTATGGCTAGCAATATCCTAATGGACTTGAACATCGCAACTGGAGAAAAGGTTTCCTCATAGTCAACACCTTGTCTTTGAGTATACCCTTTTGCTACCAATCGCGCCTTGAAGGTCAATACCTTCCCATCCGCCCCAAGTTTCCTCTTGTAAATCCATTTACACCCTATGGGAACAGTTCCCTCAGGTGGATCCACAAGATTCCACACTTGGTTCGAATGCATGGAATTCATCTCAGATTCCATTGCTTCAAGCCACTTGGATGAATCAGCATCCGATAACGCTTCTTTGAAGGTCCTTGGATCACATCCAAGATTAGGCTCATCATGGCCCTCTTCAAGAAGTAGACCATACCTCATAGGTGGTCTCGAGACCCTCTCGGATCTCCTAGGAGCTTGTATCTCCTCACTTAGCTCATTGGGTGTGGGTTCTACAACTGTGGGTGCCTCTCGAACCTCTTCGAGTTCTATCATCTCGCCTTTTCTATCTAATAGAAATTCCTTTTCCAAAAAGGTTGCGTTCCTAGAAACAAACACCTTTGTTTCTTGGGGATGATAGAAATAATATCCAATGGAATTTCTTGGATATCCCACAAAGTAGCATAAAATGGATCGACTATCCAATTTATCTCCCACTGTCTGCTTCACATAAGCAGGACACCCCCATATTCTAAGATAAGAATACTTGGGAGGCTTACCCATCCATATCTCATATGGAGTCTTGTCAACTGCCTTTGTATGGACATTGTTCAACAACAGTGCCGCTGTTTCAAGCGCATATCCCCAAAAGGATGGCGGCAACTCCGTGAACCCCATCATAGACCGAACCATGTCCATCAAAGTCCGGTTACGACGCTCCGAAACACCATTTAACTGCGGTGTAGCGGGCGGAGTCCACTGCGAGAGAATCCCATTCTCTCTAAGATACTCTTGGAACTCGGCACTCAAGTACTCACCACCTCGATCCGATCGAAGTGTCTTGATGCTTCGTCCCAATTGCTTCTCTACTTCACTTCTGAATTCTTTGAACCTTTCAAAGGCTTCAGACTTGTATTTCATCAAATACACATACCCATACCTCGAATGGTCATCGGTAAAGGTGATGAAGTAGGCATGTCCATGCTTAGTGGTGATGCTAAGCGGACCGCACACATCGGTATGGATCAAATCCAATAACCCTTTGGCTCGCTCCGCATGGCCCTTAAAGGGAATTTTGGTCATCTTTCCTTTCAGACAGGATTCACAAGTCGTGAGAGCGTTAATATCAGACATATCAAACATGCCAACTCCCACTAGCTTGTTCATCCTTCTTGAGGAAATATGTCCTAATCGAGCATGCCATAATTGTGCCGAATTAAGAGTATCTTGTTTGCGCTTATTTGTTGTTGTTATTGTTTGGACATTGTTAAGTGGAATATCTTTTAATTTTAAGGTGTAGAGATTGTTTTCAAGTTCACCCGTACCAACTAAACATTCATTCCTGTAAATATTGCAAACACCTTTGCTAAATAAACAAGAAAATCCATCAATATCAAGCATAGAAATGGAAATAATGTTTTTAACCAAGTCTAGTACATACAAAACATCTCTCAAAACAAGCTTAAAATCATTGTTCAATATTAAATAAACATCTCCTACGGCTTTGGCAGCAACCCTTGCTCCATTGCCCATCCTCAGGAAGGTCTCACCCTCTCGGAGCCTCCTACTTCTTCCCATCACCTGCAAATCATTACAGAAATGTGAGCCACAGCCGGTATCTAATACCCAAGAAGTAGAATTAATCGAGATATTTACTTCAATATAGAACATACCCTTGCCAGAACCCTTCTGCGCAAGATATTCCCTGCAGTTACGCCTCCAATGTCCAGGCTTCTTGCAGTGGTGACAGATGTCAACAGTCTTCTCAGCCTTGGCTGGCGCGGCTGCCACTACGGGACTCGGAGTCTGCCTCTTCAAGGGCTCGCTCTTCTTGGGGCGCTGGAAAGAACGCTTCTTTCCCTTCCCATGTGGACCGGTCTTCGTGCCAGATGAAGAGCCCACATAAAGAACCGACTTCTCCTTCTTGATGGTGGACTCAAAGGTCACAAGCATGTTCACCAACTCTTCAAGGCTGGGCTCGAGCTTGTTCATATTGAAGTTCACGACAAAAGGATCGAAAGAGCTAGGCAGTGACAACAGTAGCACATCCGTGGTCAACTCTGATGGCAAGATCAAATCCATGCCCACGAGCTTGTCCACGAGCCCAATCAACTTTAGGCCATGCTCATGGACCGAAGTCCCATCTCGCATGCGTAAAGTGATGAGCTCCTTTACTGTTGCATGCCTCAAAGGCCGAGTCTGCTCTCCGAAGAGCTCCTTGAGGTGCATATGAATGTCAGCAGCATTCTTTGCATCCTCGAATCGCCTTTGCAGCTCATCGTTCATTGAAGCCTGCATATAACACTTCGCCTTCAAGTCATGGTCACACCATTCCTTGTAGGTCTGCAATTCCTCAGGAGTGCAGCCTATAGGAGCCTCAGCAGGGGGCGCCTCAGTCAGTGTATACGCGATCTTCTCCGAGTTTAGGACAATCTTTAAATTTCTTAGCCAAGTGATATAGTTTGGTCCGGTTAGAATGTGTTTTTCGAGAATGACGGAAAACGGGTTGCGAATTGATGACATGTCAAAGATTGTACTGAAAAGTAAAACAGATAAATGTTAATGACTATTTTAAAATATTTAATAAGATATAAAGTTTGGACTTTTACTTTATAAATAATCGCTCCCACTGTTTTGACATTTTCACTACCCTCTAGTGAAAACGGGAAACACTTTCCTCAGAAGGTACGTAAGGTCCAATTAGCGAATTGTGATCCCGAATAATATCGGCCATCACAATTCCTAAAAGGTAGTTTCCAATTGCATCGCCATGCAACCCTCTACGTATACTTTTGTCTCACGTTTGATTAGGACCCAATAATATGACGTCGTTCATCTTTACGTGTCAAGCCTAACCCATCGATATTGAACCTTAATGGACGGTCGCCATGAGTTCCCTCAATAATATGAGCCGAAATCATGGGAGTTCCACGTAGTTCACATCACCATGTCAATGGATGTCACAGCTTTCCGGCACCCAAAGCTCCCCCAATAATATGAGCCGAGCCCCGAGTACGGGTAGCGTTCATCATGCACCCATTGTCGATGGAAGACAAGGAAATTATAAACAAATTTATAATTCCCCTTTTCGGGCTTGATATTAATTTTGAATCTTATTCAAAATGAGGGTTTTTAATTTTGAAAGGTCTCATCATTAATTTTATTTTAAAAGCTCGCCATGTTTGATCGTATGTTTGCCGGATTCATGCAACTTTGTTATTATAATAATAATAACGCACATACTCATTATTTATAACATATCATGCATATATTATAAATAGAAAACAGTACAAGGATGATCAATTGCCCCAAAACTAATGGCCCGTGTGAGCCAAACACGGGCCTAGGTCCAATCCTAGGGTAAATGCAAGGGATGCAATGCAACTAAATTATTACATTAGCATCCAATATTACATATCTTCGATCTTCATAATCACCAAGGCCACCATCTTCCAATCTTGATCTTCCCCTATTCTAATATTTACAATTAAATATCCATGGCACATAGGGATACATCTCATGGGGGGTGGGAACGGGCCATAAACCAAGCCCACTTTATAAATTGATAATTATTACAATCATACAACACAAATATCCTAGCATACACCTAGCAAATTGGACTTGGGCTTTTGATCATCCTTCATGCATAAGATCACATATCATACACCATCAATCAATTATCACTATAATTAATTGATCCAATATTATATATCTTGATCCAATCACTAACCGCCACAATTATAAATTAAATCAACAAAGTATACAAACACCTTTGTCTACTTTCAAATTAATTTATTTATAATCGAATTTCTTGTAAATCACAATTTACTATAAATAATTAAAGTCCTACTTCAATTATTTATTTTATGAGAAAATATGTGCAACAATTGTAAATTTAAACTTAAGGGCCCAAAAACCATTTTTTCACCAAAAATATTTTGGCCCATTTAAATTTCACAAATTATGTTGTCCATCCAATGGCCCAACATCTCAAGGCCCATGACACTAAGATTCACCAAAACACTTTTGGAAACCCTAGTCGTCATCGCCGTCGCCGGAGCTCCGTCGCCGGATTCCGGCAACAACAAAAATTTTTTTTTTTTTATTTTTAAAAAACTGGACTTTTTTCGGGTAGCCCCTCGGGCTGCCCTTTGCTGCCCGAAATTTCAGGGCAGCCCTCGGGCAGCAACATGCTGCCCGAAAAATTATTATTTTTTTTTTGTTTTGCTTCTTCAAATTTTCGGCCTTGATGTTTTTGTTGCACAAAAAATCTCAAACGGTTAGAAATTGATCTCAACATAATATTATGCAAATATTACACAAAAACCGTAACCATAGCTCTGATACCACTTGAAAGCGGACCGGTTACGGAGGCCGGAAACGCAACGGAAGCGAAAAATATAATTTTTGGCATAAAAATTTCGGCCCCCATAATATATTTGTGTAATATTTGCAAAATCACAAAAACATGCATAGGGTGTTCAAGTGATTTACCTATCAACCCCTTAGAGTTGATGAATGGCACCAACTAAAGTATAAATACTTTAGCTCTTCTTGGTTGAAAAATCTACAAGCTTCCACCTCCAATCCTCCAAGAATTAGGCCCACCACAAGCTATGTAAACCCCTTCAAGTTTTGCACTAGAAAAACTTGAAGATTTTTCAAAGAGAAGATTTTATTCTCCAAGAAATGAAGAACAAAAGAGAAGAAAAATATGGAGAGAAAATCCTTCCAATTTTCGGCCAAGTGATGTGTTAGGGAGAGTGGGAGAATAGCCTAGGTATTGTGAAAAGTTGTCTCTCAAAAGTTGCATGCCTTTTGAATATTTTAATAAAAAGTAATCAAGGCTCTTCACCTCCCAAGCATGCAATCCCTACATGTCTCACTTATATATTATATGGTTTTTAACACATTTAAAAACCATAGACTAAATTTTATTATCTCAAACACATTTGAGATTAATTAAATATTACTTGATTTTACTCAAGTGCCACTAGTTAAATAATTATTTAAATTGAGCTCTACAAGACTCAATATTATTTAATTAATTCAACACTTGAATTAATTTAATTATTTAGACTCTACTAGGTCTACTAGTGTTTAATTAATTCAACACTTGAATTAATTTAATTTAGTCCACAATAATGTTTATGAAAATCACAATTTTCAACTACATTATTTACTTGGCCAAATTTTAATTTTAGGAACACTTCCATTAATTAAAATTTATATTTCTCTCATAGAAGTCATACTTCTAATTTTTTCTTTACGCTTATAAACACATTTATAAGCCGTTCAACACATTGAACTATTTTACTTCTCTTCGGGATTTACTAAGCAAGTACTTGTGTGGCCCTCAATGGTTCATTGATACAACTAGCCGTGGGTTCACATCTCAATGTGATTCGGACTAAACATGTCTTTATTCGAGCATACCCCAATTGCTCCATTCTTACTTATCAACTCCTTGATAGTAAGAACGTCAGAACTCAAGTCTGATAGTACCCAACCAATCACGTTAAGCGCCTAGCAGCATCGCTTACGTGATTCCCTAGGTATCACATGATAGTGCCTGCAAGAACCATTCAATTATGGTTAGCGTACAGTACGGTCCCTTCAACTCATATATCCCGACCGACTCGACAACTATTGGTCTATCGAGAGTTGTCAATGAATCGATACTATGTGTCATGTTGTGGTTGCATCGATGGTGTAATCTATGAAACCCCTTTCATA
The DNA here is from genome assembly GCF_022965805.1 of Primulina eburnea. NCBI lineage: Eukaryota > Viridiplantae > Streptophyta > Magnoliopsida > Lamiales > Gesneriaceae > Primulina > Primulina eburnea. Next base: position 37,352,442 of record NC_133108.1, on the reverse strand, counting down.
ATTACCACCATACTCTGATCAGAGATTTCAACCCACACATACATGAAAAACACATAGGATATCCATACCCGTAGGTAAGCGGTGAATCCCCGGCTACAATGCATCGACTCCTATATGTTTCGCCGTAACACCCAACCTTGCCACCTGATGACCCCATAAGAGTCGGTAAACAAGTCAAAGTGAAACGCTAGCATATAGAGTCTCAATGTTGTCCCGGGTCATAAGGACTAATGGTGTACAACCATAAACTAGGACTTTTCCACTCGATAAGTGAGAACCACTTGGAAAGTCCTTTATAGAGGGTTGTTCAGTGCACTCTACCAGGAGCACCTATCTGCATGCTCGGACATCACAATGTCCCCTACCAATGAAACATGGTACTCACATCGCAGATACTAGTCTCTAACTCGAGCGGCCTTTATCTTTCTTAGTGGCGGCTGAATCGACTAGGAACGGTTTAGAATATACAGTATTCCAAATATGAGTTTCATGATACTCATCATATGAGCATCTCATATTCTTTCTACTATTTGTATATTCAAGGACTTTATCTATGCAACAAGCATGTGTATAAAGATAAAGATGCGCCAAATTAATAAATTGAAATATTATTAAAATAAAGATCGTTTATACAAAGAGTTTCATTGTGAACAGTCGGCCAACACTTGGCTCGACGTGCACCTACTCTAACAAATTTTTGAGTAGAGGAATAAGTGCCTGTGCAATCTGTGATGGGGCATCCCAATTGTTTAAAGGCCAAGTCCTTGCTGTAGTTGGTGGAGGTGATACAGCTACAGAGGAAGCATTATACTTGACCAAATATGCTCGACATGTCCACTTGCTTGTTCGTAAGGACCAACTGAGAGCATCAAAAGCAATGCAAGATAGGTGAGTAAGATTGCGTACTTCTGACACGTATGCTCATGTTTTTTTATTATGCTCTTGTAATGAATTAATTCAATCAATGCAATAATCTGAAAATCATTAGCGGAATATTATTTTCTATGTTAGAAACTCTTTTTTGATGTCGGGCATATTGATCAGAAACGTCAATACTAAAGAAGAATCAGATTTAGACGCAAAAGGATTGTTTTATGGAATAGGTCATTCGCCAAATAGCCAGTTTTTTTTTTGGAAGGACAAGTTGATCTTGATGCCGCAGGCTATATTTGGGTTGATGAGGGTTCTGCAAATACTTGGGTCAAAGGTGTATTTGCTGCTGGAGATGTGCAGGTAAAATATGATCCACCATATTTATTTCCCTGCATCATTTCGGTGTGAGTAATCTTTCCATACTATTTATGCTTATTTGTGACAGCTGTTCTTTGTAATTTGACCTCTTACTTGATCTATATTTACATACTCGGAAAAAAACTACAGGTCTCAGTGCCCCGACACATGCCCGAGTCATTATTCCCCAAATCATCCATGGGTCAATTTAATGCTGGATTATCCAGTTAAGGATCGTTTTCCCATTGTGTGTTTTTTCTCCTAATAAAACATCTCTAGTGAGTTTAATCTGGCTCCGCAGGTCATTGAGAACTCTTGTTTGTAAGTTCTGTGCCAGTGTCTTGTGTATCGTTCATTTTCTACCCTGTGACATGCATTGCAAAATGTTGGACATGTTTTTTTTTAAATGGCAAATTGGATATGCTATGGAACTTCTTCGTAATAGAGTTTGTGAGTTGTATAATATAAAATATTTTCCATGTGATTTGCCTGATCGAGACCAAGTATCTGCAACAAGGATTTCTTAGTTTGAGTTTTACACTTTTTCTTCAGTTGCATTCATCTTAGTTATGCGGCTCTTGTTTCTGTTTTAGTATCACAATTTTGTTATTTCTGACTAGGATCATGAATGGAGGAGACAAGCCGTGACGGCAGCTGGATCAGGATGTGTTGCAGATTTATCAGTGGAAATATATCTTACAAGAAAAGGTCCACTGATCGAATTTCACCAGGTAGGTGAAATTGTTTGGATCTGCTAATTAATTGAGAATGTGTCCATCTGAACACACTTCCCATGCACAAAAAAACACCGACATTTGTAAGAATGCTTCCAATTCTGGCAGTTTATAAGCTACCTTCTGCAGATAATTTAAAGTTCCGTGGACCATATCCAGCTGAAAATCGGCTTGTGTAAATAAACGTGCAAAACCATGTAACAATTTTGTGCTAAGTCATTGGAATTGCAAAAGGACAAATTGAGAATCGATTATTTGGGTTGCACTGTTGCACTTTTGTAGCTGGCCACTGAAGAGGTTAAGCCCAAAGAAGAACTTACTGACAGAGATGTAATAGAAGGTTTTGATTTGACACTCACAAAGCACAAGGGCCAGATATGAGACTCGGGTCCACAAGCTTCTAAAGTCATCCTGCTCATTGAAGTTAATATTGTAATTTGTAAATCATTTTCCCAACGCAGTATATGCTTCACGGAAGTTGTATCATGAAAGCCAAAGAATTGTCTGCGTGCTATACACAGCACCTACATGCATGTGGTCCTTGTCGGACAAACCAATTCTTAGCAAGGTGAGTCATTCAGTTCAGCATGAGAAGAAACTGTCTCTCAATTATGCATCCATTTTTCATCAAGTAATTATTTATATACCTTTTTACATTCGCAGTTTTCTGATTCTCTATTTACAGCTAATATTTGGTTTTGTTTTCAGAGTTTTTTTATAAATATTTAATAAAAAATATGTTGGCCTGTCTGATTTATTTATGCTTTATTTTTTTGTATATCTGATCTTCTTGTTTGAACGTTAGTGTTGCCAATATGTCATATAGCTTAGTTTGTTGCTTTATCTTTCGAAACCAGCTCGAAAGTTTTTCAAACTTTTCATCTTGTTTTATAACCCATGTTTTGCTGCCTCCACCCAAATAAATATTCGTCCACGCCCCTACTTGTCGCGCTGCATTCCTCGTGCCAATTATTTTTGCATCAACTCGATTTGATGGTATTGTAAATGAAAACCACAAGACTTATTGTTAGTATTTTTGGGACACTTATATAACTAGCATGATGTACGTGCGTTGCACGTAATATCAATTATATTATCAAAATTTTAATTTTGATTTTCTAAAAAATAATTTTAATCATTTTGTTATTTATATAAGCTTAATTTCTTATCATATTAGATGATTTATAAGAACTTATATAACATATTTTCAAAATTATTTCTTCAATTAAAATTCTAGCAATTGATTTTAAGTTATATAATAAATTGTAATTAACATAATATATAAAAAAAATGAACTGAAACAAATTTTTAAAAAAATTATATATTCAAACACCACGTATAAGCTGTCATTACCACGTATAAGCTGTCATTTCAAATATCACCAAATTTGTATATTGAATTTATACATTTTTCGTATGTATAATATTTTTTGAAATTGATACTAAAATCTTTAATTTTTTTATTATAGCAACTCTCCAAAAAAATTTAAATGATTCATATTTTATGAGATTATTAACATATTGACATTCATAATTTTTTGTATAAATTCTTATAATAAATTTATTAAACTCTTTGATTTCAATTCATTGTATCAAATAAAATAGTTATACACTATATGATACAAAGAAACTAATTGTTTATCAATTATGCAGCAAAATTTATATATTATTATAGTTGATTTTGGAATTAAAACTAAGAAAATATTTAATCTGATTTTGATTCTACTGTTTTTGAAAATCATGGTCGAGTTCAGATTTAGACATTTAATGTATATATCTTAATCAATCTTAGTAGATGTTTCAAATATCACAAAATTTTGTGTATTGAATTTATAATTGTTTCGTATGTATATATATTATGATAATTGATTTTGGAATTGAAACGAAGAAATTTTTTACTCTGATTTTGGTTCAACTATTCTTGAAAATCATTGTCTGGTTTAGCTTTAGACATTTAATCAACTTTAGTAGATGTTTCAAATATCACCAAATTTGTATATTGGATTTATAAAGATTTTGATTGTACTATTCTTGAAAATCATGGTCTGGTTTAGCTTTAGACATTTAATGTCTAAATCTTAATCAATTTTAGTAGATGTTTCAAATATCACTAAATTTGTATATTGAATTTATAAATTTTTCGTATGTATAATATTTTATAAAATTGCTACTAAATTTTATAATTTTCTTATTATAGCCAAAGTCTCGAAATTTTTCTCAGAGATTCATGTTTTATGAGATTGTTAACATATTGACATTCATAATTGTTTATATACATTCTTATTATAAATTTATTAAACTCTTTATTTTCAATTATTTGTTAAAAAACCAATAAAATATGTTAGTATTAAACATCATATTATCATATTATTTTATAGCTATCATGTTATTATACTATTAAACATATAATTAATTTTGTTCTACAACAATCAATGAATATGGTAATGATAATTTATTAGCATTTATTAGAATATTATATATATAAGTGATAATTGTTAGAATTGTGCATATATATCTTTAAGGAGGGCATTTGTGTCTTTTCACAATCGGAAAACACATCAATTATCTACACTTTTATAGGTATATAGATAAGGAGGGCATTTGTGTCTTTTCACAATCGAAAAACACATCAATTATCTACACTTTTATAGGTATATAGATTAAATGAATGTATATGGTCATCAATTATAATAAGTCAAACATTATGTGATCTATTTTAAAATAAGGAATTTGACTTAGGGCATAAATGTCATGAATATTTATTGTGGATACCATATGCAGAATTTCTAATTTGATGAAGGGGCTAAATTAGAAATAGACAAACATTATGTAACTGCTTAATAAATGCAGTAAGGTAATGGTCCCCAAATGTAGAAAAGAAACGTAAAAGATATCTCTTTATATCCCCATCAACAGAGAGAATTAGGAACCTAAGGAAATTCTACATTTTGGAAGATCAAAACCGCTATAAACCATGGCTAAAGATTCAGGTACGCTTCCGTATTCGTTTTTCATATTTAATCAAGAGCATGATTGTGATTTTCTGGTGTAGTTTCATTTGGGATTAGAAACACAGAAAATCTAGAGAAATAATTTAACAATTGGTATCAGAGCCGATTAATCTTGTTCTTCACTTGAAAAAAAAAAAATATTCTGTTGATGAAATCCTCAATGATTTGTGTTTATCGGTCAATGGTGGATGAAATAATAGACTTCCTATTAATTTTCATGCAACTTAGACCAATGATTCAATTTTTGGGATTTATTTATTATATTATTATTTAATTAATTCGATTGAATTCAATTAATTGGCATAATATATAATAAAATTATTATAGTTCATCATTCCGATTGGATTAATTAAAATAAGATGTCGCCAAAGTGACCTCTCTTTTGTAGATTGTTCATGACGAATTTTGAATGTTTGTAAGTTTGTAAGTTCATGCGATTATTAATCAGCTCAAAGGAAGGTTAATAGTTGGCCGGACTACATAATTACCTGTGATAGTAAACACGTAACGATTATAAGGATTTTACATGAGAATAATAAATCAATCCAAAGAGAGGTTTGTTATTTGTCATGCATTATTGTTAGTGTTTGATTATTACAACAAGAGTATCACTTGCAGTTAATTTTACTGTCCAAAGACTTGAAATTAATGGTGCTCTAGGTATCTTGAGATGGGATTTGCCAATTAATTTTGAATTTTATTGATAATTATGATTGTGAGCATGTTATTTATTTATTTTTTAATGTTCTCTTTCAGTGAATGTTGCTAATATTTCTGCCAACTTAAGTTCAGTACCGGTCCTTAATGGTACTAACTTTAAGGACTGGAAGGAGAACGTTCAGATAGTTCTCGGGTGCATGGACATGGACCTTGCGATTCGGACGGAGAAACCCACTACTCCTACGGCAATTAGCTCCTCTGAAGAGAGAGCTATATTTGAGAAGTGGGATCGCTCCAATCGCATGAGTCTGATGATCATCAAGCGTGCCATTCCGGAGGTGTTTAGGGGTGCAGTGTCTGAGGACATCACCAATGCCAAGGAGTACCTTGCAGAAATCGAGAAGCGCTTTGCCAAAAGCGATAAGGCTGAAACAAGCACTATTCTAAAGAGCTTGATTTCAATGAAGTATAAGGGCAAGGGAAACATAAGGGAGTACATCATGGAGATGTCTAATCTTGCTTCGAAATTGAAGGCACTAAAGTTGGATTTGCACGAGGATTTACTTGTGCATCTCATCCTGATTTCTCTTCCGGTTCAGTTCAACCACTTTAAGGTCAGTTTTAACTGTCAGAAGGAAACGTGGAGTTTGAATGAACTGATTTCTCACTGTGTCCAAGAGGAAGAGAGATTGAATCAAGAGAAGACAGAAAGTGCTCATTTGGCAAGCACCTCTAAGGACAAGGGCAAGAAAAGAAAGAATGTAAATGTTGTGGGTCCGAGTGAGAAGAAACAACATAAAGTTGGTGACCTTTGTTTCTTCTGCAATAAACCCGGACACATGAAGAAGGAGTGTGCCAAGTATCGCGCGTGGCGCGAGAAGAAAGGTACATTTCTTAATTTGGTTTGTTCTGAAGTTAACTTAGCTTCAGTACCTAGAAATACTTGGTGGTTAGATTCCGGTGCTACTACTAACATCAGTATTTCAATGCAGGGTTGCCTGAGCTACCGAAAGCCAAGTGATGCTGAAAGAAGTATCTATGTAGGCGATGGAAAGTCGGTAGAAGTGGAAGCAATTGGTCATTTTAGATTGTTGCTTTGTACTGGTTTCTATTTGGATTTAATGGATACTTTTGTTGTACCGTCATTTAGGCGGAATTTGGTTTCTGTTTGTTATTTGGACAAATCTGGTTACAATTGTTCCTTTGGAAACAATCAGTTTATGTTATCTATTAATTCTAATGTTGTTGGAACTGGTTTACTTATGAAATATGACAATCTCTATTTGCTTGATACAAATGCTTCATATCATGAAACCCTAAATGTTGAATCGAAAGGTACAAAACGAAAGCTAAATAATGATAATTCGGGTGCATTATGGCACAAGCGCTTAGGTCACATCTCTAGAAATAGAGTTGAACAACTTGTGTCGGATGGAATTTTAAATTCCATTGATTTTACGGACTTTAACGTCTGTATTGAATGCATTAAAGGAAAACAAACCAAAGGCAAGAAATTAGGTGCATATCGAGCTACGGAAGTCTTAGAATTGATACATACGGATGTTTGTGGACCGTTTCCAACACCTTCTTGGAATGGTCAACGCTACTTTGTATCATTCATAGACGATTTTTCGAGATATGCATACATATTTCTTATTCATGAAAAGGCTCAAACATTGGACGTGTTCAAGTCATTCAAAGTTGAAGCTGAAAATCAACTCGACAAAAGGATAAAGAAAATAAAGTCCGATCGTGGTGGTGAATACTATGGTCGGTACGATGGTTCGGGTGAACAACGTCCAGGGCCTTTTGCCAAATTCCTAGAGGAGTGTGGTATCGTCCCACAATACACCATGCCGGGCTCTCCAAGCATGAATGGTGTAGCAGAAAGACGAAATCGCACTCTACAAGACATGGTAAGGAGTATGGTTAGCCATTCATCCTTGCCGGAATCACTCTGGGGTGAGGCACTAAAGACGGCAGCATACATTCTAAATAGAGTGCCGACAAAAGCAGCTGCTAAAACACCTTTTGAGCTTTGGTTGGGGCGAAAGCCCAGTCTGAAGCATTTTCACGTTTGGGGATGTCCAACTGAGGCGAGGCCTTATAGGCCACATGAGAATAAGTTGGATCCCAAGACTGTGAGCAGCTACTTTATTGGCTATTCTGAGCGATCAAGGGGCTATAAGTTTTACGATCCCAAATCAAGGTCAATTTTTGAGACGAGTACAACTATATTCTTCGAGGATATTGAGTTTGGGGGGAAGAATAAAATAAAGGACTTTGTCTTTGAGGAAGAATCAACTTCCACTACGGTTAATGAGGAGTTGATTCCTATTCCGATTGCTTTAGACAATGATCAGGATTCCACTCTGGTCATTAATAATATCGGAATTCCAGAAAATCAAGACATCGTTGATCTCCCAGATGTACAAACTCAACAACCTCTTGAAGAAGAGATTGAGGTCCAAGTGCCATTGCGGCGGTCCACGAGAGAAAGGAGAAGTGCTATTTTGGATGATTATGTAGTATTTCTTCAGGAACATGAGGATAATGTTGGCATGATGGAAGATGATCCTATCAACTTTCGTCAAGCCACAGAAAGTTCCAATTCGGTAAAGTGGGTCGAAGCAATGAATGAGGAGTATAAGTCAATGCAAGACAATAAAGTTTGGGAACTTGTCCCACTGCCGGAAGGTACAAAACCTGTTGGTTGCAAATGGATTTTTAAGACCAAAAGGGATTCAAACGGTAATGTGGAGAAGTATAAAGCTCGTCTTGTGGCAAAAGGCTTTACTCAAAAATACGGGGTTGACTATAAAGAGACTTTTTCTCCGGTTTCAACTAAGGACTCTTTTAGAACAATCATGGCACTTGTTGCACATTTCGATATGGAGCTACATCAGATGGATGTAAAGACGGCGTTTCTCAATGGCGACATTGATGAAACAATTTATATGGTGCAGCGTGTCGGGAGACCCAAAGAATATGGTTTGCAAATTAAAGAAATCCATCTATGGACTTAAACAAGCGTCTCGTCAGTGGTACCATAAATTTCACGAAATAATTCTCTCATTTGGTTTTGAAGGGAATTTAATCGATGATTGTGTGTATCACAAGTTCAGTGGGAGTAAGCACATATTTTTGGTTCTATATGTGGATGACATTTTGCTTGCCACAAACGATATAGGCTTATTGCACCAAACCAAGAGTTTATTGTCAAGAAATTTCGAGATGAAAGATCTTGATGAGGCCTCATTTGTATTAGGAATTCAGATACATCGAGATCGTTCTCGAGGTGTTCTTGGATTGTCACAAATGAGCTATATCGATAAAGTACTTAAAAGATTTGGCATGCAAGATTGTAAACCAGGAAACACCCCGGTCGCTAAGGGAGATAAGTTTAATCTCAAACAATGCCCTAAGGGAAGTCTTGAAATTCAAGAAATGCAAAAGATTCCCTATGCTTCGGCGGTAGGAAGTCTTATGTATGCTCAAGTTTGTACGCGTCCGGATATTGCGTACATAGTAGGTGTGTTGGGCAGATATCTAAGCAACCCAGGTATGGATCACTGGAAAGCAGCCAAAAGGGTTATGAGATACCTGAAAAGAACTAGGAATTACATACTCACATATAGGAGGTCAGATCATCTTGAGATCATTGGGTATTCTGACTCCGATTTTGCGGGATGCCAAGACAGTATGAGATCCACTTCGGGTTACATTTTTATGTTAGCTGGTGGAGCTATTTCATGGAGAAGTGCCAAACAGACACTTACAGCTTCCTCCACTATGGCGGCAGAATTTGTTGCTTGTTACGAAGCATCAAATCATGCGATATGGCTGAAGAACTTTGTCACTGGGCTGCGTATTCTGGAAGGGATTGAAAGACCCATTGGATTATTTTGTGACAATAGATCAGCTGTATTATATTCCAACAACAATAGGAGCTCGACAAAGTCGAAGCATATTGACATCAAGTTTCTTGTTGTGAAAGAAAGGGTACAAAGTGGACAGATTTCTATAGAACACTTAGGTACAAACTCCATGGTAGCGGACCCCTTGACAAAGGGTTTGCCGCCTAATGTCTTTCATGAGCATACTGCTCGTATGGGTTTCATAGAGATGGATGATCTCTAGTTTGAGTGGGAGTTTGTAGTTTGGTTGTTTTATAGACAGTTATTTATGTATTTTTATTCTGATCAGAAATGAAGTATTATTCAGTTCATTACACTTTGTACAATTATGTTTAAAAGTTTGATCTCACTAAAGTTGAGTAGGACCAGTTGAAAATTAACATGAACAGATCACCTTGCATGTAATTTTTCATGCCACTAATTCATGTTTGATCTATGTCATTTAGTGATGTTGATGTACGTGACCATGGATGGGTTTAGTTGTGATTGATACAATTAAGACCGCTTTGATTCTATGTCAATATGATTAATGGACGAGATTGTTTGGAATGTCCTCAGATTTGATGACACGACATGTGCACACTAAGGATATCACATTCATTATATTGTATATGTGTCCCGTGGGAGATTGTTAGTATTTTTGGGACACTTATATAATTAAATGAATGTATATGGTCATCAATTATAATAAGTCAAACATTATGTGATCTATTTTAAAATAAGGAATTTGACTTAGGGCATAAATGTCATGAATATTTATTGTGGATACCATATGCAGAATTTCTAATTTGATGAAGGGGCTAAATTAGAAATAGGCAAACGTTATGTAACTGCTTAATAAATGCAGTAAGGTAATGGTCCCCAAATATAGAAAAGAAACGTAAAAGATATCTCTTTATATCCCCATCAACAGAGAGAATTAGGAACCTAAGGAAATTCTACATTTTGGAAGATCAAAACCGCTATAAACCATGGCTAAAGATTCAGGTACGCTTCCGTATTCGTTTTTCATATTTAATCAAGAGCATGATTGTGATTTTCTGGTGTAGTTTCATTTGGGATTAGAAACACAGAAAATCTAGAGAAATAATTTAACACTTATCAGTCATCATTTGCATATTCTGCATGCAGGACTGTATCAGGTGTAAAAATGAAGAAAGAGTACAGAGAATTAATCGAAGCAAACAAATGAGCGTAAGCTCTGTTACTACGCTCACCGCGGGGCTTGTATTTTCGCGATGCCTTATTGCCAATTCAATTCAATTTTGACAACATCCAAGAAAGGTAGATGAATATGCTTATTATTTTTGGAGGCAGTGGTCTGAATTGTACTGTACATTCAGAATGGTCTCCCATGAGTAATAATGTTCCTATTTCTTTTTTATTTGCAGCACATGTAACATTTTTTCAAAAGTGAGTACCTCTTGAGAAATTTGGCACTATGTATTGCTATATTTTTTTTCTAAAAGGCGTTTGAAATGATTTTGATTTGGGACTTTCATTTGATAAATTTGATTTGGGATTTCACACATAGATTTGAGTAAAGGGTTTCAAATTATATATTTAATTAAAGATTTAAAATTTATTGATGTAGTCGAAAAATAATTGATGCATGAATTTTATTTCATGCATTCTATTCCATTGTAATTTCTACAGGGCATGCATGTTACTCAATCTACTCCAGATACTTATGTTATGCTGCCCTCGATGAGACAGACGACATACTTGCATTTTCGAAAGGAATCTTGTATTTTTTTCGCCTCTTACTCGACGAACTGCTCCCATATTCCATATTATCATCTCAAAGAAACTATTCACAATACATGATGGCACCCTCGTAAGATTTTCCATGGAGTTGATGCTCATATTATATTGATATTTTCTTCAAAACTAAATTGCACGTTTAGTCTTTTATTATTGTATTCAAAATTAATATCCCCATGACTTTGACATGAGGGTGATATGATTGTGGAATAGCTTATGTTGTTTATTTGATTTTGGATATTATTCATATCTGGAGATGTCCAGAATATTTGTATCTGTTTTGTTTGAGCCATATAATATTATTTATTGATTAAAAAAGAAGTTGAAAATCAATAGTGAGAATATTTCTTACTAGTACTCCTGCGAGAAACATGCAAATAATGATTGATCACCCAATTATGTGATATATTGTCTGTCCATCTCAATTCTGGAAATCTGTGACTTGCAACAGCAAGAGTAAAAATTGTGGATTGAGAATCTGTACCTAGGCCCCAGGCCACAAAACTAAAATGATACAATAGGAGTCCTTCATTTTTCATCACTAGATGTCATTGAATCAACCCCTAGGAATGCTAAGATTCTTGAGGTCTCTTTCCTTTGCGTACCACTCTGGTATTATCTTGGCAGCATGGGGGTGAAGATCTTTGTAGGCATTCTTGATAGTTCCTTCGGCAACTGTAGTGGCGATAGAGATATCTGCAGGCAAAATATTTAAGATTTCTGATGGACAACACAAATACAATCAATCTCTAAAGCATGATGACAATAAAATAAATTTAGCAACAAACATAAAGTAACTCAACCAACCAGATCCAAATATTATTCAATTCCTATTTGAAATTATCAAACATGGTTGAAACTACAACATATTCCAATATTTCCAAGAGCCGAAGTATTTTGTTAAATAACTAATAAGATTATATATATTTATTGATATTATTATAAATATATTTAGAACTAAACAAGCTAACAAGTTTGAATAGTAATTCGAGTCTCCTCGCTTTATAAAGGCTCTATAACGACTTTGAGCTTCAAGGATGATAAAAAATTCGAACTCAAGCTCGCATATCAGATTATGAGAAGCATTCCACTTGATTCAGTACATTTACATATTTGGGTTTGATCCAATACAGAGGAATCCATGAAAACTTAGGATATGGCACCAGTTTGGAAGGGGAATTCCAATTGAAATAAAAGACGAATCAGCTTCATTAGATATGTGGTCCATTTACCAGTGAATGAGGAAAGCTTTGGAAAAAAGGGCTTTAAAAAAAGGCCTACACCTTGAAACTTATAAGACGACTGTATTAAACCATTCAAATACCTCGCAATGGTTTTTTTGAATCTGCAGACAATTGGGTGATCATAAAAATTATGGCCGCTGCAATTGATATAGGACTCCTCCTGCAAGTATAGAACAATGGTAGTTCCCTTAAGAAGCTAAGTCATCAACAATAGAGGTTACATAAAATAGAATTTTTTTTCAGGTGATGCCACAGTTAAAATATAAACATACTAAAAAAACCTAGAAGACCTATAACATTCATTTCATTCTGAGGCACAAAGACGAAAAAGTATATCGGCATATTGAAAAGAAGATAAAAATAATATTCTCATGCCCAAAATTTTTAACATTATTCAGTTCCATGTGTTAAAAGACGCCTCGGCATATATTTCTGATGAACATAACTTCAGTTCCACGTGTTCCCGAATGTTGAAATTAAAGGGACCTCGGGCATCTATTTTCTGATTAACATTGAACAATTCATTCCGGAGAACTGGGAAGCTCATAAACCAATTAAAAAATCCATGTTTATGTACTTCTCCAACTTTATTGCAATTTTCTTGGTAGCAACGGATTCTTGTTGGAAATCCAGGTATCGATTTTGATGCATAAAATACCAAGGCCGGATCACTGCAGTGACAGGATGATAGGACATCGGAACAATAGAAGAATGTGAAAAATTTTGACCCGAAAAGACAGAAAACCTTATATCAAAGTCTCCTGACTTCTGGACGGTTTCTTGGACAGCTTTGACCTCCTCGTGGCTCATTCCAAGATTAGAGCAAAATCGTCTCTGCAAAAGCAAAAAAGAACAAGATAATTCACAGATTCAAATAAAAGAATATACATCACTAAGTATAAACATACACAGCTAAAGAACTATCTAATCCACTTAAATAACCACATATTTCCTTTAGTAAACTCACCAGATAGTCCCCTGCATGAATGGTACCCATCTCCATTGATTGACCCATTTCCACCTTCAGCTGTTTCACAATAAATTCTTTTGCTCGGCCAATTTCTTTTTTCGTAGCTCCAGCAACAATGGAGCATATTTCTAATGGATATCCACAGGTTTTAGAGTATGTCACGCACAGGATAATAGCAAATGACAATCATCAACATGTGCAATTAAATATGGTAGCACCTTTTACAGTGCGTGGCTTGCCCTCTTGCCGACAAGCAATGTAAATACATGCTGCTACTAGAGCCTCTAAATTTCTTCCTCTTGTGCACTTTTGATCTTCCAACCTTTTATATATTTCACTAGCCCGATCCTTGATAAAGTGCCATCAATCACAAAGTTAGGATTTCAAGTCAGACATCCTGAAAATTAATACTGCAATTGAAATATTTTTAGATAGATTGTGTTGATGCTCGATACTTGTAAGCTTGAGTGGATATCAGTATTTGCTAACTAAGGCTTTTTGCATGAGTACACCAACTTTTACACAACCAAAAATCCATGTGGTTTATCTTAAGATAAGGGGTATGTTAGCCCAAAGATAAAATGAATCGCACAATAATTGCAAGGAAGCAGTTCATCTCAAACATTTACAGTACATCACAGCACCTCTATTTAAACTACTTAGCGGAATTACATTTGCCCGCATAAGGCAACACTCAATCCCAACCATTACAGAATATCATAGCACCTCTATTTTAACAATGTATGATGAACAAATGTGTCTTGCACCAATCCTAGCATTCCAATCCGTTACCCAGAAAAGTAAACTTAGACAAGAAAAAAGCCGCACGCGTGTAAGCTCATGAACAAAAGGAAAATGAACTATAGATAAAAAGATAAATGCGTATAGGCATGAAATGTGGAAAAGGCAAGTGATCGGATTTGATAAGTTGATCTTCAACCAATGAAGTATGCATAGAGTCCACTATAGATTCAAGAAAATCAGGGCGCAAATCCACGTACCTTAATGGTTGTGACCAGGCTCAACCTAAAACAGGCAAAAAAACCGTGGAACTTAGTTGCATTCGCGCTTATAATTATAAAATCGATTATAATTCAAAAAATGAAATGAAACCAAGAAACAAATTCGCTTGCTAAGGTATCAACTAGAATGGGAGTTGGCACTTTCATGGGAAGAAAATCCCAAACTAACAGATTAGTTAACACCGAAGCTATCATACAGAGATAATCACAACATAATTTCCTTTTGTAATTGGAAAGACGTATTTTGAACATGAATAAACATCACAATCAGCTGGCTAGTAACTATAATAGCTACAACTCCTAAAAACCGGGCAAAACCTAAACATGTATTCCCACAAATGCACCGATCAATGCTTCATCTTCACATCGTTTATGAATCAAACCATCTGAAAAATATAAAGTCTTGATCATACAATCTTACAACCACATCTCATCAAACTGTTTCCCAAACAAAATAAAATCTCTTAGATTAATGTTTAAGTTCACCCCGCACAAAAATTCCTCAGAAATTTCACGTAACACTAAACAAAAACATCCAAAAAGATATATAATCATGGGCACAACACTCAGCCACACACCTATCAGCCATATTAGATATAGTCTTAAAGGCCAACACAATAGCCCTGTCCGGATCACCTCCCCGGTTCTGCAACCGGGCCAGCGACGCATCAGCCGCAGACCCATTACCACCCCGAGATATAACCGTCGTAAGCGCCGCGTCCGACAGAAGAGGGTTAACGGGCCCGCCAACACGGTTCGGGTCGTGATCGCCGGATTCATCCGCAAAGGTTCTCCACTCAGAAGTCTCATCAATGGAACGAGACTCGAGAACAAGCCCACACTCGGAGCACACGGTGTCCCCGGCAGAGTGATCAAACACCACCTCCGTATTCCTCTTGCAATCGGTACAGTACGTATCCGACATCCTATACGGGTCTAGAAATCGAGAAACTCGAAATCGAAACCGGGTTTTTGTGGGTTTAGGGAGGACTTCTTCACAGCTCCCTCTCTCTTTCTCTAGAATCCTTCTGTAGAGAAGGAGAGAAGAAAAAGTGAACTCTCCAATGGGGTGAAAAGGGGTATATATAGAGAAAAAGGAGATGTGAATTTGGGGTCGGTGAAGAAGCGCTGTCGGGCCGGGCCCACTCACAACCTGACAATGTCAAATATTGCACATGTTTTCTGCATGCCTGTCGACTTTTTTATTTTTAAAAATTTTTAATAAAATAAACAATTATTTAAGAATATAATATAAATAGATATATAAATATAAATAAATAACTTATTTCTCTCACTTTTATGATCTATCAATATTATTTTTATTATAAATGATTATCTTATTTACTTACATTTGAAAGATTTATAATCAAAATAAATATGATAAAATATTATTTGTAAAGATTTATATGTTATAATCTTCACCTATAAATATAGCATTTGTGTTCAGTGAAAATTGCACTTGATTATTGACTCAATATCTCTTTTCTTCTATGAATTCTCTCTACTCATCTATCTTACTTTTATAATTTTATAACATGTTATCAGCACGATGCTGTAAACAACTGAAGATGAACATATTTCTCGTTCTCTTGATGCTATTGGAATAATACAACGTGTTGTCAATACTCAATTTTATGATATATTTTTTAGTGCTCTAGAAGTAGCACAATTATAATTAGGCAAAAACTTGTGTGAGACGGTCTTACAGGTCGTATTTTGTGAGACGGATCTTTATTTGGATAATCCATGAAAAAGTATTACTTTTTATGCTAAGAGTATCACTTTTTATTGTGAATATGGGTAGGGTTGACCCGTCTCACAGATTGTGATCCGTGAGACGGTCTCACATGAGACCTACTCTTATAATTATTAATATATTGTGCCCATGAAATATCATGATGTTGATTGCTATAAATTAGCACTACATGATTTTATATTGAGAGAAGTTCATGATTAAGATATGATATAAGATTAAATATTGAGAATCTAAAGAGATTTATGACTAAGATCTGATAACACATCTAAGATCTATAAATATTATTGAAAGATATATCTATATCGAAGTATATCAATATTTATAAAAAAATAATGATCAAAATATCAAAGATTTGTTGATATTCGCGAAGAATATTTATATAAGATCCAAGACTTGACAAGATTCTTGAGCAATATTGATTTAATTGCCCTTTTGGTTGAATAATTTTTTGAAGATAGAGAAATTTATTACAATTTCTTAAAGAATGTCGGCATAATATCTAAAATTATTTATATTCCTAAAGAATGTGAATAAAGATCTAATATCTATCACAAAACAAAAAAAGATATGATCTATAATTAGTCACTATTTTATTATGTGTAGTGACTTTATGTTCAATGATGAAATACATATGCTATTTGATAAAATATATATGAGTATGTGATAGTGAGACCATGATGTTCGAAATAAAATATATGGCGGTGAGACCACAACATCATCAATAAAAAAAATAAATAGTAAATCCAGTGAATTGATATCATCGTCTATATTGAATATTGACAATTATGGTGGTCTATGTACTATCATGGCAGTGAATTAAGGTTTGAACATTCGGATATTTCTCATCCACTGTCACTGATTTTCAATTCAATGTTTCTTTGCATGTTATTCATTATTCTTATGTTACTCCCTAACATGCTTGAATTTTTATAGTGAATTAATATATTCAACTGAATTTTGAAAACATTCTAGCATATATTTATTTTGATTCACATAAATTATGTCGTGACATAAATAATTTATAAATTTTATGAATTTATTCTATCAATATATTTAATGGGATATTACATTAATTTAGTATGCAATTTTGTGATAATTTTTCTGATTTAGAATTTTTTTTATTGAAGAACATGTTGAGTTGTTAGATTTTTATTTCCTAAATTTTGATTAAATTTTGAGTGTGGATATAATATGACTAGTCTCAAAATTATTTGATTAAAATTATATTTATTTTAAAGTGCTGATAAATGATAAAATATTGTATTGCGTATTGTTGTTTTATATGTTTTGCAAATGTTGGAACAAAAAATCTAATATATGGAATGACATTCATGAGAGACCGAATGTCGTTATTTAAGATAAAAGATTTACTTGATACATGTAAGAATCTGAAAAGGTGCGTTCAACTTCCCAAGTTCAATTTCTCAATTTCAATATCTTAGTTACAATCTTTTGTTTATCCAAAGAAAAATAAAAGAAGACGATTATTCAAAGATGTCTAACTAATGTGATCTATTCTATAAGATGGATGTGATAATATCAATGAACACATTTGATATCAAAGAAGAATATATTATCTCAAATGAGATATGAATTATAAAATTGATACAAACTATTGAGATATACATCAAACCCGATATAAAGTTTGTGGAAGCCGATGATATCTACCCAAATTATATTTTCATCGTGTGTTGATATTAATGTATTATGGATCTAAAAGATCATTTGATTGACGATGAAATGAAAATGATGATATGCTTGATACAATAAAATATTAATAACATTGACGTATCTGGATTTGAGAATCCAATGCCAATATTGATTTGGTATAAATATATATTACAAATAAATAGTTCTAGAAGAGCTAATATTCTACAAAAGTATCATCGATACAAATATTTTCAGAGTTTAACATAATCAATTGGGTTGAGTATTCAAATTATATAAATAGTTAACAAACTATTGATAGTACACAAAGATGTTAACGATGAAGCTAAAATTTTCTGGATTGATAAATATGAAGATTTTTTAATCAAATATCCAGAAAAGTTTATGAATTCTTATTTATAGCTTATCAAATTTGATATCACTATCATAAGCTCAAGTTGACAGAAATTTTAGTATTATCTAGAAAGAATAAATAATATGGGCCCACGAATCGCAACTTGATGAATTTCCAGAACATATAATCAAGACAAGTTTGTTTAAAAGAAAGAATATAGATATCAACGCCCGCATGGGCTTAGCTCAGTTGGTCAGCAGCAGTGAATCTTGGAGCAATGACCAGAGATCGAGTCTCGCAAGCAGCAGTGTGAGAGTTAAATTCCCTCTAATGAGGGGGAGCTTCTTGTGCGCGGTGTAGCATAAGGTCTAGCTGCTGTTGGTTAGCTGAGTCACCATGATTTACCTCCTCTCACATTCTTGTCGAGCCGAGAGTGAGGGGCGCCTAAGGTGAGCGATTTCATCTTTTGGAGCAATTTTATGATTATAAATACAATTGTTTTTGTTGATTTATTATGCCTTCAATCAGCTATAGAAACCATTGATTTTGATAATAATTGCATCATATTATTGGGATATCCAAAGTATATGTTGTATATATTATGTCAACTGATAATGTGTTATGTGCGACAAATGCACTAGATTAAATCTCTTTAAGAGATTGTAGATATGTCGGAAATAATTTGAATCTTATGATCAAATATTTTGAGCATTGAGATTTTTATGATGCAATTTCTTATTTGTTATTCTTATAAAATGATATTTGCAACATTGAGGGAAGGAAATAGAAGCTAAAAAAATATTTTTGAGATCGAGCCCTATGTAGTATAAAGTGAACATAAAGTTCCAAATTTAAATCTCAAAATATGTTATTTGATCTTGTATATAAGATCGATTATACTATTTGACTTCAATAATATTCTAGTTGAACAATGTATACAACTCTTCTGAAGCGACAAAGAATCCTTTTAAAGAAAATGAGTGAATATCTCAATGTCAAAAGAATAATGGAGGCTAGTCATTCCGAAAGAAATTGATATCCTGTTGGACATATCTTATATTACTTGCAATAACATAAAAGACGTTAAAAGCGTGATCGACCAAATATTTCAATGAATCCAATTTGGATTGTGTTATTCATGAAGAATAATAAGATATTAAAAGATGAGATTTCACATATTATTTGGGATCAAAATTATATAATTATTAATGTGTTTTTTCATTAATACAAAATGATGATTATTTTGAAATATAATTTGTAGTTATTTTCAATAAAATGATTGCAAAATGACATGTGAAATATGAGCACCTTTAGCTCAGAGTTTCTAATCAAAATTCGGTTATGAGAAATTATTTTCAGTTATTATGGATTTGTTGATTTGACAATGATATGTATAGAAAATCATCTTAGGATTTGAAATGTTAAATGGATTTAGATTCAACGTCCAAAACTATTATGCAATAGAACATGTCATTATACAAATTAAAATGATCACACGCATCAACTTTTGACAAATCAGTGTACACGTTCGGAATACGAAGAGTTGATTATTTTAAGTTATGTTTACATTAGGGGGAGCAGTCAAAGTATTTGTTTTCTTCGTCTATTATTTTTCTCATGAGTCTTTTCATGACAAGGTTTTTAATGAGACAATTAAAAATTAGCGAGAGATCTTGTACTCTTTTTTTTCACTAGTCCTATTGGGTTTTTTCTAGAAGGTTTTAACGAGGCGCATTTATCGTCGGAAAGACATCTAAAGAAATTATCTGTTGATGTATTCTTTTTCTTCGTTCGGATCTTTCCCAAAGTGTTTTACTGACAAAGTTTTAACGAGACATCATTGAGCTCCGATGAAGTTTCTAAGCATCCATCTTGCCAAATAGATATTTGACGAATCATTTGTTTTTGTAAAATAATCATATAAGGAGAAGTGTTATAAATATATTTTTATTGTAGATGATTAATTTATTTAGTTAGATTTGAAAGATTTATAATCAAGATAAATATGACTGTTGGAAACCAAATTTCGGAGTTTGACAAACTGAAGAAACTAACTGAATTATGAGACAACTGAATATGCGAAAGACGCGACTGATTACTTAACAACTGAAACCAGCTGAACTAATAAAGAAAACTGATCAGTTGGAAACCGATCAGTTAATATACTCAGCCGCATAAGTTTCAGTTAAAACATATCTCAACTGAATGTTTCTCGGGAAAGAACATCCAACCGACAAAAAGACATAGCAGACAGCAACTGAATATGGAAAGCCGCACCTCAATCATTACAGCATAGAACAACGTATTTCGGCTATTGCAATTAAGACGCCGTATTACAATCAATGAAGAGAACATTGCCCAAGGAATGATGAAGTGGCAATCAACGGATACAAGAATTCAAATGCATCTCAAAGTTACCGTTTAAAGAGAAGTCTATAAATATGACTGAAGAACAGCTGAAAAAGTGTAGAGAGAGAGAGACGATCACTCAATCTTAAACTTGTTGTTACTCTGTCAAAATCTTAGCTCATTCTTATTTGAATTATTCGTAGCAATCAAGGCTACAATTTGAGCTTACTAGCACTCTCTAAAAGTTGTTAGATTCAATAGTGCTAAGATCAGTTACGCACTGAGAATATTGTGTAGAACTAAGAGTTTCAGTTTTGACAGTAGTAAGTCCAAACTGAAGTGGGTCTGTACAAGTGTTGTACTCGATCAAAGTCTTTTAGTGAATATCCTATCCTTGTGATAGAAGGGGTGACGTAGGAGTAATTGAATTCTCCGAACATCCAGAAACAACTCTTGCATATTTCTTTCAGTTTCGTATTCTATCTTTCAGTCAGTTACTTTCCGCAACTACTCTAGTTTAACTGATTGTTATTGACCAACAAGATTTCGAGATTCAGTTTGTCACCAAACTGAACTCAAATATTATTAAAGAACAATTTTCATTGTAAGTGTTTATTCAACCCCCCCTTCTAAACACTCTTGTTACGATAACCGATCCTATCAATGACAAAATAATATTTGTATAGATTTATATGTTGTAATCTTCACCTATAAATAGGGTGTTTGCTTTCAATAAAAATAGCACCTGAGTATTGACTCATTATCTCTTTTATTTTATGAATTATATCTACTTATCTCTCTTTCTTTTATGGTTTATAACAATTTTTGTTTAAAAAAACTTTATTATTCAAAAAAATTATGTGAAATTATGTTACAGAGCGTTTTTTTCAGTCTTATCTTTGACCGATTCAACTTAAAAAAAATAGTATTATATTTTATGTCAAAAATATTATTTTTCATGATTAAGTATACATGTTTTCAGTTTTTCTAGATATTGTCTTTCGATTAGTTCATAGTCCTCTATCGGTACTTGTGGATTCAAATGTACGAGAATAGAGCTGTGTGACTGTTTCATAAGTAACATACTCATTTTTATTTAGTTTCAGAATATTATTTTAGAATATAATACTTGGATGTTATAAAGTACTTCATTCCCAAATTTATAGATTTTTTGAATACTATACTCTCCTGAATTTATTGAGTGATGGAGTAAAAAATATCGATCCTTTTCTTTTAGCTTTGATATTCACATTTTTTAGTCATTATTATTTTAATGTGCATCAGAAGAAAGCAATATTTATTTACTCTATTTTTTAAAAAAAAAATTAAAAAAAGAGAGAGAATGTGACCAAAGCGCTCGCTTTGGCCCAGTGCGTAAATTATTGTTTAAAACCCGCCTTATCATATAACCTGTGTGAGGCCCAATAGGTATTGGGCTCTAAGTTGGTTTTTATCATATGGGCCAAGATCTGAGCCCTCGACAGATTATTTCTTTCTTATTGGTATCAAATTATCGAACTGGGTAAAATTGGATTTGAGCAATTAAAAAATGAGACAAAACATCAAGACAGAGAATGTTGATTTTCCAAGTACTCCTCGAAGTTTTTGTTTTCCATTTTATCCACACAGATCTCAACCATTATACATAGGATCGACTATGTATCCATAACTTTTGAGGGTTATTACAACAATCCAAGAGCGTCGTATGTCGATTTTTCGATTACTACTCCCCGAAAATTTTAAGTTTTAGTTTAAGCTTAATTTTTTAGAGCCACTTTTAGCTGGCCCCTAAAGATAGATAGGAGTTAGTTTGAGGTTGAGCTCTTCTGAAGACATGGTTCAAACTTGAAGTCGATTTATCTAACTCTATTATAGCTTTTAATTGTAGCTGTGATCAATCACACATGTTTGTTGTTTTACAATTTCGATATCTTATATTGACAAATTTCAATTTCAGTCTTCTATCTCGCAATTTTTTGCATTTACATGGATGTGCTAACGTGAAACTACATATGTCATGGCAGAGCGGAAAACAAATCAAAGATTACAGAGTAAAATGAATTTTGATAGCATAAAATGTCAAAAACGCAAAGAAACAAAACTTATACATAAAATGTTGTAGTTTTTCCTATAAGATAATGATGAAAAAGACTTGGACTAGTTTTCATCCGAATATATATCCCTCTTTTGGGCTTGAACAACTTTATGTGTGTGTTGCATTTGTGAAATGAATATATAATTATGTATGTGACACTACAAGAAAAATGATTTTTCGCAGTACGTCATCAACAGCGTGTATTGAAAACACGCTGCGAAAAGCCATTTTTGTTGTGGTGTGGTATATATCTCCCACTATATTATTGTACATATTAAATAATATTGCATTTCATATATCGTCGGCTAAAGACCCACCAATCAATTAGCATGAAAATCACAACCAACACAAGGTTAAGTGCATGAAGACAGTATGCAACAAAAGTCAGAAAAATGTGGCACATTATTATAGGCACACACATTATTTTTTTTTAAACACTTTTTATTTAGTGGATTAATATAATGGAAAAATTAATATCTGTATTTGATCTATCAGTAATTATATATTAACATATCCATCTCTGTCCAAACCCTTTATTGATATTGGTTTTTGAAATTAATTTTATTGATTATTGTATGTGATTAAAATTAAGATAGCCAAAGTAAATATTATTTTCAATTTGATACAGATGGATGGACAAATAACAAGCAGCCGCAACATCGTTCGTTGCTTTGGGACATGGGGATGAGTCGACTTTGTTAGACATTTGCACGTTTTTTAAATTTATATTTATTTATACTTTTTTGGTATATTTTATTTTGTGTCCCCTTACAAATTATAAATTTCCGACTGGTGTGATAATTTTATAACAAGTTTTCAAAGTGTAGGCATGCTGGAGGAAAGGAAAAAAGCAAATATAAAAAAAATTTAGGTGTGACGCCAAGTCCAGAGAGGATAGGGTGGTCGCATATGTCATTAGGTTGCATGAATGAATATCTATGAATTGATCTCACACAGAAATGAGAGAGATTCCAAAATTGTTTAGACATGAGACTGTGTAGTTGAGAGGAGTTTAAAAGATTTGATATGTACTAATCATATCAACAGTGTGTATCTTTTTTTCCGGAGTTCATCACATAAGAACTTTAAAATTAAGCGTAAGGACATAATAACGTTGGAAAGACTCGTCCTGCTACAAGTGGTGACAAAATCGAATCTGAGGCGTTACAGTTGGTAACAGAGCCGACCTCTGCAAATGCGGTGTGGTTCAGGAACGAACAAAGCGGAAGTTGGTAGGCATGTGACGCTCGGGTCGAAGAGAGAGGGGGTGATCACCAACATCATGAAGTTACATGGACAATGAGCGGCTCTTAGAAGGTTGCTAGGCAAATGGAACATGAATGAACTGATCTCACATCGGAATGAGAGGAATTTCGAAATTGTTCAAGTATAGGACTGTGCAGTTGAGGAGAGCTTAAAAAATTGATGATACTAAGCATATGAAGAAGGTGTATTTTCTTTTTGGGAGTTCATCACATAGGAACTTCAAAGTTAAACTTATTTAACTTGGGGCAATTTTAGGATGGGTGAACTCCTGAGAAATTTTATAGGATACATGTTAGTGAGAACATACGTATGCTGAAAAGACTCTGTTAAGAAATGAAATTTCAGGAATTTTGGTATATGATAAATTAGAAATTCTCAACCGCTAGTTTTCAACCGTCTATTCCTTATGGTTCAGTCGTTTCATTTAAGAGATCTACTTATTGCTTTCCAACATTCCCTGACCGGTTGAATGCAATTCAAATTCTCGAAAGTCAACGATCTCACATCAATTCCAAGGAAGATATGCATTAATAACTCTTTCCTAGAAAAGACATTCAGAGACAGTTTTCATATCCTACTGCTGCATGTACAGTCGCTCAAAGGAGTAAACCTCAAGAAAAGAGCTTCAAATTTATGATAAGCAAAAGGAAGTTTAAATACAAGTATTTATTGCTCATAAATGAGAAAATGACTCATCTGATTCAGGAGCTCAGGTTTACGGTAAATGTACTTTCTGACCGTTACATCACTCGGTTATATTATCTGGAAAGAAATGAAAGCTAGACAAGCAAGCTACACAACTCTAACACTGATTGAAAGAAGTCTTTCAGCTTGCCTTCACAAAAATCTTAGAGCGCATTCACAGTTTACATCTTCATTATCGCTCATTTGCACGCAGCTTTACAGTCACATATTTGATCTCTCAAGGATCCTTTCGTGCTACCAAAACAAACTACTGTTTTATCAATAACCTATGGTTACTTGATTAAAGTTTGGAAGTCTGGTGAACTGAGGGTTCGTAAACATCCAGAAGTGTAAAGTGATCACTAGGAGTTCCAAAACAGGCAATGGGATAAGTCCTGATTGGATTGGGCTGTTACAAACGATTTGTAAAGTCAAAGTCTTTTAGTGGATTCCTTCCTACCAAGGAAGAAGGGGTGACGTAGGAGTATTTAATCTCCGAACATCCATAAAATACTGTGTCGTTTATCTTATGCAATCTGTTATTGATATTCTTGTTGTTTAGATTACTAAATATTTGAGAAATATCTGTCAAAAGGAAGTGAACCATCTTCCGCACATTTCTGTGGTTCTCCTCTTTCGACCGTTTGAGAGAGAAGTATTTCGACCCGCCTAAAAGCGGTTGAAAATATATTTTACAAAAGAAAATGTGAAAGAGTTCATTCACCCCCCCTCTTAACTCTTTCTCGATCCTAACAATTGGTATCAGAGCGGGTTCTTCTCAAACATTGATATATCTTGAATAATATGGCTTCTTTCAACAAAATCCCTATGTTTTCCAAAGAAGATTATGACGATTGGAAAATTCGTATGCAGGCACATCTGGCAGCTCAGGATGACGATATGTGGTTTGTAATTACTGATGGACCAATGAAGATAATGAAAGCAAACACGGCTGTTGGGATAACTGAAGGTGCTCCTCAAATGATGGAGAAGCACAGATCTGAATGGACCGCTGAAGATAAAAAGAAAGCAAACTTAGACAACGTAGCAAAAGACATTCTCTATAAAACTCTTGATAAGAACATGTTCGCCAAAATCAAGACCTGCACTACTGCAAAAGAAATATGGGAAAAACTCACTCAACTGTGCGAAGGAAATGATCAGACCAAAGAGAACAAACTGACAGTGGCTATTCAAAAATTTGACAATGCAAAAATGAAGCCAGGAGAAACTCTTGCAGAATTTGATGAGCGATTCAGCAGCATTATCATCGAACTTACCTCACTTGGAAAAGAATACTCCAACAGAGAAATTGCTTTAAAGGTCATGAGAGCTCTTCCCAGAGAGTGGGATGTGAAAACAATAGCTATGCGCGAATCCAAAGATCTAAACAAACTGGAACTACATGATTTATTTGCTGATCTCAAGGCATATGAATTTGAGCTAGGAATACGAACTGAAGAAGAGCCGTCCACAACCCAACAAACAAAAGCCTTGGCAGCAGCTACAGTGACTCTTCCGGTCGAAGAGTCCACAAGTAAGAAATCGGCTGAGCAACTAAGCAATGAATCCATGTCTTTGTTCGTTAAAAAATTTGGTAAATTTATGCGCAAAAATCAATCTCAAATGAATAAACCTTACTTCAAAAAAGACCATACTGAGGATGGTCAAGGGTGTTTTAACTGTGGAAAGAAGGGACATTTTATTGCAGAATGCAATAAGCCAAAGAAGGATGAAAAGAAGCCGGAAAATAGAAGACGATTCAAAAACGACAAGAAGTTCTTCAAGAAAAGGAGTCAGAAAGTTTTGGTTGCAGAAGAAGACAAAGGCAAATGGTCTGAAACAGAATCAGAAAAGTCTTCTTCTGAAGAATCTTCGAGTGAAAGTGAAGATGAAAGAGTCGAATGTCTTATGGCCAAGGAAGATCAAGAAGCTACTGATGAAATGGTATTTGATTTTAATTCTGAAGAATTTACACGTGAAGATCTTGTTACAGCACTTAACGAGATGGTGAATGAGTTCAAAGGACTATATATGAAATTCAATGAAGCTGATACAGAAAAGAAAGACTTGAAAAACAAACTAACTCTCTCCAGCTGTTCGCAACACAAAGAGGTTGAAAGTTTAAAAGTCAAGCTAAGTCTGATAGCAGCTGAGAATGATGATTTACGAAAACTGTTCCATGCTACTTTAAAAGAAAACAAACGTTTATTAAGCACCATCAACATGTGGAACAAGTCCTCTGCTTCTCTTGATAAGATACATGAAATGCAGAAACCAGTCGGGGATAGAACTGGGCTCGGTTACTGCATAAATGATTGTAATACCTCAGAAGCTTCAACTCAACCGTTGCTAGAAAAAGACAGTTTAAGATCAATTAAATTTGTCAGATCTAGCTCGGTATATGAACATGATGAGCCTACGGTTCAAGGCATTCAAAACATAAATCTTAAGAACAACGGGAGGCGATGTGGTTTGGGTTATGAATCCAAACAATTTTGGCACAAACTCAGGCCAAATCCAACTGGATACGAAGGGTCAACCAGACATTACTTAAAAATCAGACCTTACAATTACTACAATTGCCGACCAGTTCAAAAGAGGTATAGATTGAATGATGATAATCAAAGGCCCAAACAACATGTACTGCATTCACCAGAGTCCACTTTTGATCATGATTACCCTGGAACATATCACAAAAAATCCGCAAGGATAATTCAAGTGTGGATTCCTAAGGGTCTAATTAACCCTGGACCCAAATAAAAGGGGTACCAATCTTTCATTGTCAGGAACTAAAGAAGAAGAACATAGAAAAGTCATCATGGTTCCTAGACAGTGGATGCTCAAGACATATGACTGGAAATAAAGATCTCTTATCAGAAATTGTAGATCTCAAAGGACCAACAATCACTTTCGGTGACAACTCTAAAGGTAAAGCTATGGGTAAGGGTAAGATTACTCATGGCAAATTATCATCAAAGATGTTCTGTTAGTAGAAAACTTATGCTACAATCTGATCAGTATAAGTCAACTTTGCGACAATGGGTACACGGTTGAATTTCATAAAGAAAAATGCATGGTTAAAACCACTGCAGGTTACACAGTGTTGACTGGTTATCGAAGTCAAAATACTTATAGGGTAGAATGGAATGATCAAAATTTAAATGCATCTACTTGTTTCGTTGCTTTAAATGGAAATAAAAATTGGCTATGGCATAAACGACTAAATCAGGACTGCTATCTCTATTCATCTTGTTTAAACTTGAAGTATAATGTTAACATCTTTGCTGATATTTATAGATGAAGATCAAGCGTTGAGGGCTTATGTCATCATGCCTCTGGTGGGAAATGTGAAGAGTCTTTATCATATGCAACCGACGGTTTTATCCCATTCATGCACGTGTTTAGGGGGAACATGGTTAAGAATGTTAATCATTGTCTATAACCGGTTCTACCTAATAATATTAATGATCCGGTTCATATTTTGTGGACAGAATTAATCCACGTCATTTTCTTAAAACACACTCTAAACTATTTTTCGTCTGCCCCAATATGACGTGACGGTTATCTCCTTGAAATTTGAAAAACACTCATTTTGCCGCCGTCCAAAATTTTAAAATATTTTTGAACACACTATATCAACAGTCCTCTATATGGATATGTTCGTACATCCTTGAACCGGACATACATATTTTTACTTAATCGTTTCTCATCTTATTGCAGTCCACATTACAGGAACTACCTTCCAAAAATCCTTTCTAGTATCCTCAAATGGCTGCATCCATCTCTCAGAATACAGTGGCCATCAACTTTCCATCTGTTTATTCTATGCCTAACAAACCAATGAAGGCCATGTTCCGTACACTTGAAGAATCTGGGCTTCGAACTTTTCTGGGTTGTCGATACTCATACTCTGAATTACTGCTGAACGAGTTCTTTGAAACTGCTCACATGAAGAATGGAGAAATTATATGCTCTGTTCAGGACAAACATTTTACTTTCACCCAGAAGGTGTTTGCTGATTTGTTTAAGTTACCTACGGCTGGCATTACTGACTTCTCTACACTACCAGATGGTAATGTTGATATTTGGCGTCAAACTTTCTCCCTTACTGCCTCTCCTATCTCTCATCCAACTTGTCAAAAGCGAGATCTAAAAATTGAATATCGACTGTTAGCTGATATTGTGGCTAAGGGAATTCTTGCTAAAGCTGGTGCTTATGATAAGATTACACTGGAAAAATTTCTTGTTATGGCAACCATTTCTTCTCAATTAGGAGTCAATTGGTCTGATATCCTCTTCAACATTCTGGTGGCCATGGTAAAGAAAGTCAACCAATCTCAAGGGTTTGCAGTTCAAATCTGCCATATGCTACTTTCTGCCGGTGCTCAACCAGTTGAGATGATTGAAGTCGGTAAAACCAAACTGTTTTCATTGGTATCGGTCGACAAATTTATATCGAAAAACAAACCAACAGATGAAGAATTCGTCCACATCAAAACAGAAACTGGAGTTGAATTTGTGAAACAAAAGAAAGCAACTGCCTCCACTCCCAAGGAAACTAAGAGAAAATTGGTTCTGAAATCCAGTTCTGACGAGGAAACTAAGGATGATATTCCGGTCTCTCAGGTGTTCAAAAAGAAACGGACCGCTCCTGCCAAAGTAACAAAGATTAAGTTAATCAAGCATATCTCTGCACCACTTATTCCTGCACCTATCCCATCAGCCTCGATTTCAAAGTTGAAAAGTATTCAAATTACAGAAAAGGACATCCAATCATCTTATTCAGGAGTTCCGATCATTCTGTCATCAGACAAAGGCAAACAGGTTATGAGTACAAACCCTCCGCAAAACCATGCAGTTCATACGGCAATCGTTCTCACAAGTCAGCGTGTTTGTGAAGCTGTTGAGTCCCAAATTAAGAAGTTTGATAAATGGGTAAAATATCGCACTTCTATCTCTTTTGATTCACTCCTCGAAACCGGGAAGATACAGACTGCAGCCAAGCTTGAACGGTCTATTTTGGAATGCGCAGAAACAACAGACATTCCAACCGCTCTTCAAAGACGTGATTTCATAGAAATTCAAATGAAAGAGAGCACTCTCAGAATCATCATCCAGTTAAAGAGGAAAAATTTTAATCCGAATAGTCCTACCGCTCAAGATGACTCTGCAGTAATTTCTCAACTTGAAATGGATGCTCTGTCTCTTGCTACATCAATCGCTTTCATGCGAAACTCGCTCCATCTTCCAGACAGTGCCGCACAGAATAAATTTGATTCTTTGATGGACATTCATGATGATTTTAGCACAGAAACAGTTCCCACAAAGGCTTCTCCGAAGGCTTCCTCGTCACACCCTTGCACTAGTTCTAAATTTTCTACACAGGGCATTCCGACCGCAGCTCAACTGGAGCTAAAACTCGTTCCGGAAACTCAACCGTCAGATCGACAGGTAGCATCTCCCACTTGTCCAGATGTTTTATCTACTCCACATGATAAATCTGCACTACCTACGGTTATCGTTGAACCGATTCAATCAACTACTCAAGACACGGTTCATACACCGTCTGACCCACCTCTGAACAAAGATTCTGTCTTTCCCATCCAACAATGTGGTCCAGAAATTGTCCCAGTCGCTTCGTCACCACATTCCGATGCTGGCATCCTTGCTTCTCAGCCTGTCATTGAGTCAGTCAGAGCTTCGGTTCTTTCAGTCGATGAAGCAGAACGATTTCTCTCTGACTTTGACGCTGTTCACCCATATCAGGACTCTATTGTATCTTCGATAGATCCTCTCCCGGTTGTTGCTTCCATGGAACTTCACACGCAGCCCTCAGCTTCTTTGACAGACATTCCGCCAGCTGAGATAACCATCTCCTCACAACCTTTTTCTGCTGCTGACCGAATTGACAACTCAGAAGAATCCAAGATCATTAGAGCAGCATCTTCTGTATCAAATGACGACATTGATAAATTTATTGAAAGTATCGCAGATGACCCCACTGCTATTAACCCATCGCCATATTCTGCCAAAGCCACATCATCTAAATTAATCGCTTTCAAAGGCAAACTTCTCGGTGATCCCAAAGCAGCTGAAGTCCAAGAATTGTTCGACCCTGCGGACGAAGTAGTTGTCGAAGCAAACTTTCGTCAGGATCTGCTCAGTCGACTTGGCAATATGGATCAGTCTATCCTCGCTCTTAACCACAAAAATTTTGATCTAAAAGAGGATCTACGGTCTATCAAAAGCAGTATAGCTAAGGATTTTGATGTTCTCAATTCAAAGGCTTCCAACAATCATACGATAAGTGTCAATATGTGTCTTGGTCTTTCCTCTCAAATTACTCGTATTGAACAAAGGATGGATGCTCAAGGAGCTCAGCTAACAGAAATCATGGACTTTCTGGTAAATGGTGATGTCAAAAAGGGGGAAAAAGAGCAAGAAAAGAGAAAGCAAGAAAAGCGTATTCAAAAGGAATTGGCCGCTCTTAAAACAAAGGAAGCCAAAAATTCAGAATCCAAGAAATAGCAAGATTGTCTCTGATTTGGCTAATAGAATTTCAGCTCAGTTTTATCATCACTAAAAAGGGGGAAATTGTTAAGAAATGAAATTTCAGGAATTTTGGTATATGATAAATTAGAAATTCTCAACCGCTAGTTTTCAACCGTCTATTCCTTATGGTTCAGTCGTTTCATTTAAGAGATCTACTTATTGCTTTCCAACATTCCCTGACCGGTTGAATGCAATTCAAATTCTCGAAAGTCAACGATCTCACATCAATTCCAAGGAAGATATGAATTAATAACTCTTTCCTAGAAAAGACATTCAGAGACAGTTTTCATATCATACTGCTGCATGTACAGTCGCTCAAAGGAGTAAACCTCAAGAAAAGAGCTTCAAATTTATGATAAGCAAAAGGAAGTTTAAATACAAGTATTTATTGCTCATAAATGAGAAAATGACTCATCTGATTCAGGAGCTCAGGTTTACGGTAAATGTACTTTCTGACCGTTACATCACTCGGTTATATTATCTGGAAAGAAATGAAAGCTAGACAAGCAAGCTACACAACTCTAACACTGATTGAAAGAAGTCTTTCAGCTTGCCTTCACAAAAATCTTAGAGCGCATTCACAGTTTACATCTTCATTATCGCTCATTTGCACGCAGCTTTACAGTCACATATTTGATCTCTCAAGGATCCTTTCGTGCTACCAAAACAAACTACTGTTTTATCAATAACCTATGGTTACTTTATTAAAGTTTGGAAGTCTGGTAAACTGAGGGTTCGTAAACATCCAGAAGTGTAAAGTGATCACTAGGAGTTCCAAAACAGGCAATGGGATAAGTCCTGATTGGATTGGGCTGTTACAAACGATTTGTAAAGTCAAAGTCTTTTAGTGGATTCCTTCCTACCAAGGAAGAAGGGGTGACGTAGGAGTATTTAATCTCCGAACATCCATAAAATACTGTGTCGTTTATCTTATGCAATCTGTTATTGATATTCTTGTTGTTTAGATTACTAAATATTTGAGAAATATCTGTCAAAAGGAAGTGAACCATCTTCCGCACATTTCTGTGGTTCCCCTCTTTCGACCGTTTGAGAGAGAAGTATTTCGAACCGCCTAAAAACGGTTGAAAATATATTTTACAAAAGAAAATGTGAAAGAGTTCATTCACCCCCCCTCTTAACTCTTTCTCGATCCTAACAATTGGTATCAGAGCGGGTTCTTCTCAAACATTGATATATCTTGAATAATATGGCTTCTTTCAACAAAATCCCTATGTTTTCCAAAGAAGATTATGACGATTGAAAAATTCGTATGCAGGCACATCTGGCAGCTCAGGATGACGATATGTGGTTTGTAATTACTGATGGACCAATGAAGATAATGAAAGCAAACACGGCTGTTGGGATAACTGAAGGTGCTCCTCAAATGATGGAGAAGCACAGATCTGAATGGACCGCTAGAAAACCACAATGTTTACACAAAAACCTATCACTAGTGATTGTACCAAAAATCAATTTCCTCAACAAGTTGAGAAAATAAAGCTTTCTAAAAACAACCAACAATATTAAAACATGATTAAGAAAGCAAAAACGAGATCCCTAAAAACACGAGCAGCTAAACACAATCTTCAGCCAACATCGTTACGGATGTTGTCTGTAGATGTTGGCAACATTCAGGGCAACACGTAAACCAGCACTCTTCAAAACAGCAACGTCTCTTGAATAAAGTTTTATCTGAAATTCTGAACGTGCACATGTGAGTGAATATTTGACCGAGAGAAAAGACCACCACGAAAATCTCCCACGAAGAACTCCCACAAAAATCTTCTCACGTGAAAACTCTTCACGAAAACTTTCCACGAAAAACACTTCGTCTCCACGAAAATTCTACAAAATAAAGAAATCAAGAGTTAAACCAATAATATCATATCTTCAAGATATTTATCATAAATATAATATCTAGAAAATATTTATCACAAAGATAATATCTAGAAAGGTAAAACTCAATATTCTACATAATCTTATCAATATGAAATTAGATTTAAGGAATATATTACATCACAATAAAATCTTGACATAATTATCTAGAAAGGCAAAACCACAATTAAATATTAGACTCAATCAAATCTACAAGGAAAAGATAATATTAGGGAAATCACTTAAGATAAAAAATTGTATCAATTAAATAAGGAAAATATATTTCCCTTCAATCTCCCCCTTTTTGCCTTTCTAGACAAAATCAAATCAAACTCAATTTCTCAGTTAATCTCCAGTTAACTCCCCCTTAATATTAGAATTTTTCTCCCCTGAATAAAATCAAGTTAGTACGGATGTTGTTCGTGGTGTTGGCAACACCTGAGACAACACCTGCAAAAATCATTAACAGTTCATTAAAACAGAAACACATCAGGGAAAGCAGAATAAAAAGGAATCGAGCAAGGGAATCAGATAGATGTTATCATTCGATCATTGTCAATTGACAGTCCATTGAGTTTGAGTCGCATCTTCTCCCCCTTTTTGTCTAGAATGGACATCTACCTCTATATCCAGACGATACTCAGAAGCTAAGTTCTCATATGAGACAATATCAACTTTAGCCCGTAATCACTATCCAAAAAGACTGAGATAATTGCGTCAAAAATCATTTAAAAAAAATTCCAGAATTGAAACACACATCGAATTAACACCACTGAAACATCAAAGATCACAGATATTCAATTTTTCGTAAAATCTGGATTTTCATCGAATCTTCTTTGTTGAAATACTCATGTCCTCATGACACAACAATATTCACAATGACATGTTTATGCATGACCTATTTATGCCTAAAACAGAATGTAACAGAATTAGAAACATGAAAACAAATATGAGATATGTTCACAAATGAAATGTTGTCACAAATGTTGGCAATATCTTCCGACAACACGCACAATTTCAGAAAATAATATTAATTTTTCTTCACACTTGGTGACTTAACAACTTTCCGATAATAGAAGTGGCAGCTCCCACACTAGAAGAACGGTCTTCTTTAGGACTCCTCTAGGTAGCTTTTTCCATTTTCTTCTATTTTTGCCATCTGTATTAAATTCAGAAGAGGTAGCTCCCACACTAAAAGCACAGTCTTCATTGGACTCTTTTAGGTAGCTTTTTCCCATCTTTTCTTCTGATACAGAGCATATGCATAATTGATTTTTTTTTTTTTTACTTAATCTTTTCAAATCACCTTTCGTATGGGTCAATGTCATGGAGTACATGATCATCCCTCAACTAATTTGTGATTCAAACAGATCATCAATCATGTCCAAGTGTGTTAAAGATTAAATGGAACAAGAAATTGTAAGTGCACCAGAAGATTATGCAACATTGTGATAACACATCATATAACAGTATGAATGCAAATGCAGTATGTCTAAGTCCTAGAAATGCACATGCATGTTAGGTGTTGTCCGAGATGTTGTAACATCTGAGACAACATCTATGAATGATCAGGCAGAACACATGCTGAGAGATTTCCTAAGGTTGGAGAACCTCTCAAAGTCAAATGCTTTTGTGAATTTATCGGTCAATTGGTTATTTGTATCAACAAATTCCATCCGAATCAATCCTTTCTCTACTAGATCTCGAATAAAGTGATGACGAATGTCAATGTGTTTGGTTCGAGAGTGTTGTACTGGGTTTTTTGAAATGTTTATTGCACTAGAATTATCAGAGTATACAATTAAAGTTTCACTTGAAAGTCCATAGTATTCAATCATTTGATTCATCAACAAAAGATGAGTGCAACCACTTCCTGCTGCTACATATTCGGATTCAGCAGTTGAAAGTGACACAGAAAGAAACAAAATTATCAGCATGCTTTTGAGATGAGGAACCAAAGATTATATCATCAACACAGACTTGACAAATAAGAATCTCACCTTTAGATTTTTGAATAAAAAGAGTTTTGTCTACCTCACCTTGTTTGAAGCCAATTACCAGTAGATATTCACTCAATCTGTGAGTATAAGGAGCTCATGCAAATAAGTCCAGCCATATTTCGATAATCCACTTTTTCTTTCTTTCGAGTTTGGACACCTTCATGCATACTTCCAATTATTTGAGATGATGGATGATTTTTCTGAATTTTACTTGGAATATTCTGTCCATCATCGTTATTCGTTCCGTCCTCCGCTTCAGTGACTTCAGTGTCAAGTGTTGTGTCAGATGTTGCAACATCTGGGGCAACATCTGCATTTTCCAGTATGATTGGAATTTCCAGTAGGTCTTCCACATTATCTTCAGCTGTTTTCTTTTTCAAATCTGCACAGTCATAAAAAACAACATTAATGGATTCCATAATAGTCCTAGTTCGTAAATTAAACATGCGGTAAGCTCGACTATTAGTTGCATATCCCAAAAACAAACACTTATCACTCTTTGAATCGAATTTTGCAAGTTTATTCATGTCATTCAAAACATAGCACACACAACCAAAAACATGAAAATATTTAAGGTTAGGCTTCTTTCCCATAATTATCTCATACGATGTCATAGTCGAACCACTTCTCAAATACACCCTATTTGAAATGTGGCAAGCGGTGTTAAGGGCTTCTGCCCAAAAATGCTTTGAAATAGACTTTGAAGTCAACATCACCCTTGCCATTTCTTGAAGTGTTCTATACTTACGTTCGGCTATCCTATTTTGTTGTGGTGCCTTTGGAGCAGAAAATTCATGTGAAATACTTTTTTTGTCACAAAAAGATGAGAATGAAGTGTTTTTGAGTTCCTTACCATGGTCAGTCCTTATCCTTCTCACCTTCAAATTATGAAAGTTTGTAATCCTTGTGATCAATTTTTTAAACACATCGAAAGTGTCTGACTTTTCCCTAATAAAAATTATCCAAGAAAATTGTGAAAAGTCATCTACACACACAAAGAAATATTTCTTACCTCCGAAACTTTCAACTTCCATAGGACCCATAAGATCCATATGTAGTAACTCCAGACAGCGTGTTGTCCCAGATGTTGGCAACACTGGGTGCGACACGCGCGTCTGTTTTCTTTTTTGACAATCTCCGCACACAAATGGTAT
Source organism: Primulina eburnea (assembly GCF_022965805.1). Classification (NCBI taxonomy): domain Eukaryota; kingdom Viridiplantae; phylum Streptophyta; class Magnoliopsida; order Lamiales; family Gesneriaceae; genus Primulina; species Primulina eburnea. Next base: position 37,316,155 of record NC_133108.1, on the reverse strand, counting down.
ATCAAATGAAAGATTAGGCATACCTCGTACTGCATCGTACTTACTCAAGTTCTTTAAGGTTTTGAAGCTTGCATGTCCGAGTTTTTGGTGCCAAAGGTCAAGTTCGGTGATTTGCACATGTTTGCATGAAAGATCTTCACTTATTTGGTAGAAATTATCCGAAGACCTTGTACCTGTCATAATGCACATATTAGTTTCATCAAAAACTTCACAAGTATGTCTATCAAACTTAACAAGCAAATTATCATCACACAATTGGCTTATGCTTATCAAATTCGAATTTAATCCTTCAACATGAAGCACATTGTGGAGCTTTGGTAGTCCTTCCACATTCAAAGTTCTCTTTCCAACAATTTTTTCTTTGGCTCCCCCTCCATAGGTCACTCTAACATAATTTTGTTCAACATAATCGATGAGATGTTCTCTTGAGCCTGTCATGTGGCGTGAGCTTCCACTATCAAAGTACCAATGATCTGCAGTATTAGTTTTCAATGAAGTATAGACAACATTACAGTGAGTTTTTACCTTTGGTACCCAAATTTGTCTTACTGTAGGTCGATGGTGGGAGATGTTGCGGGAAGTGTTGGACAACATTCGGGGCAACATCTTGCTCGACTTTCGATTCATGCAGTCATCCCTGAGTTTAAAACAGTAGGGCCTGATATGACCAGGCTTAAAGCAGTAATGACATACGTACCTTCGTTTTCTTTTCCAAGGAATGGGTGCCGCAGTTTGTCTTTTTGGAGGAGAGCTTTTGATAGGCGACTTGGATTGTTGTTGTGTGGATGTATCGGCCTTTTCTTTTACAAAAATAGTTGACTTGGAAGATTCACCAATTTCAAACACAGTGTCTTTGAAACCTAGGCCTTTCTTGTCATCTTTTCACATCAAAAGTATGGAATCAAGCTTGGATGTGCTTGAGTTAAACTTGGACAAGGTTTCAGTCGTCTTTTGAAGTTCTTCTTTGGTCTTACCAAGTTCTAGATCCTTTTTGCTCAAAATTACTTCAAGTTTGGCAACTACAGCTTTTAGTTCAACGTTTTCTTTCATGAGACTTGAGTTCAACTTGTTTCTTTTGGTCCAATCTTCAAACAGCTCTTCATAAAGCTTTTGCACACTCTCAAGAGTGAGTTCTTCATAATCAGTCTCTGATCCATCATCCCCACTTAAATTTCCAGAAGTTGTGGAGTTCAAACATACTGAATTTTTGCAGATGTTGCGGCCAGGTGTGGCAACACCTAGGGCAACACCTAAAGGATTCACTTGCAACCAGCGTTTTTCTTCATTCCTTGGTCGAAACTGTTGTTGGACAGGAGGTTTAGGAGCTGGTGGTCGAAGTGCTCCGTTTGCAAGTGATGTGTCCATTAAATATTTCTGTCAAAACAAAATAAAAACCAGAATCAGCACTTAGTATATCAAGAGTTGGCTCTGATACCATTTGTTAGGTTTATTTCGTCCGACAGATATCGAAAATAATGAAAATATCAGAATATGATATAAAATAGTAAATTCGTGTTATATCAGAATTAAATGTTGTGCCAGATGTGACAACATCTCGGACAACATCTACACGCAGCGGAAAATTAATAACACAAATTGACTTGAAACAAATAGATGGAAAAGATTAAATATGCACAAGTATAAATACTTGTGCGGTGCCTTATGGCAAAAATTAATCACTAGAAAACCACAATGTTTACACAAAAACCTATCACTAGTGATTGTACCAAAAATCAATTTCCTCAACAAGTTGAGAAAATAAAGCTTTCTAAAAACAACTAACAATATTAAAACATGATTAAGAAAGCAAAAACGAGATCCCTAAAAACACGAGCAGCTAAACACGATCTTCAGCCAACATCGTTACGGATGTTGTCTGTAGATGTTGGCAACATTCAGGGCAACACGTAAACCAGCACTCTTCAAAACAGCAACGTCTCTTGAATAAAGTTTTCTCTGAAATTCTGAACGTGCACATGTGAGTGAATATTTGACCGAGAGAAAAGACCACCACGAAAATCTCCCACGAAGAACTCCCACGAAAATCTTCTCACGTGAAAACTCTTCACGAAAACTTTCCACGAAAAACACTTCGTCTCCACGAAAATTCTACAAATAAAGAAATCAAGAGTTAAACCAATAATATCATATCTTCAAGATATTTATCATAAATATAATATCTAGAAAATATTTATCACAAAGATAATATCTAGAAAGGTAAAACTCAATATTTTACATAATCTTATCAATATGAAATTAGATTTAAGGAAGATATTACATCACAATAAAATCTTGACATAATTATCTAGAAAGGCAAAACCACAATTAAATATTATACTCAATCAAATCTACAAGGAAAAGATAATATTAGGGAAATCATTTAAGATAAGAAATTGTATCAATTAAATAAGGAAAATATATTTCCCTTCAGACTTTAAGCAAAAAAGCTGAAGAAAAATTTAAACGATTGTTCTATGGGTAAAAGGAGGTGCTAAGGCGTCTGGAATGGGCACCTCTGCACCCAAATGCAGCTTGAAACAATCCATACCGCAAGGGAAGCGCCTAAACGCCCCTTTATGCCCTGAAATTTTCCGGGGCCATGAGCGAGGCACCTAGATGCCCGTAAAGTGGTGCCTAGGCGCTTGACGACGTTGTTTGACAAGAGTTGCGAGTTTTCATATATCTCTATCTCCAAAAAGTGTCTTTTGGTCATTTCGAGATTTGTGACTAATATATCAATATATATGAATGAATTAATAATTTGAGAGACAAAATTATATCAACATTGAGAAAAACCAAACAAATTAAGAGCATTTGCATTCATATTGAACTTTTTCTTTTTCTTTCTTGTAAAAAATGAGTTTTCCATTTTCTGGTTATGGAACTCGTGATTGGTAATATTATTATCACAAATTGGAAGTCGTATTTTGGGAGACGATTATCATATCCCCTGAGTACTATGTTGCAAATATCGTGAAGGTATTCTAAATTCTTAAGACAAATTTAGTTATTGATATTCCTTTTTTGGTTTGCAATTTGAAGATGTATTGACTATGGATTTCAAATATCAGGTTTTGAAATTTTTCATTGCTTTTTTTGTAATAATACTTAAATGTGACGTTCTTTCGGATTTTTTGATTAAAGAAATATGAATATATTAATTTTCCCCCAAAATATTCAATGATCGAAAATTATGAACCATGAAGACTATGTCATATAAATATGAGTAAGTTCATTCAAGTAGTTTTTTGGCTCGAAAATTCAATACTTTGCCTTTTATTTTAAGAAGATTCATGAAAGCAAAGAAACTGAAAATTGAAATGAGACTCGAGATCTTAAATTTGTACTATGGATTTAAAAAAATGATCAATCATATGTTTATAATTTTACAGCATTAAATGGATATGCGTTGAACATAAATTAGCGCAATCCATTTATTATAGAGTTATATGGCTACTTAAATACGAGAAAAAGAATTTTTAATCATTGATGACAATACAAGATATGAGATATATATCTTGCAAAATGTAATATGAAGCTTTAGTGGCTTCTGATAAACATAATAATGATGCATCAATTATATACAACATGTTATATATATTGTAACAAATTGTTGTACTATATGTTGTTTGATTCTAGTTGAATTTTTTATGTTGTGTACGCTTAAAACTTTTAATTTCCCATATATTAAATCTTGAATTAAGTTTTATAAGTTTGTAGTTGTACGCTTCAAATTTAAATTGTGAATAGAATTAGAGATTTCGAGTTTTAAATTTTGTAAGCAAACATGATTTAATCTAAATTTACAAGATGTTTAAAATCTTGAATTTAGGTTTATAAGTTATAACGCAAAAAAATTGGAAAACCTGGAAGTTTCAATAATAATCCATTGAGAAGTGAAGTCATATACTTGAAAAATACAATGCTGTCGAATTTATGAATAACGTATAAGGTTTGAATTATTTAAGCAAGAACAATTAAATCCAAACCTATCATAAAAAATATAAAAGCTTGAATTTGGATTATAAGTTAATATCGTTTATAATTTCATAAAGTTTTGAGTTCTTTAAACAATCACGCTTAAATTCTATTTTAGCAAGATACCGGAATCTTGAATTTTGGACTTCTAGGTTTATAAGAACTTGGAAGACTTTAAATTTTTTTAAAAAATTGCGCTTAAGTTTAACTCAATAAGATTTAAAATCTTGAATTTGAATTTATGAGTTATGTCACTTAGAATTAATAAAGTCGTGCTTACCCAAATCTATGAGGAGAAACCTCTGAAAACTGTAGTTGAACTATATCATTCATCTTTCTAATTCTACATGCAAATTTTACTTGTTTTGGCGCTTAAAATTCAAAATTTACAAGATATAAACTCATGAGTTTAGATTTTATAATTTTTATACTTAAAATTAAAACTTTAGAATTACATTATATGTCTGTTTCGAATTCTTTAAACAATTGCGCTTTAATCAAAATTTTCGATAAACTAATTATTAGATTTGAATTTTTTAAGTTTTAATGCTTAGATTCGAGTTTAATAATGCTATATACATTCCAAAGTTTGTGTAACTTCAAAATATCTTAAAGTCCTATAAATAACTCAGGTGTCGTAATTAAAGTAGAAATATCATGTTAAAATGAGACACAAAAAATAAATGAATGATGATAGATCTGGACATGTACGTCAAATAAACAATATCACGCCAAACTTGATCTCCATTAGTGTTATCAATTTTGATTGAGTGAAATCATAAGATAACTTGATGGATACGTAGTAAAAAACTTTGAATGTAGATTAAGTCTATAACTTATCAAGAGAAATAAACTTAAAATCTACATAATAAAGTTTTCATAGTGATAATCCAAGCTTGTTGATTGGAGATCCCAAGATCTTGATTCAATTGAACAACTAGATAACTTGTGCTGGCAGTTGAGAATTACCCTCTTCTCATTCATAGGACGGAAAACGTTGTTCCTAGAAAGTAGTGAGGATAAGTATGTATTTTTAATGATTCTTTTGCTTGTAAAGGCGGAGTATGTTACGATACTTTTCAAAGAAGAGATTACCTATATAAGTGTGAGGACGAGTCACTTTAACAAAACACTTATGAAACCAAGATGTGTTCCATAGCCAAAATGAACACAACCAAAAAACCAAAAAAATTTATAAGAAAGTTGTCGTGTATATACTGTTGTCTGGTTTTATACAAACCGCCAAGAAGTTCGAGACATCAAGGTCACTTCGTGACCTAGTAAATTTGATAGAATTCTACTAAAAAATGTTCAAAGCCAAAAGCTACATCTCCTGATGCGATGATTTTTCCTTGTAAATTCTCTTTCGACATCACTTACATTTAAGCATTAATTTCATTAATGTGGGAGATTGTTGGAATATTTTAAAGTTTAATGAATATAAATTAAGCAAATTAAAAGATGATGAAGAAAAACTCAAACGATTGTTCTATGCGTTAAGGAAGGTGTTGAGGCGCACCAAAAGCGGTTTGGAACAATCCAGGCTGCAGGGGAGGCGCTTAAGCTCCTCTCTGTGCCTTGGAATTTTCCAAGGTCTTGAGGAAGGCGCTTGACGGTGCTGTTTGACAAGAATAACTAGTTTTCATGGATCTTTTCCCCAAAATGTATCTTTTTGGTCACAATTTCGAGATTTTAGACATATATATCAATCAATATGAATGAAGTAATAACTTGAGAGACAAAATAAAATCAACTTTGAGATGATCAAATAAAATAAGAGTATTTGCATTCATATTGAACTTCTTCTTCTCCTTTATTCTGAAAATGGAGTTTGCTTCATTTTCTAGTTCCGGAACAAATGATTTGTAGTGCTATTATCACAAGTTAGGAGACGTTGTTACATCTCATGAACACCATGTTGCAGATCTTGTGAGAGTGTTCTAAAGAAATTCTCACCAACACTAATATCGTTCTATATAGAATAATAGCATTCAAATCTAATCATCTAATGTTTATTTTTACAAAATGTCTACCAATTTGTAAAAAAATTATAACTAGGCGTAATGTTGTAACTCAAATTGTTGAAACAACACGACAATCTAATGGAGCTTTTTTTTTCCGTTCTTCTTTGATGATTCTAGTACTCTTAGTTTTATGTATTCTTATTAATAATTAAGTGTAAATATAGGAGGGATCAGAAGATTCAGAGAGTGAGTATATGTGTGTGTATATTTATTAAATAGTCTAATATATCCTCTCTTTTTTAAAAATACATAAAAACCAAACACACTTAGTCAATATGCTGGAAATTAAAAACTCAAGAATTGATTATGAGAGGTTTTTGTGTTCAATTTTTACAAGTAATTAGATTGTCGTGCTGTTTCTAGGAAAAACATTTAAAACCTAATAAATGTGCTTGTAGTTGGGAATTCGTAGAATGAGCAAAAAAGAATGGTTATTTGTTGATTTATAATAAAATGAAAACATGCATATTTGTCGAGGCACGTTGATAATAAGCTTTCAAATATAGGAATTTGACTTGAATGAATTAGTGAATATGTTATTAACCGTGAATTTTTTTATTATTTGACGTGAAATTTATTATTGTGAATTTGTGCTGATTATGAACACTTCGTTGTATTCCATGTGAATTAATCTCAAATCCAACGAGCAAATTAACGTTTTTTTTATGTGAATTAATCTCAAATCCAACGAGCAAACGTTTTTTTTTAAAAATGTTTGATAATAATAATATTATTGTTTTTATTTTAGATAAGATGAGATCAAAGGATCTTCAAATAAAATATTTTTTTTAAAAGAATATAATATTTTGAAAATTTGGCTTATTTTGGATTTAAACTTGTAATTTGTCAAAATTTGATTTTTATCCAGTACTTAGATTTTTTTTTGTAACTTGTCAAAATTTGATTTTTATCCATTACTTAGATTTTTTTTTTAAAAAAAAATTTATACCTAAAACCACTAAATATGCTGGATATTACTTATTTGACATCGATTCTCTCTAACATGGCTCATATGACAAGAATAAAAATTATATTACACACATTAGAATATACTTAAATAAAAAAAAGAGAAATAATAAGAAATTTTTAGCTCATTTTTTGCTTTATTTTTTTTAAAAAATAAATTCAGATGAGTTTTAATGTGGATAATGTAAGGTTTATTCTCGCAACATATGTTACGTATGAGATATTTGGTATCAAATAAACAATATTCAATAGATTTATTAGTTTCGAGAAAAAATGACCAAAACCAAAAATTTGAGTTAATATATGAAAACCAAACTTTGACAAGATACTAAAACTCAAGAACAAGTTGACCGCCTAAACTAAAATTAAAATTTTACCTCATATTTCAGTACATCTAAGTAGTCAAATCTTAAGAATTGTTCGAATAAGATAAATGAGTATCTATAATTGTGAATTACTATCAGTCTTTTTATTGTCACGCCCCGAGATCGAGGTTAGTCGACATCGACGTTGCTCAACAATTACATAATCGTCAAATAACAAGCCTCGTAGTACAGTATATACCAAAACCACTTTATTTATCATAATCAACAAAAAATCGTCTTTACAACTTAAATACCAAAATAAACTAATAAAAAATGTTTTAATAGTGCGGAAGCGATAAAGATAAACTTAGTCTTAAAACTTCTGGAATAACTCGAGATCTTCTACCATACCCAAAATTTGATATTGCTCATTTTCATCCATTTGCTCTTCGTTCTTATCTGGGTGGAGAGGAAGTAAGGGGTGAGTATTTTGAGAAATACTCAGCAAGTGAGAGCTGTTCGAGACATGAAACAACATATACATATATTTGAATTCAAATTTTACATAGCATATCGTAACTTGAATAATAACGGATACTCATACTTCATAATCATAACATGTCATCACATATCATACTCGTACATCATACTTGTTCAGCATACTCATATAGCACTGAAAGTCATCTCATTTCCATGGTTTCCTGATATCAGTCTCCTATATGTTAATCCTCTAAGGAGTGAGGCCATGTCCAATATGTTAATCCTCTATGGAGTGAGGTTGTACAACGGTTACCATCCCACCGTATAAGGGTCATAGTTCGGAAATCCTTTCTCATATCCAATCGAATCCTAACAGTGCTTTAAACATAATAACTTGATAAATCTTGAATAAAATATATCATGGACAAGGAATTATGCTCGAACGAACTTTCAAAAACTGAAGGGAGATTCGTACACAAATTATAATTTCTTTATACACAAGCCCACTTCAAAGAACAAGTGTGGCAAACAAAAACTCACTTATGAAAGAATATATACATAACAAAAGCGCACTTACGAAGGAGAAGTGTTTAAATTATAGTATAACAAAAACCCACTTACGAAGGACAAGTGTGCAAATTATAATATAGCAAAACCCACTTACCTTGAATAATTCGAGAAAAAATAAGAGATCTGGCGATGATAGGATTTCGAAACTGAGCCTGGATTTGGACTGCTTCAAAGCTTCGATACTCGGCACACTAAGAGAGCAAAATCTCTAAAATTCATATGGAGAACTAGAAAGGAAAATTTCAAAAATATGGAGGTGTGAATTTCTAATGACATGGCTCTCCTATTTACAGGGGTTGGTTGCTATGTCGATCGTGTTTTATCCTTGTGTTTGAAACTTCAATCAAACTTTAAATTTAGGATAATTATCATATCAAATCTTAGATTTTTATCTGTTATCAATATCATATCAAATCTTAGATCTTTATCTGGTATCAATATCATATCAAATCCTAGATCTTGGTTTATTTACTCCAAAATTAGGCTTATCGTCAAAATTCTCATCTCCTGAAAAAAAATCGGGGTTTCACATCCCTTCCACATTAAGAAAGTTTCGTACTCGAAACTTGAGTTGACTTGATCTTTGAATAGATAAGAATATTCTTCTCGCATTCTTTCTCCCACGTGGCTTGCTTTCAGTATGATTAGAAAATCGTCTAAAATTCTTAAATCATATCCCAATGATTCTTGTCAGGCATCTTAATAACTAAAGTGTTGACTTACTCATACTTTGAATTATACTTATACCACCAATTTTCTTATTATTACTTCTATTACTGCATCCAATGACAACATTCCAATTCAACCAAAATTATTAGAATCGTTGAATCTACAACTTACTGTAACCCAATATTTGCGTATCTCAAAACTTAAAATTCATATAAATTCTTGGAACTTAACTCAATATCAATCTATAACCAATTGATTTAAATCCCAAAAATTATAACTCAGTCGTCATAAAATAAAATCTTATTCAACCTTGTACAAATAAAATTAATCCTCAATTAATTCTTGTGCTAAATCTTACTTTCAACAAGATAATGATCTTAGAGAGCTCCAACACAAACTATTTTTATTGAATGTCTTTATCCATGAATCATTCTTAGTACCGTAACAAAATTCAAAACTTATTATGTTGTATTTTCCTCAATATCAAACAATATCTCGTAACTTATTCTACATAAGGTCGTAATCTACTAGTTATCCTAAAAATAATATAAATTTCTAAACTTGAAGATAGTATTTCTCATATTCATTTAAACAAGATAATCCAAAATCATACGTATTTCAAGTTAACGCTTAGCATTCTTAAGAACCCAAATTAATGTTCACCCATTTAACTATTGCCCAAAATCAACTTCTATATTGGAATATTCAAAACTTATTATAACTCTTATATTAGATTTTCACATACTAATAATTTATTGTCTCCAAATCAAATATTTCATCTTAAGTAAGAAGTTTAAGTCAACTTATCATAAATACGTAGAATCCCAACAATATAGGTCAATAATAATTGTTTCCTTAATCCAATTCCATAAAAATCCGACAAGCACTACAAGAAACATGTTGGACGAGATTTTTAGAGAAATTTTCCAAAAAATGGAAAGTTTGGACAAAAAAGATATGGATTTAAAGCATATGTCGAAAGGGGTTTAGAACAACTGACGGAATTGAATTTGGAATTTCCTACGAAAAGTTATAGGCTCTACGAAACTTTCCTAAAACACGATTTCGAGGGCCTAGATCATCGAATTACCAATTCGAGAGAAAAAAAAATTCCCATCGGGATTATGAACCTGGCGGCTCTGATACCACTTAAATGTCACGCCCCGAGAACGGGGTTAGTCGACATCGGCGTTGCTCAACAATCACATAATCGTCAAATAACAAGCCTCGTAGTACATTATATACCAAAACTAGTTTATTTCTCATAATCAACAAAAATTCGTCTTTACAACATAAATACCAAAATAAACTGATTATAAATGTTTTAATAGTGCGGAAGCGATAAACATAAACTTAGCCTAAAAACTTCTGGAATAACTCGAGATCTTCTACCATACCCAAAATTTTCTATTGCTCATCTTCATCCATTTGCTCTTCGTTCTTATCCGGGTGGAGAGGAAGTAAGGGGTGAGTATTTTGAGAAATACTCAGCAAGTGGATGCCGTTCGAGACATGAAACAACATATACATATACTTGAATTCAAATTTTACATAGCATATATCGTAACTTGAATAATAACGGACACTCATACTTCATAATCATAACATGTCATCACATATCATACTCGTATATCATACTTGTTTAGCATACTCATATAGCATACTCATATAGCACTGAAAGTCATCTTATTTCCATGGTTTCCTGATATCAGTCTCCTATATGTTAATCCTCTAAGAAGTGAGGCCATGTCCAATATGTTAATCCTCTATGGAGTGAAGCTGTATAACGGTTACCATACCACTGTATAAGGGTCATAGTTCGGAAATCCTTTCTCATATCCAATCGAATCCTAGCAGTACTTTGAACATAATAACTTGATAAGTCTTGAAGAAAATATATCATGAACAAGGAATTATGCTCGAACGAACTTTCAAAAACTGAAGGGAGATTTGTACACAAATTATAATTTCTTTATACACAAGCCAACTTCAAAGAACAAGTGTGGCAAACAAAAACTCACTTACGAAAGAATATATACATAACAAAAGCGCACTTACGAAGGAAAAGTGTGCAAATTATAGTATAACAAAAAAAACTCACTTACGAAGGACAAGTGTGCAAATTATAGTATAGCAAAAACCCACTTACCTTGAATAATTTGAGAAAAAAGCTTTGATATGACGATGATGGGATTTCGAAACTGAGCTTGGATCTGGACTGCTTCAGAGCTTCGATACTCGGCACACTAAGAGAGCAAAGTCTCTAAAATTCCTAGGGAGAACTAGAGAAGAAATTTCAAAAATATGGAGGTGTGAATTTCTAATGGCATGGCTCTCCTATTTATAGGGGTTGGCCGCTATCCTGATCGTGTTTTATCCTTGTGTTTGAAATTTGAATCAAACTTTAAATCTAGGATAATTATCGTATCAAATCTTAGATATTTATATGTTATCAATATCATATCATATCTTATATCTTTATCTGATATCAGTATCATATCAAATTCTAGATCTTGGTTTATTTATCTCAAAATTAGGCTTATCATCAAAATTCTTATCTCCTGAAAAAAATCGGGGTTTCACATTTATGACGTCGAAACCCGTAGTTTCTACCTATTAGTTTGCATTGATTAAATTCCTGAAATAACATATTAACATGCGCCTACAAGAAATTCTGCATACAACAACGCACATACCAAAACGGTTTTTGTGAAAAACCGTTTTCTTTGTTTTTAACAACAGTTTTAGCGAAAACTATTGTTTTTGGAGGTCAAAAGCAACGGGTTTTAGGGTTATTGACAACGGTTCTTACAAAAAATGGTTTTTAATGTCAATGACAACTACGTTATTAAGGTAAATCATACAAAAAAAAAACCATGTATAACAAGTTTATATGAAAAATATTAATGAAAAGAATCAAACTTCTAACTATCATTGAAACTTATAATTGCTCCACGAACTCAAAAAACCTAAGCAGCGAATTACTATCCATCTCTCACCCTCCTAACATGAGCCATGAAAGAATCAAACTCAAGTCGTGTGACGCCACCTTCCTCCATCGATCTCCTGACAGTTCTACTCAACTCTGCCGCCCTCCGCCTCATCTCCTCCCCTTCCTTCGAAATCATTAGCCTTCTCAAAGCCATGGAAATTGTCTCTGCCTCCACAACCTCACGCCGCCGAGCCCAATCCTTCACAATTACGCCAATTTTCAGCACTTTGGTGATCAAAACGGTGTTTCTTGGCTGGTCCGAGTGCATCGGCCACGCAGCAAGCGGTACCCCCATTGAAATACTCTCCATGCATGAATTCCATCCGCAGTGACTCAGAAAACCACCAGTTGCAGAATGGTTCAAGATTTCCAATTGCGGTGCCCAGTCTCTCAAAACGATCCCCCTTTCTTTAACTCTTTCTTCAAACCTTTCTGGTAATTTAGCTCTTCTATCTCGACCACCTGCAAGAGAATTGTCTCCTTTATCTGCGTCTCTGAAAACCCAGATGAATTTCACCTCACTTTGTTCCAGCCCTGATGCCAAATTCTTGATTTGTTCGTCCTCCAATGAAGTCGTCGTTCCAAAGGAAACAAAAACCACTGATTTAGGCGGTTGTTTCTCAAGCCATTCTAGTGATTCATGGCGTGAGCCATCTTCATTTTTCCTTGTTAAAATGAGCGGGTTGAATGGCCCTAGCGCCCAGTGTTTCTTGTTTTTTTTTTCAGACATTTTTTCAATGAAACCCATGAATTTACCCTCAAGTTCTCTGCTAGAATTGTAGAGACTTCCTGAACTTAAAGCAATGAATTTATGTTCTCTTGCAACCAACTCCATGAATTCTTCAGCGAAGCAATCTTCAAGAGAAGGGATTTGCAATTCCTGCAATTTTTCATCAAGTTGTGTAAAGGTTTTCTCCGCTTCTTCCATGAAATAGCAAAAAATGGCGAAAGCTGAAACACTACGGAAAACGTAGGATTCAGCCTTTGGTATTGAAAGAAAATCTTGAACAACAGAAGACATAATGGAATCATGAATTATCACAATTCTGAGCGCTACAATGTGTGAAAGTTCCCGAATGAGGCCAGCAAATGGCTGCCGGAGTTGGGAGAGTGAGTTGAACAATGGCTGTAGATGTGAAGGGAATTTGTTGGCGGCGTTTGGGTTCAGAGTCGGGGATGCAAATTCAGGAGTTGGGAGATCCCAGAAATGGACGTTGGAGTCGGAGAGTGGGTCCCAGCCGTGGACCCGGAGCTTTGCCTGGCGGTTGTGGGTGGCGGTGCTGACATAGTAAACATGTATATTGCAAGCGGCGATGAGGCGGCTGAGCTGGAGGAGCTGGTTGAGGTGACCTTGTTGTTAGAGTAGGTGCCCGGCAAGCCAACTTATGGTTTGGGCTTTATTAACTCTAATGTAAAACAATCTTTATTTTAATATTATTTTACGATTTTATTCGATTTTGGCATTATACTTTATCTGTATACCCATGCAAGCTGCATAGATAAAGTCCTTGAATATACAATAGGTACCATGAGGTCTGCGACTCCACGTAAGATCATGAAACTCATTAGGAAGAGTACCGTATATTCTAAACAGGTTCCTAGTCGAATCAGCCGCCTAAAACAAGGATAAAGGTCGCTCGAGCTCGAGACTAGCATCTGTGGAGTAAACACCATGTTTCATTGGTAAGGGCATGGAGATGTCCATTCACACAGATGGGTGATCATATGATGATGCACTGAGCAACCCTCCCTCGGACTGTCCAAGTGGTTCTCACTTATCGAGTGGAATAGTCCGAAGTTATGGTTGTACACCATTAGTCCTTTGACCCGGGACAATGTAGGGGCTATACGTACTAGCATGCACTTTGATCCGTTTACCGACTCCATTGAGGGTCATCAGGTGGCGAGGTTGGGTGTAGTTTCGAAATACGTAGGAGCAAATGCATTGTAGTCGGGGATTCACCGTTCGCCTACGGGGGAAGATAACCTATGTGATCTGATGAGTTAATAGTGCAAGGAGTCTCTGGCCAGAGCAAGAAATGTGCTTTAGGGAAAGGTGTTTTCTTAGTTGCACATACCATGTCACTATTATTACTCAAAGATAAATCACATCGTTATCGAATTCATATGCAACTCTCGATATACCAATAGTTGCAGATTCGATCGGGATATATGTGTTGAAGGGACCGTACTGTACGCTAACCATGACTAAAGGTTCTTGCAGGCACTATCAGTGATACCTAGGGGATCATGGGGCGATGCTACTAGACGCTCCTACCATGATCCGATGGGTGCAATCAGAAATGAGTTCTGACATTCTTGATCAAGGAGTTGATGAAAAGAATGGGGTTAACTAGGGTAAACCCGAATAAGAATAAATGTTATTCTGAATCACATGGAGATGTGAACCCACGGCTAGCTGTATCCCTGAACCATTGAGGGTCACACAAGTATCGGATTCTGTGTTCCCGTTGAGATAGTCAAATTTCAAGGAGTTGGAATTTGGCGACTATAGTTTGATGGAGATCAAACATGAAGCTTATAAAAGAGTTTATGAGCCGATTCCATAGGATGGAAGAAGTGGAAGTTAGCATTATTGCTAAATAAGGAAGGAGAGTGCAACTGCCTGTTTTGTGAAGGAGTTCACTAAAACTGGCAGCTGCCAAACATAGTAACTGTCATATATGGTAAGTTCTAAATTTGGTAAATGAAAATTTTGATCTTCGAAATTTTCGATTTTCATTATATGAACAAGACTTGTATCCTTGGTACATCGGCGCTCTCGGATCGTCGATCAGGATTATAATGAGTTCGGAATCAATTTTTTAGTGAATTTGGAATTTACTAATTAAATGATTGTGCCAGTAGTGGTGACTACTAACATGCACAAATTCTCATAAATATTCTAGAGGAGTCTAAAATTAAATTAACTAATGAGTTAATTTATAAATTAAATAATAGTTATTTAATTTAATAAATATACATGTATATATTTTATATGGTGATATAAAATATGTGTATATAATATTATTATATCATGTATTATTAAATGTTAATAAATACATTATATATTAATTATATGAGAGTTTAAATATAATGAAATTATTAGAGTCCTTGTGGGAGAGAGACTCCTAATTAGATTAGGAGTCTCATTCTATAAATACACAATTAGGGCTCCTTGTTAGATGATGAATTTTTGCACACAAAGCAAACAAAATTCTCCTCCCTTGATAAAAGACTCTCGGCCATATTGAGTCAAAAATCAAATTGAGTCTTGTGATTTATTTTTGATTAATGACTTAATTATCTTGGTTAATGATTGATTAAGAATCAATTATTAAAATTCATGATGATGGATCATGGAACTCTCGGCCAAGAAAGAAAATTTTGGTGAAAATTTTGGCCACTTTTTATCTTCTACCGCGACGCCGCTTCGTATCCGGATTTTGGAAATTCGAAGATTGTAATCTCAACGCACAAATCGTTTGGATTTTCTAGTGCAAACCAAACGAGGAATATAGCTTTCGATCGTGGACCCAATTAGGCGATCAAAGAAGAGGGCCGTTCGTAGGGATTTACAAGAAGGGCTATCTCCGCTTGAACACCGGAATAGTTTGGAGTCCAAGCGTTTAGAACGCAAAGGTATAATTCTGAACGCCCTATGAATGTTTTGAACACACGACGCCCAAGAACAAATTTTTTAAACTTCCGCTGCGTCTTGGGTGCGAGAATACGATGTCCCAACACTTGTGCCGGTAAAGGAAGCATCACAACCACCACTTGGTGCGTTTCCGTGGTGGCGGTGCTCCGGCGAGGCGTGGCCAGCAACTGCAGCCATGACACAAAGCACAATATATATATTGGAACTTAGATTCTTCGAATGTGTTCCAAGTTAATGTGCAGAGGTATTGCTTTATAGTAGTAGTCCGATTAATAAATGATGTGCAAATATTTTTTTAATACTTTTATATTTTCTATAAGTTTAAAGTCTTATAATAATATTAAATGGAATGAGACTTTATAATAAGAGATAAATAAGTAGCGACATGTCTACATCGATATCTGGATATTTCAAGAAAACAATTTTGATAAATTAAAATCAAATTAAAATAGCCATTTCGCCGGAAATTGCTAAAAAAAATCCTATAAGCAAACAAAAATTTACTCTCAGTCCTCGTGTGTAAACAAAAAATTTGTTTGATTTCTTTGGGTTCACATCTATTTCTTGAATGAAAATCTTATAGCGAGAGGATAGTGTGAATGTGCAAAAATTGTGTTGTTTCACATTACCATCAATAAAATATTTATACAATTTGAGTCATGATTACATCAATAGTTCTTCTAACAGGATTCATAATCGTAGTCCCATTAATATTTTTATTCTCATTAATTATTTAGAATTTTCGTGTTGTATATATCATACAAAATCAACTCTTGATAATACATAACATACACACACATATATTTATATTTTTATTAATACATCTAAACATACATATACACATATGTACTTGTACAGACATATATATAAAATTAAAGAAAAATTATTTAATTTCTTAATTAATTCTAGAATATTCCATGAGAATCATGTATATATAGAAGTCATCGCTACTAATATTATTATTTAATTAGTAGATTCTAAATTTACTAATTAAATAATAGTGAACTCATTATAACCATGATCAACAATCAGACAGACTCGATGTAACGAGCGTATAAAATGTGATCATATAATGAAAATTGAACATTTCCAATATCCAAATTTTCACTAATCCATTTTTGACAACTGTCAGTTTTGTGAACTCTTTCACCAAAACACACAGTTCCACTCTCCTCATTCCTCACTTAATTAGCATTTAAGCTGACTTCCACAATTTCCAATAGATGGAACCCACTTATAAACTATTTTATAAACAACCAGTTTGATTTTCATCCAATGACAGTCGCCGAATTCAACTCCTTGTACTTGACTATCTCAATGGGAATACAAAATCTGATACTTGTGTGACCTTCAATTGTTCAGGAATACAGCTCTAGCTATGATTTCACAACTTTTTGTGAGATTTATTCTTATTCGATCTTACCCTAATTAGTGGCATTCTTTTCATTCATCCATTGATCAAGAATGTCAGAACTCAAGTCCGATTGCACTCATCTGATAATGGTAATAGCGTCTAGTAGCATCGTCTCATAATCCCCTAGGTATCACTGCCTGCAAGAACTTTAATTTAAGGTTAGTGTACAGTACGGTCCCTTCATCTCATATATCCCGATCGAATCCGCAACCATTGATATATCGATAGTTGCATATGAACTCGATAACGATATGATATATTTTTGAGTAATAACAGTGACATGGTATGTGAAAAGAGGAAACACATTTCCAAAATACACGCGTCCTACTCAGGCCAAATATTCCTTGCTATATTAATTCACCAAATTATATAGGATATCTTCGTCCGCAAGAAAAATATTAATCCCTTAATATGATGTATTGACTTCTATATATTTCGAAACTATACACAACCTCGCCCCTGATGACCCTCAATGGAGTCGATAAACAGATCAAAGTGTATGCTAGTATGTAAAGCCTCTACATTGTCCTAGATCAAAGAAGTAATGGTGTACAACTATAACCCCAGACTATTCCACTCGATAAGTGATATCTACTTGGACAGTCCGAGGGAAGGGTATTCAATGCATCATCAAATGATCATCTATATGTATTAAAGGATATCTACATATCTTTACCAATAAAACGTGACGTTTACATCATAGATTCTAGTCTCAAGCTCATTCGACTTTAGTTCTTATTTTAAGTGGCATATTCAACTAGAAACATGTTTAGAATATACGATAAACTTCATAATGAGTTTCATGACCGAGACCTCATGATACATTTTGCATACTCAACGACTTATCTATGCAGCTTGCATGAGTATACAAATAAAATAAATGTTATAATTCGATAAATCGTAAAATATTATTAAAATAAAAATTATTTTTGAACAAGAGTCTATAAAGCCCAAGCTATAAGTTGGCTGGCTGAGCATCTACTCTAACAAATAGCAGCCTGCCAGAAGGCTAATACAATGCAGTAACTTGTTAACCAAGTGGGCTGGTAACCGATTTAATCAGTTGGGCAGGAAAATTTTCAGAAACTTCGTCATGAACTTAACAATCTGTTCGCATATGGCCAAAGAGAAAAGTGAAGGAATATGTGCGGTGGAGAAGGAAATTGAGATGTTAATAAACCAAGAAGAAATTCACTGGAAACAGAGGTGCCGAGTGAACTATTTGAAGAATGGAAACAAAGTTTTTTCATTCTTACGCATCTGCTAGGCGTAGGGGTGGGTACGGTACGGTATACCGTACCGAACTACGGTACCGCATACCGTAAATATCGGTATTTCCATATCGATACTGATACCGAAAATTCGGTATACCGATGTCGTTATATCGAAAAAATGTCGGTATACCTTTCGATATACCGATATTTTTTCGGTATACCAAACTTAAATTTTAAAAAAATAATAAAAAAGTATTTTTGATATTTCGGTATATACCGAAATACCGAAAAAAATAATTTCGTACCGATACCGATACCAAAAATTTTGGTACGGTATGATATCGTACCGAAATTTTCGGTAATTTCGGTATTTTTTTTTTTACGAATTTTTGGTATTTCGGTATTTTTTCTCACACCTAACTAGGTGTAAAACAAATTATATGCCCGGATTAGTGACAAGAATGGAGTGTTTGTACGGATGAACAAGGATATTTAGCTATATGACCTCCTGACACCAAATTTTTAAAAAATTGACCATTTTTTAAAATTAGTATGAAATGCCAAAATTGACCCGGTATATCATATTTAGCTATATGACCTCCTGACACGAAATTTTTTAAAAATTGACCACTTCTTTTAAATTGGTATGAAATGCCAAATTTGACCACGTATATCCAAAATTAAACTATTATATTTATATTTAAATAATTAATTTATTTACTTATATATGTAAAAAAAGAGTAAGAAGCCGGTCAATAAAAATCTTAAACATTATCCATATTAACCCATATTATCAATATTCTCTCAACGCCCAAGTTCTTTCCCTTGCAATTTCTAGAAGCAAGACCCATTTTCTCTTTTTTGGATTCAAAAGCTTTGCTTACAGTGACTAAAGACACAATTGTCAAGAAGTAGGCACTCCGATTGTAAACTTTCAGTGCACTCACATTGTTTTTTAATGAAAATATACTTTTAAAAAATAATGAAAATACACATCAATTGCAAAAATTATCCTTGATATATATGCGGTCGCTGTTTATATAAATTTGGTTGTTGTGAACAGTATATCGATACCCAACAGATGTG
Source organism: Primulina eburnea (assembly GCF_022965805.1). Classification (NCBI taxonomy): domain Eukaryota; kingdom Viridiplantae; phylum Streptophyta; class Magnoliopsida; order Lamiales; family Gesneriaceae; genus Primulina; species Primulina eburnea. The sequence goes on along the minus strand of NC_133108.1, from coordinate 37,296,796 downwards.
ACTCGATTTTGAAATATAGTTTGGTTTCGTATGCTTGTTTCATGGTTAATTAGCATAACATGAATACATGATCATTCTTACAACCGTAAGTCTAATACAATAAATTGTAATATGCTCATTTCCAAAATTAGCTTCAACATAAAAGTGGTTGTCATGCGTCAGTAGCCATGAACATGGAAACAATTGCCATGAACATGAAAATAAGTAGCCATAAAGTAGCTCTTTAATTTAAATGGTCATGAAAGTGAAAATTCTGAAATTCGATCGTCAAATAATATCATTGTTGCACTACACATGTAAAAAAAGTTGAAATGTATGTTGAAAGCCAAAAATAACCTAACATATAATAGAGCACCTCCAAACATCAAACTAGTAGTCAATTTTAGTGTGTCCCAAACTCACCAATAGATGGATTTCTGTTCACTTTTCTCCTTCCACACTTTCTTTTCACATTAGGTGGTAGCAACTTTTGTCAAATGAACCGGTTGTCATCGTCCATTCGCTAAATTGAGGCACAAGATATATAGTACAAGAGTAAGCAAGCGTCAGTATACGAGTAGTATAGTACTCCGAACATAAGTCATAAATTCCCAATTTTGCTGCATAGCTAGCTGCAATGGCATGCGAACATGGAATTCTATCGAAATCATAAACTCTACAACTACATGAATAAGTTGCAAAATCAACAATTTCATGGTAATATTGGGTGTAAACATGATATTGCAAGCTATTTAATTCATAGACATGATGTTTTTGACAAGCATTGAACCTTTCACGAAGAATTGACTCAACGGCCGGAGTTTCTATAGTCGTAGATGCTGCCGCGGCATTACGATATCGGCTAAACCAACATGAAGTCAGTTTTTGAAGTGCATTTAACAATGAAACAATTGAAAGATCCTTTTTAACATGCAATCTAGAATTCATTGACTCCACTCTATTGGTTGTCATTATATTGTATCGTGTTCTTGGGCAATGAGATCTATACCACTTGTCTGGAGAAGTGTGCTTTTCCAAATATTTCGCAACTTGTGGGTATCTTTTTCTCATATCACTATACAGTGAATCAAACTCACTTTGTTTGTATGCATATGCTATATGCATGAACGATTGTATAACACCTTTTTGTTTACTTCTTGTTTTTATATTTTGTGACAAGTGCCACACACAATAACCATGATGTGCTTGTTTGTACACATTTGCTACAGCAGAAATTATACCTTGGTGTCTGCCTGAAATTATTACTAGTTCTTCATCATCTGGTACCACTTCTTGCAACCTCAACATAAACCATGTCCATGATTCCACGGTCTCGGAGTCGACAACACCCCATGAAATAGGAAATTGGTGAAATTCACCATCTTGTGCTGTAGCAACAAGCAAAACACCATTGTACTTGCCCTTTGGAAAAGTGCCATCAACTGCAACTACTTTTCGCATGAATTTATATCCACTTACACAAGCACCATATGCTAAAAACATGTATCTAAACCTATTGCTATCATCAACAACGAGATGTGTGATACTACCTGGATTTACCTGCTTGACCATGTTCAAATATGAAGGCAACATATGAAACTCTCATCAGGATCACCTCTAGCTTATTAAGTGCAAATTCTTTACCTTTCCAAGCTTTGTAATATGTGATATTAATACCCCGATTTTGCATCACCGTCATTATTGTTTAGGTGTTGGGGTGACTTGTTGCCCTCTAAAATTCTCTAGCAACATGTTCGATACTACATTAGCACTCGCTTGGTGATGTCTTTTACATCTGTCAGCAAGATCACAAGTGTGTGCATTACAATACTTTCGAATGGAGAATCGGGTAGACTTCTTTGTTTTGGAAACACGTACACTCCAACTGCACTTATCACTTACACATTCGAATGGAGAATCGGGTAGACTTCTTTGTTTTGGAAACACGTACACTCCAACTGCACTTATCACTTACACATTTGATTGAGTAAAGTGATTTAGCTGATTTCACAATATCAAATTCAAAAGAGGCAGTAATTGCAAGTTTGGACAATACATTTTTTACCTCTTCCTTGGTATCAAACTCTTGGCCAATTGCTAAATTTGATCCATCTTTGAAACAGTATTGTAACGCCCCGAAAATTTAAAGGTCCACGCGAACCATATGCATTTGAATTATTAAATATTCCTATATTTTAATTAAATGTTTTAATCGCATGAATTAATTATGTTGCATATTTACATGTTTAAAATATATTTCTCTACATGGTTGCATTAAAATATATTTTTAAATGTTATTCGAGTTGCGATCGAAGAACGGAGACCGATGACTGAAAAATAGAAAATGTTTTTATCAAATAGTTGCTTTTAATTATTTAAAATATTATTGATGATTTTTCTTATTTTTGAAAATATGGGGTTTTGAGGTGATTTTATACGTCGGGCCGTAAATTTTATCGTTGTTAGTTTTTCAACTAAAATTCAAACGTTTTGGCAACCCGGCTAATAAATTCACAAACTTTTCTAAACAAAATTATTTTAATATTTTAATCAAACACTAATGGGCTAATTGGACCTAATTAACATTGTTAATGGGCCTAAGCTAGTAATTAGAGTTTGGTTAAGATTTTAGAAATATTTAAAGTGCTAATCACTCCATTAAACCACAATTCCTCACGACCACACACTGTAACGATCATGGGCCATTAGGCTGAACCAAAAAAGGCCTCGGCCCATACCCACGCACCACTACTGGTCTAATGGACCAACTGGTACCAACACTTAAGAATCTAGGCACTTATCCTGGAGGTCCTAGGTTCAAGTGTTGGGGAAGGCGAAAGAAACCACTTTCCAGGAGTGGGATATTCTGTGAGTGGCGGTGCATGGGCATGGGCCGAGGTCCATGCTGGACCATCCTAACGACCCATAACCAGTAGTGGTGCGTGGGTATGGGCCGAGGCCTTTGTTGGTTCAGCCTAATGGCCCATGATCGTTACAAAAATAGGCGCCTTTTTTTTGTAACGATCATGGGCCATTAGGCTGAACCAACAAAGGTCTCGGCCCATACCCACGCACCACTACTGGTCATGGGTCGTTAGGATGGTCGAGCATGGGCCTCGGCTCATGCCCATGCACCGCCACTCGTAGAATATCCCACTCTTGAAAAGTGGTTTCTTTCGCCTTCCCCAACACTTGAACCTAGGACCTCCAGGATAAGTACTTAGATTCCTAAGTGTTGGTACCAGTTGATACCAAAATATTAGAGATTTTCTCTAAAAATCGTATTTTTGCACGTATATAAACAAGATAAACAAATATGCGGAAGCTAAATCGAGCGTTACCTCCAGCCATCGAATCATCTTTAAGTCTTCTGATTTTCCTCCGATTGAAGCCTTCTAAACACTCCAAGAGAATTCAACCGCAAATTGCATGTGAAGACTCCATGTACACGTTATTCATTTAATTAATGGGCTCCATATATTAAATGTGTATACGTTGTGCATATTGATTGAATCAGAATGAATTTCATGCATTTCATTTCTTTGTCTTCTGCAATTTTTCTTTTCGAAAGAATTGCTCTCAAAATTTTTTGATCATCTCGTATCAAAATTTTTTTTAGAAATCAATTATCATCTTCAAAAGTAGAACTTAAAACGCAGCCACCGACAAAATTCTCAGGTAAGTTATTTTATCCGATCTTCAAGCTTCTTACGTAAATTTCAGAAAGAAATTTTTCAAAATCTTAGGATATCGGATTTTCAGAAAACAAAATTTCAAGGCAGAGTTATCACGGCTAACTGGTACCAACACTTAGGAATCTAGGTACTTATCCTGGAGGTCCTAGGTTCAAGTGTTGGGGAAGGCGAAAGCAACCACTTTCCAGGAGTGGGATATTTTGTGAGTGGCGGTGCATGGGCATCGGCCGAGGCCCATGCTGGACCATTCTAACGACCCATGACCAATATTGGTGCGTGTGTATGGGCCGAGGTCTTTGTTGGTTCAGCCTAATGGCCCATGATGGTTACACACACCCCTTTACAATTAAAAACTCCTCCTTTCAACAATTTTTACACGACACACACACACAAAAGTTGAAGGAAAAAGCATCAAAAGTTGCAAGGATTTTCAAGCCGTCGTTTCCTCGTCGTCGTTCTTCAATCGTCAACGTAAAATCGTGTGTCAAATACGCAAAGGCACGCCGTATTCTTTCCTTTAATCATCCATCACACCATAATATTTTATTTAATTGAATTTTGCATGAAAAACAAGTGACTTTTAATTTATTTTCGTTTTTACATGATCATGAATTTTAATGCTTGGTAATTGTTACAAAATCATGTTTGTATGATGGAAAATGGGCTGTCAGTGATTAGGAATTGTTAGGGGATGGTTTTAACAAGTTTAAAGGCCTAGAACACACACACACAATCGCAACAAACAAAGAAAACAAATAAGCAGACATTTCAAGTATCCATTGTCACCAACAAGTAACATATTTTGTTCATCCTCAATAGGCTCATGTTCAACATAATGACTTAGAGTATCTGTCGGAGTGACTTCAACAGTAGCTCTTGCAACAATGTCGTCATTGACATCATCATTTGCTTCTTGCATTTTAGAGGCATCGTCTAGGATAAAAACCCGATCAAAATATCCATCATACAGCTCTTTCTCTTTCTCATTATGATCAACTACCATATCACACGATAATATTTCATCATTCACATCAACAAACTTACCTTTGATGTTCTCGATCCTTCCATCATCTACAATCCTATCGATTTCAACATCACTATTCTTCGATAATTTCACATGAAGCACATGCCTATTCTATGAATCCCCAAAACATAAATATGTCTTCGGACCTATTGCATTGTTAATATAAATAGGAAGAGGATTGCAATCCCGTACACATGGCAAATAACTTAATCTCATTTTCGATTCATCTGTATTCCATTCCAAAACTTTACTTATCAAATTCACCACTTCTTCACATGAACAATTATCCTTATCCAAAGTGATTGCTGCCCATTTAGAATCAGAGCCTTGACACTACATACAAATGCCTTGTTCATCTAGTAGAACATTAGTTAATTCCATTACATATATAAAACAAAATAAAATAATCAGCAACATATTGCTGGAATCAATCAACAAAAATATTAAAACTATATAGCTGGGAAAAAGTTTTTAAAGAAATATGACATGAACGACGATTGATAAAACGTATGAGACGAAGATGTTAAGTTTTCAGCTATATAAATTATGTTCACGGTTATTGATACGAGGTTTAGATAAAATACAGATTCCAAAAAAATTTCTCAGTGAAACCCGAAAATAGTGTGGCAAACCAGATGATTAAACTAAATAAACTCATATTCAAACGTAAAATTGGGAGAAATCTGCTTCTTGAAATCCAATGTCGGTAGAATAAGAGCACTTTTATCAGTCTTGGTTGGTTATTCTGCAAAGTAAAATTTTTCCAACCTAAAAATGGGTAAAAAATTGGAGTAATACAAGGATTTGATTTTATGATCCGATATAAAAAAGACCCAACCAAATTTTCCTTGATTAATGGATTATAATTTTGTCTTTTAAGAGAATTAATTAATTGAAAATATAGAAGGAAGGTCATTTACCTAAATAAAAAATATTTAAAGTCATTAACCAAATTAGTTTTCTAACGGAGGTTATAAAACTAAATGCCCTATCTACTTAACGGGTAATTATAAAATTTGCTAAGTAATTATAATATTTTGCTGTATTATCTTTACAGAGGTTTATACTTTATACGATGCACGGAGGCGGTGGCGGCGGCACTCCGGAATTATTTTAGGTTCCCACCCAAAGTCAAAATAATCAACTTGCATATTTTTTCCCATGAAGTTGGCGCAATTGAACGTGGATTTTAATATTTGATGGGCTGAATTTGTGAATGTGTGCTTACCATAGGGCTAGGATATGGCAGATCAAAGGATATCATTATTGTATCTGTTGGCTGAAGTGAGAACGCCGCAGGTTTCTTTGTTCAATTGCTAAATGTTCAAAAATTTGTGTTTCCCTTGACTGAGGAATGCGATTCAATAGAAGCGAAACGTGGTCTACAAATTCCAGAAAATGGTTCAACTCTAATGAAATAAGGTTTATAGCTGTTTCTGTCATCACTTCAAATTGTGGAACCGTAGCTAGAACCCCAAAGCTCGGAAATTTTGTATGAACCAATTGATTTTGACTTGTAGGCTTCTTGTTAATTGCCATTATAAGTCTATTTTTTTATGTGTTTTTTTTTTGTACGAGATTGGAATTCCCATTTAATATAGATTAATGGAAGATCATGCCATGGAAATATTGACTGCTGTTGAAGGGGCGTATGCCTGTGATAGTGAATCTGAAGGTTTTTTTGAGGACTCGGTTGATGATGATGAGGGTCCTATTGGCTCCGGAGATATACCCAAGTTGCAATTTAGGTATCCTTTTAAAAAGTTAATTGATAAAAGATTGCTTTATTTTTCCTGATGAAAAACGTTTTGTCTGAAAGTTTCTATATTGGTGGTTTTCTTCTGATGTTATGTTAAGGAAAGAAGCATCAAGAGTGCGGTGGATTGATGAGTTGGGAATGGCTGAGGTGGTGGAGAAAAAGGGGAAGATGTGGACCACAACTGGGATAGTTCGCTATGGAAAACTGTATTGCTCGATTGAAGAAACATTGTACGTGATGCAATTCACTGTGTCTAATCCTGTTTTAATCATGGTTTTCGGCTTTGATGGTGTATGAGTTTCTTATTGTTTTGGTAATTCTCTTTATCTTCAACCCTCGGTAGCAACTAATTTCGAGATTCCCTTTATTTTGATCAACCTAGAAATAAACACCCATCATGCATTAAAACTGAATTAGCAATTAAATTTCATAGTCTTACAAACATTTTGCAAATCGAAATTTCCTTGCTGCCAAATGAGCAGGAAAGATGGCCTGACAGATTCATTCTACTTCGTGATTTAACCCCTTCCGACTCTTTCGAGGTTAAAGGATGAGGTGGAGTGGCTAATTTTTGTGGGATATCAAAACTAGAGAATGAATTTGACACCACACCAAAATAATTATCCAGTTTCATTTTTCCTTGTTATGTAATAGTAAGAGACACCACTTCGTGTGTTTGCTACTGCGCCAAATAATTTTACTTGTTTATTTTTCCTTGTCATTTGATAGCGAGAAACACATCATATATTTGGTTCATTTTTCCTTGTCATTTGATATCGAGAAACACATCATATATTTGACATTGCATGTGAGATAAATATTTTGATTTAAACTATTTAATGCAAATTAACTTGTGGAGCAGTATTTTGAGATGAAAAAGTTGGTGTTGGCTATGTTGGGGTTAAACTCAGGAATAAATGCATTGTCTTAAAGGCAGGACTATGTGATTTTGATACTAGTTTAACACCAATATTTATAAAATAATTCACGTGGGTTCTGTGAGTCAACTACGTAAAAAATATTGCGAGTAGATTATCGTAATGTATTCATTTTCTCCAACCCAATAAAAACAAACATAAATGCAGCCACCTTTTATTTTTTATTTTTTTTCCTTAGAAAAAATTGGCTCTTAGATTGAGACTGCCATTTGCATTATGCATGCTCCATTAAATTTATCTGGTGGATTTGTCTTGTAGGTTTTTGGTTGAAATTGGGGCTTTGGATGTCTTGAATGATGAAGGCACTCCTCTTTCTGTAAGTGATATGTATAGAAAAATAGCAGACGACGGGAGATATGGATGCTCTTGGGAGTCTTTTGAGGTCTATAGGCACCTTAAATATCTTGGTTACATTGTTGGTCGTCATGGCGTTCCTTGGTCTTTAAAGAATGTTAAATCTGATGCCACTGTAGAGGAAGGTTCCGAAGAATTTGACTTGACAAGGGAAAATGGATCAATTAGCAGTAGTTTCATCACAGAGAAGATATGCGTACTGGAACTCTTGGCAACCAAACCAATGTATGATGTGTATCCTCCTAATAGCAAGTTTAAAAAATCTTCTCCTGGCAGTCCATGTTTTGAGCTTTACATCATCAGGTAACCTGAAATCTTGCGTGGTTTTTTGAGCAATATTAGCTCCCGTTTCTTTCTATTTTTGTTTAAACGTATTTCTGGTTTGGTTAGCAATTTACTCTTTGGAAATAAGATCTAGAAGATTGACAATTCTTGCATTTCTTTAGTATGTTGGATGTTAAATTATACAATTCTTGTGAGTGGACTACACTTTTATATACTGCTAGGTTTGTTTCTTGTGTGAATCTGGCATATTTCTTGATGATATGTTACCCTTGCAGTGGTCGCCCACCATCAAAACAGGAAATCGGGAACCTTGAGATTCGTTGTGGCGGAAATCCTCTAAAATTTTGTATTGTCGAACATGGGCGGGTCAGGTTCTTGTCATTCACCAAAGTAGAGCTCCCTGTCCTCCCATGACCTTTTCGTGTGGATCTGATGTTGGTGGGTGTTTCATGAAATTGATTGGATTTATAGCTTTTAGCTGACCCCAATTAATTTGGGAGGAAGCTTTGGACAGTGATGATCGTCATTTTAAGTTAATGTAGCAATACAACAAGTACACTTTGAAACGTTCGTTCTTCTACTTAATTGCATAGGTGTCCGTTCAAGTGGTAGTAGGCGACGTAATTTGGAGTCCGGTGGAGCTTGCGTGGCGACTCTCTCGATGTTCTTTCTATTGGTTTTGCTGTTGAAGCAGTTTGCTTGGAGCTAGCTTGGGATGGAAGTGGATTCTTTTACTTGCAATCGGTCCATTCCTGTCCGGATATGAGGAGAATTGGCTAGCAATTGAAGCCAGTGAACTTTATGCCAAGTAATATAGACGTGACACAGTGACAGAAGAATTTAGATCAGTTGGAAGGCAAGAATTTTGTGGATTGAAACCCATTGCCGCCGCTTCCTGAATGAATATTGTTATTTCAATCTTAGATTTTACTGGTGTACGTCTAATTTACCAATCTATTTTTTTTTTCCATTAGGTGGTGGTTGAAATATCTAGTTTTTTGTGTCTCTAACGATGGTTTTATTTGCTAATTATTACTTAAAATTTGTTTTTCTCATCCAATTTATGCTGGACTACATATGTGGATAATGATGTACCCAGATAGCATGATTCTAATTGTTGAGTGTTTGCAAATCAAATTTATGATATCTGGTGATCTCAAATCCTTTGGATTTAAGGTTTCTGTGCAAAAAACGTCCATTGAAAACACATCAAATTAGTTAAATTATTTATTTTGATTTTTATTTAATTAAACTGGATTTAAAGTAGAGATCTGATTGATTTTCGATGAAGTCTTGATGTTTTTCAGGAGATTAATTCGAGATAACATGAGAATCATCGCCGTCATCTTCAAACCATCATACTTAAAAATAAGTTAAGTTTTACCCGTTCGCTTAACATGTAATTTTTGAATGAATAATGTTAATCAAAGGTTGATGCGATCTTCGAATTTTTAATTAGTTGTGTCACTGTTTTTATGAAATTTCCAGCCATGTTAAGGCTATATGTGTGATGCCCCCAAGGGAACCCGGGCCCGGGTATAGACCCTGACCCGGAAGGTTCTCGAACTCGGGCAAGATCAGAACGGGGAGAAAATATCGAAGTACAATTACCTTCAGTGAGCCGGTGTGAAAAAAGGATCCCGGATCTTCAGACGCCCGGCGAGTTGTGCATTCAATTGTCAGAAGAATTCCCAATGAACCACTTGGCGAGCCACCGCCCGGGGAGTAATCAGCCAATACCCGGGGTAAAAACTTCCGGGTCCGAGAAGTACCTCAGAGGCAACCGGGTGGGAAACACCCGGGAAAGAGACACATTCTCTCCCTGATCACCACGTCTTCCGGACATCGCGGAGCCCATTCTCCCACGTTCCATGACCAGGTCAACTCTTAGTATGTGGCCCACTACTTTGCAACGTGGCCCATGACCCCGAATCATGGACCACCATCCGAACTTTGCGGGCAAAGTTATCTACCAGCTTCATCTATAAATACCCTCCGTTGGTATTTCAGGAAAAAAGGGGTCTCTTCTCTTTTCTTACTCACAAGCACTCACGAACACTCTTATTTTCTCTCCAAGTTTTCCTTTGCGTGCATTACTGACTTGAGCGTCGGAGTGGATACGCCGGAATAACTTCCGGCGCCTCCCTAACGTTCTGTGATTTCAGGATTACTACGCAAGTTATCCCGGTCGTTACCCTTCAGATGACAGGGAACTCAACTGGCCCGGATTACTAGCAACTTACACTGAAAAATATTCAATCGCACGTATATCCACGCATCCGACTTGGCAAATTGCACACCCGGCTACTACCCGATTTGCCCGGTTAACATCAATGTGTATGCTCATGTGTGGGTTAAGGATTCTGCAAGAGTGAGTGCGATTATTACTGTGTGCGTGTAAATATATATATACATGCTCCAGAATTATGAGTGAAACGGGTACTTCGTGTTTGGCTGCATAAAAAATAAAAAATAAAAGAGCGTGTTGCGTGCGTGATTCGGGGTGCAGGTGGGCGAGGGGTTCGGACGCGAGCCATTTGTGAGTGAAGGTGAAGGTGCTGGCGCTGGTAGTGGGTCGAGTTCAACTCCAAGTAGCCTTGTGTCATCGAGTCGTGTACTCCAACTCTTGAGAGGATGGGCTGGAATTGATGAAATTCAGAAAAAACCTTGTAGGAAAGATTTTTTTTTTTGTTTGAGGCGAGAGCAGAGGAGTGGGGCTCGGGGTGATGTACGGGAAGGCTGGAGGGCTCGAGACTGAGCTGCCCGTGTGCAAGCGAGTACGGGTGCTATGTGCGCAGCTTGGGATCGATCCCAAGCCTTGTTGCCCGTTGCGTCGTGCACCTAGCTTCACTGCTGTTTTGAGATGTAAATCATTTTAGAAAAATCGTTCGCATAAATTATAAGAAAATATTTTAAAGGGGGGTATTATGAAGCGTGAGAACCATTTAGAGGAAATTTATGTACACTTGGTCTTATTTTAATTAGAGAATTGAGTTTTCCGGGGCAGCATAACATTTTGTGTTTTAAACATTACAAGTCGATGAAAAATCTCCAATCAAAATATTTTTTTGGGTTCGCTCTCTACCCACAAAATTGTGGTACTATGTCATATAAAATGTGATACATTTCATGTGAAAATGTGGTATATTTTATGTGAAAATGTGATTCTAAAAAAATATCTAGAAACGAAACACAAAAAAAATCTATGGCTGAAACTGAATTCGAATTTCCCGTTTTAAACATATTTAATGAAAACAATGGTTGAGTCAAAAGTCCCATCTTTCAAGCTGTCCAATTGGGTCAGCTTACTTGAAGATAATACGCGTTGACTTCGAGTACACACGTACTAGTAATAAAGATTGTCTTTTTATATTTAAATTAATGGGAACTCATATTATTGCAAAATCAAAAGATATATTTGGAAATATAAAAATTAATGTTCTAATTAATGGTTTTTTTTAATAACTTGTCGATGGATCTTTGCATTGAAATATAGTAATTGATTTAATATATTGGACAATAACAATAAAACAACTAATAATAATAATATAGAAATTGATATTAAATTATATTTAACAAGCAATTTTATAAGCCGATGGTAAATTCGTAATATCGTCCAATTCGAAGGCCGACGAAGCCACCTTTGCTATATAAAATGAAACAAAATTATTCAACATTTCATTTACATTTTACGTGTCTACATAGAGATATCATCATGTCCAACTATCCCAACCAGACTCCCTCCGGCTACCCCTACGGCCATGCGCCGCCGTCTCAATCATATTCATATCCATCCGCCCCATACGGCCATCCCCCACCCGGAGGTCCACCACCTCACAACCAGTCATCTCCTTACGCGGCCGTTTCCTCTCCGTACTCAGCGCCTTCAGCTCCTCCCAGTAACAATTATGGTGCTCCCCAGCAGTCCTATGGCGGTTATCCTACGCCGCCTCCGTCTTCGCTGTACGGTAGCCCCTTCGCCGCGTCGACGCACTCGGCTTTTCCTCCGGGGACGGACCCTAACGTGATCGCGTGCTTCCAGGCGGCGGATCGGGATGGAAGTGGGTTTATCGATGATAAGGAGCTTCAGAGTGCGCTTTCGACTTATAATCAGAGCTTTGGGTTGAGGACTGTTCATCTTCTCATGTATCTCTTCACCAACACTAACACGAGAAAGATCGGTAGGTGATTGTACACTCTTTTGGTCCGTAATCGTGTGATAAAAACTTGAAAATTATTCTCTTTTTCGTTGGTTGCGATCTCATCAAGTCGGATGCTCGAATCCGCCACAATTGCTATGAAAGGAGATGCTGAAAATAAAACCAAGGGTCGTACATGTTCATGTGTCTGGTGTCGGTCGTTTAATTGTTTGGATTTGCAGTCAGGATGGACTTTTTTGGGATTTGACTGTGACATTAGAGTGTTGTGCATGAAAATAAATTTTTAATTCTGGGATGTTGACTTCAGATCATATCTTGAGAGGACATTGTAGTATCTCCGTGATAAAATAAAATAAAATAAAATGATAGAATTCTTCCATTGTCCAAATAATATCTTAAGAATGAAGATGCATTAAAATATTATTTGTTAGTGTTATTCGGATAGGAGTTTGATGAAATTGAAATAGATTAAATAGGATGCAACTCCAGAGAGTCGGCGAGCTAAGTACACGTAATGGAAATTATACCCATCTGCCGGTTACAGATATGGCCACAGCATTTAGAAAAGAAGTCTGCGCTTAGAGATTATCAGATGATCTCATGTGTAAGAAGCATTTTGGATGATTTTTACTCTTCTGCCAGCGTCAACGGCATCAGTCCAAGTGGTCAGATCTTTAGGCTTCTGCCAGCATCAACAGGATTCAGGGCAGCTTCGAAATGGGGTTCCACTTTGCAGTTAGTGCATGCAGATGAACGATTCTCTTTTGTGGAGTCATTTCCTTGAACTTTTGTAAGGCCACATTTCATCAGCTTATATCCATCTATCTACATACAATAGATTTTTATTGGTGAGTGAGTGGGCCTTTGTCTTGGCAGTGGACATGATGGACTTGATCATCTCAGTGTCGTTTCAATTCTCAATGGCCTAATATCTGTAATCTGATGACACAATCCTTTAGTCCCAGTACAAGGAAAAAGTGAGAATACTGAACATCATAAAATTTGGTTGTCTTGCAGATAGGTCCTAGTTTTTCAATGTGTTATGAGGTGAATTGTTCAAGGCCGACGGTGCTCTTAATGTTTCTATGCTTGCAAGTGCATCGAAAGTTGTCGATATCTTTAAAATATATTTGGAGTGCTCTTAATACTTTTACCCATTTATTTGGACTGCAGATTTATATTGTCATCTTATACTTGATTCTCTTGTTTACTTATTTCAATGTCGAATATAGTTCCTTTTTGTAAATAATCCAATTTTACTTATCAGTTCAATAGTTATTCTAGATCTTTGGGGTATCAAATGTACGTCTTTATGGATGTTGAGTGTTTTAAATATAAATTCTCCGATATATCTGAAAAGCGTTGGTCATTGGTTTGTTGTCCTGTCTTGAAACAGGTCCAAAGGAATTTACACAAGTCTTCTACAGTCTTCAGAGCTGGAGGGTTAGTCTCAACTCCTTTATATCTCTGCAATTTGAATACCTTCCTTTAAGTTAAAAATGTGTTTTATCTGATTAGTTCCTCTTTTTGTTTAGGCTATTTTTGAGAGATTTGATAGGGACAGGAGTGGCAGGATTGACTTAAATGAATTGAGAGATGCACTTCTTAGTCTTGGATTCTCAGCGTCGCCTACGGTTCTGGAGTTACTGGTTTCAAAGTTTGACAAAAGTGGTGGCAAAAACAAGGCCATTGAATATGACAATTTCATCGAGTATGACTTTATATATCTACACATTCATTTTCTACGTACCATATACCAAGAATATAATAGCAACGCTTACTAAGTTTATACCTTAAACTTCCATTTTTCCATGGCCAGGTGCTGTCTCACTGTCAAGGGGCTGACTGAAAAATTCAAGGAGAAGGATACCTCGTTTACTGGTTCAGCGACTTTTACATACGAAGCCTTCATGTTAACTGTTTTGCCTTTCCTCATTGCGTAGGGCAGGACAATCAACTTCTGCACTGTGATCTTGTGTTGTTTTGGTCTCATTTTCGTTTTTTTCCCTTTAATATTTGTTGTTTCCCTTTCTTTGTGAGTTTGTTAATGGTACTCTGTTGTTTACTTTACGCAGAAATATTTGTAGTCTACCTGGTTACGTGGTAAAGGGTTTCCACCACTCTTGTTAAAAAGTTGCCTCCTCACTGCTTTTGCATGGTCTGTAATTTTGAATCTGGCCATTGTCTTAATTTGTACAACACAGTACTCAGCAAGGCATTCCCATTTACTTTGTGTTAAGTGATTTAGTGTTTGATTATGGGACTGCATGTCAAATTTAGGGTTTTTATGAATAACTCGTCCACGCGCTGTGTGCAAGTTCAATTTTTTGTTACATAAATTAAAATTTTCATGCAAAAGAAAATAAGGGCTAAAAAAATAGATGTCCTTAGAATTCTAAAAATCACATCAAAACATTGTTTTGTTTATATAATGGTTCAAGTATTATATATAATTAATGATGTTTGGCATTGGTTGCAGCTTTTTTTTTAATAGTTAATTTGATTTAAATGTGCCTAATATAATAATTGTAAAAATTAATGAATAATCAATGAAATGATTATATATAATAATTTGAAGTAATTATATTTAAATAAGATTATATCATAATTGGGAGAATGATTGAAATGTAATTTTGAAATGATTAATTAAAAGAAGAAAAAAAATCAAAATAAATCATGTCATCAAATAATGTGGCCTATTATGCTCAAATTTAATAATAGTAAAATATATAGATGAAATCGCAAAATCCCATTTGTACGAACACAACTGGCAACAACAAGACGCATCTCCTTGTATATCATATGCAAAGAAATTCGGAGCAAGCATGCCGCTGGTTCAATTGCTCCAAAATCCGGTTTAAGAACGTCTTAGAGATGTGTGTGTGTGTGTGTGTGTGTGTGTGTGATAATACAAGAGAATCACGAGATTATCGTATCAGTGTTAATAGTTACATAACTCTTGGACACAGCCTTCAGTAAATTGATAGTTTCGTATATGTCCAAAAAGAGCTTCGAAGTGAAGCAGAGCAGAGCAACCACAAAATTTAGGGGGGCATTTTTTTTGTAGATGCTGACATATTTATTATACACAGTTCAAATGAAAAACCAATTTCATAATTGTCCCGCCATCGGTCGTGCCAATACCTCCGTCCGTTGTGTCTTTCAGATGAGGTGTCATAACCAGCTTCTCCACCAGACCATGTGAGCATTTTAATATGATCATGTGCATATGATACTTACAAATTAAATGTAATGAATACTTACAAAATGAGGTAAAAATTCAAAGGAATTTCCTTTTTTTGCTTGCTCTTCAATTTTCGAAAGTAGTCGATGAGCTTTTCTTAAATCCTTTGTGTTGCTTCCACCTGATCTATTTTGGGAACTGGACTGCCGAGTCTTCTCTTGTGATCGACTTTGAGATCAGTTTCAGCAGATCATAAGTTGCCCGCTTGTAGTCTCTGATCGTCTCATGTAAAGTGGCTCTCCTAGATATTGCCTGCGAAGTTCATGTAAGTAAACATGCCAGCAAGAGAACGCCATTAAAATATCATGAAACGACACAAAAAGGGTTGCATTTTATCATGTTTTCAAGGCCATCCATCTTCGAGTATATTCATAGGATGGTCAAAATATAATCAAAATGCAAAAAAAAAAAGTGGATTCTCTACAGTACAAGGAAAAAAATCGACTGGTACCAATAAACAAATATCATGTGTTCTACGGAAAAAGATAGTGATTCAAAGCATGACTCCAAAAAATATGGATAACATAAAGGTGAGAAATGAACACGTTAACTAACCTTATCTTATGCCAAAAATTTCTAGTGGCTTTTTGGTTATGTATGTAGCCGAACCTTTTGGTAGTTTTCATCCAGAGCAATGGCTACACTACAATCTGCAATTGCATCAATAATCTGGCCAATTGATTGGTATGCAACGGATGCAGAAGCAGATAGCCATAAAAGGGCGTGAATCAACACTTTTCGATATAGCAACATTGTAATGCTCCACAGCTTCTGTATACCTTCCAGACTGAAAGGCTTCATTTCCAGATTTCTGTAGTCACCAGAAAAAAATTGATCATAATCCGTTAGAGATGACACATTACTAGGTAGTTACAAGATTTCGGTAAATCAGTCTCAAAAGAGAGAAAATATGCAAATGTAGTGGAGCAGGTGCATTAGCTGATCTGAAAAATTAGAAAATAGAACTCTAACATCAAGGTAAAAAGCAAAAGCTGAGTTGATAGTTCCACGACGAAACATGGAAGGAGCAAATACTTCAAGAATGAGCAAATACTTCAAGAATATTAATAACAAAACCCAAGTGCAACAGAACAGGTCAAAAAACATGTTCATATATATATATAATTAGTAGCTGTACCATACCTTCTGGTGTAAAAGTTCACGTATAGATGAAGCTAATGTACTCGCAGATTCTTGAGTTACGTCTCCTGACCTGCACATTGAAATATCAAGGTCTCAACAAACATTCACAGTGAGGATGCAAACACGGTGTTTAATGCAAATCAGGTTTACTTGGTGGTGATGGGCGTATTTTCTACTTGTACCAAATCAAGAGCCACCTCAAGCCTTCCAGATGATAGTGGGACTTGGCCTGAAGATACCACCTCCACAACCTCGCATCAGAACTTTTGAAGCTTCGATCATACAGATGATCAGATGTGAAGTTCTTTTCCGCAATCTCAAGAGTTTGCTCACACAGTTTAATCAATTCATGATACATCCACAACTGTTACAATAATACTGAAAATTAGAGATCCTCTAAGTTTGAATTCAGGTTGTGATTCAACAAGCAAAATGCAAAACTACGAGATATTGAATAGGTTGGTACATACAAAGCACAGAGCCCTTCCTTTCAACTCAAGTAATTTCTCTGAGTAAATGCTTGTTGACAAGGCCTCTGCAATGTTCTTCAGAGCACTATTTACAGCATCATGAGATCCTTCTTTCAAGAGTTTGTCAGACTCATGCATAAGGTTGGAAACTCTCTGCCAACAACAAATTTTTTCAATAAAAAATGATTCAGGAAATGGCAACCTTTTTTCTTTTTTTAGATGCCAAAGATAACCAAACACAATCAAAACAGACACAGAATCTACCATTAAGCTGCTTCCTTTATAAAATTTCTTAGATAAAAGAAAGCATAAATACCTTGAATATTATGCTCAAACACGTCATCAGAACAGTAGGTAAACAAAATACTGAATAACAATAATGTCCCACCTTTGCACTTTGTAGGCCATCAGCAGCTTCAATTATAACTCTCCTGTCTAAGCACACACTAGTCCCTGTTTCCAAGCATTTATGGTAACAATTAATTGCGTCTTCAACTTCACCCAATAGCAAATAACAACTACAATTTACAAAAAAATAAAATTCATTACAAGGTCTATCAACAGTTACACAAATTAAGAGAGAGAAAAAAGTAATTTAACATAATCTATATCTATATCTATATACTCATACAAGTGTGGATCATTGATGTGTTTTTCGATTGTAGAAAGACATAAATGTCCTCCTTAAATATATATATGCACATCTATATATATATATATATATATATATATATATATATATATATATATATATATATAGATGTGCATATATATATATTTATATATATATATATATATATATATATATATATACTTATAAAAGTGTGGATCATTGATATGTTTTCCGATTGTAGAAAGACACAAATGACTTCCTTAAAGATATATATATATGCACAATTCTAACAAATGCTAATAAATTATCATTTATATATTTAAAATTCTAACAAATGCTAATAAATTATCACTACGACATACATTGATGGTTGTAGAACAAAATTAATTATATGTTCAATAGTATGTTCAGATTTTTCATCCAAAAATCGTATCTTCTATATATATGATATAAAAACAAATTTTTGTTTAACTTTAATATCACTTCCCTCTTTATAGGGAAGTCATTTACGTGATTGAAGTGGAGGAGGCATGATTTCCTCCACTGCTCAATCTATTATTATTATTATTATTATTATTATTATATATATATATATATATATATATATATATATATATATATATATATATATTATCACAAAGATCACCATGAATTGGGGAGAAGATCTCATCTCCATCATAATTCAAAATTCGTTTCTCAAATATTTATATAAATATTTCAAAGAGAAAATAGTTGATATTAATAATTCAAAATTAAATATTTGAAATGTATATCCTTTTGTGATCTCTATCACAAATTATTGTTTGACAATTAATTCAAAATTAATTGATTGAGATGAGATAAAGGTACCTCAAAAGAAAAAAGAAAAAACATTTTTCTTCACGATTTTCCAAACAAATTGAAATTGAACAATGACTTAAAATTCAAAAAATTAAATTAGTAAATATATTATATCATAAGTGCTCGAAGTAAATAAGATATGACATGGGGAACTATGGACCTATAATTTCAAGCTCCAATAAAATTGATAATAAATTAAACTCTTTAATTTACATATATTAATTTTCTTAATTACAAAGTTATTCCACTATAAACTTGGAATTGCACTCTTGAAAAAATTGATATAAAATTACTCAACAAAAATGAATAGTACATTGATATAGTCACTACATGTGAATTAATCCTCCATAATTTTTCCATAATTAAAGCTAGGTAATTTCCTCTTAACCTCTTTAATTATATCTTTTTTCTTAAGTCTCATTGATTCTCTAATGAATAATATGTTTATGATCTAATCATAAATTGAGCGCTCTTATTATTCAAGTCTCGAATCAACACGTAAGGGAACCATTTATCTATATTTTTTACGAAGGAATGGATTTCGTCTTGTATATTAATATTCTCACCGTATTTATTTTATTGTATTTCTAATATACCAAGAACTTTGACACCATATAATTTGTATCATTACTCGATATGTCAAAAAACACAATATCATAAATAGGAGTTTATTAATTACTCAGAATTAAGATTCACTCATATATGATCATCATTGATTAATATTGAATTCTCTATGTGATACTGAAATTTATAGATATTCAAAATTAATCATGCTCCAATACTATATAATCAAATTATATAAAGTGTTTTCATAATAATCTCATTAATAATAATCCAGATAAGATCATTCTAAAATGAATCACGCTAACAATTTTAAATTAAAGATCTCAACTTTAATTTCCAACTGTAGACATATTTAGATCATTATATTTTAAATATTATCCTCATGTATATAACACTTGTATACAAATATTTAAAATCACATAATAATAATCTTGGGATTTGAGATATTTTTAAATCATTAAATAACATGCATACAAAAACAATATTGAAATATTTCTCACATTAATTAAAATCATTTGTTTTTGGGCACATATCCCAACAATCTCTCAGTTGCCTATAAACCAAATGAGACATGTTTTTGAGTCTCATCCCTTCAAGATGTTGTTCAAAACTTCGAGCAAACAATGTCTTAGTAAATGGATCAGCTACATTGTTCGCAGAAGCGATCTTGTAAAGGCCTGAAAATCCTTACTTTGAAAATTTACGGAAAATTAAAAATTTTTCTTTTTAAAAGAACTTAAATGGCATCATTCATAAAATCAACTGATGAATCAAGTTCAATGTTTAAAACATAGCAGCGGAAGAAAATAAATTTTGCCAACAATGGTAATTTAAAAAAAATATCCAACGACTGATAAAAATTGTTTGCGGAATAAAATAACAACTGCTACACTGAGGTCCTCGGGTGCCACTACTGCCGACCCAAGCTGGCTCACTGGTCCCCGCCCTCGGCCCTGGCCTCATCAGCACCTACAACAATCAAGTCTAGTGAGCCTAAAGACTCAGCATGCAAATATCGTAGGTAACGAGTAAAAACTGAAGTAAAGTGTGCATGGGATAAAATATCATGTCATGAGGCATGCTGAAAATAATCTGTGCTGAGCAATTATAATACGTGCATAACTGAACTGAAAATCACAGTAAAAATATTTGCTCCTTGGAGCCCTGCACTGAAATAACTGGTAAAATTTTCTGTTGAGATTATGGTCTACGCCTGTGGCCCCTGCACTAAGCTGAACTGATCGGTAACTGGCTACCGGGGAGTCTGAAACTGAACTGAGCTGGCCGGTCACTGGCGACCGGGTGGTACCAAACTGAACTGAGCGATCACTGGCGACCATATATAATAATACTCCCACATAGTGAATGAACCACAAGCCATATCGCATAAATCTCAAAAATAATCATTTTCTGTTTAATGCACGTAAAATAATTAACTGTCATAATGAAAAATCCTGTAATTTTACCAACTGGATTGGATTGGATCGTCCTTAGGCTCGCTGCAACCTAACTGTGCTATGAAAAATATGCAATAGCTTAAACATGACCAACTACGCAATTTACGTTCAAAAGATGCGACTATGATGCCTAATAACTTCGCATTTAATCATGACTCCGAACCAACCTGAACCGACACTGAACCGACATAAAGTCATGATTAAAATACGCTTAAAATACCAAAATAATGCACCTATAATGATGATGGTCGAAATCTAGGTGAAATGGAGGCCAAAACATGAAACGCTCTTTCGAGAGTCAATTTGGCACATCGCACCGTAAATTCTCGTACGAAATCAACAATGATCCGAATCACAAACGGTCGAAAACATGACCTTCCTAACTCAATGGGGCACTGTCCAGTCCAAGCCATAGGCTAAAAGCCAAACGAGAACTCGAACGAGCCACCGAACCGACACAGCAACTTGCTGTAAAATTCCAGCAACTGTACAATCGTGTATCTTGTGTTGTTTTCGAGACTACCAGCAATTGGGGCGTGAACCACCGACCAGAGACTCTTACCAACATCCCAAGGAGTGATTTGAACCATGGCTAAGGGCCCTAGGCCAGCCACAATCCGCGTCACACCAAAACTCAACCGAAACTCCAACCGAGAACCAACGTGCATGCGTGTGTAGTGTTTTGCCTTGATCGATGTCTTGCGTCGTTCCAGTGGCCATTTGATTGATCATGGCCCGATCTAGACATCTAGGAGCATGATATGAACCATGGCTAAGGGCCATAGGCCAACCAAGATCCATACCAAGCAACAAAAGAAACGAAACCATATGCTGAAAAATGGAAGGGGCCGAAGGGTTATAGGGGGTTGTTTTGATTAAAAACCGATGAGCCATGGACCAAGCCACCAAAAGGGCCACTTGGTCACATCTTAGACATGCTAGGGAAGTGATCTAACCATGGCTATAGGCCTTTGGGGCAGCCAAGATCAGATCCTTCCTCCTTGACAACCAAACTGAATTTTCGAACTCTAAAAGGGACACAAATGGTGTTGCTGTCATTTCTTGCTTTCCAGCGAGCATGGGGTGAAACCGATGGACAAATGTGGTCCTAATGCATCCTATTACATGTATATAAGTCGCCTTGGGAGCCTGGAGTCGATCCAATACCTGAAACTCACAAACCAAAAGAAACCGTGAAGCTTGCCAAGGAAAAATCGAAAATTCTGCATGTGTTGTTTCAAAATGTTTTGACATGTATCTCGGTTTTTGCTTGATAAAACATGATCATATACTGAAAAATAATTGATAATATGACTTGATTGAGGTTTGAAATAAATCTAGACATGCCTGGTTTCGTTTCGAAAGAAAACGAACGAAACGACGACGACGCGGCACGGAGGAGGTGGAGCGCTTCTCTTGTTTTCTTTACTCTCGATTTTCCTCCCTTGAATCCTACTGAATTCCCACGGTTTTTCTACTGAAAAATACTCTGAATTTCGTGAATGAGGGAGGGGAATGATGGTTAGGAGAGTGAGGGAGAGATCCAATAATAAAGGGGTTCAATGTATGACCAAGTCTCCCTTTTTTTTAATTTTGAATGGTTGTTTGATATCAAGTCTATGTTGGGTGTTTCTAGAATGGTGATGGCCGATTCTACATGCTCATCTAGACTAGGATAATGTTTTAACATTAATTAATTAAGGTTGATTACTAATTGAAAAGGTTAGCATGCTAAAAGATGACAAAGAATTGGTCAAATGATGAGTTGGCAAATGAATTATTTGATCAACAAAAAGGGGGGGTGGCCGAAATTTAACAATTAAAAGGGAAGGGAAAAATGTTATCTAGCTAGTAAATTTATAATCCTTAAAAGCCTCACTAATCCCTAATTAATTTAGTGAATTAACCCTTAATTATTGGAACTTAAATGAACTTATTTCTTAATCACCTCAAGTAATTAAATTAAATCCTCAAAACATCCTTTTTAACTTAAATGAACTTACTTGCTAGCTAAATTAACTTCTGGAAATATTTCTCGAATCTTAAATTCTATCTCAAAACTCCAACTCCAGTCCGGCCTCACTGAAATAACTGAAAAATCAAACTACTGCATGAAACAATAAAATAATTAACTTCAAAGAAATGCATTAAAATAATTGTGCAATGAAGTCAATTAAATTTAAAATACTAGAATTATGCATGGCTTATACGTAGACTGATGTACGGGTTCTACAGATCTTTTGAACTGATACATATCCTCTCTTGATAATGTCTCTTATCAAGTGAAACTTTCGCTCTATGTGCTTTCCTCTGCGGTGGTTCCTAGGTTCTTTGGCATTGGCCACCACTCCACTATTATCACAATAGATCTTGATTGGTTCATGCAGGTTTGGAACGACTTCCAGATATCGCAAGAAATCACGAAGCCAAAATGCCTCTTTTGCCGCTTCACAAGCTGCTACATACTCAGCCTGCATAGTTGAATCAGTAACACAAGTTTTCTTAACACTCTTCCATATAATGGAACCATTTCCTAAAGTGAACACTGCACCAGAAGTAGACTTTCTAGAGTCCTATCTGATTGGAAATTAGAATCTGTATATCCAGTAGAAATCAAATCCCCAATAGAATATACTAGCATATAGTTTCTAGTCTTTCTCAGATATTTGAGTATATGCTTCATTACTACCCAATGATCTAATCCTGGATTTGACTAATATCAACTAACCACTCCAACTGCAAAGCATATGTCGGGTCTTGTACACAACATTGCATACATGAGACTACCAACTGCCGATGCATAGGGAATCCGTCTCATCGTCTCTTTTTCTTGCGGTTTCTGGGACATTGCTCTTTTGAGAGATGAACTCAATTTCTGGAAGGCAAGTTTCTTTCTTGGAGTTTTGCATCACAAATCTGACAAGTACCTTGTCAATTTATGATGCTTGAGACAATGCCAAAAGTTTTTTTCTTCCGATCTCGAATAATCTTAATCCCAAGAATGTAACTTGCTTCTCCCAAATCTTTCATTTGTAATTTGCTCACTAGCCAATTATTTATGCTAGATAAAAGTTCCACATCATTCCCAATGAGCAAAATATCATCTACATAAAGAACTAATAAAACCACCTTCTGTCCTTTGATTTTCTTATATACACAAGGTTCACCTATGTTTTGATGAAAAACATAAGATTTTATAGCTTCATCAAATTTTATGTTCCATGATCTAGAAGCCTGCTTAAGTCCATAAATAGATCTTTGCAGCTGACAAACTTTCTGCTCTTGGCCTTTAACTACGAAACTTTCTGGTTTTACCATATGAATGGCTTCCTCAAGATGACCATTCAAGAAAGCCGTCTTAACGTTCATTTTTCCATATCTCATAATCATAATGAGCAGTAATGGATAAGAGAATCCAGATAGATTTTAACATGGCAACTGGAGAGAAAGTATCCTCATAGTCTACTCCTTCTTTTTGGGTATAACCCTTCGCCACTAATCTAGCCTTGAAAGTCTCGAATTTCCTATCGGGCCCTCTCTTTTTCTTGTAGACCCATTTGCTACCAATAGGCTTAATACCTTCAGGTTGATCTACCAGTATCCAGACCGAATTCAAGTACATAGACTCCATTTCGAGTTTCATGGTTTCTTGCCATTTTTCTTGATCAACGTCAACCATTGCCATATTATATTTCAATGGATCATCGCCACCTCCATCAGTGACTGCAACTTATGCTTCACCTATTTCACAATAGCGAATAGGCAATCTTATTTCCCTTTCACTATCTTGGTGGAGGCGGGGGTTTTGGACCTTGAGTATTGGTCTCCATCCTTTCTTGTTCAACAACTTTTGTTGGTATGAGGCTAATCTCATCAGCCAACAACTCTTCTAGAACTACTTTATTTCTGGGTTTGAAATCTGCAATATATTTATACTCAAGAAAAGTAGCATTTGTCGATAAAAACACTTTGTTTTTAGTAGCATTATAAAATAGACCTCCTATTGTCCCTTGGGATAGCCTACAAAAATACACACTTCTGAACGAGGTTCTAATTTTCCAGTCTTTCCCCTTAGCACATGTGCAGGACACCCCCACATGCAGAAGTGTCTCAAACTAGGTTTGTGACCATTCTACAACTCTAGGGGAGTTTTAGGGATTGACTTAGATGGAACGATATTCAAAATGTATAATGTTGTATCCAATGCATAACCCCAAAATGAGTTAAGCAGAGAAGAATAACTTAACATTGATCTCATCATGTCGAGCAAAGTTCGATTTCTTCTTTCGGCTACACCATTTTGTTGTGGTGTTCCAGGTGCCGTGAGCTGTGACAATATTTCATTTTCAATCAAGTGGTTCTTGAATTCATAATCCATGTATTCTCCTCCTCGATCTGATCGAAGAGTCTTGCTTGATTTTCGAGTTGATTTTCTACTTCAGCACGGAATTTTTTGAACTTTTCAAGATTTTCAGACTTTCTTTGCATTAAATATACATATCTGTATCTTGAATATTCATCAATGAAAGTGATGAAATATTCATAACCTCTCCTTGCTTTGATAATCAAAGGTCCATATACATCGGAATGTATAATATCTAGAGGTGTTTTACCTCTCTCACTTTTTGCCAAAAATTATCTTTTGGTCATCTTTCCTTCAAGGCAAGATTCACAGACTGGTAGAGTACTAAGTTTTAACTCTTTCAAAGGGCCATCCTTCACTAGTCTTTCTATCCTTTCTATATGAATATGACCAAGCCTTAAATGCCACAAATATGTATCATTATTTCATCAGAAAATTTTCATCTCTTAGGGGTTGGTTCAGCGACTTTGAACATTCCAATTTGAAGTAAATTATGTGAAATTGGCTTAATAAAAAAATAGATCATTCTCAACATAACCAGAACAAATATTCTTATCATTCTTATTAATTGAAACATAATCAATATCAAAATAAACATAAATAAATTGTTCATGCAACTTCGAAACTGAAATCAAATTGCGTTGGAAACCAGGAATAGAATAAACATTGTTCAAAATCAAATATTTATTATTCTTAAATGACAGTCGCATTGTCCCAACTTCCATTGCTGATAATCTTTCCCCGTTGCCTACTCTCATCATGAAAGCTCCCTCTTCAAGATCCTTGGACGACTCCAGCATCTGCAAAGAAACACAAACATGGTTAGATGCTCTTGAATCATTATCCAGCTTGAGAAATCATTCTCAACAAAGCATGTTTCCATGACTAGTAAATCTAATTTACCTTGTTTCTTCTTCTTTTTTCAACTCATCAAGGTACTTCTTACAGTTTCTTTTCCAATGGCCATCTACGTTCCAATGGAAACATTTTCCCTTTGGTTTGGGTTCTGCACCCTTCCAATTCTTCATTTGGATCTTTTTCTTGCCCTTAAAATTTCCCACATTTTTCTTCTTTTTATTCTTAGAAGAAGAAGCCATTCGCAAAGCCACATTAGGTTCAGCAACATTTGCCTTGCCATTGTTATCATCTATTAGATATTCATACCTTTGTAGCTCATTTAGGAGTTCTGTCATATTATGTGCCCTATGATTCATAACATAGTTTGTCCTGAATTGGAGAAAAGCAGGAGAAAGTGTCTCTAGGATCATGCCAACTTGAGTTTTTTCATCAATGTTCGCACCATTGATATCAGCATCCTTGAAATGATTAATCATTTTCAGCACATGCTCATGAACTAAAGAACCGTTCTTCATCTTGCTCATAACTGCTTTCACAGCTTCATAGCGTGCTTGTTCAGATGGACGTCTAAATATTTGTTGTAGAGATTCCATAATCTCTTTAACAGTCTCAAAGGCTTCATGCTTAGCACTAAGCACTTCTTTCATTGATGATAACAGGTAGCAGCGTGCCTTGTTGTTTGCAACAATCCAATTTTTATATCCTTGCGACACAGTCCTTGAAGCATTAGCTGGACGCACTGGAGGACAATCCTCCTTGAGGAAAAAATGGTAACTTTCATTGATCAAGAGGATATTCATGTTGCTTTTCCATTTAGAAAAATTTTCAGCAGTCAAAATTTGTGATGCAAGAAGAAGAAGAATAGGATTTGACATATTTTTTGAAAAATGAGACGAACTGACGTGTGGACGTCACCAATCACTGTAATTCTTCCATGCTTACTCTCTCGAACCAACGAACTGACGTGTGGGCGTCACCAAAAACCTTTTCGTATGTTTTGTAATAGCCAAGCCTGGTGTACGGTACGGTTTAAGATTTCGTATGTTTTTAGACTAATTGGTTGAGTTTAGTATAGTTTTGATATTAAGAGTTGTGATTATGGGTTATAGTATTGTTGGTTATAATTGTTTTGTGGCATTGTTGTTATTAGTTGATGGTAGTTGTATTGTATCAGTGTTTCGATTCGATTTTAGTTGCAAAAGAGTTTGTTTTGGCCGAGACCAGACCGCACCCGCAGTATTTTGAGCAGCGCACCCGCGGTCTTTATTGCAGCATTTTTGATGGATTGCCGAACAGACACCGCACCCGCGGTGTAATGGTTACCACACCCGCGGTGGAGGTACCACACCCGCGGTCGTCATTTTCAGGTTTCTGGTTGTGTTGCCGAGGGCACACCGCACCCGCGGTGCATGTTGGAGCGCACCCGCGGTGCATGAATAGTGAAAGCGTGTTTTTCGGTTTTAAGTGTTATAATGCAAGAGTTGGTCTCATTTTTCTCATTTCTTTCCCCCTTTTCTCGAATTTCTCTCCTTGGAGCTAGGGTTTCCTCATTTCCTTTCAATTCCTTTCTTTGATTCAAGCCTCTTGGTGGATTATTGTTGAGAGAACTAAGTTATTATTGGTTCAAGGAGCTAAGGTAAGCATTTTGGTTTAGTTATTCTTGATTTTGGTATGAGAGATGATATGGGTTTGTGGATTGTGTTGGTTTTATGGCTTCTATGGTATTGTTGTTGGATTATTGAGATGTTGATGGTGTAATTTATGGTTTATTGTTGTAGGTGGTGAACCAAGAGTTTAGATTCAAGTGTTCTATTGGTTGTAAGTGGAATTTCATTCTTTGTGCTCACATGATGATATATGTATTGTATTTCAATGGTTTTAATGTGCTATTCCCTTCATTTGATCATGATTATTATTTGATACACTTGTTATATATATTGGAGGCATTTTATGTCTCAATTGTGTTAAAAGGAATACAAGAGATTAGAGTCTTCAAAGTGTTTGATAAAACGCCAAAGAGATAGCTCAAATGATTTATGGATTGATAGATACATAATCAGAGATTGCATGCAATTAGTTGATCAACGACCATAGGCTTATATTGTAGGGACCCGGACGCTGATCATCTTCTTAATCTTCTTGGGATTTAATTATCAGTTCTGATAAATAGGGTCTAAAAATTTTTCTTTTTAAAATGTAAATGCGGAAGGTAATGGAATCTAAATAATATACATCTCAGTATAAAATACATTTCAATATAAAAGTACAATACTGTACAATCTAAGTCTAAGGTTCGATTACTAAGTTCAAGTAATAAACCAAATCTACAGTAAGTCCGGAATCACCACGCTAACTCTTCTTCTCTCCTCATCCTCTTGACCCCGATCCAGCCCCACCTGTTGTCATGCACACATACAAAACAAAACAACAGCCGGATAACTCCGGTGAGAATAAATCCCAGTATAAAACATGGTAAGCATGTATAGAAACAATCTAAATCTTAAAACATGCTATCATGATCATATTCAAAAGTAATAGATTTCATTATCTATGAAATCTAATCAAAATAAGCATGCAACTCCATTCAGATAAACATGCAATTTAAATCAAATCATATAAACATGCTGTCATAACTGAAAGCAATACACATGGGTTTCATAGTCTATGAAACCATATCCATAAACACATGCAGTTCTAGTCAAATCATGTCTAGACTCGACTCAACTATAACTCTAGGGATCCCGATGTGAATAAGACGATCTATCACCTACCATCCCAATCGAGGTGACAGTACGTCTTATTCCTAGACTTCGGCCTGATCTGTATCCACATCTACAATAGGAGAATGATCTTCCCCTAAGCTATGATATCACCGAACATCTAGAAGTTTGACGGATCTGTCAAGACTCCCTATCTTAAATGCAATACATATAAATCTATAAACAAAGCAGTAGCATATCAGCATATAAACAAAGCATATTCATATCAGAATATAACATTAATCTAGTATGTGATTTTGTTGGGAAACTCAAATAGGATCTTATTTGAGTTATGTCTTTCCATATATCACATGAATTATACCTTTGTCGTCCCGGTCTGACGATGACAATGATCTGTATTCAAATCTGTCCATATCAATCTGAAATGACAATATCGAATACGCTGTGTCAGTGAATAATTTAATACACAATCTGTTCTGATCAATACTCAACTCAGTACATAATCTGATCAATATCTGAACACGACACAATTCAATTCATATCATCGACATCACTATATAATCGAAATCATATCTGAATCTGATCAATCTAAATCACTACTGAATCTGATCAATATCAATCTACTAATGTTTCGACGGCATAGCAATACAATCTGAATAACCCCGTCAATCTGAACATCACAAATATAATTCTAGAACCCGTAATCTGTGTCAATACAATTCATAATCTGAATATTAACGCAATTCTGATATAGAATCTCAGTCAATATCTTTCAAAAATCATAACAATTACAGAAACAGTCTGTTCTTTAATCTGACTTCAATTTTATAATGTCTACGGTAGCAGAAACATCATATCTGAATCACATGCAATTCTAGCAACATCATATTTCCAAAACATCTCAAAACGTAATAAAACTTACGTCCTTGTGTAGCTCGTGTCGAGAGGAACACAATACTACGTTCGGATTTGAATTCTGATAGACGGATATTTCACAATCGCAAGTCTAAAAGGCGTAAGGATTTTTCTCTCAAAAATATCGCCCCTTTTCTGAATTTCTGATGAATTTACGTGTCATCCCCATATATATATTGCATGCAAAATCTGGCAACGTGGCTTCATTATTCATGCTCCACGCATGACCGCAGGTGCGGTCATGACATGCACCGCGGGTGCGGTCGTGCAATGCCTATCCTGGCATTTCTCGAAAGCTCAGACCGCGGGTGCGGTCCTTCCAATACCGCGGGTGCGGTGTCGGCACCGCGGGTGCGCTCTGACTAGCACCGCGGGTGCGGTCTTGCCATTTCCAAAAACACCAACTTTCTGCCACTCAACCGCGGGTGCGGTCTTGTCTGGCACCGCGGGTGCGGTGTGGCTTCGGCCTTTCTTGCAAAAATCCATCATTGCATGACCGCGGGTGCACTCCTGTTCTGAGCGCGGGTGCGGTCTTGCAAACCCTATTTTCTCATGTCTTTTCTTCCCTCATTGCCTGTCATGCATTCCCATATCTTCCGAGTCTCATATTAATGAAGATTAATAATCTTGGTTTATCAATTCTATAATTCCTGGGCATTACATATATCCCTCAGAGTTATCGATTTATATCGATGGGATATAGGTAAGAGACAGAGATACTATATAGATATCAATCCAACAGAGAAAAGACAAATACCATCTTATTGTTATATTGCTATGTTATTCATGTTTTAGAGTCGATGGTATTTAATGTTTTCAAAGTCATGATTTTCAGAGTATGCTATGTATCATTGCTATGTAAGAGTTCCACTTGCTGAGTTTTATACTCATTTCAGTTATTTCATGTGATGCAGATAAGAGCGACGGACCGGGACGTTGA
Organism: Primulina eburnea; assembly: GCF_022965805.1. Classification (NCBI taxonomy): domain Eukaryota; kingdom Viridiplantae; phylum Streptophyta; class Magnoliopsida; order Lamiales; family Gesneriaceae; genus Primulina; species Primulina eburnea. Next base: position 37,266,475 of record NC_133108.1, on the reverse strand, counting down.
TTGTGGGCCGGAGTCATATGCATACCAAAGATGGAAGGAAGAAGATATTTTGATGACATTTTGGACATGATCATAAGAATGATATTTTGCTTTTTGATGTATCATTTTATTGATCATGTGTATACTTTTGATTATTTATGAAATGCATTTTGAATTCTTGTTCCATTTTAAGGAAAAATTTTAATTTCTGTTGCTATTTTATTAAAACCGGTCAGAGGTGTCACATGTTTCTATATTGCTCTTTTTTTTTTCCCTCTGACCGGTACACTGATATATTTCTCTATTTATAAATCTCATTGAGAAAAATCAAGAAAAATATATCATGGTGTACATTTTTCTCAATTTGTTAAGATTTTTCATCCCAAAATCATATCTTTTCAACAAGTTTTTGTTTAAATTTAATATCTCTTCCCTCTTTCTAGGGAAGTGATTTACGTGATTGAAGTGGAGGAAGTGTGGGCGTCACCAAAAACCTTTTCGTATGTTTCTATATTGCTCATTTCCTTTTTTTCCCTCTGACCGGTACACTGATATATTTCTCTATTTATAAATCTCATTGATAAAAATCAAGAAAAATATATCATTCTGTACATTTTTCTCAATTTGTTAATATTTTTCATCTCAAAATCATATCTTTTCTATATATATGATATAAAACAAGTTTTTGTTTAAATTTAATATCACTTCCCTCTTTTTAGGGAAGTGATTTACGTGATTGAAGTGGAAGAATCATGATCTACTCCACTACTCAATCTATTATTATATTATATATAACATTCCGTATCCTTTTATATATATATATATAGTATAACAAGGATCACCATGAATAGTTGAGAAGATCTCATCTCCATCATAATTCAGAATTAGTTTCTCAAATATTTATCTAATAAATATTTCAAAGAGAAAATAATTGATATTAATAATTCAAAATTAAATATTTGGAATGTATATCCTTTTGTGATCTCTATCACAAATTATTGTTTGAAAATTAATTCAAAATTAATTGATTGAGATGAGATAAAGGTATCACAAAAGAAAAAAACATTTTTTTTTACGATTTTCCAAAAAAAATTGAAATTGAGCAATGACTTAAAATTCAAAAATTATAGGTTAGTAAATCTATTATATATCATAAGTGTTCGAAGTAAATCGGAGATGACATGGGAAAACTTGGAATTGCACTCTTGAAAAAATAGATATAAAATTACTCAACAAAAATGAATAGTCCGTTGATATAGTCACTTGAAAAAATGATAGTGACTATATCAACGGACTATATCAACGTTGAAAAAATAGATATAAATTTACTCAACAAAAATGAATAGTCCATAATTAAAGCTAGGTATTTTTCGCCTAACCTCTTTAATTATATCTTTTTCCTTAACTCTCTTTGATTCTCTAATGAATAATATGTTTATGATCTAATCATAAATTTAGCGCTCTTATTATTCAAGTCCGGAATCAACACTTAAATAAACATGCATATCCTCATGTATATAACACTTATACAAATATTAAATTAAAGATCCCCCAACTTTAATTTCTAATGGCGGACATATTTAGATCATTATATTTTAAATAATATCCTCATGTATATAACACTTATACAAATATTTAAAACACATAATAATAATCTTGGGATTTCAGATATTTATAAATCATCAAATTAACATGCATGCAAAAACAATATTAAAATATTTCTCACATTAATTAAATTATTTGATTTTGGGACAAATACCAACAGGTTGATAGTAGAAAGTGGTCAATAGTAGAAAGTACATACCAACACACATAAGTGTACAACTATGTGCGGGTTATGGCAAAGCTAAAGAAGAAAATTTTTGAACAACACATGCATCAACCTACTCGAGCATGGGTTGAAAATCCTGAAATATATGTAGAATCACGAAAATTAAAGAAAAATCCAAATTTTGAATCGTATCGGTTCCAAGCTCGATTTTCATGATTTCAAACATAGAAGGACTATTTTTTTTTTTTTTTTTGTATTTTTAAAGGCTTTTCAAGGGAAGTATCAAATATTGAAACCCAAATTCATGGAAAAGAGACTTTTGACGCTATACATTGGAATCGAAACCAGCCCAAACCAATTAGAAAGTGGTTTGGGTTGGTTCTTTAAAAATGAACCGGGACCGGAAAGATTTTCCACGCGTAATCTAAACCGGAACCGTAGCGGGTACCGGTTTACTTTTTAAAAAAATTAAAAAAATGTTACAAGTTGTTCCACATATATATCTTGGGCCCAACGAGTCTAACAGCTCTTTGGCCAAATCTGCAGAATTAAATTGCAGATTGGCCCCCAAATTGTAATTTATTTTAGTTACATATTAGTCTTTTTTTTATTATTATAAATAGATATTCATTTGTTACAAATTCTATCATTCTCTCAACTTCAATTATCTTATTTCTAAATTCTAACTTCTAACAATTATTGTAATTTTGTATGGTTTAATTCAATTATTTCAATTCAATGGTCTCACCAACTTTATTTATCATTTTTCCGCCATATAATTTATTTTGTTTGTATTCTAAATAATTTACTATTTTTCTTGATGGCCTCTTATTCAAGCCATTGTGGTGGTGCTCGTAGAAGTGGTGCTAATGTTAACATGATTATATATGGAATTTCAAGAAAATTTGAACTTCGAGAATTATTTTGGTGACGATTTTGATGGCAGAAATGGAGAGGAACATTTGGCTGGCGTCGTCGGGGGCATTGGAGATTTAATTGGTTCAACTGGGACAACCACCACGACTGAGAGTAGGGCGTCTAGACGTACAAAACAAAGAAAAATTTGGGATCACTCTGAAATCCACAAAAACAAGGTATCAATGATTTTGTTGCAATTTGTGAAGTATGTAAAACTTCTTTTGAATATATAACAGGTGGTTCCAATTGTAACACCAGAACGTTCAGAAAACACTTGATTAGAAAACATTATTTTGATGAAGAAAATTTACAACCATGTGATAGAGGACCAACTTAACAACAAATTAATCCTAGGACTATATCAAATTTTGTAATAACCGCTAAATTTTCTTGTAGAGCTCTTGTTAGATTTGTAATTAGATATGAACTACATTTTATTTATTTGTGAATATGATGATTTTATCAAACTTATCACCACTATCCAACCAGGTTTTCTTAATGTTTCTAGTTATACACTTGACAATATTTTGAAACTTATACATAATATAAAAATATTAGTTGACCCTCTTTCAAAAATTAAGTGCATAGTTAGTTTGACAACTAATGTTAATTTAGTGTTTAAAATTAATCTTATCTTGTCATTACATGTCATTAAATTTTTATATATGGTGTTTGCAAAAAAAGAATTTTAGCACTGGAATATTTCGATGAAACTCACACTAGTTACACAATTGCTAGATATATCATAAATATTTGTAGATAACATCATGTTGAGAATATAATTATGTCCTTACCTTAGACAATGCATCAAACAATAATATTGCGATAAGAAAATTAAATATCATTATCAAACCAAAGTTAAATGGTGAATTATTTCATGATAGATGTGCATGTCATATAATTAACTTATGTATTAAAGACGGTTTCTCTGATAATAGTTGCAATTCGGCAGAAAAATTCAAATCTTGTGGTAAATTGATGCGTCAAGAAAGATATGATAAAGAATTTAAACATTTATGTGAAAATAATCGTGTTAAACATAAAATGTTTCTTACTATCATTAAAAGTCAGTTGGAATTCTCTTTATCATTTGTTTAATACAATATTATCATATAAAAATTTGCTCCATCCGTTTTATAATTTCATTGTTGCGTCTTCTTTTCAAGTTGAAGAAATTGATTGAGATCTTATTACTAAATGTATTGCTTTATTAGAAATATTTTAAGCTACAACTCAAAATTTTATGGTGTTATTATCCTATCACTCCCCTTTTCGTTATTTTTATTTTGAATATGTTCTATAAATTTTTTTGAATATAGAGATTTTATTACAATTTTATTAAGCATGGAAGAGAAATTAAAAAATATTCGAAGGTAATCCCCATGTACTGATGTACTTGTCTAGCAATTTTATTAGACCCAAGTCAAAATCAGCGGTCATTAGAATTTTTTTTAAAAATATTATGGTATATTTAGTATTAACGATTCAAGCGATGCAATCCCTTCATAAAAATGTTTGAATTGTATTCAAAAGTCATCATGGTGGACATGACTGAGCGGCTACCTGAGCGTTTGTCTCCTGCAACAAGAGATGCTTTGGTCAGAGTAAATATGGAAGCTCTTGTTACCGGCGACAACGTTGTGCTGACTGAAGGCTTTGGAGTTACAAATGACACAACCATTAGGATTTCATGTGCAGGTGATTTCACCGACATGGAGGCAAAGTTGCATGATGCCCAAGAATATGAAGATTTAGATGATAAAAATTCTGGACCGTATGCTTCTTTTGAAGTCATTCCAGAAGTTGGTAAAACCAATGTAAAGGCAATGAGAATGTTGAGCCGCATGTGACCCCACCTGGAGATTCTTGTGAAGCAACATATATGGAGGCTTCTCCCACAGCTGACGAAGTTACAAGGGCTGGAGGATTTAGAGCTACAGATGATATCAGTAGTTTCCTTCCAGTTGCAAGTGATTTCACTGATTTTGAGGCCCATATTCGTGATGTTGAAGACTATGAAGATTTAGAGAAAGATACTGCTCGGCCTGGTCTTGGCTGGACTAATGATTCAACATGAATATTTTGCAATCACAAGTTTATGCTGAATAACTTGTTGTTTGTGATAGATACTGCTTCATTCTACTTAAAAGTCCTTTTTAAATGTTCAAGTGATCTGTCTGTCAATGATTTCTGATTTCCTTTATGGACTTGCAGCTGATTCTGCCCTACTTTTGAGAACAATGCGTTTTATCTTTGTAATAGCTCTTTAAACATTAACTATAATCTAATTTAATATACTCTATAGTAAGATTAAGGAAGCATAAAAGCGAATTTTTGCTTTTATCTCTGAGATCAGTAGTTAATATAAGTGGGAAATGCAAATATGTTGAGCCGTAACTGAGATTGAGAATTTGAAGTTCTACGTCATTTACATTTATGAAGCTTTATCAACGTGCCTTGAGCTATAACACAAACTGATGCATCTTTAAGGTTGCTGTTGGTCAAAGGAATGTACTCTTTGAAAGATTCCTTGTCCAGGAGCTAAAATTGCGAGGGGATCATAAGTCAATTTCCTTCTGAAGAATGCTTCCCAGTGAATGCCAAAGTGAGCTTTCCACTCTTCTTGAGAGCTATAATGAGGCAAGTACTGTTTGATACCAAGATCTGACTTTTCACAAAATTTTAGAATTTTGTTGTTTTGGGACAAAATGTGGTCTAGACCGTCTTTTCCGGTGGAAGATGGTCTTGCCGAAGATAGGAATGCGACTAGGTAGAAAACATCTTCCTCGGGTGTAATTAAAGATGTTTCCTTTTCCCACCTGCGAGAATGAAAATGCTCCAAATCAAAGAACATATTTTGGAACAAGATGTGATTTTAGTGAAATTATGATCTCTTTTTGATTTGTTACTAGAAAGTGGTGATTGTAATCTAATTAGCATAAGTTGGAAGAATTTTAGCCCTTAGGCTATTGTGTCTGGTATTGTGCAAGCCTTTATAACGTAGCCTCGAAAATATTGTGTTGTTTTTACGTTTTCTCTTCACTTCTAATATTTAAAATTCATTTTAGAGGTTTATGTGTTCTAAGATTGGTACCTCGATTTGTCTATTGGATAGATCAGTACAGGGCCGTTGCTGGTGTCATTAATGATGTTCCCGAAAACTTCTTGCGCGAAGATATGAATCTTGCTTCTTGGAATGAGAAGATTTAGCCATGGGTGCGGTATTTCCCACAAACCCTTTTCTTGGAGTTTTATTTCAGACACATGAACTCTGTCTAGAAAATCTACATAAGAAACTTCTGACAGGAAGAGAGTGGAAGGGATGTTACTTAACCCCGATAAAAGGGTATCAATATCCTGCATTTTGAAGAACAGTAGAGAAGACTAAGCAACTTTTGACCATATTTTAAGTTGTACTGAATATGAAATAAAGTTTCTTGCCTTATCGATATGATCTGTCTCATCCGGATTAAAGTATTTTGCAACTTCAAGGCAAAATAGAATTTTACCATCGGAAATGAACTGGTTGGCCTGGACTGGATCTTTGGGATTGAAAGATGATCTCCAGTTATTTAGTAAACCAGTTCTATTTATAATGACAAATCCTTCTATATAATCAAAAGATCCTTCAGCAGATATTAAAAGCTCCTGGTCGTGGGTGAATAAAGTAAAGTCCGAATAAAGTGCCCTGATCCATTTAACCTATGAGAAGAGGTATTTTTTAAATTACGAAATGATGGCTATAAAATGTATTGTGACTTTTGCAATGACCTTTATGCATAGTACCATTTTGGGTGCTGGCTCAAGGGCGATTCTGGCTTTGGTGATGATACCGAATTGTCCAAGTCCTCCAAGTACAGCATGGAAGAGGTCGGTATTATTATTTTTTGAACAAGTTACCACTTCTCCCCTGCCTACATAAAATGAGTAAGATGAGCACCTTTTATTTTTTTCGCCCGCATTAATACATTTAGTTGTCAAAATACTCTTGCGCATAAACCATAAATTTGTTTGTATCACTTTTATATCACCAGAAATGGTGCATTGCATGTATAGCTCCAACCTGTGACTACTTCTAGTTGGTAGACATTGTTGATCTGTGGTCCGTGCCGAAATGCTTGCCCACTGATTCCAGCATTTGATAAAGTGCCCCCAACTGTGAGATGAAGATAATCAGTCCATGATTTTGGAGCCAATCCTTTTTCAAGACTAGCATGGAGGATGCTAATCCAAAGTTGTCCAGCTGATACATCGACATAGGGACATTTTCCAATGTGAAAACTTATTTCTGGCATCTGTAGAGATTCCATGTTAATAACAACACCACCATATGCCTGTGCTTGGCCTTCCAGGGAGTGACCACGTCCTCTAGCTGCAACTGTAAGTTGTGAACTTTTATCCATACAAAAAATATATTTAATGATAGAGGAAATATCGGAAATGGATTTTGGATATAAAACTGCTGATGGCATTAGATGGTATCTATTGCCAAAGTCCTTGGCTGCATGATCGATGTTCTCAAAACTTAAGTGCCCATCAAATGTCAGGATTCCTATTGTAGATTGCATGATCGATGGGACCAAGTGTGGAGACTCAGTAGTGGAAACAAAGTTGTGGTTAGAAAAAGGGTGCTCTCTATGGATTGCGAAGCCATGCAAGAAAAATAGTAGAACTCTGAAGACTAGAACTTTTTGTTTGAAGCTGTTATGATATTTAGAGTAAACATGTCTCATAGTTCTACAAATTGAAGGGGAATGAAGAGAATATTATATTTTGAATAATAAACTAAGAAGTGAACAATATGGAAGAGACTTTAAAGAGTGGTTTAAGCAGTTAAGAAATGCTTTGAAGTGGATATGGTAGAATATTGTTTAGGAATGAGCGCTTGAGGATTTCTCTTAGCCATCCTTAATTTCTTAATGGAGATGTATATATAGAAGAAAAAGGAGACCTACCACTTTACAGGATCAGCTTTGATTTTATACTATGCTACACCTAGTATTAAACCGAAGCAAATTCATTTCAGTTGGGTCATGTGCGACATGCGTGAGCAGATACGGATCCAGAAATTTGAGATACGAAAAGAGATGAGAAGATGGGATATGAGGTGAGTTACAATTGAATCTTCGGGGGAAAAATATGCACATATACTTTTTTAGCTTTCTTGAGTAAACAGATTGGTACCATTATACCCCAGTAGTAAGTCCATTGTTTCAGTACTTTCTAACTTCAATTTGGCCAAATACGATTCTGCATTCTTTTGTACGATAAATGTACTATATTCTCAAGGTACTTGCCTTTTTTACTATGGATTCAATGAGTTCCATTCACCTCCAATTTCTACCCTCCATTGATTGTACAAACTGATGTCATACTCCATGAAAAACTCAGGTTCGCTGGAGATCGAAAACTTAAGACGGCCCCTACTGGATGCCTCAGAGTCATCACTGAAACAGAAAGTGAGAATCCTGTTTTAGCTTTTTGCCTCTTCTGCGATGTAAGTTTTTGGCCAAATATGCCTAGTATTCTTTTTTCTTTAGCTTTTTCTTGAAAAAGTAAAGGCCCGAATACTCTGCACTTTAAACACAAAAAAGTCCATGTTTGATCATATTTTATTAGTCCAGTTGCTTAAAACTCCATCAAGCATATTGTTTACTTACTTTTTCTTTGACCGGAAAAATTGTTGTTTGACTTTGATAGTTATTCAGATTAGAAGAATTGTATCATTTGCATGGTTTGATATTGTGTTATATGTTTGGATAGAAAACTATACAAGGCATATCTGGTGGCACTGTTTTATCATCAAGTAACCTTCCTATGCGTGCAATGTAAAACGTCTAAGCTCTTGTAAATAAAGTTGAATGCTTATGTCTCTGAGTTTATTTAAAAAAGTCCCCAGTTTTAACTCAAGAACCAAGATAACCCTGGTTTTAACTCAGTATTGTTTTATGATTTAGTTACACTAATTTTTAGCATTTGGCTTGAGATCCGAGGAAGACGCAACCATATGACTTTTTGTGCGATGACATTCAATATTTACACGACTTCTACATAATTTCTCTCATTTAGTGTTGTACTTGAGAATCGAAAACTATGTATAAAAACTGTGGTTTTGTATGCAGTTGCGGTTCAAGATTTACTAAACATCAATGGAGTTTTACTTTTGTGTGTAGTCTGTTTTAAGCGTTATAAGGTCGAATCAGGTAAAAGTGATAGCCCTCTCTGCTTTCGACATCTGTTTGACAATGCTGAAGTGGGGCCTGGTTGTATATCAGGGGGATAGGACACATGATCAAATGTAAAGTTGTGGATGTGAAGATCACAATATGAATGTGGGTAACACCGAAAAAAAGGACTTAGTTATCCTTAATTTTGGCTTTTGCATGGTTGGATTCCAGCACCAGAACCAAGTTTTTTCATGCTTTCTCCCATGGTGTGGATGATCCCTTCAAGCCTTCTTTGCTTTATAGTTTTTTCCATTGTCACAAGTTTGGTTACGACATAAATTTGTTTCTGACAACAATTATATTTATTTGTCATATGCATGTTTCATCCCAACGTTTAATGACATCCGGGCATGCATTGCATGCTTACATAATTACGTCTAAGTATTAAAATTTAATGTGCAACTTTTTATTTCTTTGTAAAACACGTGCAATATTTTGTTGGTGAATAATCGGAAAGGTAAATCTATCTCGTCATTCTTAAGGTAATGTGTAACTATCTAAGTACCAAAGTTTCTCCACTTAAATTGGACTGGTTATGCAGTTATGCTACACATTTTGATACATGGTCACATTTAAATAACGTGAGAATTTCACATTTTAAAGTATTTTTTCCAGCAATATGTAGCGATATACTCGATTGTGGAAAAGTTTTAAAATGAGATGGACCGGTCCCAAATTATACAAACATTTGAGAATATAGAGAGGCACACGTGTTTCTGAAATATGAGCTGTACCTACTTTTTGGACACAAACTGAATATGTGGCGGAGGACATTGTTGATTTATCGGTTTTCTTGTGTTCAAAATATAGCAGAAGCTTATTTTTTTTTTAAATTTTGACATTCAAAATATTATCTTGGACACTCGTATGGTTTAAATTAAAAAAAACATTCATAGGAAGTTTATAATTTACCTACTAAATCACTCGGCACCAACTACTTCAATGTTAGCGGATGTAGATTTTGTTGAATTCTATACAAACTTTTGAGTGCAATTTAGAAGAAAAACAAGTAATCCAGTCGTAGACTGGATTAAGAGATTGAGGAAAGAAGATTTTGAAGAAGATATTTTCACATCGGAGAACAAAAATTGAGAGGCGGCTCAAAACCTTGAAAAATAGGAGTGGCCGAATTTTTCGAGAGAAGGGAGTGCAATTTTCAAAAATTGCAAAGAAGAGAATAGAGGTTAGTGGAGGCTAGCATTGCTTAAAACAAAAGCCTTAACATAATTACCTTAATTGTAGCTTTATGTTCCATAATTAACATTAAATGGTTTGATTAAATAATTGGACTAGCCTAACTAGCTTAATTAATTATATCAAAGTTCATTAAGAACTTTAATTATTTAGTATGTTTCCAAGCCCATTAAACATACTTCCAACTACATTAAATTTAATATTTAATAAACTCAACTTGTGAGTTTAATAATTTAAATTATCAAATTTTATAAATTCAATTCCTTGAATTTATTCTTTCCGAATTTTAAATATCATAAATTCAACTTCTTGAATTTACTATCTCATAAATTCAACTCATTGAATTTATTATCTCAAAGTTGAATTATCATAAATTCAACTCCTTGAATTTACTATATCATAATTTTATATAAATTCAACTCCTTGAATTTATTCTCTCAAAATTTAATTATCATAAATTAAACTCCTTGAATTTACTAAATCATAATTTTATATAAATTCAACTCCTTCAATTCATTATCTCAAAATTTAATTATCTTAAATTCAACTCCTTGAATTTATTCTCTCAACGGGAACAAAATGATTCACTACTTGTGTGACCCTCAATTGTTCAGAGATACAGCTAGTCGTGTGTTCACAACTCACTGTGATTCAGAATATTCTCCTTTATTCAGGCTTATCTTAATTTATCTAATTCCATGCACCAACATTTGATCATAAGAATGTCAGAAATCATTTTCTGATAAAACCCATTGAATAATAGTAAGAGCGTATAGTAACATCGCCCCCATGATTCCCTAGGTATCGCTGATAGTATCTGCAGGAACCAGTCGGTTATTATTAACGTACATTACAGTCTCTTCATCTCATATATCCCGATCAAATATGCAACTATTGGTTCATCGAGGCTTTCATATTAAATTCGATAGCTGTGTGATACAATCATGAAATATTCACAGTGTCATCGTATGCACAACTAGAGAACTTTTTCTCTAATGTACATCTCACACTCTAGCCAGAGACTTCATGCACTAGTATCTCGTTATATCACATAGGATATCCACACTCATAGGTGAGTGGTGAATCCCCGACTACAATGTATTGACTCCTACACTTTTCGCAATTGCACTCAACCTCGCCACAATGTGACCCCCGCGGAGTCGGTAAACGAGTCAAAGCATAATCTTAGTATGTAGAGTCTCAGTGTTGTCTCGGGTCGTAAGGACTAGTCATGTATAATCACAACCACATATTTTTTTCTCGATAAATGATAACCACTCGGAAAGTCCGATGGATGGTTGTTCGGTACAATCATCTTAGAATTACTCATCTGCATGATTGGACATCTTTATGCACCTACCATGAAACACCGTACACATCACAGATGCTAGTCTCAAGCTCAAGCGGTTTTTATCCTTATTTTAGACGACTGAATAATCGACTAGGAACAAATTTAGAATATACAGTGTTTACAAATAAGTTTCAAGATCGATTACGATTCATTTGTATTAAAGTATAATCAATGACTTTATCTATACTGATTGCATGTGTATACAGATAAAGTAAAATGAAATAACAAAAAGTTAAATTATATTAAAATAAAGATCGTTTATTTCATTCGAGTCAATAAATTCTCTAGCCAGCCGTTGACTTGCAGGACATCTACTTTAACAGACATATGCCTATAGCCTAAGATAAGCCTGAGCAAATGCAGATGTTTAATAAAGTTCAATGCAGCATGCCACCATGTTGTGTCGAAAAATTTAGTTTATTTTAAACAAAAGGATTATATATAATTTGGTAGAATTAAATTCGATAAGATATGATTTGTTTCTAATTTGTTGGGAATAAAAAGGTTTATTATTATTATTACAAAAGTGAAAAGTCATTTCACACGGTTTTCTCTCCCGTCTCCTTCTGAGGGGTTTTTCAGCCTCTTTCTTGAAGGCCTCGGTGAAAGTAGATCTCCTGCCTTAGCGTAGGTTTCTTCTCCTCGGCTTGGTGCTAAGGAGTATCCTTTGTCATGGATCCGGAGGAAATTGCAAGGAGAGTCAATAGTTTGAAAATTTCTGGTAAAAATGAAGAAGGTCCTCTCGTTATTTCTGCAGATTTGACTAACTTTGGGCAACAAGAATTGAAATCTTGCTTGGTGGGGAAAGTGCTGTCAACGCGGGTGGTGAATCGTGAAGCTTTCAGGACACAGATGCCTCGTATCCTTCAGGCAAAGAAATCGGTAAAGGTTGAGGTAATTGGGGAAAATATGTTCTTACTGGATTTTGAGTCTCCCCTTGATCAACGTCATGCACTTACTGATGGTCCTTGGAATTTTTTCAAAGATTTGGTGATTTTTAAGGCACCGGTGGGACTCCAGAAGCCTTGGGATATGGTCTTTGATGAAGTTGCATTGTGGGTGCAATTCCACAATGCACCTTTAGCATTTATGCATGCGAAAATCATCCGTAATATTGCTGCACAAATTGGTAAGGTTATTGAGGTGGATTGTGGAGAAGATGGGAGATGCACTGGTAAATTTGTCAGAGTACGTGTCGTATTAGATATCAATAAGCCACTGAAACAGGGGATTTGGATTAAACCCGAAGAATTGCCGGAAGAAATTTGCATTTTGCTATTGTATGAACGGTTACCAAATTTTTGCTTCATTTGTGGGAGGCTTGGGCATGTTGCTAGAGATTGTGATAAACATGAGGAAGAAGAAACAGAACAAAAATTTGGTAATTGGATTCGTGCATTATCTCATTCAGGGGAGCGAAAAGCTTACTCACCAAAAGGTTCAAGTACAAACCGTAGTACTTCGCCTACTGCAATTTCCCAGAATGAAGAGGAGGAGTGTGGCGAACCGTTGGCGATGGTTCCGATTAATCTTGTAAATCAGGAAACAGATTCTTCTCCAGATAAGAGTGAAATGGATGAAAACTTGAGTCGTAATGCGGATGTTCAATTTGCTAACATGGGGTCCCCAGGTTTGGATATTATCGACCAAATGGTGCAACATGTTAACACTGAAGTTCAATCAACGGTTTCAAAAGCTAAAGCTGTGGCTACAAGCAGTAAGCCAAAGTGGAAGCGGTTGGCACGAGGGATACATAATGCAGGGGAACCGTCTGTGGGAGGATCATCGATGAAGAGTTCCATGAAACGGCAAATGGCTGAGCAAGATACTTTAGTTACCTGGGAGAAACGAATGAAGAAGGAGATTACTCTACTACAAGAAGATAGCGGTACTCCGGCGGTGGCTGCGATGCAGCCCCGCCAATCCCAATGAGTTGTGTAACTTGGAATGCACGGGGGCTTGGGAACCCACGTGCAATCCGTGAACTCCGGCGTCTTATCGCTGTAAGTAACCCATTGTTTATTTTTATTTGTGAAACTAAGCTTTTATCACATCAGTGTCGTAAGTGGACTTGTGGTTTAAATTATACTGGTTGTTTCTCTGTTGACTGTGATCGCCGCTGTGGGGGTTTGCTGCTTCTCTGGCAAGACTCTATCGATATCAATATTCAATCTTATTCTTCGGGACATATTGACTGTATTATTGCACAAAACATGTTTAAATGGAGATTTACAGGTTTTTATGGTAATCCAGTGACTTCCATGCGAACTTTCTCTTGGCAACTTCTTAAGAGAATTGCAGGTATTTCTGAGCTCCAATGTTTTCCGTGGCTGGTTGGAGGGGATTTCAATGAGATTTTATTTGAATCGGAGAAAATTGGGGGTTCGGTTAGATCTTTGTCTCAAATGATAGATTTTTCTACTGCTCTTGAAGATTGTGGTCTTCAGGATCTTTTTTGTAAGGGCGACAAGTTTACGTGGAGCAACAGAAGGAAAGGAGATGATGCTATATTTGCTAGATTGGATCGGTTTGTGTGTAATTTAGATTGGCGTCGTCGGTTCCCAACAGCGTCGGTGGAAAATTTAGATTATTTTGGGTCCGATCACAGACCAATCTCTCTGACTTTGGTTCCTCGTGCTCATCGTATTATCAAGAAATACCCGAGGCGTTTTACTTTTGAGCACAAATGGTTGCTAGAAGATGATTTTACACAAACTTTCAAGTTAAATTGGGATAAATCTCGTGCTCATTCTACCCTCAAAGCAAAACTCTCTCAGTGTAGTGTTGAACTTTCAAACTGGGCGGGGATCAGATTCAACAGAATGGGTAATAAAATTAAGACTCTGCGTGAAGAGCTTAACTGTTTACAGTGGTCCCATATCGCTAAAGATAATCAAAACCGCATTTGTGAGTTGGAGAAAGAAATTGAGAAATTATCGGAACAAGAAGAAATCCACTGGAAACAGAGAGCCCGAGTTAACTGGTTGAACCAAGGAGATCGAAATACAAAATTCTTCCACAGCTTTGCCTCCACTCGACGACAAACTAATATCATAAAGGGATTTTTCAATTCCAAGGACGAATGGGTTGAGGATGATCACGACATGGCAGATAGCATTACAGAGTATTTTGATACACTATTCTCTTCTTCTAGTCCTCAACAGCGAGACATTGAAACAGTGATGCATTGTATTGATCCAGTGGTGGAGGACCATATGAATGATTTTCTTTGCTCACCATTTTCTGCGGAAGAAATTCGGAAGGCAGTGTTTGATATGCATCCATCTAAAGCACCGGGTCCTGATGGTTTCACAGCCTTATTTTATCAAAAATTATGGCCAGTTATTGGAGTTGATATCACCTCGGCAGTTCTTGCGATTCTTAATAACCAGGGCGATCTCTCGGATTGGAATGCTACCATTATTTCTCTTATCCCCAAAGTCAAGGATCCTGTGTCATTGAAGGATTTCAGGCCTATTAGTCTTTGTAATACTTGTTACAAAATTGTTGCACGAACAATTACAAATCGATTTCGTTCGATTTTGGCTCATGTTATAGACCCACATCAAAGTGCCTTTGTTCCTGGGCGGCTGATCTTAGATAATGTGGTTGTTGGCTTTGAATGTATGCATTGGATCAGAAATAATAAGAAAGCAAAATCTGGGTTCGCTGCGCTTAAACTTGATATGAGTAAAGCTTACGACCGAGTGGAGTGGGACTTTTTAAGGGCGATTTTGCTCCGGTTGGGATTCGCGATGGTGTGGGTGGATCTCATCATGAGGTGTGTTACTTCAGTCTCTTACTCATTCAAGCTAAACCAGTCGATTTACGGAGTTATTCATCCGCGTCGAGGGTTAAGACAAGGAGATCCGCTTTCACCCTATCTCTTTGTTCTTTGTGCTCAAGGTTTGTCGTCTATTCTTTCTAAGGCAGCAGAGCTTAGAAAATTTAATGGAGTTAAGATTGCCGCTTCTTGTCCGAGTGTCTCGCATTTGTTCTTTGCTGATGACAGTCTTATTTTCTTTAAAGCGACAAAGAAGGACTGTGAGAATGTTCGTAATTGTTTACATAGCTATGCTTCGGCGTCGGGACAACTGATTAATTACGATAAATCTGCCCTCACGTTCAGTCCGAGTACTCCGGCTTTGTCAATTGAGGAAATCAGGAGAGTATTGGATGTGGATGTTGTTAAGGGGCATGAATTTTACTTGGGCCTACCTACTTTCTCACTTCGTAGTAAACGATTACAATTTGCCTACATTCGTGAGCGGATTAGTAAGAAAATTCAGGGCTGGAGCAACAAATTTTTCTCTATGGGTGGTCGAGAGGTTCTCATTAAATCGGTTCTGCAAGCAATTCCTTCCTTTGCTATGTCGTGTTTTAAATTACCAACTTCTTTATGTCATGAGATTGAAAGGATGTGTGCTAAATTCTGGTGGGGCAATAACAGAGAATCTAAAAGTATGCACTGGTTGAACTGGAATGATCTATGCAAGCCTAAGTGCTTTGGTGGGATGGGATTTCGTAATATGGTAGCTTTCAATAAAGCTCTTGTGGCTAAGCAAGTGTGGAGAGTGGTTCAAAATCCTGAATCTTTAATGGCGAGAATCCTCAAAGCGAGATACTTTAAAAATTCAGACATTATGGATGCAGGATTGGGCTCTAACCCTTCTTTTGTTTGGAGGTCTTTTCTTTGGGGCAGGGAGCTGATTAGTAAAGGTCTGTGTTGGAGAGTGGGAACAGGTGAGAAAATTTCAGCAAAGTTGGATCCTTGGATTCCGGGTTTGCCTTCTTTTCGATGCAAAAATAATACTTTGTTAGATGGTAATCTTAAAGTGGCCTCCTTCATTTCACCAAATGGGTCCTGGTATGATTCCATTATCCGCCAGATTTTTTCGAGGCCAGAAGCTGAAGCCATCCTAGACATCCCTCTGAATAGGAGAGGTTGTACTGATATCAGATATTGGCATGGCAGTTCAAATGGGAAGTACTCAGTCAGAGATGGATATAGACTAGAAGCGAACAGCTTTGCTCCCCCTCCTTCTCAATCGTCGCATTCTTTGCAGTCTTGGTGGAAGGTTATCTGGCAACTTCATGTACCTCCTAAAATCCGGATATTTATGTGGCGGGCGTCTAGGAATTTCTTACCTACGTCAGCGAACTTGCAATCACACCATGTACCGACTGATGGTAGGTGTCCTTTATGCAATTTTAACTATGCTTCGACTAGCCATTGCCTTCTGTTTTGTTCTTTTGTGAAAAAGGTTTGGAAAAATACAAGTTTTTGGATTTATTTGTGCAAACTCAAGGAGTGTTCCTTTGTTGATTGTGGCTTACTAATATTAAAAACTTGTGGTAAGGAAGAGTTTGAAGTGTTTGCCATTGTGTCTTGGGCTATCTGGAGTGATTTATGTAAGCTTCTGCATGCCGATAAGCTGTTACCAGTTGATATAGAAGTGGGATGGGCTTTTTCTTTGTTGGGGGCTTTTCGAATGGCAAGTGAATCATGCAAAGTGTTGCCTTTGCAAGAGCAGATTATTGCTGATACTCTATGGAAACGGCCGACTGTTGGTCAGGTGAGGCTTGATGTGGATGCAGGTTGGGATGAGGCAAATAACCTATTCAGTGTTGGGGCTGTTATTCGAGACTCTCATGGGCTTCTTTTAGGAGCCAAGGCAAAATTGATACGAAATCAGGGGTCGATTAAGGGTGCTGAATTAGAAGCTTTAAGATTTGGAATGGATTATTGTATGGCCCAACAGTTTGCTAATGTTTGTATCTTTTCAGACTCTCTTCAGGCGGTCCATGCAGTAACCAAACCTGAAGAAGAATTGGGATCAGTCGGTGCCTTAGCTTTGGAGATTCATTCTATGCTTCATGAGCATAATTTCTTATCGATTCACCATATGAAGAGATCTGCCAATGGAGTAGCTCATCTTTTAGCCCACAAGGCTTTGATTTTGTTGTCTAATTTAGAGTGGGGAACATGTGGTTTTCCTACTTGGTTGTTGAAAGCTGTAGAACATGATCTTTCTTTATCATCTTAATGGAGCTGTTTACCTTCAAAAAAAAAAAAAGGTT
This sequence comes from Primulina eburnea, assembly GCF_022965805.1. Classification (NCBI taxonomy): domain Eukaryota; kingdom Viridiplantae; phylum Streptophyta; class Magnoliopsida; order Lamiales; family Gesneriaceae; genus Primulina; species Primulina eburnea. Next base: position 37,248,954 of record NC_133108.1, on the reverse strand, counting down.
TATTACAATTATGTTTAGTAGTACTCGTACGTCTATCTCGAGCAAAATTCTTAAGCATATAGATATAGGGCAGTATGTATCACGTTCCCGAACGAAGAAATCTCGAGCATGAAATAATGCTAATAGCGCGCTCGCGCTCGCGAACTTTCAAATTTTGAGCATGAGAGCATGAAATAAGCTCAAGATATGTAGGAAATGTTAACGAAGTCAAAATTAGGAGGTGTTGGTGTTGGTTGAGAACCGTAATTATATGCATCATGTATTGTAATCACAGTTGTAATATTTGGTCGAATTTTTCTTTCATATGGTATTAAAAAATTACGACGATTGATTTAATATTAGTGAAAACTATGTACAAATGCAGATAATGTATATTTGAAAGATAATATTTTCTCACCATATTTACCAACGTAGGTGGATCAATTAAATAGTTAATGGAATTTGAACTATAATATTACTGCTATAGTTATATTAGTCTCATTTATGTAATTTGTTTATTTATATTTTTATCTTGACAAAGACATCGCCACTACTGGAAGAAATTAAATTTCAAACCCTAAAAAGGGGTAGTCTAGTTAGAAAACCACTCTATGGAGTCGTCAAATTTTGGCGCAAAAAAATGTAGGACTAAAAGATATCTAAAAATTAAAATCGAACGTTTGTCATTTTATAAAAAACTGTCTTGTTACCCTGGGGTAACGTGGGCGCCTGCACAACTGGCGATGTGCTGGCGCCCAGCTGTTTATTTTATTTTATTTTATTTTATTTTTATTTTTAAAATTTTTTTTAAAAAATCTTTTTATTTATTTATTTAACAGAATCACGACAAACGCTCAAAATCACAGAATCCACGTAAAAAAATTCTTTTTATTTTTTGTCATTCACGCACAAAAAATCCGAAATCGAATTTTTTGTCATTACGAAACAGATATTTTATTTGGGTTATTAATGAAAAAATATTACTTATTATATTATGCTCAGAATATATTTGACATTGACAAATATAAAAGGTACGGAAATTACGTCGGAGACTAAGTTGGATTATCATTAATTAAATAACTCGTGCACAGAATTCAACTGCCTTTAAATAAATTCTCTCGGAATCAGTACATTACATATTACTCTAACCTTTTATTTTACGCCTAATTATTTATTTACTTTATTCATAATTATAGAATTCTGGTTCAAGAAAAATCCTCATTAGATTAAGAGAGTGTGTTTAATAAAAATATATTATCAAAGTTGATAACATGACACAAAAACTGTGCCTCAAATGGAGAAAATATAATAAAGTTTGGCAAAAACTTGTTTGAAATTACGAGAAGTTATTATATTATTTTAAAATATAATATTTTATTTTTTAAAAAAAAAATAATAAAACAAAAACAAAAAAAAACAGCTGAGCGCCCACGTTACCCTAACAAGCCTATATATATATATGTATATATATATAATATAAAATTAGAAATATAAACTTTAATGTTGTCTTGTCTTATTTTTTTTAAAACATTGTTGTTTGGTCTATTGAAGGAGACAAGGCAGGGGGAAAAGAAAGAAAAATGTGGTGAAATATAATAGCGATGGATTCATTATGTCAACCATATACGCCAACATATAATTTGTGGGTTTGATTGGGTGCGGAATGTGTAGACGTAGCCAATAATAAAGTCATTGTTTATGGATTTTAATAATATAGATAAACTCATTATATTTGTTAAAATAATCTAACTTTGTGGTATCAAATTATTGTGGTTATTCAAATAGTGCCAGACAAGTGTTTTGCTGGTTGGCCCATCATGTTTGGTGGAAAAATTGAATAGCTATTGCAACAATGATTATTTCTATAAGGATATTAGCAAAAAGAACAAACTTGTGTGAGACGGTCTGATGGATTGTATTTTGTGAGATAGATCTCTTATTTGGGTCATTCATGAAAAAGTATTACTTTTTATGCTAAGAGTATTACTTTTATTGTGAATATCGGTAGGATTGACTCGTCTCACAGATAAAGATTCGTGAGACCGTCTCATAAAAAACCTACTCTTAGAAAAATCTATGTTTCATTGGGTGTGTTATACTAAGTAGAGTGATGTCTATTAGACGCATGACCCCAGTAAAGTTGTAGGTTAGTACAACTCTTTAAATTATAAATTTATTGAATTCTAGATTTATTTTTTTGATAAAAGACAAGGAGATAATAAATTTTCTTTTTTTTTTTGAAGATTAGATCAATGACTTATAAATTATCCAACACCAAATCCTAAATATGAGACGATGTTTCTGATTCGAGACACATTTATAACATTTATCTTCCGAACTAAAAAAAAATCATGATTTTGGGTTAACATAAGGAAAGAAGTATTTATTAATTGCAATCCGTGCTCGTAATATTTTATGATTCACAGATGCATGTGATGGTGAGATTATGCTATACCTTAAATCGTTGAAATCGTCAGTAATTTAATTATTGCTTCTTTTGTGAATCTGAAATGTTTATCAAATGACAATTATTAAAAGATGAACAATATGATGAGTGACGTGTAAATTCAGATTTTTCGTCCGAAATAAAAGTGAGAAAAAACTATGATTTTAGCCATATGAGTTGGTCTATATTGGATTTTAATAACGTAACTCGTCAAAATTTGATTTTCATTCAGTAACTTAAATTTTTTTATTTGGTCTTTTTTCATGAGAAGTCACTAAATCCACTTTACTTGACACTGATGTTGTTTTAATTAACTCATATGACGAGAATAAATCTTATGTTTTATATTAATTAAAATTCATCTAATAAAAAAAATGAAAGTAAAGCAAAACACACAATATTTCAAAATGAAAGAAAAAAAGCTCGTTGTTACTCTTAACATATGTAGTATAACTTTTTTCTCGTTATACGAGTCACGTACGAGAACATCAATATCAAATAAATAATATTCATTAGATTTAGTGGCCAAAGAAATACAAAAAAAAAATTATTAAATGAAAACTAAATTAAGACTAAAGCAATAAATTTTCAAGGTATGACATAATTGACAAAAACTTGTGTGAGACGGTCTCAATGATCGTATTTGTGAGACGGATCTCTTATTTGGGTCACCCATGAAAATATATTATTTTTTATGCTAAAAGTATTACTTTTTATTGTGAATATGAGTAAGGTTGACCCGTCTCACAGATTATGATCCGTGAGACGATCTCACATGAGACTCACTCGACATAATTAAGCTAGAAAGTGAAACTCCGACTCCACCAATTATTATCCTTCCCACATTCTTTATGATAAACAATTGTCCCAACCACTTGATCCATCTCTAACGATTAATAACTTAATGGACACTCTATGAAAACTTTGAAATCTTGGAAAGCCTAGCTACACTCGTGGCCTTTAGCCTTAGGTTCTCACCTAAAATAAAAAATCTCATTGCATTTTGGGTATTTTGGGTACTTTTTCATCTCTAATTGGAAAAATAATAATTTGTTCCATTTCATACCATGTCATGGTGCCTATATGATTGAGACTCTACCAACACTTATCCTAAGTTAGGTACTCACTTTGAAAAATTGTTTACTTGTTGGATTTTCTATATATATATATATATATATATATACATAAATATATAGAGTATATATAGAAATTATTGTTCAAACTTGATATTGGATTTCAAGGATGAACAAAATTTGTATAAAAACATATGCCATGAAAAATACTTTCCATAATTGTAACAACCATGAGTCGTAGATCGACCCAACATGAGACTTCGCTCATGCCTATGCACCCAACACTTTAAGAATCTAGGTACTTAAGTTTGAAGATCTTGAGTTCAAGTGCTAGAAGAGACGGAAGAAACCACTTTTCAGGGGTGAGATATTCTATGAACGACGATGTATGGTATGACCCTAGTGATGCATAGATATGAGCTGAGTCTCTTGTTGGATCAGCTTACGGCCCATGATCGTTACAATAATCTTCTCAAATAATCTTTTAATTATTGTTAAAAATACAAATTCATTTATGAATGGCAACAACCAAAAAAAAACATGGTGATTGTAAAGATTTACGAATTAAAATATAATTCAAACTAGTATGTATGCCTGAAGTATGAATTCTTTGGTGCATGCTAATATACGTAAATAATAAGTATTGTGAGCCCACGTGAACGTACCTGGCCCTTGTCCCACCCCGCATAATCTTGTGACGAAGCCACCAAAATATTAAGTGCTCCACCGATTTATAAAACTAGCTAGATTCTTTTGCTATAGGTTTACAAGGTACTAGGTAGTAGAGTACACTACACCATGGGAAATTTGGAATGCTGACCTTGCTTTCTTGCAGGTTAACTAGTATTATTGTTCACATGGCTAAATCGAAATCCAAATACTCCAAAATAGGATTCAACCTGACACCGGAAATTGCAGGAGAAGTAGCAGGTAGCTAGCACAATGCAAGACTCAATATACTCACCACTTTGGAATCTACCAAAGAGTTTACAGCAATGACAAGAAAGAGCCCAAAATGTGTTTAATAATGATGACCCGAAATATCCCGGGTCATAGATAAGCCCCGGGACTTCTCGGGCCATGGAGTATATCCACGGTTAATGCTCGGGTCAGGAAAATAAAAGGTTCTAACTATACCGATAAAATGATTGGACGGATCAACACCCGAGTCATGAAATTACCCGGAATAACGAGAGGATGGATGGAGGAACCCGCGAAAAGGTCGGTCGGTCAGAGGCCAGGCCATGTGAGCACCCGAAACATAATCTCCCTGAGACATTATGCATTTATGTTCTTATGAGAAATCCCGGGAAATACCTCACCCTGACCACCTCGATATAAGTGAAGCATTTAATGCCGCCGATAAAGCAGTGTTTATAGCCAATCTATCTCTGACATTATTACAAGTGGTCAATAAATCAAGTGGCCTGGATTTGACAAGTGTGCGATTTGACATGTCAGAACCATAGGGTATAATCAGCCACCCTATTATAATTAATGCTCTCACACGAAGAACGAGGTCATCATTGCATCCTCTACTATAAATGCCAGGTTCTTTATTCGCATTTACTATCTATCAAAACATCAATTGACATTTAATACTCTCATTCACCACACACCAATCATCACAGCCATCACTTGGCTACATTGGTCTTCTTGCTTGAACACCTTGCTGACTTAAGCATCGGAGTGGCTACGCCGGACACCCCTCCGGCGCCCATTCACGTGGTTATTTCCTCATTAACAGGTTTTCCAAATCACTCGAGGAGTCTTAAAGTTCAAGAGAAGCGTCTAATTCATATTTCCTTCAACATTTTGACTGCATACCCGGCAGAGTACCCGACCCGACTCGTCCGTTTCATGCGGGTTGCATCAAATAATCTGGAAAAGATTTGCACGAGCTTTACACGAAAAATTTGGAACTAGGGGTGTAAACGAATAGAATCGAGTCGAATTTCAATAAAAATATAAGGCTCGAATTTAGTATATTCGAGTTCGAGCTCGATTTGAAGGTCGGATTTTTTTTCTTTTTTTGCTCGAGTTCGACTTCAGCTATGAATCTTCGAATCTCTTCGCGATCTATTCGAACTATTGTTCAGATAGAAAGGTTTGATAATGAAGGTTCGGCAGCTCGAAACGTTCGAAAACTATATATATATATATATATATATATATATATATATATATATATATATATATATATATATATATATATATACACACACATATACGAACTCTAACACATTCGAACTTTTTTCGGGTCGAATTCGAGTTAAAATTATATAGTTCGATAATTCGCGAGCCGCTTATGAGTCTTAATATTTATTCGCGAGTAGCTCGCTAATTATCGAAATATATAATTTTGGCTCGAGTTTGACTTGAAAAAAGTTCGAATGTATTAGAGTTCAATAATTCAAATACGAATCAAATATTTATCAAGATGGCTCGAAAAAAACTTGCTCGATTTGTTTACAACCCTTCATGGAACAACACTCCAAGATGAATAAAAATCATCTCTAACTTTGGAAAATCGGATGACAAGTTTTCAAGAGTTATCAATATCAATTACCAAGTTGTATAAAAGAAGAGAATCACCAAAAATGACTAAATGCGGGGACAACATCGGGGGCAACGTAACTCGACGTTTGCAATGTCAATGTGGCAAGCCAAACAATATTGATTTGTCTGAACCTTAGTGCTGCTTGAGAGGAATATAATTTATTCTTTAATTATATTATTTTTGATAATATTGTGGATAATGAATTGCTGAGTTTTCTCTTTTTATATTGTTAAGATATTTGATAAACTCTAGAAATGATATATTTATTTAAAATAGTATATTTGCTAATGAATATCTTGTTTTTCATATCTTGTAGGATTCTATTTAAGGAATAAACTCTGGCAAAAGAAGTTTATAAATAATCAAAGATAGATATCGTGATCGATTTGATGAAGCAGAGATTTTAAGATCCCGCAGGAAATCAAACACGACAACAGTTATTTAATAAAGAACTCAGAGCCAAGACATATTTAAGTGTTACAATGGAGTGTTGAAGACATTCATTTACGGCATCTAATCACTGTATTGATTAGAGTGATGTTTATTAAAGAGGGGTTTGGCTTCACAAACGTTTCATCCGTAGTTTTGGTAATTGTGTGTGATAAGTTTTTATGTCAAACAACTCTAGTTGGAACTTTTCAAATTCGCAATCTTGATTTTGATGATAACAAAACTTGTTAATTGTGTTACTAATGATCTACCTTATTTGCAGCATCTAGGATCACTCGCGAGATGTTTACATCGCAAAACTAAAGACCCAACTGATCGCACAAAATGAATCAGTCTAACTGGTTACGTCAATTGAGCAGTCCAGCTGATTGTCCAGTTGATAGGTGATTCAGCAGGAAAACCTCATAAGTCTGGCCAGCGAAGAAGTGTTCAATTGATGAAGAAACCCAGCTGATCAGTCCAACTTAACGAGTGTGAAATCAATTCAACTGACGAGTCAACTGATTTCACCGGCCCAACTGAAAGATGAGTTCAACTGACCAGTTCGAAGCATCAGTTAGAATATTTCAGTTATGGATGAAGACAAACTCTTTCGAGTGGAATCCAGCTGTACGTGAAGGTACAAAGCCATTATCCAGTCAAAGGACAATAATGGACGTTGCATGAATGCATTAAAGACAAAACATTTCAGAAGGGCAGTCGAAAAGTCGAGACACAAAGTCCAAGAAACGAATTCAAGATGCAACGGATATAATAAATGAGTCTCACTGTACGATCAGTTTTCCCGCCTATATAAAGAGAAGATCAGTGAAGACTCAAACATATACAACTCAAGAGAGAAAAAGAAAAGGGCACACTTCAAAGTCATATCAACTTAAGAGAAGCATTCAGCCCAGTCGAGGGAACTCTTTACAGATATATCAGCTTAGATTAGAAGCGTATTTTTCTCAGTGTGTGAGAACATCCTTGTTCAGTTCTCACACACACAAACACTCTCAACCACTCAAATACAGTCTTGTACAAAGACGTTAAACTTGTGTATGTAGTCTTTCTCACATAGACATTAAAGAAGTGTTGATTGAAAGGTGCTGCCTTCAGTAAGCCTAGGAGTTCAGTTTAGGCAGTTGGTAAGTCCTAGCTGAGTGGGTTTGTACAAAAAGTTGTATAAATCAAAGTCTTCTAGTGGATCCTACCTGAGGCAATAGAAGGGGTGACATAGGAGCAGTTGAAGTCTCCGAGCATCCATAAACATATCTTGTGTATTTAACTGATTAACTATAACTTTCAAACTGTTTTGATCAGTTGGAGTATTCTTCACTTGAATAATGATATAATAGAGAACATTTTAACTTATGTAAACTGGCTTAACCGAAAGAAGATAGATTAGTTTTTGCATTCTTCACTTCAGTTGTCACCATAACTGAACTGAAGAATGCAAAAACTAATCTATCTTCTTTCGGTTAAGCCAGTTTACATAAGTTAAAATGTTCTCTATTATATCAGTATTCTTCATGAAGGATTACTTCGAGTTTTTTCCGCTTTGTTTAAACCAAATTCGATTTAATTCATCGGTGTTAATATTCTTAGAACACGAGCTATTGCAACTCATTGGAGAATGTAGTGTTTGAAATGCCTTCAAAGGCACCAACACACTCGATCCTTCAAACTCTTTCAATTGGCATAAAAATCGACACTTGACTTTTACTAAGTGGGCTTCTGGTTATTTTTTTTTTCAAGAGGAAAAAGTATTATGAACGTGTCAACTGTCAACACCGCACTTCGACCACCCATTTTGGATGGATCCAACTACGCTATTTGGAAAATCAAGATGAAGGTCTACATAAAATCTATTGAAGAAATAGCATGACAACGTGTTATAGTTCGTTGGACTCCACCAAAAATTGTTGATAAAGATGGTGACAATTTGATTAAACCAGAAAGTTCATAGGCGACTGATGGAGTCCAGATTTTGAGCTTCAACTCAAGGCACTCAATGTCATCTTCATGTCGGTTGATATAAATATGTTCAGTCTAACCATTAACTGTGTATCTGCCAAGTATGCATGATAAATCCTTCAAAAATACTGCAAACGATATGAAGGTGAGAGAATAACCAAATTGAGAATGCAAACCACCAAGTTTGAAAATTTGAGAATGGAAGAAACATAGTCTATTACTACTTATGATTGCCGACTGTGTGATATTGCAACTGAAGCCTTCAGTCTCGATGAGCCGATTTATAATGAATGACTAGTTAGTAAAGTGTTAGGATCACTTCCAAAACAATTTAACATCAAGATATGTACAATTGGCGAAGCCAAAGATACCACCAAGCATGGTTTGGATGATCTGTTAAGTTCTCTTAGAACATTTGATATGAGTCTGAATTTACATAATAGAGAAAAAAGAAAGACCATTGCATTTCAAATTTCAAATGATTCTTACAATGATTTATTTAAACTGCCTCAGGAATTCAATGAGTCTGATCTTTGTGAAAACTCTTTCTCACTTATCATAAAGAAATTTGGAGACTATCTAAGAAGATCAGATACAAAAATAAATCGGGTCAACAGCTTAAACTTCCTAGTATTACTGCTCCCGAGAAAACTGAAAGGATTGCACCTACTCAAGGGCAATCTTGACCAATGAATGATGGAAAGATTCAATCGGATTCAAAAGACTAGACTCGGTTCAATGCAGGGAGTGTTCAGGCTCAGACATTATGCTAATGAATGTTCCAACAAACTTCGCAAAAAAAATGATTAAATGTCTCCTTAAGTGATAAAAATTCTAACGAAGAACATGAATCAAGTGAAAGGAAGAATCAAACTTATTTGTTTGCACTGTTACATGAGAAAAGCTCAATGCAAGTTAATCTACTGGGTGTTACCTCTTATGTTGAAAAACTTGGTAGGAACACCTTTCCAAATTCATCAAGTTCTATTTGCCTCAATGTGACAACCTCTACTGATTCAAGTGATCTAGAAACTCAGAATGTAGATGGAGAAGAAGTCAATTCGGAAATTGTACATAAACTATATAAGGAACTATATGTTGATTGGATAAAAAAGAACAAACTGAACTCGTCTCTCTCGAAAGAGAATATAGAGTTGAGACGGTTGTTTGTCCAGACTTGAAATGATACTAAGTAAGAAGGACATGGAGTTGTTCAAGACAAATGATGAACTTGAAAAGGCTACGAAGACACTTGTTAAGTTCAACTCGACAACCAAACTTGACTCCATATTGATGATGGGAAAAGACAGTAAAGCCGGTCTGGGGTTTAACAATAATGTGTTTGAATTTAGAAAATCCTCCAACTCAAGACCACAAATGATTATTTGTTTTGAAAAAGAGTAAAAATACTACAAACTCTCCAAAATTCAATCATATGACCAAAAGTTTTCCAATAAAGAGGAAAAATTCTACACAGAAGCTTAAGCAAATGAGACGTCATGTTGTTTGTCACTATTATTTTAAACTTGGCCATATCAAACCTTATTGTTTCAAGCTGAAGGATGACTACATCAGTTGGGAGACTAACATGATGTTGCACAAGGTGTCGCCCAACACCAACCACATAACAGGTCGCCAAGAAAACTTTAGTGAAAAGGTTTTGGGCACCTAAGGCTGAAATTTGTAATACTATTGTTTATGCCTTCTTAAAAACTAACATTGCAGGTATTTGATATTTCGATAGTGGGTGCTCATGCCACATGACAGGTTTGAAGTAACAACTCACTGATTATGTTGAATTAAATAGTGGTCGAGTGACTTATGGGGGTGGTTCAAAATGAATGATTGCTGGAAAAAGAACACTAAACATGGATGGACTCCCTAAGCTTCACAAGATGCTTCATTTCAAGGGGCATAACGAAAAACTAATAAGCATTAGTCAATTATATGATGACGACTTGCATGTTAATTTTGACAAAAATATTTGTGAAATCTTTGAAAAAGCTAATGCTAATATTATGACATGTATAAGCTCTGCTGATAACTGCTATCAACTAGGAGAGAAACATGCTTGATGAATTTTCACGTTTTACATGAAAAAGATTTTTAGAGGAAAGTCTTATACTTTTAATGTATTTAAGAAATTACTTGCTAGGAATACCAATCTCCACAATTTGAGGGTTGGTAAGATAAAAACTAACCATGGTAAGGAATTTGAGAACTCACATTTTACATCTTTGTGTGACAAAAAAAGTATGACACATGAGTTCTCTACACCAAAGACCCCTCAAAAGAACGACATAGCCGAACGAAGGAACTGAACTTTGCAAGAGATGGTTCAGGTTATTTCGAGTTTCAAAAATATTTCAAAACGTTTTTGGACCGATCCTCATACACAACATGTTATATTTCAAATGGTGTATTTTAAGGAGTGGTTTGACTATGATATCCTATGAGATCAGTCATGAGAAAGAGGCCAAACCAAATACTTTCATGATTTTGGATATGTATGATATGTGTTAAATGACCGATATCACCTAGCCAAGTTTAATTTTAAGAGCTGATAAATGTTTGTTCCTTGGATATTCAACTAATAGTTTTACATATCGAATGTTTAATTTAAGAAATGAGATGACTATGAAATCAATTAATGTTTTGTTTGATGATCTTGCAGATCTGGTAGGAAAGAAGATCGAGGATGATGTAGATGACCTCCTAGAAACATCAAAGCCACTAGTCAATACAGATGTGTTCGATGTTGTCACACCTAGGACAACACCTCCACTGCTACTGATTGAATTTGGAGGATGATGATCAAAGCAACGAAACGCTGGATAATTATGATGGTGTGAACAATATTTGGAAGGACATTTCTAGCAAAATCTAGAAGATTCACCTCTCATCTCAAATCATATAAGTTGTGCACGAATACATGCAAACTCTATGGAAAGAGAAAGTTGATTACCGAAATATGATTGGGTTAGTATGTATGACTTCTGTATAGTGTCAGGTAATACACTCATGCTTTGTTTCACACATTGAACCAAACAACATTAACGAAGCTTTAAAGGATGAATTTTGGATAAATGCTATTCATGATGAACTTGAACAATTTGTCTGAAATGATGTATGAGATTTATTTTCAAGACCTGAACATGTTAATATGATTAGAACTAAATGGATTTTTAAGAAAAAAAATCATGAACCAGGAAATGTTGTTAGAAATAAAGGTCGGTTGGTTACTTAATGGTATACACAGTTAAAGGGGTGATTTTGATGAAACCTTCACTCTTGTAGCTCACATTGAGTCAGTTCGACTGTTGCTTTTCGTTGCATGTCATACAGGGATTAAGTTTTATCAAATGGATGTGAAAAATGCATTTTTGAATGGGAAGCTCATGTGAGTCAACCGAATGGATTTGAAGATCCACACCACTTGGACCATGTCTACAAGTTAAAGAAGACATTTTATGGACTGAAACAGGCACCGCGTACATATTATGGTAGGCTGGCCAAATATCTGCTTAAATCTTCAAACGATATGATGTTGATGAAACTCTTTTTTATTCAAAGGATGAAGGATGATATATTCATATGTCAAATTTATGTGGATGATATAATTTTCGGTGGTTCTTTTCAGAAACATATTGATGATTTTGTTGAATTCATGTTTTCCACATTTTAAATGATTATGGTAGAAAAATTGAGTTTCTTTCTTGTACTTCAAATTAAACATATGCATGATGAAATTTTTCTGTATCAAAAAATTATGCTAAGAATCTGGTGAAGAAATTTTCTAATGGACACACTAAACATGTGAAAACTCCCATGAGATCGAGTGAAAAACTGTGTAATTGTGATGGTACTGAAGGTGTTGACAACATCATGTATTGAAACATAATTGACAGTCTTCTTTATTTAACCACAAGTCGTCATGATATAATGTTCAACGTCACTTTATGTGCTGGATATCAAGCTAATCCTAAGATCACACATTTAAATGTTATAAATGAATTTTGAGATACACTGTAGGGACTGTAGATCAAGGATTATAGTAGAATAAAACTAATACCAATTTAGTTGGGTTTAGTGATACTGATTGGCCTGAATATTTAAATGATAGAAAAAGTACCACTGGTGGATGCTTTTACCTAGGCAATAACTTGGTATCATGGTACAACATGAAGCAAAAACTGTGTATCTCTTTCAAATCTTGAATCTGAATATGTGACAGCTGGTAGCTGCTGTTCATAACTCTTGTGGATGAACCAAATGGTACATGACTACAGTTTCCACAATGAGACCTTGATTGTTTACTGTGAGAACTTAGGTGCAACTGACATCTCAAAAAATCCGATACAACACTCTCACACAAAACACATTGATATTAGGCATAATTTTATTGGAGATTTGGATGAGAAAGAAATAATACGAATGAAATTTGTTGGAATTGATAATTAACTAACAAATATTCCATAAAACCATTAGATTTTGAGATATTTTTTGACCTTAGGAAGTCTCTCAGTTTGTGTGCATGATAATCACTAACTTATGTTGTCTTGTATGCTGCAATATCTGGGACAACACCCAACACACATATGAATTTATAAGATGTTAGACATATTGCATTAAATCGTTCATCATGTTTTGTGAAATGTTTTTATTTTGATGTCTATCCTGATATGCTTTCAATTTCTCAGTTCTATTTCAATATGCACAATTGGCCATGAGATGTGTTCTCCCTAAATCACAAAGTAGTTGAGAGATCTTTGTGTACTCTATGATCTTGTCTAATGTGAAAAGTGACCTAACAAGATTGACAAAAAAGAAAAAAAAAAAGACAAAAAAGGGGATTTTGTCTGTATCAGAAAAAAATTGAGAAAGCTACCTAAGAGAGTCCAATGAAGACCGTTCTTTTAGTGTGAGAGTTATCTCTTCTAAATCAAAAAAATAAATCAAAAAAAAAGAAAAAAAATACCTAAGGTGTCAAATGAATACCGTTCTTCTAGTGTGAGAGCTACCACTTCTGGATAAGTGTGAATGAGCTCTGTGTGTGCAGGAAAATCAAATTTTTTTTTTTGAAATTGAAAGTGTTTCTCGGAGATGTTGTCAACACCACATATAAAATCCTCACAATTTGATCGTATGTCTGGAATTTCATTAATATATCATATTTTATGTATAATTATAACATGCATGTTAATTTTTATGTGATTTTATAATGGTCAGTGAATTATCAAATTTGAACTTGTGCATTTGAATGAAACCCTAATCTTCCTAATTTTGAATGAGAAAAACTTGATTGGTGATGAGAAAATTTTTAGGCAGGAAAATTGTTATATTTGGAAGCTATATCATTTAAATGATTGACATAACTGCACAATTTTATTACTGCTAATTAAGTTGTCTCTCCATTCGAACTCTCTGCTCTTGTTCTTATTATCTACACAAATTCTTGTTGTGTTTATCGCAATTTCATCTGTAATCTTTGATTATATCTCACATATGAGTGGAACCAGATATGATCCTCAAGACATTCAAAGATAAATGGCGGTGCACAGAGGTGTTCCTCCCTGTGTGGCTATACCGCCTACAGAACCGCCTACTATTGAATATCTTCAATTGGTCGTGGTCGCCGAGGACCCAATCCCTATTGAAACTATTTCCCCTGAGTTGTCTGGTAATGAAATAGATGTGGAGAATCTGCTAGAATTTGAAGTGCTGAATCATGTATTTCTTGTTGCTCCGCAGCCTAGAAGATAAAAGAGAAAATTTAAGAATGACCTGCTTTTGTTTCATCTAATGAGTTCCGAGCATCATCATCCACCACCAATCTTCTAGATCCTGACTTCTCATTTGGAGTTGATTCTGATGATGAATACTTCGAGTTGGTCGCCAGACCAAGACCTGTTGCTGGTGAAAAGAACATTCCCCCTATTGTTATTCAGAAAGAAACCATTATTTCTGAATAACCGACTGATCTTAGTGAAGATGAAGAGTCACTGGCCGAGTTTCTTCTACGCCTGAAAGAAGAAAAAGCCTTAAAGATATCAGCCTCAGAGGCTGAAGAGATGAATGAAGAGATGTTGAAGGAATTCAACGACAATCGCCCTGAACAATCTGATGAGTCTACCTCTAGTTACGACTCTGATGGTGACGAGTATTCTGGTGAAGATGATGAAAAGAATTATGATAAAGAAGGTAACGTTGCTGATGTTGGTCCTGATGTTGAGAACGATGTTGACGACACCGTGGACAACATCAATATTGCAGACTATGACTTGAGTAACTTATTTTCCACAAAGTTTTATTCTAAAGTTACTCTTGTTCGGGGCCCGTTTATATCAATGTAGGAGGTTTAATTAAAAAATTTCAGACCATCCTAAGCGACTATCTGCTACAAATCTAACTTCATTATACTTCTTTCTACACAAGACTTCGAATTGAAACTAGACTCGCTCCACAAATGCTACAATGGTTACCAGACCACATGCAATTGTCCTTTTCTCAATTGGTATTGGGAGTACTACTTTTAATTTTGATGATGATCTTCTGATGTTGGTGAAAAGTTGAAGATTGCCCCAAATTAGTTTAAGGGGAATAGAAAGTAGGACCTTCCCTAGTCTGCTACTGGTGTTGCCTTGATGTCGGCAACACGACCTCTTCTTCTACCGTTAACACTGATGGTTTTATTATTCTATCTCCTTCTTCTACAGACTCAAATTGAGTTTGGCTTGAAGCAATTCTACAATGCGAAAGAGCTCATAACTCATTCTGAAGCTCAAATATCTGAGTACCGATGACTTCTAGAGGTGGCGGTGCATTCTGGCCAAAAAGGAGAAGTAGGAGAAGGTTCAGCAAGTGCAAGTGTTGAAGCAACAACAAAAATTGAAGAATAAGTGGGCGGCGAAGAATAAGGAGATACAGATGAGCTCATCGATGGAGTTGGAGATGAGGCTACTAAAATGATGTTTAGCTATTGGGGAGACGACTCTAACTTAGTGGGAGTTGCGTGCTAACTCAATGGAGTTCTGCTGATGAATATTTGTGTATGTTTTGCCAGAAAGAAAAAAAGAGGGAGATCGAAAGGAATATAATTTATTTCTTAATTATATTTATTTTTAATAATATTGTTCATAATAAATATAGAGTTTTGTCTTTCTAGATTATTGAGATCTTTGATAAATTTTAGATATGATAGATTTATTTAAAAGATTTTATTTCCTAATGAAACTCTTGTTTCTATATTTTGTAGGATTCTATTCAAGGAATAAACTCTAGGGCAAAAGAAACTTATAAATAATCAAATATAGTTGTTGAGATCGATTTGATGAAGCAGAGATATTAGGATGCCTTTAAGATCAAACAAGTACATCGATAATTTAATAAAGAGCTCAGAGCCAAAGTATATTGAATTGTTGTCATAGAGTGTTGAAGACATTCATGCACAACATCTAATCACTGTATTGATTAGAGTGATATTTATCAAAGATGAGTTTGACTTCACAAACATTGTACCCGTAGTTTTGGTTATTCATTTGATAAGTGTTTTGGATGCACTTCACTTTATTAAAGGATTTAACTTGTTTTTATTTAATAGTATTGATTTTGTAAACTGACAAGTTTTACTGGTGAATCTTTTGTCGTAATGTAACACACAATTCTTTTTAGTACTTTTATCTCACACAACTCTTTCACTACCAATATGGCAGCCTAACACGAACCTATCAATCGGAAGTTTATTATCAAGACAAGCTGACCACAGTACAAGTTTGAGAAGGCAGTTACCCAATCGGCCAAGCCAATCCACCAGTTACACATATATAGGTTGTTTCTCAATATTAAAGTATTGAGTCTGGGTTTGTATGTAACCTTAAAACATGGAGTATGCAAAAAATCGTCCCTACAAAAAAAAAAAATTTCTAAAAACTGTCGCTAAAATCGTCGCCAATCATTTTAACGACGGAATTTAAAATCGTCGCTATCATATTGCGACGGTGTTTCAAAACTCGTCGCTAATTAGCGACGGTTTTGAGTAGATAAACTGTCGCTAATTAACGACGGTTTTTGATATAAACTGGCGCCAATACAGTCGATTGCAAGTGTGTGATCTATTATGTTGATGCTATCTTCGTAACAGATCCAATGATAGGCTAAAAAATTCGTCTAGGAGATCAAATATGAATCCCATATGTTTAGTTTAACGATAATCGCGGGTTGTAGTGAGACCACATTATACATGATCGATAATGTGTTTGACAAGAACATGTGCAAAGTATCTAACATTGGATCAATGTATGATGTGCAGTGAGAAAATGGCTTTAATTAGGTATCGCTTGATTGAAATATGAGTTTCACGTGATTTTTTTTTCCCTTTCTTTTTGTTATTTTCCTCAAGTTCCTCTGTTCCCTCGCACGTCTGTCTCAAGTTTTAGTGGCTCTTGCAACATATCTATATATTAAATGTTAAATAAGCGTACCCCAGCGATCCATTTGGTGTGTAGTCTATTCTATGGTACTATATATATTATACATACCATAATATATATATATATATATATATATATATATATATATCGAAATATTGAAAATACACGCTTTACTACTATGAAAAATTAATAAGCATTCTAGAATAATTAGTTTGGATCATGGTGAAACAAAAATACACATGATATTACGAAAATATTCAATCTACTTTTAATAATAAAAAATATCATAAAAACATATTTAAGTAAATTTGTAGCTCATGTAAATCATATATAGATAAAATATATATTTTAAATTTTTTATCTATTGAATTTTTAAATTATCATATCACCAATAAAAAACATTATAAAAAAAATTATTTTTAAACTTTTAATTTTAATATAATCTCTAAAAATTTTACACAAATATTATTTAACACGAAAAAATTAATATGTACACCAAGGGACACTTTTGTGTGTGTATATACATAACAAATTGTATTTTTACCATGCAGTTTTAATACTATCAAATCATTTTCTTTATATATTTTTAAAAACCGCGATATTTTTAAAGACTGTACATTTATTCGATGCTACGTTATTCAATTTACTACGTCACATGAAAAAAATGATGCAACTTCTCTTATACGATCTACCCTTACCCTTGGGGTACGTAATCAAAAATTGATATTGTTCTTCTAAAGTAGTACCCAAAGATAGCATCGAACTAACCGTACCAAATTGTGTCTGTAATGACTGTCTTGGTTAGCCTCGTTGTGTTACTCTTTAATATTTCATAAAAGAGTGGTCTCATGTGAGACCGTCTCACGGATCTTAATATGTGAAACGGGTCAATCCTACCGTTATTCACAATAAAAAGTAATATTTTTTCATGGATGACTCAAATAAGATATTCGTCTCACAAATACGACCAATAAGACCGTCTCACACAAGTTTTTACCATCATAAAATTACCATTTTGGGCACATGTTACTATATTTTTTTCTTTCTTTCTTAATGTTTCGAACTTCCTAATTTAATTAGAAGTAATTGATGTATTAAAATCTTTAAAATAAAAAAATATATGAGAGTCGGTGCTGAAGGGTCACTTTCTCGCCACTCGGCTGCATTTTATCTATATCTATCTACTTTTTTATCCAAAAGAATTCTTCTCCATTAGTGTCGCTTCATCTTTTCTTGACCACAAAAGCTTTCGAGTGGAGAACATGAAAGGACTCTAAAAGTACAACAGACCACTCCATTTTGAGGGTCTAAAGAATATTACAACGGCATTAACTATCTCTATCTTGTAACAGTTGTGTATCCCAGGTAATTTCTCTCATTCTCTGACAGCACAAACCCGAAATCTTTACCTCCAAAGAATAAGATTATATGAATCCATCAAATTTTAATACCATCGTCGAGTAAATTTAAAGTCGGCATAAACTCAAGAACTCGTCCGTTATTAGCTATCCATGAACGATACATTTAGAATAAGTACTCATACGCAAATAATGAATTACATTAACAAATTCAGATGAAGACAGGAATGTTTCACACTAGATATGGGGAAAAAAACAAAAGAAACGACTTCCTTGTTTTAAAGAAATTAGCACTGGGAAGAGTTTTTTTATTTGAATTCTGAGCTCGTCATCAGAACTGGAATCCACGCAGGTTTGAAATGGAATCCACGCAGGTTTGATGGGGTCATGGAAAGAAACAAACATGAAGGACATGAAAAGATGGATTAAAGTCTGGTAGAGATTACTGGTTATCGTATTGACTTATTTGCAACCACTACAGCCTACAGGAGTCGAGCACTTGATACACAAGCCCAAAGTTTCTCCTACTGTGACGCCATTTGGAAGAACGACACCAAAGTTATTAAAACCTCGGGACTCATAATTATCTTCTACAACAAGATGGAAAGCTCAAACCCAATGAATTATTTTGCCATCAGTCTTGTCTTCTTTTGAATAATAGGATAATTCCATATATAGGACGATTTCTATTTATGTCATGATTTGAGTTTATCTTGGAAATTTATCTTGATCTTTAGTAGTAACAGGAAGAAGGATTCTATGTATTTATAAGTGATTATGGAAATAAATGGTTAAACATAAATTTTCTTAAAAGCCTAGTGCTAAAAGCCTAAAGGATAGTGAGATTCTCTTTAACGAGTCTCAAACCATCTGAGAGATCATGAGGTTCTCTCCCAAAACGAGCCTCAATCAATTTTTACAATAATTCCATCATAACAAATTAGTACCAGAGCAATCATCATGGGGGAATTCCAGGCACTACAATATCAATTCGAAGCTTTCATGAAGCTGTATCGGGAGGACATGACAACTACTGAAAAGACAGCAAACTCTCATTAATCATCTGGAGGATATGCTCAATTATCTATCAAACATGTACACTAATATTGGTGAGGACATTAGTAACCACCAGCGTGATGAGGAAGCATGTTTCGTGCACAAAATCCCCATGCCACCATGCCACAATTGGGTTTCTCAGAAGCAGTAAAATCTCAGATTTCCACCTCCAAAGGATTGCAACAATTAATAAATAATGTGCAGGAAGGTGAATTGGTCATTGAATGGGAGGGTCATATTGCAGTCAAGCTCCAACTACCGGAAAATTCAAAAATTCACGCCACGATTCATTCTCTTGGTTAAAAAAGGTCAGAGGAAATATCAATTGCAGTCTACACTCCCACCTCTACCACCTGAAGATTTTCAACCACTGCCCCAAGCTTTTTGGGATAAGCGAATACATAAGAGCAGAACAAATTTTCAGTACCCTTCCCTCATGGTCGAGGACAACCATGATCTCCAAGGGGCAGTAATATCAGGGCCCTACAACAAGATGGAAAGTTCAAAACCAATAAATTATTCTGCTATAATCTTTTATTTAGAAATATGATTTATTTTTATCTTATCTTCTTTTGAATAATCAGATCATTCCATAGATAGAGTGATCTTCTATTTATGTAAAGATTTGAGTTTATCTTTAGTAGTTAATAGGAAAATTTATCTTGATCTATTAGTAGATGATACAGAGAAGGATTCTATGTATTTATAAGTGACTGCGTGAAAATAAATGGTTAAACATAAATTTTCTTAAAAGTCTGGTATTAAAAGATCGTGAGATTCTTTTTAACGAGCCTCGTACCATCTACGAGATAGCGAGGTTCTCTTCCAAAACAATCCTCGATTTTCATCATAATTCCGTCAACCTCCTAACACGATCCACAACTTGGGATCATAACAGTATCACAGAGACCAATCATACAGCCTAAACACAAGATGATACACACTTTATTGAAGTGAAATGAAGAGCTCTAAAGGATAACAAATGAGAATCTAAAGATCCAAAATAAAGTCATCACATATCCACTAGACTTTGCATACTATTAAATGACAACATTTTAAAAGACTAACATATGCGAAAATAAATCATGAATGTTATCTTGGATTTACCATCCCTACGTTTAAGATGTGCTTAAAAGATGCTTTCAGCTTCTAAAAATGCACCAAGGTTGGGGCTTTGTTGATAAGGCACGTTCGTCGGAGACTCCAGCTTAAATTGTTTGTAGATGCAATGCAAAGCTTCCCTGAATCTTGTGTCTAGACGCCTTTCTTGTGTGCTTTTAATATGTATGACACTGATAAGGATGTGTCACACCCGAATGTGTAAAATTCTATGTGAACCTTGATTACATTTGCATCATGTGACATGGCACAACAGTTACTAAATTCTCACGTATACAATCCAAAACTCAAGTTAATAAATTAGTTTATACAAGAACACACAGCATTGAATGTCAAAGTTCAGTTGCTTGTACATGTAATTCAGTTGAAATTCAAACAACAAAAAATTTTAGAAATAACAAATATCGATTTTATTCAGGCATTAATAGAAAATTTTCCGAGTAAACCAGAGTCATGGCACACCTTCTGAAGGTTTATGATGATTCAACAGCAGTCAAAGATTCGAGCTTCTTTGGTGGAGGATTACCTCCAGATATCACCACATACAAATAGAAGCACAGTAGTGCAAGTTAAAGAAACAAAATAGTTTATTATTATTACATAAAAAGTGGAAAAAGATCAATCATAAGACCATTTTGTACCTGATGACAGTATTCAAGCCCGTTGGAAATCAACATTTATAAGATAATTGTGGAATATAATAGAAATCATAGTACAAATGATAATGTAAAGTCTGATGAATTACCAATGCATATGTCTGAAAATTCTCCCAAAAAAGAGCCATAAAGAGTACTGCAGAATGATAAAGAGGGAAGATAAATTAATACATAAGAATACCCAAAAAAAACTTATTAACTTTTTGTGACACATTCCATCTCAAATGTGCATTCCCAAACCGAAAAACATTCCAAACACAATATTAGTGTTGCATGTTGATTCAAGCTGGATTAACACGAAGTCAATCAAGATTGAGTTTTTTTAAAGCTCAAGCTAGAGCTTGAGAGATTGAGGTTTTTGTTGAGCGTCGGCTCAACTTTAGTAACTGAAAAGCTTGTGAGTTAGTCATAACTTATAAGTCCTAAAACTAATATTTAAGTGTTTCTAATATTTTTATAGTATAAAAATCAATGTTACTATTAACATATACTTAATCATATCATAATATAAAAATAGTATTAATCATTTTACATATAAAGCTCATAAATACATTTATGAGACCAAAGCCATGAGTCAAATTTGTGATATGAGCTCGTGAACATATTTATGAAACAAGAGTACAAACTGGAAAATCCACGAAAAAGAGCTTGACTCCTTTATTTTAGGTTTGATGAGCTTGAACTCAAACCAATTGTTTGCACACCCTAGTTCACATCCATCCCACATTAGATTGTGGAAAATGCTTTAGATGCCGGTCACATTGTACTAGTAACCAGATGGATCGTAATCAACGAAAAATTAATAAGAAGACATATAATACAATTGCATCGAACATGGAAAATCATGATAATAATTCCTTACAAAGGAAAATGGTGATCACCTGATTGTCCGAGTATAAATGGCAAGCTTGATTTTCCTTGTCTCCAAACCTTCAAACCATAAACGCTGAGGGCCAGTAAAGCACCTCCAAAGAGCACTCCAGTGCTTAAATTAACAGAGTTTCTTGTGAAAATAAAGTCTATAAGTCCCCCGCTTAGAACAACCCGCCTGAGGTTAAGAGATTCTAATTACCAAACTGAAACAAATTTTCACGACTCCAATATCAACTGCAATGTTTGGTTTTAATTTTCATGTTTTGGGTTAATGTCATGGGAAACTTTTTTTGATAACAAGTTTTAGGAGATAAATAAATAGGTACGTTTAGTATCCTTTTCTGTGGACCACAAGCAGTTTTTATTGTGCATATCAATTTACGCAGATTTTGTTGGGCACATATTATAATTATGTATCAATTGCTGATTATGGGATGATATTCAGAATGATATGAAAATATAATATATTTTCTTAAAATACTGTATAATAACAGAGTATCTGAGAATTGGTGAAAAGTTGAATCAAATTTAAGGATTATATTGGAAAGGGTTGAATTAATAGAAATGTGTTTTGGGAAAAGGATTGAAAATGAGGGGATGATACTTGATTTTATTTTGGGGAATTAAAATTGTTTTGGGAAATTACAAGCAACAATTTTTAATGATTTTTATATTATAGAAATGTGCATAGTAATTTTTTTCAAAGAAGAAGAAATTTGACTGCTAGAAACAAAACCTTAAATTGAAAAAAATACTTACCGAAGGGAATTCCAAGACAAAAGTCATGAATCTTGGCTGCCCTCTTTGGTTTGCTGGCGTCTTGATTTTGTATGTGCCCATTTGTCACTTCTTCAGCCATAAAACCTTTTTTAACAGCATATAAATCTAAAGAGTTTCTTTCATGTGATGTTGATGTGTCTTCTATGTAACTTGGTGTAGTTTCATTCCCCAAGTAGGATATTTTTGTGCCATGTATCTCACTGATTGTTGGAATCTGAAAATAAAGACATCCGGAATCAACATGAAATTCAAGCAATAAGCAGACACCTCATCAATTTTATAGCTGCCTGCATATTTAGGCATCACATATACATCACATATTTTATGATCGAATAAAGAAAGAAACATGTCTAATGCTTTGTTCTCAAACAGAGAAACATCTTGTTCGTTGAAGAGTATAATCAATTTAGCTATCATTAACATGAGATCTTAAATAGAACGACAAAAATTACAAAAACAATCTACAATCCCGGAAAATCTTAAGCAGGTATTCAGTGGATTTTCAACAAATTTAAGTTTCTCGATACATTTTTCTTTCGAACGAAAATTAAGTGCGGATCAACATGAACAGGCTTTACAGATGTAATTAACATGTCATTATTCCCATGTCAAATAACTCATTTCTTTATAAAAATGTACTATGATTATAATGCATCACCAGACGTGTCCTGAAGAACCTCCATTTTACCTTCCAGGAAATTAATTGAAAAAAAATCTTGAACCATGTTTCAAACATCAAGGTTATGAAAAAACACTTGGATTGTAATTACCCGAATCCTAATTTGAATAAAGTACTAATTAAGACATGATTAATGAGTTGTTAATTAAAAAATTAATTGAGAATCAACATATTGAGATCCACCAAATTTAAAATGGAGCACTCAATCTATTTCAGATTACATTACTTCGAGAAATCCAACTAGACGAATGAGATTATGACACGTGGCAGATAAGATTGTGTTCAAATATTCTGAACTAGTTCGGATACAACCTATAAATAGAAGCTGATTTCATTTGTTCCTCGGCTTCTCTCTCGAGTTCTAGCCATATACCTTAGGTTTTAACCAGTTTCTAAGGCAGTTTAGAGTTGGGAAGCTTCGGAACTAGTGTCGAATCAAAGAGGGGTTGGTGACAGGGACACGCAGATCAAGACGTCATTAGAGGGTTGACGACGAATACATGTATAATCCTAAAGCTTTAAATAATGATTTAATGATCATTAGGAATAACTTTGAAGCATTTTTAATAATTCTGGATATGGCATTATAGTGATTTCAATATGTTGGTATTGTCTAGTTTCAGACGAGTAGATTTTCTATCATATTGTTTTAGTGAGATACGTGATGTAATGACCGAAATATCCAAGCGTAGTATGCATACTTAAATGATGCATATTTATCTGTTGAATAATACATGTTTTACTGCTTTGACATATTATGCATGACACATCACGTTGGGTTTAATATTTTTTGAGATATACCTCATTTGTTTGGACTGCTCAGCCATATTCTGTATTGTGGATGGTTGAGTATCAAGAGCTACAGTGTTTGACGGGACATGCGGGCTCTGATGACCCTGGACATAGTAGGTTCACGTCTTAATGATGAGTGTGAGAGCCAAAACATGCGGGTTTTCAAAATAAGGAAGATGATGGGGTTTTGCAAAATTAAAGCAAAACGACACAATCAATGGTAGACGTTGCAATATATTTGCATCGTCTGCGACTAATAGCAAGCGTCCAAGTTGCCATGTGTAGGGACACGGCTATTATTTTATGTTAATTATTTTTTTTAATTGTATTTGGACACATATTTTATGAGTAAAATAGGAAGACTACATACAAAAAATGAGAGTTGAAACTCCAGTTAAATAATTTTAAAAATATATCACTTTGGTGAGTCAGTCAACCAATTTTTTTTAAATGTATATGCGTGTCCATTCACTTATTTTTTATTTTATTATTACTAGTAATATGATTAATAAAAATAATAACAATAGTTGGAATATGAAAATTCTCGAAAATTTTTACGCAAAATTTTGAATTTGTGCTCTTTTTATTTTTTTTAAAAAATATTTTATTTATTTAAATATATGTTGATTTAGTTTTCAAAAAATAATAAGATAAGTTGTGTACGTATGTCGATACAATTATTTTTTACTTTTAAAATTAATGAATTTGAGCCGATCAATGATTTAGAAAAATATTTATTTTAAAAATATTAAGAAATTTATCTTCCGAAAATTTTGCACAGATTCAAAAAAAAAAAATTCTTACGAAAAAAAAATGATTTATCTTTCAAATTAGTCCACATACAAAAAAAGAAAGTTGGAGCTTGTCAAATTCATTAATTTCAAAAACTAAAAATAAGTGGACCGACATACATACACAATTTATTTAATATTTTTAAAAACTAAGTCAATATATATATTTAAATAAATAAAAGATTTTGTTAAAAAAAATAAAAAAAAAGTAAAAATTCAAAAATTTTGCGTATTTTCATATTCCATCTATTATTATTTTTTTATTAATCATGTTACTAGTAATAATAAAATAAAAAATAAGTCGACGAATACGCATATATATATTTTTTCGAAACTAAACCAACAAATATTTAAATAAATAATTTATTTAAAATAAAAAAAGGTTCAATTTTTTTTGAAGATAAATTAATTAATATTTTACTAATAATTTTTTTAAAAAAAATTGGTTGACTAACTTACTCATTTAAAGTTATCTATTTTTCAAATTATTGAACTTTGGTTTTCAAATTATTGAACTAGAGTCTCTCATTTTTTGCATGTAGTCTTCCTATTTTACTAATAAAAAATGTGTCCAAATTCAATAAAATAATAATAATAATAATGAAAAAAAAACAGTGTCTGGTGCCTTTGGTAGCTTGGACACTGCAATTTTTCGCAGGTCCGTTGCTACTAGTGGCGGACGCTACAATCATTGATTGTGGCGTTTTGCTTTAATTTTGCAAAACTCCATCATCTACCTTATTTTTGAAATTAATTTTTTTAAAAATTAATTTTAAAAAACCCAAAAAACATGCCTATGGCATATCAATGACTATACAATCAGGCGTCTTCTTGACTTGATCTTTGATATTCGAGCATTATTGCATTCACATACATCATATCAAGTTGTATACTTGTACATTCTCGTAATTGACGATTGTCGCTCACGTCCTTATTTTCATCTTGAATACCTCATTCGATGGGACAGGTCTTAGGTTGGACGGTTCGGACGGCCAGGACAATGCCTAGAGCAGTTGGGTTTTCGGTGTTGATCTAGTGGATGTTTTTATTTGGTTTCTCGTATTCTCGTTCATGATTATGAATTCGATATGGTTGTATTAATATTAAGACTAAGATATTTGTTCTTTTTTCATTTTATAAGATGATTAAGTTATTTGGTTTTCGCTGTTTAATTGTTATTATGAAGTTTAATTATGCATTCTTATTAATATGTTTAGTAATGACTTGGGTAAGAGCGCTACATAGATGGTTACTCTTTTTGCCAAAAGAAATCATAATAATATTTCCCAAGTGTGATTATATCATAATCAGAAATTCCAAATGCTCAACCCAACAGTGGGGTATATTGAATAATCCAATGGAAAAAGAAATATCCCACAATTAACAAACTTGAAGTGGTATGGCATTCCTATTCAAAGCTCATTCCTTTCCATATACATTCAACAAATGGACTATCTATCAAAAAATGAAACAATTTATTCCTTTTCCATTCCCCAAAGAGAAAAACTACTATCATTGCCAGATAATGTAAATTCAATGTGAAGACACACAGCTATACATGTCAAATGCATTTTATCTTGACCTAAATTATCTTCAGCAGAATTTGAACAAAAACAATTCGTGTTAAGAGGAAAACCACCAAGTTGACAGACACTTTACAGGAAAATATAACCAACTCATATGAATGAACCTTATTTATGGAGGAATACAAGATGCATCAGTTCATAACGTGTAAGACATTGAAAGTGAAAGAATGTTGTTGGGCTTTAAATTGCTACCAATGGTGAGAACAAATCAAGGGGGATCAAGGAAAATTTCAACAGGATCAAGAAGAATTTCCTTGAAACAAGTATGCTCGAATCCCCCAGACTCTATAACACCTGTAAGTAAAACCAAAAGACACCACCATGCATCCTCCTGACTAACTTCGGCAGATATTCGCAAACACAGTCATCATCACAGTTCTATGCCTAATATACCAAACCAGCAAAAAACAGAGCGCAATCGGAACTTCTCCCTTCAATTCCTACATTTTCTCGAACCCCGAATTCCCGTAGATTAAAAAAATGAAATCTTGAATTCGAAATGACATTTAGTGCAGCTAAAGAGAAAACATTTACTGAATACCCCAAAATTCTCGACAGAGCAACAGAATCAACATCACAGTAGCCGAAACCTTAAAAATTTCGCACTAATATCATAGTCATAAAAACACCGAATCTAAGGAAATGCAGGGTGGAAAATAACACATACTGTACCTTTGCGGCGCCGAAATTGGCGGGGCTATGGAAAGGTCCGTTGTGGAGTTTCCACCGGCGATTGCCAATAATAGATGATAAACATGAAATCTGAGAAATCGAAGACGATATAGTTCTATTCTGAGAATTGAGATGAATGAATCTGTGTGTAGAATAGAACCGTAGAAGAACGAGGAAGCTGGTCAGCAGAAGACCTTGTAAATCACTTTAAGCCCTCTGACGTTTTATTATTTTTGTTTCGCCCCTCTAATTATTTGCCTTTCGCCCCTCTAATTATTTGCCTTGTCATATAAATCTTTGCCCATTTTACCAATTCGACACCATCCCCGTTCACACGTAAAGTTTGTTAAAAGTTGCTTTGGATTTATTGATTTCAAATATTTCAAATATATTTAAATGTATTTATATAATTTTAAAAAAAGAAGACGATAAACTTCAAATCCATCATTTTAATATGTAGTTTCTCAAATTGATTAAGATATATTTAAAGTGAACCAAGTAATAAAGTTATTTGAAATGTACTTTGTTTTGTGTAATTAATGTGTAAACAAATCATATATGAATTTAAGATATCATCTATTATTTCATCGTGATCTATAAAACTATAATCGAATTTTTTGGATTTCAAATTTATTTTGCCAAATGGAACCTAAAACAATTTTATATTTAAATATTTTTTTATGAACTTATTTATATTTAATCTTAACATCGGTATATGGGGTTTTTATTAAAATTAATCTAATTTTAAAAAAAAATTTCAAAAATAATTTAAAAAAAAAAACCATTTCAAAACTACCCCAATTCGCGCTTACGGAGCGCGGACGCTGCACACGTGGATCAGCATCCGCGCTCCGTAAGCACGGACGCTGGTCTATGTCAGAATCAGATAATTTTAGCGACGGAAAATATAATAAAATCGTAGCTAATTTGCGACGGTTTACGTCTAAACCGTCGCTAATAATAGCGACGGTTTATAATCCGTCGCTGTAATGGAATCTGCCACGGTTTCAAAAACCGTCGCTCATTTAGCAAAGGTTTTAACCGTCGCTAAATGCCTAAAACCGTCGCTAAATGCGCATAATTTAATCAGACGAAAAAAAAGACAAGAAATAGGGGTGTTCATCGGTCGATTTTTTTCTCTATCTGCACTATGCACTAGGCGTGTTCATCGGTCGGTTCGGTTTTAAAAATATATGATCCGATACCCGAATCATTTTTCTTCATATTGGTTCGGTTTTCTACCAAAACGGTTCGGTCGGTTAATTCGATTTTGATATAATTATTTAAATTAATAATATAAATATATTGTAAAATATAATATGTTAACTTTCTACATGTTTTCTTAGTAAAATCTTTAAATATAAGGTCTAAATTAATTAAGAAAACAACAATCAACTAAAAATTGCTCAAAATAGTTCTTCATTCACTAAATATCATATCAAAATATATAAAATAAATAAAAATATAAAAGAATTATTAATTTAATGAAATTTCGATTTTTTCGGTTTTGACATTTATAATCCGAAATCGATCAAATAAACTTTGGTTTAATATTTAGATCTGAATTTCAAAATTCGATTTTCGGTTCGGTTCGGTGTTCGGTTTCTTCGGTTTGGATTTTCGTTTTTATCCGAAGTTTGAATACCCATAATCTTCACTACAAAAAAATGGCTTTTCGCAGCGCACAAATTCTCTTCCCGCAGCGTATATTGCACGCTACAAAGTTGCAGGCCGTTGAAAGTTCAAGATTATCCGCAGCGTATATGTGAACGCTGTTGATACAATTATGTGTAGAGTGCGTAGAGGTAGGTATCTCGAAATTAACGTGTGCGTCATAACAACAAACAAGTTGAAATTGTCACATCGATAATATTGGATCGTCGATCGGGATTATAATGAGATTAATATAATGAGGACATGGATCGTGGGCTTGCAAGAGTATAAGCCCATCATGCAAATTTATTAAAGTTGAAATTTATTAAAATTCTAATTTATTAAAGTTTTCATTTAGCGACGGTTATGGCGACGGATTATAAACTGTCGCGTGTATTAGCGACGGTTTAGCGACGGTTTTTGAAACCGTCGCAAATTAGCGACGGTTTTGTTATATTTTCCGTCGCTAATATTATCTGATGCTGACATAGACCAGCGTCCGTGCTTACGGAGCGCGGACGCTGATCCACGTGTGCAGCGTCCGCGCTCCGTAAGCGCGGATTGGGGTAGTTTTGAAATGGTTTTTTTTTTTAATTATTTTTGAAAAAATTTTTAAAATTAGATTAATTTTAATAAAAACCCCGGTATATGCTTTAGATTGAATAATGTGTTGTCTCTACAATTATTTTCATTGTTATGAGCCTAATATTAATTGTTTTATTATTCTCCTTCTTTAACATTTGGGAAGGACGACGTCGTGGCACGTTTTCAATATTGCGTGACGATAACGCGATTTTGACTCATCCTCCCTCTCTTCCCTAATTGTAGAGTGGAAATGGCGCCACCAAGGAATTTGTAATATGCAATACGTCCAAGAAAAACCCTAATTTTCAGCATTTTCTGCGGTTTATCCGCGAAGCAGAAAGGATCCATGGTCTCTTTTGCTCCTAAATTCGTTAAATCTCTTCTACGGCGTTCCTTTTTGACCTGTCGCACCTCCACGCCGCTTTTCTCCGAATCCCAGGTATTTTGTGCTTGCAAGGGTGCTGTAAAAAGTTATTTATGGTTAGAAATGCTTTAGTTTTGGAATTGCTTTCAATTTTAATGGAGTTTGGTTGGCTACATGGTTGAAAATGACAGCCTTTCTTTTAATTGTCTGTTTTCTACTTGTAGTAGTAACTTTTCAATATTTTTCAGAATGAATTTCCCTGGAGAAGAATGTACTGCACTTATGCATTGCCATCCGGTAAAGATTATATTTTTTTTTCTATCTTATTTTCCGTTGTTGCTTGTAACCTGTTTTCCTTTTTACATAGTTGTGTGAGATAAGATTACTGCGTGTGATTCATCTAATCTGCTCTACGTTTTGAACTTTTCCTCGTTGTTTGTTGGGGATTTCGTTTCCTATTCATCACAGTGCCTTATTTGGTTCATTTGTCTTATATTATTATTATTTTTTATAACCTCAGCTGAAGTTTCAGAGTGTGAATATGATGATCATATTCTTAGTGATGACAAAGCGATGGAGAAAGATACAGCATTGCGTGTGGCTCTAACAAAACTTGCAGGGGATTTTGGTAAAGAGTCAATGCTCTCATTGCAACGGTTTTTTCGCTCCAGGCGTGCCCCTGTGATATCCACGGGTTCATTAAGGCTGGATCAGGCACTTGGCACTGGTGGATTGCCTAAGGTTTGCATCTAGATAGATGTTCTGCATGAATGGTATCTGGTATTGTCCATTTTCTTTGTACATGAATTTATTGGTGTCAATTAGGGATTACTTTCACTGACGCTTGAGCACTCATTTAGTTATGTCTGCCCCATAAGCATTTATGCATGTTCAGGCCTGTGCCAAGCCTAGCCATATATGTTAATTTATTTTTTGCATGAGGATTGTCTTCATTTTAATTAGCAAAGGTTTTTTTTCCAAGTGAATGTTTTGAATAGGCTATTTTTCTGTATATCGGCAACCTATGTAGCACGGATACCTCAAATTTTTTTTTTTGAAGTATCGGATACGGATACGGATACGACACGGATACGGATACGACACGCGGATACGCGTGTCGGATACCTCAAAATCCGTATCGTTGACTTTGTTTAGGGTTGACCAGCCGGATACGTTTTGGACACGGCGAGGACACGCCATGGATACGGCGTGGATATGTTTTTCGGATACGTTTGGGCAAAATTGCAAATATTTAAAAGTTTTAGGGGTTAATTAAAAAAATTAAAATTTCTAGGGACTAAAAGGAAAATAATTTAAAATAAATTGGGTTGGGCTTTTAAATCACCTAAATACATTTGTTTATCTCGTTCATTCCATTTAAGTTCAAGCGGCTCTCAATTCAACCGATATGGATTTTTGATTTCTTTTTACTTGCTTAAGATGGATTTTATATTTAATATTTTGTACTTAAGATATTATGGTTAATGAAATATTACAACTATCTCTATAATTTTTACTTTTCAATACTAAATTTATATAATATAAATATATATAATATTAATATATAATATTTATATGTATTTTAATGATTGTCATATCCTAGGCGTATCGTGTCTTATATTTTCAAAATTTGACGTGTCGCCGTATCCGTAACATATTCGATACGATACTCATACCGGTATCCATGCAACATAGTCGGCAACACCTTCTTGTCCTGATATAGTTATGAAAGCACTTTTTTTTTACAATGTTTCGCTTCAAATTGGAATCTGGAAGTTGATAGCTGATCCTGATTGCTTTAATCAGGGAAGAATGGTTGAAATTTACGGGCAAGAAGCTTCGGGAAAGACAACGCTAGCACTACATGTTATCAAGGAGGCTCAAAAGCTTGGAGGTTTGTTTTGATCTATGTTTTTTGGCAATGAGACGCATGAAATTTTAAATGCCAAGAAAAAAAATATCCATGAAGGGTACCCTTGTTAAAAGTGAACTGATTGTCAAGCTTGTAGAATATTTTATAGGTTCTTCAGTATGTCAGCAGGACATGTTTTCCATTTCTTTGAGCTCTCATGCCAATTTGATCTGTAAGGCTATGTTTGGTATCCATGATAACGGAATAATTATTAAATAGTCATCCCTTATCTCGCATTTGGTTCATTTTTTATTTAGTCTGCAGGCCCTTGATTATGATTGAAAGCCCGTACTATTCATGTTATTCGTGTGATTAAATATCCCTCCTCAAAAGGTGTGATAATGTATAATTTTTGAATAGTGATCATGATAAGATTGTATATGGACCATAATACCCTTGAATTGTCTTCTTCAATATAATATAAAAATTAAAAATAGTGAAAATTTAATTAATATAATATTTAAATTTTTATTATATTTTTTATAAATTAATTTCATATATTTTTATTATTTTCAGTCATTTTAAAAAAAATAAATTGTAATGCAAATCTATCTTAAATTAAATTTTTATAAATTTTTAATCTTTTTAATTAATTCTTTTATGAAAATAATATTTATTAAATTCTAATTTATTTTGTTTATTGATCTAAATTAATTTTAATAATTTAAATTATAATTATAATATTTAATTATCTATCAAATTATTTTAGGAATATTTATAATTATTTTAAAAATACAATAATATTGTAATTATTACTATATTTTATTTAACATTAACATTCAAAATATTATTGCTATTTTAATTATTAAAGTAAAAGCATATTTACAAATTTATTTCTAATAAATATATTTAAATTTATTTTAATAAATGTAAATTATAATTATAAATATTTAATTATCTATCCAATTATTTTAAGAATATATATTTAATTAGCACTTGGGGCATTTTGATTATTACAATAAAATTTACAAAATTAATCCATCATTTTAAAATCATACAAAAATCATATTACTTATCCCACTATACTGTTAATCAATATCTCTCATTTTTTAATCACTCTAATTATTAATCATTTACTTATCTCATCAGACATACCAAACGAAGCCTAATTGTGTAGTTATTTGGATTATAGTAATGGGTAAGTTGGTAAACTTGAACACATGTACACGTGTGAGAGATTTTCCAACAAAGAAATTATGACAGGTCATAGGAAAGTCTAAGGGTATGTGCAATGGCCTCTAAAATGGTCAATGTTCCTGCTATAATAGGAAGTTAAAACCACCAGATCAAATTTTATATCGCTGTTCAATCTTGGTCTTAGAAGATGTAACTGCCAACAGGGTAGAGAAGGGAAAGAAAGAGAAATAAATTAGTAGTCTCACCGTTTCTTTCTTTCAAGGTTGTAATGGCTGGAGGCGGTCACCGCCTCGGCCGCCTAGACGGTGCCTAAGCGGTTGAATTTGTTTAAGTAATTTTTATAGATAATCATGCAATATAATCACAAATAGTCAACATATTTTTATGTAAAATGTGCAATTAAATAATGTTTAAGTACAAAGAAGCTTCATACGATATAATATCATCTAAATAATATGCAATTAATAAAGATTCATCATATAGCTTCAGATCGATATTCATCTTATACTTGATTCATTCTTCTGTTCCGACAGGTTACTGTGCATATCTGGATGTGGAGAACGCATTGAACCCTTTGCTTGCAGAATCAATTGGTGTAAATACAGACAAGCTTCTCATTTCACAGCCAGATTCAGCTGAAAATTTGCTAAGTGTAGTCGATACATTGACAAAGAGCGGATCGGTTGATGTAATTGTGGTTGATAGTGTATGCGCCTATCTTTCTTTTTTTATTTTATCTGCACGCAGGTTTAACCCTTTGATTCTTATTAGCTCAACGAAACGATGCCCACTCATGTTCATCACAGGTTTCATTGAATTGTTGATGTTATTGCAGGTAATTTGTTATGTATTGGTGTTTTGGCCCTTTATCTATAAAAAGAGTAAGCCGTTTCATTGAAAAGCTAAATAAACACAAGTTAATAAGAATGTTTGTCCCAAGGCGACTGATTCTACTTTAATTTTTTTTAGTTATTATTTCTATTTTTCGCGTTTCTTGTTTGGCATCTGTTCTGTCATTAGGCTAGCAGATTGATGGATTCCCTGTGCTTCACAAGCCGATGTATGGAAATTTTTGTCAAAACTTTTGTGTAAACGTCCTTGTTAGGCTGATTCTTATATTACCCTTCTGGCGAGTTTCGCAAGTGATTACTGTTTTTTCCATGATAAAAATATCTTCTCTTGAATTATCTCTTCATATTAATCCAACTTCTTTTGTCCTTTACTTTGTATTTATCTGCACAACTTCCGCAGGTAGCTGCTCTTGTTCCTCAATGCGAAATCGATGCTCTCTCATTGGGTTCCTCCAGAGACCTACAATCAAAAATCATGACCCAAGCACTACGTAAAATACATTATTCTCTATGCAATTCAAGCACTCTCATTATTTTTATAAATCAGGTAATTGCTTGTTCCTAAAAACACACTAACTGATTCTTTTATTTCTATACCGAACAGGTGGCATTAGTAATTAGTGTTCTTTTGTCCTTGTAGATTAGAAACAATTTGAAATTTGGCGCAGGCTCAGTTCTTGCAGATGAAGTTACCTCCGGTGGAAATGCCTTGAAATTTTATGCTGCTGTACGGATGCGAATTAGCAGAAAAAGATTACTCAAGATCGAGGATAAGGTAAGTCTCGTGAGTAGCGAACTCACGAATTATGAAGATGCCTTGAGTCCCCCCCCCCACCAACCCGAACACACACACACAACCAGTCAGTTTTGTGCTATGCCTTGCCATATGTGGTTACTACATTTTTGCAGATCATCTGTTTTTTCTATCATTCTTATACTTCTACTTTTCCAGGCTGCTGGTCTTGGGATATGTGTGCAAGTGGTTAAAAATAAGCTAGCACCTTCAAACGCAAAAGCTGAATTAACCTTACAGTTTGGGAAAGGCATCTGCTGCAAATCGGAGGTCTTGGACTTGGCCTGTGAACATGGTGTAATTGTTAAAGAAGGAAGCAACTACTTCATGAAAGGCAAAATTTTTCATAGTAAAGAGGAAGCTTTAAGATTTCTAAATGTCAATGCTGGTGCCTTGGATGACATCATTACAACCTTAAGATGCCATTTGTTTGAGACACGCACTATTTGAGGATATATTTTATGAATAATCTCAACTTGAAGGCTCGAAACGATGGGGACATTGTTCTTGAGCAGTTCTTGAAGCGGCATCCTTATAATATCTTGGCGAAATATGCTTTGATTTGGAATTCTGAGAGGGTGGATGTTACACCATTGCAACTGATCATGTTGAGGCTTGAGTCAACTATTTGGCGGTTTAGTTGACTAGAAAGCATCATGTACATCTATGCTAGAGAATCTGTTTAGTGGTCATCAGGTTAATTTTGAGATTGATCTGTTATGAAGAAGGTGGTGGATTTAATTTGTTTGTAGACCTTTCATTTCGTACGTTGTAAGTTGTAACATAATTGTAACAGGAATTTCTTTATTTTTAGGCCAAAACTTGGTTTATCAGTAGATGTTTACCAGCAATCTATTTGTCCAGGGAAGGGGCTATCTAGCAATTTCTTATGGTCGCTTAGGGGATTGACAAACTTATAATACGACACAACGGGTGCATGTAAAACAGTAAAAGCATACGTCATGGGTTAATTTGTAATTTTAAGAAAACATTATAGACTAATTTGTAATTTTAAAGTATTACTAATGACTTTTTTTTTATATAAATAATTAAATATAAAAAGAAAATGAGAAATTGTAATTTAGGTCGTGGAGAAAGACAAATTTTGCTTTTCCTAATATATTTTATGCTATTGTCTTGTATATTTTACTTATTTATTTATTATACACACGCTCAAACTTTAAGGTA
This sequence comes from Primulina eburnea, assembly GCF_022965805.1. Taxonomy (NCBI): domain Eukaryota; kingdom Viridiplantae; phylum Streptophyta; class Magnoliopsida; order Lamiales; family Gesneriaceae; genus Primulina; species Primulina eburnea. The sequence goes on along the minus strand of NC_133108.1, from coordinate 37,213,216 downwards.
ATCATACAAAATTTTTGCTTTATTTTAGTTATTGATGTTTATGATTTTATTTTTATTGGTATATTATATCTCATGGATGAGTCCACTAGAGTTAGGCCAAACAAGATTGGGGACCCCTGGCCTATCCCCAGCCAAGGTGGAAGGCTCATCACGGGTCAGGTATTCTTCTATAAATATCAAGTTTAAGCGTTCAATTCATCCATTCATTTTATTGTTTTTCACCAGCATCCTTATTTTCCCTACTCTTATATTCTCAGTCTTTGACTTTAGCGCCGGAGGGGCTACACCGGGGCACCCTCCCCGTCTTCTTCCAATGGTCTTCTTCATGATTTCAGGCTTAGAGCTCATTCGAAGCCAGCGTTGGGACTAGCATCATCTGCAGGAAGCAGACCCTAAATTTTCAGTGAGTGCCATTTGGCGCCGTATGTGGGAAAACTTGAGTTGAGACGTAGAGATGGTAGGCCGGAGAGGAAACAAAAGAACTAATTCAGTGTTGTCACGTCCTCCGATGAGAGCCGAGCAGCCTCTTCTTGAGGAGACAAGACGTGAACAACCTCGTCCCGAGACAATAGCCGAACAACCTCGTCTTGAAACGAGGGCCGAACAGCTTCGTCCCGATGAAAATGTGGGGACCTTTACCCTGAAACAATTGGGCCAGTTCATCACCAGGACAGTTGACAAAGCCATGAAGAGGAACCAAGAATCTATGTCTGTTGAAGGACAAGCCATTCACCAGGAGTGAGAGGAGAATGTTGAGGGCCATCAGAGCAGGGTTGAAGAGACGCGACCCCTCCCAAGTGTGGAATACGGAGATGGGATAAATGTGGAGGGAGATACGGATGTTGAGGCAACAATTGGGGAACAGATCTGCAGCGCCAAAAAAAGAAAGTCATTTTTCCCTCGCCATTTTGGAAGAAAGGCTTCCTCCAAGTTTCCAACAATCAAATGTGGGAGAATACGATGGACATACCAATCCAGAAGAACATTTGGGAAGGTTTGAGAACGCAGCTCTATTGCACCAGTATTCCGATGGAGTCAAGTGTAGAGTGTTTCTGGGCATGTTGGTGAGGTCAGCCCAGCAATGGTTTGATACCTGGCGGTCCAACTCCATACGATCTTTCGATGAATTTTCCGCTGCTTTCTTGCACATATTCGCTAATAGCAAAAGACACCAAAAAATTATTTAAGCTTGTTTGTGATGAAGCAACAAGAAACTGAAACTCTACGAGAATTTGTTCAGTGCTTCAACAATGCGGCGCTAGAAATACCAGCGGCTACCCCTGACACCATGATAAGTGATGTTACCCAAGTTCTAAGAGGAGAGAAAATTTTCAAATAGCTGGTCAAGAAACCTCCATCGAACTATGATGACCTGTTAGCTCGGGTGGAGAAATATGTAAATATGAAAAATGCCCAATGGTACAAAAAGATGGAGCAGCGACCTGGGGGAAGTAGGGTGGAGGGAGCGAAGAGAGGTGTGGGTTAGAGAGAGGAGGATAAAGTTAGAAGTAGAGGACAATTATCTTCCCATGTTCTTCTGAATGGAAGTCGTGACAAGGTGATGGAGGTGAGAGAATCAGAAGGAAGGTGGGAGAAATCGCAGAGAACTAAGAGCGGTGTTAGGATTCCTCCAGTAGACAGACAAGAAGGGTCCTCATCCGGGAGTCGACCGAGATCTCACCCATCTCCTAGGCAAGGTCGAGGCCCTCCTTGGATCAATCCGAGGGTCGGAGAGCAGATAAAGAGAAGAGCGGGGTCAAGATGTTCCTCGAGAGCCTGCGATCCAAGGAGGAGAATGGATGAAGATAACCACTCTACGAGAGGAATTATTCATATAATCTCGGGGGGTGCTACTGATGGAAAATCCGAGCGAGCTCGGAAGGCACACGGGAGAAGGTTGGAGAGTTTTGAGATATTTAAGGATGCAAACTTACCCCAAGATCTCGTCATCAGCTTTGAGCCGAAAGACCTTTGAAGCATCATGGCTCTACATAACGATATCTTGGTGGTGACGGCCACCATTGCCAATTACGATGTGGCAAGAATCTTTATTGATAAGGGGAGCTCTGTAAATATCTTGTTCAAGAGCACGTTGGATCAGATAAAGGTGGAAGGATTTGAGTTTGATATGGTCTCCACCCCGATGTATGGGTTCGCAGGACATGCTATTTCACCGCTGGGTCAAATTGTTCTTCCCATATCCTTGGGGACTGACCCTCGACGGGTAACAAATATGATAACCTTTACCATGGTGAACATCCCATCGGCATATAATGGGATTTTGGGACGGCTAGCCCTAAAAGATTTTAGAACGGTAGCTTCTACATATCATCAGAAGTTGAAGTTTCTTGTAGGAAAAGGGGTTGGAGTCTTGTGCGAGGACCAGAAAGTCGCACGTCGGTGTTATGAAGGAATAGTGAAGGAAGAGGGAAAAAGAGCACGTGTGGAGGTCAATATGATTAGAAGGGAAGAAACGGGTGCCCTTGGTGAGGAAGGAGTTTCAGAAGGTGATGGACGAAGAGCCGGAGATCATAGCGTTGCGGTCCAAAAAAAGACGCTCAGAATAGCTCCCAACATTGACCCAAGGGTTAGGGAAGAATTCATTACTTGTTTATAGGCTAATATCAGCGTGTTCGCTTGGTCAGCACAATAGCTCACATGAACGACCTCGGATGTGGCAGAGCATTGGTTGAACATCTTGCCAAATGCTCGCCCAATAAAATAGAAGAAAAGACATTTTGGGCCTGAGAAAGATAAAGTCATAAGAAAAGAAGTGGGAGAGTTGCTCGAGACGGGGCACATTCGAGAAGTGAAATTTCCTACTTGGCTATCGAATGTCGTCCTAGTTCCAAAGAGTTCAGGGAAGTAGAGTATGTGTGTGGCCTTCAGAGATCTCAATATAGTGTGCCCTAAAAATTGTTACCCTCTGCACCGAATAGATCAGTTGGTGGACTCCACAGCTGAACATCAATATATGTGCATGTTACATGCTTATCAGGGGTACCATCAAATCCCTTTAGCCGTGGAGGATCAAGATAAAAAAAAAGCTTTATTACCTCTGAAGGAACTTTCTGTTACGTGGTCATTCCTTTCAGACTCAAAAATGTCGGAGCCACGTATCAACGATTAATGAATAAAGTGTTTTCTGAGCAGGTGGGAAGGAATTTCGAGTGAGAAGTGAGAAGTTTCTGGGTTGCATGGTGACGGAGAGGGGGATTGAGGCTAATCCCGAGAAGGTTCGAGCTATCCAAGACATGGATTCTCCCAGAGGACCCAAGGATGTGCAACAGTTGAAAGGGATGATTGCAGCGCTGGAGCAGTTTATCTCAAGGTCCCCTCACAAAAGCCTACCCTTCTTTCGAGTTTTGCATAAGGCAAATAAATTTGAGTGGGGTCCGGATTGCGAGAAGGCTATTGAGGAGTTGAAAAAGTACCTTGCTGAGCTCCATGTCCTGGACAAACCGGTAGCGGGTGAACTTTTGTGGGTATATTTATCTACCACCGAAGGAGCTGTAATTTCTTTTCAAACAAGAGGGATCAACTCAACAGCTGGTCTATTATGTTTAACATGCGCTCAAAGGGGTAGAGATAAGATACTCGGAATTGGAGAAGTTGGCTTTGGCTTTGGTAATGACGGTGAGGCGCTTGAGACCATACTTCATATCTCATCCAATTGTGTTACTTACCAACAGTCTGTTGAGCATGATCTTGACTCATTCAGACATGTCTGGCCGCTTGACTAAATGGACCACTGAGTTTGGAGAGTGCGATATCCATTATGAACCAAGAATAGCTATCAAGGCGCAAGCCTCAGCAGATTTTCTGGCTGAGACCGTGCATCAAGAAAGTGCGTATCCCTGGAAGGTGTATGTAGATGGTTCTTCTTCGAAGGATGGAAGTGGGGTAGGGGTAGTATTGATGCCAGCTGGAGATAAAGCAAAGTTAGCTATAAGGTTGGACTTTCGAGCGTCCAACAAGGAGGCAGAGTATGAGGCGGTATTGGCCGGATTACGGGCAGTTGTGAATGTGGGAGATACCCAAATTCTTGTTTTTTCTGACTCACAGTTAGTAGCACAGCAGATGAAGGGGTATATGATGTGAAAGAAGAAAAACTTATCGAATATGCCCAAGAGGTGAACAGGGTTAGAAAGAAGTTCACAGAGGTTGGGTTCGAGCAGATCCCCAGGAAAGAGAATGAAAAGACAGACACTCTAGCCAAAATGGATGGAACAATGGAGAGTTGGAAGACTAGAGATGTGGTATTTCAAGTCGAACTCGCCCCTCACACGAGTTCGCCTGCAGTCGAAAAGGAAGAAGAGGATTGGAGGAATGTGATGGAAAGCTTCCTAATGAACTGAACCAGCTGAAACTGAACCAGACCAGCTGAAGACAAGTTGAACTGAACCAGCTGAAACTGAACCGAACCAGCTGCTGATCAACTGAACCAGTTGAATTGAACTAGACCAACTGAACCAGCTGAACTGAACCAAACCAAACCAGCAGCTGACCAACTGAACTGAACCGGCTACTGACAAGTTGAACTGAACAACCAGTTGAGTTGACCAAAGTTGACCAGTCGGGAAAATGTCCAGCAAGGCGAATTTGACCGTTGCAATCTCAGAAACGGTACATAAACTTTCCAAACGGTCATATTCTTGTGTCTAACGTATATATCATTGTTGGGGCCTATAAATACAACATCTAGAAGATCAAACAAGAGCTTTTGAAGATGATTCAAAGCATGGACAGTTAGCATGAAGAAATCAGCTAGTTGAGAACACAAGCCCTTGTGCGAGGATACATTTGAAATGTACACTGTAAAGGATAAATTATTCACACACAATCACTCAAACATATACAAGAGAGTTGAACTTCAAAGATTAGTTGAGTGAGTTTTGCACAAAGACAATAAACTTGTGTATAGAGTCTTTGCATATGAGACATTAAACAATATGCTGATTGTGAGGTGCTGCCTACAATCTTGTGTGGTAGGAATTCTAGTTGGGTGCTGCCCTTCCAGAGTGGGTTTGTACAAAGAGTTGTATAAATCAAAGTCTTTTACCGAATCCTTTCCAAGGAGAAGAAGGGGTGACGTATGAGCATTTGAAGTCTCCGAACATCCATATAAAAATCCGTGTCTATTTGTTTATTGCATTTACTTATCATTTCCATTGTTTTAAGGATGCATTGTTGAAGCATTTCATGTGCTCTTCAAATACAAAATTATTGCATACAAAATGTTTGATAAAATGACTCAACTAAAATATTTTTACTCATTCAACTTACATATATTTTAAATGCTTTACAAAAATACTTAATTAGTTTCTACGAAAGATTATTTCGAGTGTCTTCCGCTTGTTTGACCAAATTCGATTTAATTCATCGGTGTTCATATTTCAAGAACCGAGCTATTGTAGCTCAACAATGATCCCTCCCAATCAATTGGTATCAGAGCGAGTTGTTTTTGAAAGAACATTGAAACTGATTTTGATGTTTAAAATTTGAAATTTTCAGATTTTTTAAACAACACAATTTGTCAAAATTAACATTTTTTTCTTACCAAAAGGCCTAATAAATCATTGGATTAATAAATAATTAATATATTTGATGAATCATTGAATGATAGATAATTCACTTCATTTTGTAAGGAAGACAAGTGTTTGGTTAAGCCTAATTGGATGAGAGTTGTACAATTAACAAGTAAAACCAACCATTAAATGAATTTTTTTGGATCGGGATGATATTAATTAATAATTTTAGTGATTTATGGAGGCTTCTGATGGAGTTGGAAAACTGAATAAAGAAAACAATAGATGTAATCAGATTTATCGAAATTGGACTTCTAGCTCTTCTTCAAAATTTGAGTCTCAACAATAAAAAAATCTCCACGACTAAAACTTCGGAATATTTCGAGTCTTCCATGTTGAATAATTAATTATTAATTTTTTTTTTTACATTTCAATAAAGGTCTATTGATTCTACGGTATCCTTTTTCCTTGGCTTTTTCCCAAATGTAATATTAAATATATTGACAAAAACTTGTGTGAGACGGTCTCACGGGTCGTATTTGTGAGACGGATCTCTTATTTGGGTTATTCATGAAAAAGTATTATTTTTTATGCTAAGAGTATTACTTTTTATTGTGAATATGGTTAGGGTTGACTCGTCTCACAGATTAAGATCCGTGAGATGGTCTCACATGAGACCCACTCAAATATATTTGTGTATGGTGAACCCCGATCGAGGAGCTAGGTCTGAAAGAAATATTTAAATTTATATATTTGATCTTATTGGTGAAGATTAAAAATTTCCAAAATATAAAAAATATCGGAGCGTCTAAATCCCACGAAACCAAAAACAGGGATGAAGATCCCTGATTTTTTCGAGTTCGGAGATTTTTTAAAATCTCTGAAATAATTCGGGGTTGATATGAAATTACTATCATCATCCACGAACCTGTCTCGAAAATAATATTAATATTATCACTAATAATAATAGATATAATAAGTTTTGGTTTGAGAAAATCTCCGAACCTGCCTTCGTCTTGTTCTATTAATATTTTTGAAATTGATATGGTAACGGAGATTGGAATTTGATCCCCCCGGGTTTCGGTTTTGAGGAAAAGCGGGAATCGGGACGAGTATGAGAGTGATGATGAAATTCGGGGATGGGGATGGCAAACCCACTCACGTCTCGCCTCACCCCGCCCCATTGTCTTCCCTAACCTAAATTTCTATCACATTTTCTTGCATGAAAATCGATAAAGTGAGTAGTGTTTGTAAACTCTAAAATAAAAGTCATTATTATATTTTCTTATGTAAATTTACAACGAAAAATATAATAATAAATATTTTTAGTAGTTTGAAACACTCCTAATTACGTGGACGTATACGATTAAATAAGCGGAATTATAAATTTCCAGGAAGAGTATTAGATGTGCATGTGTAATTAACTTGAGAGTGGGTCTCATATGAGACCGTCCACGGATCTTAATCTGTGAGACGGGTCAACCTTACTCATATTCACAATAAAAAGTAATACTCTTAGAATAAAAGTAATACTTTTTCATGAATGACCCAAATAAGATATCTGTCTCACGAATATGGCCCATAAGACCGTCTCACACAAATTTTTGCCTTAACTTGAATAAACGTACATTCTCAACTGTTAAAATTTGCAATATGATTGATTTATCTATTTATCCTAATGGATTTTAGACTAATATGGATGTCACAATTTCCAAAAGGCCATGGAAAGTCTTTGGTGCTCATTTTGGTCAACTCTTCCATCATCTTTCTTTGGTTTCTTCCTCCGTCGACTCCACGGTCATAATTAATTAATTTGGAAATTAGGAAAATCTACCAATTCAAAGGCTACATTATTATTATTATTATTTTATAAAAAAAAATGGTTCTCTTTTGGGGGTTTTGGTCAAACATTAGTGATATCTCATTCTAGAATTAATGCAACAGATAGGCGACATGGGAAAGTAGTTGCATAACTTGATGAATTTGGAGGATAAATTTTGGATTTTTTAAATTTAAATAAATATATATGTATATATATAATTTTGGATTTTTCTAATTTATATATATATATATATATATACAAATATTTTGATTTTTGTTAATGATTCCTTTGATTATTGTGGCCCCTCTAGTTATTATAAAATTCATTAATTTAGTTTTTAAAACTTTTCTCCTTCAAAATTTGACTATCACAAAAAATCCTATGAGACAGTTCCACGAGTGAATTTTGTGAGACATATATTCTATTTGAATCACATATAAAAAATATTATTTTTTATGTCAAAAATAATATTTTTATTATAAACAAATGTATGATCTCAGTGAGACCGTATCACAATAGACATACTCTTTGACTATTTACCATAAGGCAAAAACTTGTGTGAGACGGTCTCACTGGTCGTATTTGTGAGTCAGATCTCTTATTTGGGTTATCCATGAAAAATATTAATTTTTATGCTAAGAGTATTACTTTTTATTGTGAATATTCGTAGGTTTGACCCTGTCCCACATATTAAAATCAATGAAACGATCTCGTATGAGACTCACTCTTACCATAAATAATCTCCAGTATTTCGAGACTCGTTCCATGCTGAATTTTTTTTCCCAAGTCTTTGTCTAACCTTTAACTTACGTTTACATTTTTCTTCTCATACCATTAATGTCTTTAATATGTGAAATTCTTTTTCCTTACTCCAACATTGGCATCCACATTTATTTCAAGAATATTGACTGCCGTTTGCCGCAGCTAGATTTAAAAAATGAATACTTATTAAATCAAATTTTTAGGTAATTATATATGAATGTTAATATAATAAATTTTTATCAAGGGAATTTTTTTTAAAAAAAAAAAAACCAAATTGTATGTAATCTTATATAAATTTCAACATAATATGATTATATATCCAATTTCGTTTTTGGTAGAACTGACGTGCTATAAAGAAAACATTTAGTTATTTTCCTTTGGCATGATAATGTTAAAAATTAATTTATTGTAGAAAAAACCAATAATTGTTTTGATTTTTTTGGATGTAATATTATTAATTTATGAATTTTTTAGGTAATTTTCTAAAAAAAATTCGCCCAAATATTGGAGCAAATTATGGCACTAGTTGAAAGGGCAAGGAAGATCATCAACCCATTCAATGTATTTTGGTTCGATGGCTAAAAGCCTAAAACGAATATTTTTCTCGAGATTTTTTTTTATTATAAACCTAATTCATGCATGTTTATCTCTTTAGCATTCGGTATTCTATGAAATTATATTTTATTTTTATATTTTATCTTCGATATTTTTTATACTTTTTTTTATCATTTTTTACGTTTAGAACTGAAATTTGTAAATACATTAAAAGAGACAAACATATTAGTTCCGACTAAGATTAAGGGTATATGAACATAAGCTGGAAAATAATATGAGTGAGTCTCATGTGAGACCATCTCACGGTCCTAATATGTGAGACGAGTCTTATCGGTATAAGATATCCGTCTCATAAATACGACCCGTGAGACCGTATCACACAAGTTTTTGCCAAATAATATACTAATTAGCAGCCTAAGACTAGTCAAGCAAACTGATGAGACCATCTTATCTTGCACGTACACAAAATTACAACATTATGAATTTATCCGAAAATTTGTACACGACAGTTCTTGAAGTTAGATTTTGCGAAAAATCTTAGTCATTGAAACTAAATCAAGGTTCAGAATGACTTCTGAACATATATTGGAAAATTTCAAATAAGACAGTACACTATTGGTGTAATTAATTCCTTGTCTTCTTAGAATTTTGTTTCTGCCATTTTTTTTCCACAGAATGAATGATAAGCCCGTGATGAGCTAAAATTCCAATTCCATCCTGCAAGTTTTCTACACTAAAAACAGCTATAAAAGGGGATGATAATGTGGTGTTATACTTCATTATACAAGTTTGTTGTGTTCTTAAATCTTTCTCGATGGCTGGTAAAGAGAATTGTGTGTTTCTTGGAATGGTCCTTTTTGGACTTGTGATAATGGCAACCATGGACTTTACAGGTTCCTTTCTGTTTCTCTAGCTTTCAGAATATAGGGAGACGATTTTCAATGAATGATCATCTTGAATAAGTTAAAATACAAATCTCAATCTTCCTGTTTATGTTTTATGAAATACTGAGTTGTTTTGTTCACTACCATGCAGTGGCACAGACTGGACTTTGCTACGGAAGGCTCGGGGATGTGCCTTCTCCACAAGACGTCGTGTCCCTGTACAACAGAAACAATATCAGGAGAATACGGATTTACGACCCCCACCAGCCAACTCTCCAGGCTCTCGGAGGCTCTAACATCGAGGTCATATTAGGCGTTCCGAACACTGACTTGCAGAATGTTGCAGCTAGCCAAGCGAACGCGAATACGTGGGTGCAAAATAATGTAAGAAACTATCCTAATGTCAGGTTCAGGTACATTGCTGTTGGAAATGAGGTTAGCCCTATAAGAGGTGACACCTCTCAGTATGTTGGATTCGTTCTTCCGGCTTTGAGGAACATTTTTAATGCGATTTCTAGTTCCGGACTCGGAAACCAGATAAGAGTTTCCACTGCTATTGACACAGGAGTTCTTGGAAACTCTTACCCTCCGGCAGATGGAGCGTTTAGAGATGATGTTCGGTCATATCTTGCACCGATCGTAAGTTTTCTAGCAAATAACAGAGCCCCTTTGCTCGTAAATTTATATCCTTACTTTTCCTATGTGGGCAATCCTGGATCTATTAGCCTTCCTTACGCGCTTTTTACCTCTGATGGAATCGTTGTTCCTGGTGGAATACGGTATCAAAATCTTTTCTACGCGATCTTAGATGCTGTGTATGCAGCACTTGAAAAGTATGGAGCATCGTCCTTGGAGATTGTGGTATCTGAGAGTGGTTGGCCTACGGCTGGAGGAACTGCGGCGACAGTCGAAAACGCAAGACTTTATAACACGAATTTGATTCAAAAGGTCAAGACCGGAACGCCTAAACGACCTGGAACGGCTATAGAAACATACATTTTTTCTGCATTCGATGAAAATCAGAAGAATCCTGAGATTGAGAAGCATTTTGGGGTCTACCAACCGAATGGACAACCCAAGTATCCGATCAGTTTTAACTAGTACTGTTGAATAAATATTGTATCCATAGAATAAGGACTTCGAGTTCAACTGATGTATTACAATAAACGCTGGTAAACAATAAAATCTAATGAAAATGGTGCATTTTTCTGGTTTATTCACTATGTTTCTTCGTTTCTGTGCTAGAGAACCAAATCCCTGAGATGATGAATTTGAGTTGGCAGCAATGTATTTAATTTACAAATAAAAGTTGTAAAAAGTTGCTAACTGAAAGAAAAGAATTCTCTCTATAAGCCTCCTAGGCCGAAAAATAATTCGAAAAACATAGGAAAAAGGGCGAAAATTTGGGTAATATGCACATACTAACACGAGAAATTATAAACTAAGCTCAGAAGTGGGTGTATATTCAAACGTTTATTGACATATACACGAAGACCAAATATTTTATTTCTTAATCTTGATGAATATTGTTGTTCTTGTTATAGTTGGTTGTTTGACCACTGAATGAACTTGATGAACAAATCTTGATCTTGTATGGGGAATGTTGACCCGAGTATGTGTCACATAATCTCAGCCGTTGCCTTGGTGTGCTCAGTGATCTAGACTTGGCCTTGGCTGATTCTGGGGCGGCCATGTATGCTGGAAAAACTGGAGGATTGGGTAAAGATCCATCTTCGCCAATTGACTCCTGTTTCATAACTTTTTACTGATTGTTATCGTGATCATCGATGGGTTCAGTGACTTGAAATGTAGCTATGATAGTTTTGATTCAATATTAGTATAATTGATAGGTCAGATTGTTAAAAAGTATTTGGTTTAGATAGCAGTTTTTACATGTACAATATCCAGATAACTTATGTGACTCACATTGAATGTTGTTGGAACTATTTTGTGAGGTCACATAGTTTAATTAATTATACATAAACAATCTATATAATAAAAGATTTAATAAGGATATCTAATTAATTATGAGTTTTCAAATCATTAAATAAATTGGTGCGGTCCACTTTATGTGTAGAAACTCGGCTCACTTAAGTCTTCTATGATGGATCGAATATTGCTAAGGTTATGGTCCCCGAGTAACAGAAAATAACACGTAATATATATGTTCATATATTCTAAATCTCTCTGCTTCATCTAAGACAAAAATAAGTTTGTCGATTTTATTTTTCCTTGGAAGATCTTTAATTACAACGCTTGATCAATAAATGGATTATGATAAGCGTTTATTGTTATTTATATATTCTGATAATTCGACATAAATTTCTGACATGATATGATATATGAATTTAATCACATGATTTATAAATTTATTTTTATTAAACCTCCAACATCTAATACTTAAAAGGAGAAATTTGTCCAATTATAACAAATGATGCCTCCGTCCACCCAGTTCCTCTATGCCCACTTCTACTCACGCTCAATTACTTGATAAAATAGCTTATTTTATGAATAATGGACGAACAGCCCAACCCTCGAAACAACTAGTGATTGGAGTGAAATCTAACAAGGGTGTATTATTTACTTTTATAATAAATATATTTATATTAAAAACCATTAAGATTTGCTTGTAATTGAAACGAAATAACGGGAATTATGACCCCAAGAAAATGACGCAACCTACAATGCTTGCAAATTTAAATCTTTGCTTGCTTTTCTTTGATTAATCTTTATGCGAAAATCTGTCCATTAGATCAGCTCAATCCATTCCAAGTTTCTAATGTTATGTAAACATTTTTAAAAAATGTTGAAGTTCATTTCTACATATGTTTTATAAAAAGGATAATATATATATGAATTCTAGAACATAATTTAAATTTCTTCTTTATAATCTTATAAATTGTATGAATTCTACAACATTCACAACCGAAAGCAACAAACTTTATGAACAGGAGAGGCCAATCTAACTAAATGAAGTATGTCCTTAATTTATTATAACCAAAATGAGAAAGAAACACTTTAAAAAAAAAAAGACAAACATAATCAAAGCACGGGTAAGCCCGGAAATGTTTGCGCAGAAAGTGAAAGATTTATATTTATTAATATTATTTAGATCAAGTTATTTTTATGACGGATTCAAACGGTAATATGACGTTCTTCCGCTCTGAGCATGCCTACATACATCGGGGTTAAGCTTTATATATATATATATATATATATATATATATATATATATATATATATATATATATATATATATGCGTGTGTGAGAGAGAGCACAGGACATTGCAATATGCGTTCTTTACATAGTTGTCAAAATGAGTTAACGGATAGACCAGTCCGCAACACGCCACAACCTATCATTTGACGGGTAGGACGGGCCAACCAACCAATTTTTTTTAATTATATTTGACGGTTAGAGCGGGATCACTCGCAACCCGCCACAACCCACAATTTGACGAGACGGGATGGGTCAAAAAATTGCCAATCCTGCCCATCTATTTGGTTGGACTAACCAATCCGGTGGACCTGTCCCATTTTAACATCTCTGGTACTTTAAAACAGAGCTACAAGGAACACTCTTCTCAAAACGCTCTCACATTTTCGCCCATTTTCTCCAACCAAACCAAAATTAATCAATTCCACAAAAGGTGTTGAGAATCCAACTCGCAGATATTCAATAGCTAAGAATTTACCAAATGTTGCAATGCTTTCCAAAAATGCGAGCAAAGGATCATGGATGAAGTTCGCCTTCAGCTAAGAACCTAAAATCCCAAATAGATTCTAATCCGCAGGAAGAATCGGACTGGTTCACTGGCCTATAGCTTGAGAATGAGGCCAATAGGACTATGATCACTTCCAGCAACATCTGGGAGAATATACGAGTCGTATACTTGGTCGGCAATTGATTCCGAGGCAAGGAAATAGTCGAGCCGCCATCCTTATACAAACACAACATATTTTCAAGTGAAAAAACAAATAGAAAGAGTCAAAATACTCGTGAATGTGATGACAGTATCCAGCAATAGCTTGACAACTATATCCTGTGAAAACAGTCGCTTCTGGGATAAATATGATACATATGATGCAGCACGCAAAAAAAGGGAGAATCAATTATACATATGAAAACATAAAAGTTTGATACACTCATAAGCTCGGACATCCCTGGCAACTAAACAATGCAAAATACTGGTAATTTACCCCTTCACTAAAAATCACCAAGTTAAAACCGTCCATATTTTTAAATCGATAGCATAAACCTCCTCGCAAGTAGTTTCACATGATACAGGATTTAAAACTTGTTCATGTTATTAAATTTATAGCATAAACCTCCTAGCCAGGTAGTTTTATATGATAAACAGCGCTTCATATAAGCCTATACAAATTACCCAAAACCAAAGTTCTCAAAAGTCAAATATCATTCTAAACATAACAAAAATATAAATACTTCTCTTCTTGTCTTATAGCACCCAAAAACTTCAAATGCTATAGTAGAGAGATCATGCTATAAAATGGCAAGACAAACATATTTATGATCAAGGACATTTTTATGCTCGATCACTCTAACCTGAGGTAATTTTATGCATTGCCTTGTCACTTGTGACTAGCGAGTGTACCATAAAAACTGTCTGTGGTGAGGTGTAAGCTATCAATTAAAAAACACAAAAGGGATTTTAACTAATAAATTTTCACATGAAGTTATAACTTCTTTGGCATAACAGGAGGTGTCCATCTGCCATTTACCCTCAAGGCAAACCCAAACTAACTGGAGCGTTGCTGAACTTAACCCAATGCTTAGTCCAGAGTGTTAGTCGTAAATTCGAGATCAAAGTAATCCCTCTCTCGCCTCTCCTAATTTTCATCTACACAGGTGACTCCCTATGGAGGTAAGTATAAAGATCATCAAGTGAATAAATGTGTGGAAGTATATGGAGTATTCTATGAAACACCTTTGTTGGTTTTTCGCCCACCGTGCCTGTAGCCCCAATAGGTATAACCGACAGTGTCAGGGTGCTGTTCTCGAAAGGTATCAACAAAACCTTTATCAAGAAAGTTTGTTTGAAATGAATGCCTCTCTTCATCTGTAAAGCCTGCGCTTCTTTTGTTTCCCTGAAAGAACAATAATAATAATAAATAATTAAAAGTCTGTCACCAATTCCATTGAACTAATAGTACAAAGAAACCTTCTACATTGGTGATAAAAGAAATTTCTCAGCTCATAGATGATGGCAGTAAACTTCAACTCTGTGCAAAATATTAACCCAACATTGTCATTAAAAATAAAAAGACTACAAGGAAAAAACAAAATCAATCCCTTCATCCCTATACTAGTCCATCCAATTACTCTCAGAAGATTTTAAGAAAGCACGACTCCCCCTTGAAACATTAATCAGGGTGAAAATGGAATAGGGACTAAATTAATCATAGTCTAATCTACTCACAGCTGGATTCCATATATCAATTTCTTGATGGGCGCAATTCAAGTCACCAGTTAGAATAACAGGCTTTAACCGTTCCAGATCCTGCAAAGAATATATTCAACTTTGAGATTTAACTTGTACTCTTATTAAGCGCAGAACATTGGCACCATGGAAAAGAAAATTTCCATATTAATCAATACAAAAGTCTTTCCCTGGCTTTCCAAAAATGAAGAGGAACAGTAACATGATACTAAACAAAAATCATGAGAATAAATGAAGAGACAGCAGAATTGTTTTGTCGTATATGATTGCAAAGCCACATTTACTTTGTAGACGAAATTCAGTTTCAAAACCAGAAGAAGCACAAGATCACCATTATCATCACATTCACAGCTAAAGCTGTCAAATTCTCAATTCTCAAGTAGAAAACATGATCTCCCAGAGTCATGAGGATATATATATACACATATATCAAACGAGTTCAGAAATAAGCGCATAGAAAGGGAAGAAGCAGATTCTAAGAATAACTCGATAATTAATTAAAACTTACTTTCATATAGTTGCTGAGAGAAGGATCCCACTGTGTTATCCTGTATGACTTTTAAGGACAGAAATTTTTATCACTTTCACTCTTAAGAAAAGAAAAAAGGTGCATAAGAAATCTGCAGATGTTGTACCAGTCGTTTGAGACCATCACCAGAATTAGGAACATAGCCACACAATAAATAGAAGTTATCAAACTCCACCGTCACGAGGCGCCCTTCACTATCATGATCAGACAAGCCCAAACCATACCGAACAGAATGTGGCTTTATCTTCCATAGAGAAAAAAGTGAAGAAGTGAATATTTTGGTCAAAATTAATATATCAAATCAAGATCATCCTGGGGAAATGTTTTAAGTAATGATACATGATTAGTTCATTATATTGTTGGGTTCTCATCAATATGTTCAATATACTAAATTATATAGAGCAAGACATCTATCAACTGCCTCACTTAGGCCCAGCAAAAATAGCATAATCAGAATGCAACGAAAGACCCCAGCTCAATTTTTAGACGATTTACTTTATGGCACAAATCATTCAAAAATCATGACCTATTTATAAATACCGAAACCATATGAAAAAAGTATCCTCCATCAAATGATTGAAAAATTGAAATGGTAAGGTAACTTTATAGCATTCTTGTATTATTTGGTTAAAGGACAGAAAAGCAAAATCCGGTAGGGGAATTGTTGATATTGGGGATTAGTCTGGCACACATATAATAAGCATACAAATTGTCATTGATTCTGCATTAAAAAAATCCAGAAAAAGGGTTGATGAAAAATCAATTTGAAGCACAAGAAGCAATTCTCAGGTCCTGTGTTAAAAGGAAAATAATATCACCGGTGGATAAAAGAAGCCGTAAAAAACCCTTCCAAAGGATTTGATGGCATTACGTGGATAATTAAATCAAGACTCACTAAAAAAAAGCTATATTAATATTATAGCAGGTAAATGTGAAAAGCCAGCTTCAGTATCTCCAATAGTGGAAGAAACCAAAGGAATATAGGATATTTTCTCCAAGATGATCAGTAGAGTCATATAGTTATGAAGTAGAACAGGCATACATAATGACGAACATGTGTGGGGGAAAAAAATTTACCCGTGAAATGATAGCTGTCCCTGAATAACCCAGTTTCGAGACACTGCATGTCCAATAACTATTGTCAAAACCTTCAAGTAGACTTAGTCTGATCGCATCAACATCTTTCTCCTGTTCAGGTAGTAAATATTAAAATAATACCAAAGAATCCATATTCACCTTAAATGAATCGCGATATTACTCATACCAACAAAAGCTAGGCTTGGATGTCAGGAGTAATTCTAAACTCAAGAGAGAACAATACGAAGTAAGTATGCCCGATCGATCTCAAAATGTGTTACTTTATACCACGTTTGATAAAACTTTGTGCCTGTTTCGCCATTATATTTTCTCCAAGTTGCCAACTCACAACAAAGAAAAGAAACCTTGCCTGTAGTTTTGTCTCTTGCAAGCACAAGACATCAAAATTTTCTCTTTGTGCAAGTTGCATAGCAGAAAAGCTCTCCAACTTCAATAAAGCTCTTAAACCATTGACATTCCAAGAAATTAGCTTCATATGTGCCGTAGCAGCAGCAATAGGAGGTGGCCTCATAGTTTTTGGATTGTAAGCCATCCATCCTTTTTGTGGCTTCTTGTGAGTAAGAATAGTCCAAGGTTCATCTATAGAAAGATCAGAATCGACGTGATTCATATTATTTACAGTACTGTTACTTGACAAAACTTTCTTCTTTTCTTGAATAGATGTTTTTTCTGATATCAACGTTGAACTATCAGGTCACTCAAGTGAAAAAGAGGGGCACAATATAATAATAACAGCACATTCCCAGGGAGAAAATATCGAGAAAATTGTCAAATTGAGCACCTTTCATATCAGTTGATGTAATAACTAGCTGTTTTCCAGTTGTGTGTTCCAGAATTTTGCTATTACTCTTTTCAGATGACTGTTTTATTCTTCTGTTTGTCCTATTGCCAACAGACATGTCTGAATCCTTGTGGGTTTCCTGAGCATCATTCTTTTCCAGATTTTCTTTAGCCTTTCTCTTCGAATTAGTTATAGTAACAGTTGGCATATCATCAGAGACTACTTGATCTTGTAGATCCGAAGAACCTCCACCTGCATTAAAAGGATAATCTGCAGCTGAATGACTGTTTGAACACTAAATATGATATTAGAAGGAAGCATTGAAGATGAATATAAAATAATAAAACCACATTAAAAACAGTTCAACTTTCTTAGCGACTAACACATGAAATTACATTGTAAGAAATACCATCTTGATTGTCCATGAAATTCTTCAAGGCAGACAAAAGTTCATGCTTAGGTCCTTTGGCAGGAATCCTTATACTCCTACAAATTAAAACCAATTGAGAAATAATTTAAATCTCAACAACTACAGCTGAAAGCCAAAAACTAGGAAAGAAAATGTGAAGCAGTAGTAAAACCGCATGGATTCTATAAAATTTGTGGAGTTGAATACGTGGTGTTTTTTTAATACTGAAAAAGATCTCAGCATATAGTATGTATTCACAGAGTAAAACCACCACGCACCTTGCATGTTGGAAAAAAAAAAAAACTATAGCTCATAACTACCTCAATCTTGATTTTATCTGTTGCAGTGTCATTTTCTCTATATTCACAGAGTCATCCCCAAGAACACCGCTTTCCCTCATACTTGCCTATATCTCGGACAAAACCATTTAAATACTTAAAATCAATAAAATGTAATCATACGAAAAAAAATGGAACATTAATAAATGACGCAAATTGATTTATCATGCACTCTGAGCGCAGAAAGGTGACCTTGGAGGTAGACTTCTCGGGTTTCGACGCATCCACGTCGGGTTTATCACCCAATTTAACTGTAACTGATAATGACAAACATCTTTTCTTTCCCATTGTCAAATTCACATAATTCGGACCAAGATATTTCGAGCTCCTACACTTTACTGCAGCAGAACTATAGAAATTAAACGCAAAATTACATCGACGACAAACAAAAATCAAATGCAAATGATATATAACTCCACCGAAATTACTGCGTACCTCAAGAATATTGAATTTCCGAAGCCTAATTTAACAGCTTGAATCATTCGGCGGAAGAGTGCGTAGATCGAATAGCAGGAGATGGTGGTATCTTCAAGCGAGGAGGCAGAAAGTCACGCCGACATAAAAATGTGGCGCCAACTTGGATTTGGATTTGGACCATCTTTATGATTGAGTTTAATTGGGCTTTAAGCCCAATAGTTTTCCCAGATTTGAGGCCCGTATTTGTTTCACAGATTCTCCAGAGATGCAACATGACTAACTACTGCTTATGGCTCATACAAATTCTTTGCATATATTTTGGATGTGACGCGATAATAATTAATAGTGTAAATATCTTGTGAGACGATCTCACAAATATTTATCTGTGAGACGGGTCAATATTACCGATATTCATAATAAAAAATAATACTTTTAGCATGAAAATAATATTTTTTATGGGTGACCTAAATAAGAGTTCCGTATCATAAAATACGACATGTGAGACCGTCTCACACAAGTTTTTGCTTAATTAATAATTTTTGTAATTTTCACTAAAAAAAATCTTCCTTCTTTTACCTCTCCACATTTATTTAGAAAATAATGCATCTTTGCTAAAAATTATACTATTTTAACAGACGGAAGTCATTTTTCAACTTTTCTCTATTTATTATTATTTTAAGAATTATGCATACTTTTTGTTAATTAGGACTTAAATATATAGCATATATTTCATCCCCGTTATCTCATTGATATTTGAAACGAAAATCTTGGTTATATTTACATACATATATGAGTGTATATTACACGCAGAGTTCGAAAAAATTTCATTCAACACAAAAATATCCCATCCCCATTATCTCATGAATGACAAAACTTTGTGTGAGACGGTCTTACGGGTCGTATTTGTGAGACGAAATTTCTTATTTGGTTCATACATGAAAAAGTATTACTTTTTATGCTAGGAGTATTACTTTTTATTGTGAATATCCGTAGGGTTGACCCGTCTCACAGATTAAGATCCGTGAGACGGTCTCACATGAGACACACTCCTCATGAATAAATCAAAAGAATCTATGATAAGGAAATTTTATGCACATTCAACAAACTATGCTCTAATTCAGGTCAATCCACATTCCACCCGGGCCAATTCTATCCTACACCAGGTGAGGTACTCCCCTTTACTTTTTTTCTTACGCGTGTCTTTTTTTTATTATTATTATTATTACATTTCACACTACTCTAACCAAAATCAATCAAACTAATCATTAAATTAATTTTGTTTAATGTATATAACATGTGTTATATCATTATATTATTATTATTATTCTCAAAATTTAAAACTTAATATTTTATATTTAAAAATTACGTGAATTTTTTTTTTGATAGTAAAACTTTTAGGTTTGGGATTGAAATTTTCATTTTTATTTTTCTTATTTTTGTGGTAGACTCATATGAAATGTAAAAAAATCAATATTTTAAAATTTAATTATTATAAGAAATTCTATATTCTACCCATTTATAAACGCTAATAAAATTATTGTAGTTATTTTTAAATGCTATACATGTATATATTATTTAGTGACAGAGAGTAAATCTCCCGGAGTAGGATAGAATTGTTCTCCCACCCGTAACAAAAATGTAGGTGTGTGTGTGTGTGCAAAACATACCATACGAGATTGTTGAGCATATATTTTTAAAAAATTGGACTTGGACCTATATTAACCCCAAAATTTAGCTCAATGAAAGAATATTGTCCTAGTTCATATAAGCAATTCTCAGGAACTCTATCCAATCGATATGGGACATCTTCACAGACTCTCTCACGTTCAGGAATGAACATCTGGAGAGTGAATTTTCAAGTGGCCCTATTATGAGCAGTCCAACATATAACGGTAGAACATGGGCTCTAGTACCGTGACAAGATTGAAACTTGGACCAAACTCAACCTCAAAACATAGCTTAGAGGAGGACTGTCCAAGTTCTGTTGGATAAATAGGAAGCAGTGAATGAAATGAAGAGGGAGTTGTTTCACATTGAAAAACGTGACAGGAATAGTCATCTTTATTAGCTCCAAGTTTGAGTTAAAGTTTTGGGCCTCAAGGGGCACCAGAAGTATTTAGAATGGGAAAGATGCTGATAAGCTGAGCTTCGATAAAACAAGCGCGTGACCGGTCGGTGTAATGTGATGTGCTGGTCTCTTGGCCATATTAATATTTTTAGACAAAAGTTATTTGGGAAGAAATAAAAGCTTCACTCATTCGGAAATAGTGTGTCCTTTAGCCTATAAGAGAAAACATTCGGTTTGGACCAAACATCGCGTCCGTCTGCGTTTGGATCAAACAGTGCATCCGTCCAGAAGGTTGCATTTGATCAAGTGTGTCCCGTGGCCTTTCACAGAAAGTTGGGTTTGTATCCAGAAGGTTGTGCTTCTTCTATGAAACTGATTAACTACTATAAATAATCTCTCCATCTGCATTGCTCATACTTTTTGCTCTCGCATCTTTGCTGTATTCCCTTCTCGTTCATTTTAGTGCTTGAAATTTCTGCATATCTTGTTCGCTGTAATCAAGACTTGTTGTGCTACATTTTCTTGATTCGAAATCATTGTATCTTATAGATGATTGCTGTCTATGTACAATATTGTTATACGTGCAATTTCGTCTTACGGATAAATGGCTTATCATTGCCTTGACTTACTGCTCAGTGTTGTTGCATATTATTACATTGTCCAATATCTAGATTAATCACAAGTTCACATATGCAAGTTACGGAGGACTCTATCCAATAGATGTGTGACATCTTTAACATCTTCTACAATACACATTTTTATCGAGATGAATATCATACGTCAGAATAGCTGGAAACTCAAGAACTTTCCGAGCACCAGTTTGATTGTTTATCGTCCTTGCATACATGTTTTCGGTGTTACTGGATAGATAGGTGCTCCCAGATGATGAAAAGTTGTGATTCCCTTAAGTTTGTATAATAACCTGAAAGTATATTTGAAAAAGGATGAGCCGACGTAGAACCTAAACATCATATACACGCATATTTTTACTAGCTATACCATATTATCTATAGCAAAAAATTAACATAAGCAGTTATTTTGTAGATTTCACAATTGGAGAGAACAAAAGTACCATTAGTGTGTATTCATGTCAGCACGCCTTCTTTCAGATTCTTGAGTTCAGTTCCTTGTCGTCCCACAACATGATCACGTAAAATGGACGACAAAGTCAAAATTGTTTCAATGTTCAAGATGTAGGACGCTTCTTCATTCTCAAGTCTGAACTAATGAAAAATATGTGGAGATAGTAATCATCAGCGAAGCATTTCTTCCTCTTTTCCGGCCGACGCGATCACAAATGCCTGTAGTTCTGAGCAACATCGTGTTATGTATGGCAACTACGTTGTTTGAAGAGTGTGAAACACTCCAAGATAACACATTTTTTTTAACTCACAGTTCTATCTATCAAATCAAAGTCTAGCATGAAGCATCTTTCAATGTCTTCCTTGTTGGTCCCACGTGCGGAATTTGAGATAATAAAACCCGAAAATAAAGAATAAACTGGACACCGAGATTTACGTGGAAAACCCCTAAAAATTATTAGGGTAAAAACCACGGGCAAGATGAAAAGAATTCCACTATAATATTTTGTGGTGTACAACTCACTCACTGTGTTTCCAAAGAGAACACACACTCTCTTAATACAGGAGAACAAAATACCTCACAAATATTATAGAACTAAGCACTCAAATGCTTATAAGATGAGAGAAAACTCGAAGAAGAGATGATTTCAGAATGAAGGAAGGAGCTCTATTTATAGAGCCCCCTGACCGTGTGAACACGCGTTAAAAACGCGTCTTCAATTTCTTTACGAAACTTCCACCTTACTCAATTCAATGAATTTGCCTCCCACGTTTTATTTTCGATTGGTCCCCTACCTCATTTATTGCACATGCATTTGCCAACATTTCTCCCACTTGGAGATTTGATTGAGAATCAAACACATCTTCACACTTCCTTCATCTTCACACATCCTTTCAATCTTGCCATCCCTGCTGCTTACGTCTCCGCTAGACCACTGGAAGATCTACACAACTCAAACTTATCAGTGTTCACTGGTTTGGTCAGAAAATCAGCTATGTTGTCTTTCGTATGAATCTTCTGCATATCCACGCTTCCTTCTTCTACTACTTCTCGCACAAAATGAAATTGTACTCCAATGTGTTTCGTCCTGGAATGAAAGGCTGGATTCCTTGCGATGTGCAAGGCACTCTGACTGTCACAAAACAAAGAAACATTCTCTTGTTTGTGCCCGATCTCTTCAATAACCTTTTAATCCATATTGCCTCCTTGCAAGCTTGAGTAGCTGCCATGTATTCTGCCTCTGTTGTAGATAACGCCACAACTGTCTGCAGTTTTGAAACCCAGCTTACTGCTCCCCCTGCAAGTGTAAACACATAACCAGTAGTAGATTTCCTCTTATCAGGATCACCTGCATAATCTGAATCGACATAGCCCCTGAGTGTAAAATCCGATCCTCCATAACATAATGCAGCATTCGAGGTACCCTTAATGTATCTAAGGATCCTCTTAACAGTGCTCCAATGCTCTCGTCCAGGATTCGCCATATACCGACTAACTGCTCCCACTGCTTGAGCAATGTCCGGTCTTGTACAGATCATAGCGAACATCAAACTTCCCACTGCTGATGCATATGGTACTCGAGACATCTCCATCCTCTCTGCTTCACTGCTAGGACACATCTCGGAGGATAACTTGAAGTTAACAGGAAGAGGGGTCGAAATTGGCTTACTATCTTGCATGTTGAAGCGTTGCAAGATTTTCTTCAAATAATTTTTCTGGGAAAGCCAAATCTTTCTGTTACTTCTATCTCGGTGAACTTGCATCCCTAGAATCTTGTTTGCTGGTCTCAAGTCCTTCATATCAAATTCCCTAGCCAACTGTGCCTTCAATCCTTGGACATGATCTTTATTGGGGCCTGCTACCAACATGTCGTCCACATACAACAGCAAAATGATATAATCATCATCAGACCTCTTGAAATACGTACAAGGGTCTGCACTCAGTCTGTTGTATCCAAGGCTCATGATATAGGAATCAAATCTCTTGTACCAACACATCGGCGCCTGTTTGAGACCGTACAGAGATTTCTTCAACCTGCAAACCAAGTTCTCTTTGCCTATTTCTGCAAAACCTTCTGGCTGGAGCATATAGATTTCTTCTTCAAGATCTCCATGAAGAAATGTCGTTTTCACATCTAGCTGTTCTAGATGTAGGTCAAACACCGCACACAATGCCAATACTACTCTAACGGTTGTAAGCCGAACCACAGGAGAAAATATCTCATTGAAGTCAATGCCTTCTTTCTGAGCATACCCTTTTACTACCAATCTAGCACGATACCGTTCCACTTGATTATTGCCATCTCGCTTGATCTTATAGACCCATCTGTTACCGATGGCTTTCCTCCCTCGTGGTAGTGTAACAAGATCCCAAGTTTTATTCTTGTCTAATGCCTCCAATTCTTCTTGCATTGCTATCATCCACAAAGATACATCCGAGCTTTGAGTAGCCTCGTGGAAACTCGATGGCTCACCATCTTCTGATAATAGACAATATGCAATGTTGCTTTCAGTGACATAATCTGAAAGCCAACCTGGTGGTCTTCTGTCTCGAGTTGACTGCCTCACATTGGAAACCTCAGACTCAACTTGTTCTTGTTCTTCGTGCTCTGGTACTGCTTCACAAGAAACTTGACCTTCGTCTGTCTTATTTTCTACCTGAAAAATAGTAGTTTCTGAATTCTGTGTGCCTTTGTCTCCCTTTACTTTATCTTCCTCGAAGATAACATCCCTGCTGATGACAAGCTTGTGAACAGTAGGATCCCACAAGCGAAACCCCTTTACTCCATCAGCATAACCCAAGAAGATACATTTTCTGGATTTCGAATCCAACTTCGATCTTTCTTGCTCATTGTACAGAACGTATACCGGACTTCCAAATGTATGCAAATGAGAATAATCTGTCGGCTTCCCGGTCCACATCTCCATCGGAGTCTTCATATCAATCGCCACTGAAGGAGAACGATTGATAATATAACAAGCGGTTTTGAATGCTTCCGCCCAAAATGATTTTTCTAGACCTGCAGTCCTCAACATAGCTCTTGTTCTGTCCAACAAGGTTCTGTTCATCCGCTCCTGCCACTCCATTCTGTTGAGGTGTGTAAGCCGTCGTGAACTGTCTCTTGATGCCTTCATGTTGACAAAATTCATCAAACTCGTCACTGGTATATTCTCCTCCATTGTCAGTCCTCAGACACTTGATTTTCTTTTCAGAATCAAGTTCAACCCGCGCTTTGAAATCTTTGAAGATCTGGAAAACATCTGATTTTTTCTTGATTGGTTACACCCAACATCTCCTAGAGAAATCATCAATGAACGAGACAAAGTATCTCGCTCCTCCTAGGGATACAACCGGTGCTTGCCAAACATCCGAATGAATCAGCTCTAATATGCTTTTGCTCCTGGCAGTAGAAGTGCCAAACTTTAATCTGTGTTGTTTACTGGTAACACAGTGCTCACAAAAGGGTAGTGACACTTTTGTAAGTCCCGGCAGCAGCTTTCGTTCTGAGAGAATTTTCAACCCCCGTTCTGACATATGCCCGAGCTTTCTATGCCATAACACTGTTAATTCTTCTCCTGAACCAATTGATGCAACAACTAGTTCTGTCTCTTTGTGTGTTTCCCCCAAAAGTACATACAGATTTGCAGCAACCTTTTCCGCCTTCATAACCACAAGCGCGCCTTTCACAATTTTCATGATCTCGTTCTCGATCCGAGTTTTACACCCGATGTCATCCAATTGCCCCAAGGACAAAAGATTTTTCGTCAGTCCTTTCACATGTCGTACCTCCTGTATGGTGCGAATGGTGCCATCAAACATTTTAATTTTGATAGTACCGACCCCAGCGATTTCCAAGGCATGATCATTTCCCATGAATACAGATCCTCCTGAGACTGGTTCATAATGATCAAACCATTCTCTCCGAGACGTCATATGCCACGTTGCTCCTGAATCCATAATCCATGTGTCACAAAATTTGTGTCTGCCTTCTGCAACTGTTGCTGCTTCGCTGAATAATATTTCACCACTGCCTGAAGTACTGGCCACATTTCCTTGAGAACTCTTCTCGATACTCATACACTCTTTCTTGAAGTGCCCTTTACCGCCACATTTAAAGCAGTAAATATTTTTCTTCTTACTTCTCGACTTTGATCTACCTCGCCTTTGGCTCCCACTGGAGTCACGGTCCATAAATCTTCCTCTTATCATCGGCAAAGCCTCTGCCTGCTTCGAAGTTACCAACATGTCTTCCTTATTCTTACGCCGGCTTTCTTCTCCGAGAACCGCAGTTAAGACATCGTCGAATCTTAGAAAGCCCATCAGAATATTGTTGGTAATGTTGATGATAAGTTGATCGTATGAATCTGGTAGACTTTGAAGTAGATGCTCTGCACGTTCATTTTCCCCTATTTTATGCCCCATGGAAGTGAGTTGGGCAAATAGAGTATTTAGTGTATTGATATGGTCGGTCATCGATGAGGATTCCGCCATCCGAAGAGTATAAAGCCTTCTCTTTAGGAAAATCATGTTGTGTAGCGACTTGACCTCGTACATCTTTGTCAGAGTATCCCAGATAACTTTGGCATGTTTTTATCTCAGAGATACTTGACAAAACTTCGTCAGCTATAGCCAAGTGTAAATTGGCAACAGCATTATCATTCATCTCGTTCCACTTTCCATCATCTGTAATCTCCACCGGTCTGTCTCCAATAGCCGCCAAGCAATTCTCCTTTCTTAAAACTGCTTGTATCTTTATTTTCCACAGCATAAAATTGCTTCCATTGAACTTTGCTATCTCGTACCTTCTCGCCATTATGTCTACAACAATTTTAGTAGACCGGACAAAATAATCCCGCCTTAAATAAAATATCTCAAAAAATCTTTTCTGATGTGGAAGATCAGTCTAGGCTGCAACCACAGAGCATACTCAGAATTTTAAGAAATTTTAAACCAAGGCTCTGATACCACTTGTTGGTCCCACGTGCGGAATTTGAGATAATAAAACCCGAAAATAAAGAATAAACTGGACACCGAGATTTACGTGAAAAACCCCTAAAAATTATTAGGGTAAAAACCACGGGCAAGATGAAAAGAATTCACTATATATTTGTGGTGTACAACTCACTCACTGTGTTTCCAAAGAGAACACACACTCTCTTAATACAGGAGAACAAAACACCTCACAAATATTATAGAACTAAGCACTCAAATGCTTATAAGATGAGAGAAAACTCGAAGAAGAGATGATTTCAGAATGAAGGGAGGAGCTCTATTTATAGAGCCCCCTGACCGTGTGAACACGCGTTAAAAACGCGTATTCAATTTCTTTACGAAACTTCCACCTTACTCAATTCAATGAATTTGCCTCCCACGTTTTATTTCGATTGGTCCCCTACCTCATTTATTGCACATGCATTTGCCAACATTCCTTTGTAAGTTTACACCCACATCGATCACGTCTAGAAGTCAGGTCTAAAAACTTCGGGTATGTGTAATACAAAACCGCAGCCTCGTTGAAACTGATGTCCCTTTGGGAAAGAGTATAACAAAATAGGAAAAAAAAATAGAAAAACTGGTGCTTTTTTTTATTGTTGTTGTAACGATTGATCATCCCGGAATAGTATTCTTGGCCAACATACTTGGGAATCTTGTTTTAACTGTGCCATCTTTCGAAGTAGATATCTATCAAATGGTATGTTTTTTCCCTCCTATTTTGAAATATTGAGTGTCGTTTTGCTTATTTTTTCTTTATTTTTTTAGATTTATTTTTATATATGTAATATGAGTTTATTTTCGCTATAAGAGTTATGTAGAAGATCATTGATATAGATAAACAATGTTAGAAGAAGTTAGTGAATTTTGGTCAAAACAATTTAAAAAATAAATAAATTACTGTATTAAAACCAAACATTGATGAATTATAGGACTAAAACCAAAAACAAACTAAATTACAAGACTAAAAATTTTAATTTTCCCTAATTCTTTTTGAACATCCAAACCAGAGACGATGTAAGAACAAGAAAAAGATGTGAATTTCCGTTTGAAGCAATTACAAGAAATCATTTATCATTATTTTTTTTAAAATGATCATATATCATTATTACAACCTCGCTGAAAGGTTCTTTGATATCACCGTTTTCCACAATACTCTCCTGTATCGGCCCTTTTGGGGTGTTAAGGGTTTTTTATATTTCTAATTTTTTCATAAAAATTCAAGTGTTAATACTTTTTTGTCTAGTAACTATTTGGTTTTCAGTCTATTAATTTATATTTTTTTTAGTCTTGGTACATTATCTTTTCATATTTGGTTATTTTGATCTATTTTCTACCAGAATGATCACTTTTCGCAGGAAAAAACTGATTAGATTTGGATATTAAATGGCATCCTAGTAAAAATATATATGAAATAAATCAAAAAAAGCTCCAAAATTTCAGCCACCACATAAGTCACCTTTTTCGGACGAAAATCGACAGTTCCCAACGAAAATAGATCAAAATAACCAAACATGAAAAGATAATGTACAGAGACCAAAAGATTTATAAGTGGAATGAAATCCAAAAATGATAACGTTACTTGACCAAAAAAAATTAATGATGGATCAGCGCACAAAAGTAATAATTTATCATTGGCTAAAACTTGTGTGAGACGATCTCACGGGTCGTATTTGTGAGACGGATCTCTTATTTGGGTCATCAATGAAAAAGTATTATTTTTTATGTTAAAAGTATTACTTTCTATTGTGAATATGGGTAGGGTTGACCCGTCTCACGTGAGACTCACTCTTTACCATTCATCTAATCTCCAACTTACAATTTTCTCTAGATCTCCAAGCATTGGGTGGATTGTCGTTTAATATTTTTTCTAGATTTATTTTTAAGGTCATAACTAAGTATTGAGTTCGGGTTCAAAATTCACAATATTTAAAATTGAATATAAACAAAAGTATTATTAATAATAAACGAAATTATATATGATCCATTGTTTTTACTAATCCTAATAATTTATCTCTGTTTACTTGCTCGTGAATAGCTTCGCTCAAGTGTTGTAGGATGCTCGATCGGAATCCTCTAATGATTCAGAAACGATATTTTACCATAATTTTTATTTATTTGTTCACACCCTCCTCCTTTTCAAGGGCGCGAGTGTAGGTTTGATCGTTGTTCTCGAACGAACACAATAGTTTGATAACCAAAACTACGTTGAAGTTATCAATATCTGAAGTAGATAAATGACATAATTTAGTGTCATATAGAAATATAGAAGATAGATAGTTCACAATCCAAAGATGAGTGCAAAACTAGTCAATTATCTGTCTGGAATCACTTTACATTAAACAATGCTACAAGGAAACGTGAATGCGCGACCTTACTCTCCTGTGGCAAGTTTGCGTAGAGTAAATTCAGAGTGTTCGGGAAAAAAATGGGTATTAGAAAGTAGATATAAAGAATCATAAATTTATGGAGAACCTCCGAGGTAGGATTTAAAGGTGGGTACGTTAGATTTCAGAAAGTAAACAAGGAGAGGTTACCTTTTCCGTGAATAATCTTCTCCCATACACTTGGGAGGCTAAAATGCCACGCCAAATCCTTGGAAGATATATCTATAGGAATAACCGATGAACCAGAAGTAACCTTGCTATCTATAGGTTGATATACTAGGGACAAAAACAGCTTTCGAGAAAGAGTGGGTCTCATGTGAGACCGTCTCACGGATCTTAATCTGTGAGACGGGTCAACCGTATCCATATTCACAATAAAAATTAATATTCTTAGCATAAAAAAGTAATATTGTTTCATGGATGACCCAAATAAGAGATCCGTCTCACGAATACGATCCGTGAGACCGTCTCACACAAGTTTTTGTCTTCGAGAAATAAGTGCCTGAAAACACAATAAATTCATTGCTCGATTATTTAATTATTCTCAAACGTATGATCACGTCGTACAATACCCAATAGTGTATTTGAAACCATCTCACTAATCAAGTTGTAATGATATATAGTGATATTGGTAGGAATACATGTATTCGTTAATTTTAAATACTTTCTCTTTGACCGGAAAGAAGCTTGAAAACCCTATCGACATCTGACAGTAGATGATGTGTTTTTGCATCGTAGTTTCCACAAAGTATGTGTGCTCTCAAGAACATTATACTCACGTCTGACAATTCTGACGGAATAATCTTTCACATATGCAATAAAATTATTTTTATCCTTAAATCATGTTTGCAAAGAACACTATTTTCTCCGTATTATAATAGCTAGATCGCAAATAAGAAGGTAGACCAATAGAATCAGGAAGACCATCCCCTAATACTTTATCAAAAATGATGGTATCCGTTTGGCATAAATGGTGCGACTTTTCTCTATAATGTGGCACGAGATGGCTCAAGTGATAACGTTCTCTCATCAGGAAATGTACGCGTATTATATTCTCTATCATCATTTATCTCATCTTCTTCATTATCATGTTCTTCTCCAAACTCGCCATATGACATATCAGGTTCAGTATCACTTCTAAAAAGATCATCATTATTGTCGCCATCATCTGAAGAACGAGCCTCCGTATCAACTGCATGATCAATTGGATCCCAACGTGCACCAACATTTTCAGCCCAAACTGGTGTTGTATTAGGCCAACATGTGGGATTTTCTTTGGGCGAGCACATGATATATCGATCACACGTTCCAATTTCATGCTCCAAATGTATATTGCTTAATCCTTCAGTGACATGTGAAATATATGACATCAGCTCATGAAAAGCCTCGTACGTAGAAGTATCGTGTAGGTTATTGAAACCATCTTTGGAAATGTGTGGAATGTATGATTCAAGTTCATGTCCCTCGACATCATGGTTATTTGGTTCTGTTTTCACATACAAATGCAATATCTGTATATTTTGACATTGCGTTATAAACCTTAAAACTTCTTCACCGACAATGTTTATATATCATTCTAATTTGATTTCTCCATGAATGAATATTTCGTTGACAATTGAAAATAAACTTCATTGGATCGATTTAGCTTCTCACTCACAATCTCAACCAGTTCCAACAAACTAATAGATAATAATACTCTAATCGGTTTCACATGTGATTTACTATATTCGAACGAGTTGTTTCCGATAATAATATCAATGCCAAAATAATGAAATATAAAGAACACTTCGATTATATCCATGATACTAATTGAAAATATAGAATAGTGTGTTTAAATTTTTAGAAAGAAAAAAAGGTCAAAGTGTAAAGAAATAAAAATATGGAATCGAAAAACTGAGATTAAATTGAAAAGAACCCGAAAACTTTATAATAAACGAGGGAAAATTTTAAAATCATAGTCAATCTTGAATCAAGAAAATCCAAGAATAATGTTCCAGTGTTGGTTGCCAAAGGTAGCGGACGCTGCATTGTGCAGACATGTAGTTGCAGGTTTGACCCGGACCGAACCCAGCCCGTAGTCAGGTCTACCTCTACTGCAAATTTATGTAACATGTTACAGTAAAAACTATGTAATATTCGACAAACTGATAACTCCCGACTTGGACCAATGTGCTAAATTAATAATTTCGATAAATAATAAGAAAATAATTTTTACATTTTCATAAAATTATGGTCTCATCAATATCACAAATTAATAATTCTTTAAAATCACATTCATAACTAGGACAATATAGTAAAATATGATTCTCTCATTGTTAGTTTTTCATGAAATTTAATTATATTGTTATTTTTGTTTATACTATAATTTTATTTGATTAGTCAATACAATTAATATTATTTAATTATAAAAATAAATAAATATCACTTGTTTATTTTTATAAATATATACTTATAATAAATTTTTATATATTAATTCAATAAATATGATACAATTGATGAAACACAAATTTTTTATATAATTAAATTTAATTTTGTTGAATAAAAAAACACTCTTTAAAATAATAAATTATTAATTTATCAATTAATTCATGATTCCAACATTATTGATGTATAGAAGTTTTATAGCATGTGTTTATTTGTTTTAAATTATAACATGCTTCATTTCAACTGTAATTCTTGTAATGAAAAATTATTTTGTTTTTTTTATACAAATTTCTTAATTTCTATTACAACCAATAGGTGGTGTCTAGTGAATTCCCGTGCTCCAAGCTAGTATTAAAATGCGTCATTCATCAATATAAAAAAGAAAAAGAAAACATCTGAAGTAGTTTTCTACTTGAATCATATTAAACGGAGTTAACATAAAAACGGAATTTTTTTAAAAAAACTAAATAAATAAAGCAACAATATTTCAAAACTCTGTTCCTCAACTGTAAATACTAGAAGAAGAAGATGGTCACTTGTGTCTTGAATTAATGTAAGCAGCGATAAGAGAGTCGATATTGCCATTTAAAATTGCTCGCAACCGGGGAACTTGGATACCGGATTTCAGATCGTGTACCATCTTGTTCGGTTGAAACACATATCGACGAGTTTCTTGAGTACTCCACACATCAAGAATGGCGCCTTTTTCTATGTTTTTTACGTTGGTTAATCCTTGGTTTCTCAGAAGAACGAGAAGTTTAGCTTTCAAGCGATCAAGGGCCTTGATCTTATTAGCAAATCGACTCCTTTCACCTGTAAAATAAAAGAGAATTATATTTCAGCTGTTTTCCCAGTTGTTATACTGCTCAAGATTTTGCCTTGGAGAATCCAAGACTTTTGATCCTCTTATCTTGATTTTTCAAACCGAGAGATCCATGAATGGGGATCTTGATACATATGGGATGCAAATGGTCCAATGGGAGCAAGAATTTCCAGAAAGATTTGGAAGTGAGCGACATAATATATATTGGATAAGCAAAACTATTATTTTATGAGAAACAGTAAGGTTTTCTGTAAAAAAAAACTGCCAAAAAAGTAGCTTTTACATTAAACTACAAGAAGTAAATAGCAGAGCATGAGCCTATAAAAAAGATACAATAATGTATTCCGAATGGCAGCACTAACCTGTGGATTCAACTTCCAAACCTGTAGGAATATGACGAATGTTAACTGCTGATGAAAGCGCACTTAAATCATCCTTCTTATATGATGAGTACGAAACAAGTACATCTTCATCATCAATAAACATGTCAGGAGATGATTCAAGGAATAGGGGAATCACATCCACAGATGCCAAGGTAGCCTGCTAAGCATTTGCAGGGGAAAAAAGCTATAAGCCCAAGACCAACTGTGACTTAATCGTTCACCATGAACTTCAAGTTGATAATATACCAATTTTGTGAGTGGAACAAGTTGGCATTTATGAAACAGAGAAATACTTTACTAAGTCATTAAATGAAGGTCATAGGATGGAAGTCCAGTATAAAGCTGAACCAGGAGTAAACTGCTGCATGAATTTTGGACAAAATGCATACCTCACCATGAATAGTTTTGTTCTCAGTTTCATGATTTCGGATCATAGAGTGGATGCCTCTTTCCCCTGATAGAAAGCCAAAAGCAAACTTGAATTCCAACTCGATGGTAGCAGACCTGACACCAACTTTATTTGAAGGAAATTTCTCAACTATTCGGGCTATATGGCCCTGCCTTTGAGCCCATTTCGTGTACATTTGTGTTAGCTGTCCTGCCCATATCTGGATAAAGTGAACAATCATTATGAACATATTCGAAGAAAAATGAAATAGATTATCAAAGGAAACCATTTGATGGATCCTCAACAGAATAGCAGTAGCTCCCAAATATATCGATTTAGGATGTGTTCAAAGGTGGATAAAGGCCCAAGAGACTGGAGTAAATATATTGAAAGGAAACACTAAAGGAAAGTCACACAATAAGTGGAGAACCTTACACGATTTGAACAACCCAATAACAAAATTGTCTTTTTTCTTGTAAATACTCGGTTACAATCATGAGATGTTTAATACACACACACACACACAGATATATATATACTGCACAAATACTACTAAAACACCCTCAATACTCCTTGAGGTCGTGCCCCCCTGTTTGACTGTACAAACTCTATCATGGAACCAACCCCACACTTCAATCAAACATTAGACAAAAAGACTCAGGCAAATGCAAGCTATAACTACATTTATTACGGAATCGATGATAGCTACAATACCCATAGCCTGCAAGGTCAGAGGTGTTCTAAAAGTGAGAATAACTAATTAATCGCTCCAAGTGTCAACCTTGCAAGAACAGAAAGAGAATGAAAAATTCAAAATATCCTATCTAAGCAGTTGCAGAGGCATTATCAAACAAAGAAAGTTGGATACATGCAATCACGAGTTAACTTCTAAATAATCAACTTCAAAAACAAATGGAGGTCTCCAATCTATCCTCTTTACTTAGAATCTTTGATCAAGTGTAAAAGAATCAAACAACATGGTCAAACTCCCACAATCTCATGGACATCCATATATTAAGAAAGAAAGAGAAATCTCAAACCTCAGAGTATACATCTCCACATCTAGATTCAACAGTGATGCATGCTCCCTCCTTGTCATATGGCTCTTTGAGAAGCCCAGACATCTCATAATTATCCATAATCTTCTTGACATCTAACGAAGCTCTGTATGCTTGCCTGAAAAGTTCATAACTTATAGAATCCATCTCTGCTAGCTCTGTTATAAGTTTAGCTTCCTCAGCCTACATCATACAGCCGACAAGTGAAACCAATGACCTTCAGTTCTAAATATTAACTGAAGGTCTTGTAGAAAAACAAGCCAAAAGTACGTACACGAAGTCGACAGCCATAAAACTTCGAAGATAGGGTCGTGCAAGTCTTTAAAAAGAGTTTTTTTCCCCATAAAAATGCTTTCAAATATAATAATGATTTTTGGCTGGCTTTTGCAACTTCTAAGAGGACTAAAAAATCTGATGTCAAAAAATAAAAAAGGTAACTTTTCGTGTCAGGCTCAATTTTCTTTTGAAAAAGTACTTTTGAAGTACCATACCCAAACAGAGAATTCATTTTGGGTTTGTTTTAAAAAAATTAAGCTAAGAACTTTGCTTCCAAACTCACAAGAGAAGTCTTTATTATTCCATGAATTAGTGAGCTGTTTATAATTTATAGAAGGATTTTATTTTCATTTACCTTATATTTAATGTCCCTGAGTGCATCAACCACCTTGACACTATCAGCCAGTTTGATCAGAATCTCATTTGACTTACCAATGTCATCCCACAAATCATAGTCACGAACAACTTCTTCCTGATTAACACATTTTGCTTCTTCAACTTCCAAGGCTGTGGGTGCTAACATCTCCGCACGGAGGACTGAATCTTCTATTCTCTTCCTCAAAGAAAACATACCTTCTTGAAACAAAACCAACATTGTTAATTTTCTTATATAATAGGTGATAATCAACAAAGTTATGAGTTGGAGTGAATCAAGGATAGCTAATGTTGATATTTTTGTTTGTTTGCATATTTATATGTCCATGTATTTCAGAGGATTAGAAAATCATAAGAACCTTACACTTAAATTTTTTTTTTATCCTCAGCAGAAATGAGAGAAACCGCCATCATTAACTTTCCAATTTGAATTTAAGTGTGCCAATAACAAATGATTTATCGTCTCCTGAGATTTCAATAGTGCTGTGAGATTGTTTCCTCAGCCATCCTTAAACCACTTTCTTTAACATGTTTTTTACTAGGACTTTGAAAACTGAATATATGGAACCCCGAGATCCAATCAGCAGACTAAAAATATGGATATTTCAGACGAGTGACCATTGGCCTTGTTCTAGGAGATTGTTTATCTTCAACGATGAGAGATGAGGATCAGTTAGGTAACTATAAAAGCTAGCGATATGAAAAACAAATCATGTCAATTCTTGATTTCTTTAAGGAATCCATTACCGAAACAATTTAAATCTGAATTTTACCCACTGAAATCTGAATAGGAATCACAAGTATTCGAAATCATAGTTTACTAGCAACAAATCATGCACATATAGTAGACTTAATCCAAGTAATACAATAAAATCATATCTCAAATATAATTCATCTCCATGGAAGCCAAATCCTAACTCATGATCTCCCATATCCAGGACTGGACACATTATAGATTAGCAGTTAAAATTATTTCAAAAATGTAACTTCGTCACATATTCCGTGCTCCTGATTTCTGGGATATGAATTATTTTCCTCGTAAGAATTCTCATATCGAAACTCGTTGAGCACTAACCAACACTCAAATGAAGAATGCAATTATATTGTTCGTCGAAAAGACTGCACTAAAACAAGTTTCTCTTCCTGCAATTGCAGACTCGAGCTGTCACAGAAAGAAACACGACACACATTTGAATGACAATTTAAAGAAAAAGACCGAACTGAGTTCTTTGAAAAACTTGCTCTTGCCGTCATCGAACGATTCTTGAGAAGCCCGCAAAGCACTGGAGCTGAAATTCGGTGAAGTGTGAATTTTGGGATAATTTGAGGAACTCCGAGAGTTCCTGAGCTGAATATCATTCAGTAATCCAGCAGACATCCGAGTGTACAAAGATTCAGCCGCCATTTCATCAAGTAAATGGGTTTTTGTCAATGAGAAGCTTGGCGGCCGGGATGAACCTTGAAATTAGGAGCAAAGAAGTTGAAACCTGTGAGTGGCGCCAGGCCCCGGCACGTCCCTCTATTCTTTACCGTACGATCTTTTTTAAGGTGGAGAAGAGGTTGGTATTTCGGATAAAAGAGTGAAAAAAGATTTTTAAGAACTATTTTTCCATTTTAAGAAATATATTTATATATGTTGTGTATTATTCACTACTTCATCCCAACACCATCGAGTATAACCTTGTCTGTTTTAGTTCTATATTTAGATATGATCCTCTGGAGTTGACAAATACATCATGGCTCCATATTTTAAATGAAAATAACATTATTCTTTTCTTTTTTAATAAATAAATATTTTTTAAAAGTTTAATGTCAGTGTATAATCTACATTCATATCACATTATAAGTTTGCCATTTACAAACAAATATGTTCAACTAAACTCCAATTCCGAGGTATTTCCAGATTTTGAGAGAATTGGCAGAGATAAAAGCAAGAGAATTGGACACGAGAGATTTGGGCAAATGATCCATACGATCTAGTATCTACCAGGAATGAATAACTCGTAACGTTGCCAAAATTGCCAAAAGGGACCCATAATCTGACATCTGGCTATGCTACAGTCAACATATATTGCTCATTGCTTATATCTCAATCGCCGTAAATGGGCTACATCTACAACTGTTTTTCAGATGGATAAAAAATGACGTGGTCTTTATGATTAGTGGATTAACGCAAACGGCAATATGCAAAAGCTAAGGTCGTAACCTCAAAAAAAGCACCGTCGACTGGTTTAAGGTAAGCAAACGAGGAGTAAAATACAAAGCAAGAAACGTTTTAACTAAATGACCTCTTTTTCATATCATTTCTTTCAAGACTACGAACATCGTGTACATATTTCAACACTTCGTTGGGGAAAAACTAAAACAAGGGACGTCAGAACATTAACAAGACTTAAATACAAAGAGTTGCAACCTCGCTTTTTATACTGAAAGTTACATGAAACAAAGATGGCTTCTGTTAAGCAAGCTGCAAAGTACTACAACCTAAACACTTTAACGAGGCTGCTGAATGGATCGAGGGCTGTATTTCGGGCTAACATGCTTGGCTGGTTTTTCCCAGTACTTCATTGGCTCCCTCGGGGACCTGAGGCCTCTCTCTTTGGGCACGCCGATGCTCTTCACAAGTGCCTCCGAATTTGAAATGGAACCTAATAATCCATTCACAAACAATAAGATGGATGTCTTAAATTTTGACGAGCGTAAGCAAAACTTTTACTTTTTGTAAACATAAAAATCATTCTCCTTTAGCTAGTATGTATATCCCCGAATTCTATCATAAACTAAAAAAAAGGACAAAGAGGAGAAAAACAAACCCCTCAACCTAATGACATGAATTCTTCAAAAACAGTTTCTCATCCAAAGCACTCAAGGTCGCACAAAAACAATGTTTCAGCATATATGACAAGTGTTAGCATACCATCCTAACCTTTTGTTTTAAATTTAAATATTTAATAAGATCAAACTTAAATCAACCTGCGAAGCAGGATTAGACAATAAATTTACCAAAATAAGAACTTCTTTAAAAATTGAAAATGCCACAAAAAATTTCAATAAGTCCGCAGCTGTGCATAATGGGAAAATTACAACTTTAGTCCAAATATCAATTAAACCAGACAAACATGGTACATGAAAAGATCAAGTGCTGATAAAGACCATACAATGTTTCATAAGTTGTGGTCATTCAAGGGAAAAGTAGTATACCATTTTCAGACACCCCCTTAATCGCCTTGTTCCCATGACCAGACTCGGCAAATTGGAGAAATTCCTCAAATTGCGCTTCCATGTTTAATATATCTTCATCCACACCCAGGTCAATGGAATCGGGCAACAATTCAATGACATCATCCCCAACGAAACCATCATTCTCAGCGAAAACATCTTCTCCTTGGTGTTGACCGATCCAGTAGTCATGGAACCACGTCGATGTCTTTACAAGGTTCCACCACTCTGGTGAGAAATCCTCCACTTGCCGCACAGCGGCTGGGATGAAAGGCTGCGCATTTGGATTGAGTGTTGACCTTCTTCCAGATACTAAAGCCATGCTCGCTAATAAGATAAAACCAAAAATATTAATGCTTTTAGTATAGTAAAACTGATAATTAACGCTTGAAATTTAAAAGTTCGGTGACAAAACTTTCATACGAATAAAAGTTCACCATCGTAGATAAAACAGAAATGGCGCAACCAATTTGTGCAAGTAAAACCTAAGCCTTAAATCCCAAGAGGCAAACAAAGATAACGCATGTTTCTTTTTCTAGCGGCCCGAACAAAGCGAGATCAAGTGTAAAAGATAGATGGATAAGAAATCTGCAGAAAATTAAACCATCTCTTCCTCATGACCGAGACCAGATTCCAGAATTAATTTTGAAGAATTTCGTTCAAATTAGTTAGATTCGGAAAGACCGACGACAGAAATTCTGGATCTTAACTGCTGTTTTGAAATTTCACTTCATACAAGTCAACAAAGAAAATCAAGCATCCAAATATCATAAAACCTACGGATCAAAGCCCAATTTCGATATTCCGATAACAATTTACGTCAGGATCAGCGAAAAGTGACCTAATTCAAATCAAAACCACTCGTTTCAAACAAGAAATCTTCAGATCTATCCAAAAAAAGTCGAAATCAACAAATCAAAATCCATAACTCAAATAATTCGATAAATCAATCGATCAAACTTTGAAATATGTTATCGGAAATTTGGAGAGACTCGGTCTTCCAGACGTACCCTTGGTAAAATATCAAATATGACGAGGAGTTATGCAGTACACGTAAGGAATAATGACTCGTTCCGAGTAAAAGTTGGAGGCTATTTATAGGCCAAATGAATCCGAGCCTGTGATATCGGCTTTCAGAATCTAAGGCTGGGAAAATGACCGAACCTGCACCATGATTGACCTACCAAAAGTCAGAATTTTAGGCTCCGGTGACAGGGGGATGTGGTTTAAACTGGCTGTGGTTTAAACTTTAAATTGTATTGTTAGTTAATATTTAAATGAGATGAAAATATAATTATAAAAAATAATAAAAGAATATATTGTAATATTAATATATGAATTAAAAAAATTTATAGAAAAAAGAAAGGTAAAAAAATCAAAATAGCAATTGAACCTACAACTTGATGTTTAAGAAATAAATTATCCGATATAATAATTATTAAAACAGGACCATAACACCAAAATTTAGTTACTCACAAAATCTTAAATTTAATAATATAATATAGATATTTAAAAAAGTTACGACGACATTATGTCCCCACTCTCCCATAACATTATATAGTGCAATTATTAATTAATTAAAGACAGAAAGCTACTGATTTCTACATATTATATATACATATATGGAGTATTTTGTATTTGCTCGTAGGGGTTGGCGTTGGGTCGGGTTTCACGAGTTCGGGTCGGATACCCGAAATTTTCTACATATTATATATCCATCTTGTAAGTACAACAAGGCTTAACAATTTTTTTGTATCTCTTTTCAATCTCAACACATTCACAAAATCATTTATACCTTGCTAGCGAGTTTCGGACATACCTCACTGCTCCTCTAATTCGAGAGATAACTAAATGTTTGTCTTTCCTTTTCAAACCATACTGCACGATAAGGTTGACAATATGTGCAATACATTGCATGTATAAATATTTCCCCCCTCAGATATTTGTTTTCCAATGGTCAAACTTTTTTGCAAATATGCTATTGCACCATCATTTGATGAGGTATTGTCAACTGTGATGGTAAATATTTTATCAATTCTCCAATCAAGTAAACATTTTTCAACTGTTTTACCCACATCATCACTCTTATGTCCAGAAATCGGACAAAAATTCAAAATTATCTCTTGCGATGTCCATTCATCATCAATGAAATGAGCAGTTAGACACATAACACATATAATTCACTTTTTGTATTAATGTCCATGTGTTTGTAGTTATACAAATTCTTGGACCATGTTGCTTCATAAAAGACATCAACTACACTTTTTCATTCATGTACAAATTACAAACATCATTGGTTGTTGTCCTTTGAGATGGAATGCTAAACATTGGACATGCAATTGACATGAAGTATCTAAAATCTTTGTTCTCGGCTGTTTTGAAAGGAAGTTCATTGGCAATTAACCAATAAGTTAGTAACTCTCTTAATTTGTTCTGATCAAATTTATAAGTACCAATTTGAACTTCTTTCTGATCATCTTTTGATTATTGAAAAGAAATCCGAGCTTGATTAGTTGCAACTTCATGAGGTTTTTTTTACAAGAAGCGAAGTGATTCTGTAAAGGCTGAATCCCATGTATTTTTTTTTATCTGACTTAATCTCTCTACAACAATATTTGCACCTAATTTTTTTATCCTTGTCACTTTCACAATAGAATTTTTCAAATTATATCCAATATTGTGATATAGAGGTAATAACTTTCCTAGCTCTCTTTTTAGACTCAGATTTGACTTCATCTTTATCATCATCATGATCTAAATCTTCTACAAAATCAACATCATTATTCTTGTTCTCATCAGCATTACCAACTTCTTACATTCGATGATTTATTACACTCTCCATTTACACAATAAATTTATGAAATCCAAAATATTCAATAAGGTAGGCATAAATTTCAGAAATCCAAACGCTCTAATAGAAATCCAATTATCTTTCAGAAATCCAAATTATTCAATAAGCACAAAGGGGGGCATGAATTATGGCAATGAAAAAATCGACCTTCAACCGAGAATTACCTTGTGCTTGCATAGTGAGAGAAGACAACTGAATTCTATAGAATTAGGGATTTAGTGCTTGCAACTCAAGCTTGTAGAATTAGCGAGAGCCGAATGTCGAGGCCTGAGAGTTCTTGTGCTTTGTAGCCTGTAGACGAGAAGAGGCGCATAACCGCAAAGTGAGGGAAGACAATAGAACTAGGGAATTAGTTTTTATTCCCTAATTTAATTCTACCCGATCATAATTTTGTGATAAATATCCGAACCGATTGGGTAATAACAGATCAGGTTAGGTCGGGTGCCCGATACTCGAGCACAAACGCCCAACCCTAAAACCCGAAAAATCGA
This sequence comes from Primulina eburnea, assembly GCF_022965805.1. Classification (NCBI taxonomy): domain Eukaryota; kingdom Viridiplantae; phylum Streptophyta; class Magnoliopsida; order Lamiales; family Gesneriaceae; genus Primulina; species Primulina eburnea. The sequence continues at coordinate 37,171,813 of NC_133108.1, read as the reverse complement.
AAAAACCGACCGAACCGAATAATTCAGTTTAAATGTTTTGGTTTTATCATTTTTTCGGTCGGTTATGGTTTTAAAATTTATGAAATTCGGTTTTTCGGTTCAGTTTTCGGTTTTAATCCCCCAAAAAATCGAATAATCGAACCGGTCATATTATTGTTAAGTATAGGATTTTTATGTATAATAGGTCATATTATTGTTAAGTATAAGACTTTTTATGTATAATTGGCAGATTAAGATTTAGGAACTTAGTATCATTAACCCTTAATTTTCAATCCGATTGTTTTTTCTTCTTTTTCACCACTCACCAGATGACGTTTTCTTTTCTTTTTCTATATATATTTCTTTAATGGGCTTTCGAGACTGGACTTTCGAGACTGGACTTTCAGATCTCAAGTTCTCTTCAATGGCAAGATTGATCTACAAGCTTCCCTTGAGCACTCCTTGCTCAAAATCTAGCCCACCACCAACAAAGAAGATCCACCTTACACTTACACTAGAAAATGGAAGGAATTTTTCTTTGAGAAGGAAATTTTTCTTTATTAATTGAAGAACAAAATTGAGGGGAAAATCGATATGAGTTGGGGAGGAGAGAAGGATGGCTTTTCTTGGTGCTAAAAAAGTTAAAGTGAGCATGTGCATGTCATGCCTTGGATATTGAAGCTCACCTCCCTCCTTGCATGCTTTCTACTTGAGCTTGTAACATTACAAGGCCCATGAACTTTTGATTTAAATGTCTCAAACACATTGAGATCATTTAAATTTTACTTGATTTTACTCAAGCCCACTAGTTTAATAATCATCTCTAATTGGGCTCTACAAGTCCCAATGTTATTTAATTAATTCAACACTTGAATTAATTTAATTATTTGGACACTACTAGGTCTACTAGTGTTTAATTAACTCAACACTTGAATGAATTTAATTTAGTCCATAATAATGTTTATGAAAATCTCAATTTTCAAATACATTATTTATTTGGTCAACTTTTAATTTAGGAACACTTCCTCAAATTAAAAGTCATATTCCAATTATAGAAGTCATACTTCTAATTTTCATTGCGCTTTTAACCTCCTTTATAAGTCGTTCAACACATTGAACTATTTTTAACTTCTCAACGGGATCTAGAAAGTTAGCACTTGTGTAGCCCTCAATGGTTCATTGATACAACTAGCCGTCGTGGGTTTACATCTCCATGTGATTCGGGACTTGACATGTCCCTATATGAGCATACTCCAATTGCTCCATTCTTACTTATCAACTCCTTGATAATAAGAACGTCAGAACTCAAGTCTGATAGTACTCAACCAATCATGTTAAACGCCTAGCAGCATCGCTTACATGATTCTCTAGGTATCAAATGATAGTGCCTGCAAGAACAATTCAATTATGGTTAGCGTACAGTACGGTCCTTTCAACTCATATATCCCGACCGATTTGACAACTATTGGTATATCGAGAGCTGTCAAAGAATCGATAGTATGTGTCATCTCGTAGTTGAATCGATGGTGTAATCTATGAAACTCCTTTCATAATTACTACCATACTCTAATCAGAGATTTCATACTACATATACATGATATCACATAGGATATCCATACCCAAATGTAAGCGGTGAATCCCCGACTACAATGCATCGACTCCTATATGTTTCGACTGAATGCACGAATAAATTGGAAACATGGAGAATATGATTATCCTAATTTTCCATGTTTATTTGGTGGTGTTTCTGGAGATGGAATGCATATTCCTTGAGTATTTTTTTACAGAGGAAATGACACAAAATGTAAGTGAAAGCTACAGAAGATGGATGCATTCACAAGAATAGAATGCGTTATTTGATACTGAAGAATATATGATATTTGATTTTCCATATCCATACGATCATGTTTCAAAAGAAGTAACACATGTTTCAAGTGAAGGAATAGAGCAAGGATTTGGAAAACAAGAAGGATCGTGTGGACGGTTCTTTCATAACATGGTGAAATATCAAAAAAAGCACCCAAAGAAATTTAGAGGAACACTCAGCTCCTAATGTTACTTCGGACTTGAATTATGAGGAAGAAAAATTGAATTTTATGATGTCAATTTTCATAAGACATTTAGAAAAAGCCATGATTTGTATGACAGAAAATGTGAGCAAGATCATACCGACTACAGAGAGGGGTTTGAAGAAGTTATAGAATATCTGTAGAATTCTGGTCGAGGGGAGGAAGGCCAGAATAGTGACCACAAAGAAAATGCGGAGTTTGGAGAATCATCAGGAAATTTTCATCACCATTTTTTTGATGCATTGTCAGGTCACTCAAATGTGGAGGACGATATCCAAAATCCAGATTGGGTTCATATAAAAGAAGATTTTGCCCAGAAAGATGGTCTAATGAGTAAAGATAAAGAGTTTTATTTTTCCAAGAATTTACTGAGTAATGTGGACAGCTCGAGGGTAAAATAGGGGACACAAAATGTTTATTAATCAAGGAAACAAAGAAAAATTGAAGAATAATGTGATGAAAAAGCATTTTATTCCTATAGAAGTGATAGTTGATGTTAAATACTCGTGCCTAAAGGTAAAGAAAAATAATCGTCTCCAGGAAGTCATAAAGAATTGTTGTGTACCTCGTAATATGATTTTTGAAGCCAAAGACAGAAATGATGAATGTTTCAAGATGGAAGATCATCATTATTGTAGGGGGATGACACTTGACAGTTGGAGCAATACAAGATATAATGAGAGATCCATGTCCAAAAAACCGAGAATCAGTACCTTGGAGGAAGTTCGTTTTCTAAGGAAATGAATGATGGAAGAAGAACAGATCAACATACATTCGAGAGGGTGCCTTGAAAAACACCATCCTCGGTTAACCATCCAAACGATTGGAGTAACATGAAGAAAATGTATTGGATTCTCAAATAAATGATATTTGAGATAAAAGACTCATGTTCAAAGAGGGAAATGAAAAATTCCCTCAATAAATCCATAAAATAGTGTTTGGTGCTCAGAGATAAGATGTTTGAAATGAATAATTACATAAGAAGTTCAAGCAGAGAGAATCGTCATTTAGTTAGGAGAGAATGCCTTTGAAAGATGGGAGAATATGAGGGACATTTCGAGATCCATGGCCAAAAGACCTAGGAATCAAGAATACCATCGGATCATCAATCATAAAACCAAGGATCCTAGAATATTCTGGAGGATCAAATCTTGGAAGCCGTGGATTATTAATTATGGTGGAGGATTATTCGCCTAAAATATTAGAAATCAACAATACATCGAATCATCATTCTTCAAAGGTCAAGGGAATCAACTTATATCGAAGACTGAAGCTAAACATGAAAGATCTTCATGATATAAGTTGGCAGATCAGAAGTATCCTCGAGTCAATACTCAAGGGAACCAATCCTCCTAATCAAATTATCAATTCTAGGAGCATGTAATTTTTACTTCATCATGAATCCATGAAAAAAAGAGTCGAGGGTGGTAAACTTCCATAAATGGTGGAGAGATGAGAATGAGAAACTGATACTTGAGGGAAAGGTTCACGAATCAGAGTACACTTTACACAAGCAGGAATGAAGTTGCAATCGAAAGATCTGTAGGTGGTTTGTACTCGGGTGAAAGATCGGAGTTGCCAATGTGTTTAAGCTTATTGTATTCTTGGGGGAGTGTTTTTCGGTCAAGTTAATGGTAAAATGGAGTCAGGTTGTTGTACACCTTAAAACATTGGTGAATGTTGTTAAAAATGTGTTGTCTAACTGTTGGTTGGGTCAGAAAAATTAAGTGGTTTGTGAGAAGTTAGTTGATTGACATGTTTGTATATTATGTCGAAAAAAAACAGACTTGCTAGCCATTTTTTAGTTTTTAAGAAAATTTGGACAGAATTTTCCCTATAAATGTTACATGTTAAAAATACAAGTACATGTAAACAAATCCCAAGAAGTATGTATCATGTTAACAATATGTTTCCTAGAACAAATTTTCGCATTCAAGCCAATTTCTCGAGTCTACAAATCAGAAAAATATTGGCCAAATCGTGAAACAAATGCAAAAAAAAAATACAACTAATATCCATAGTCTACGTGTTTTTTTTCCTCTCGATGTGTATGACACTCCATACGTATTTGCTCAGCCTATTGCAAACATATTCATCCAAACTTAGTAATTTTCTTTTGGATTGGCCAGTGGTACTCACATGAAGCAAGATTTTTCATCTCCATTGGTATTTAAGATAGCATCGGCCTTTGAGGTTCTCAAATCCTCAAATTTCTCCAACTATGTTTCATGCAAAATGAATGAGAACTTGGTGAAAAATAATTGGAGTAATGATCAACAAAGATATGAATGATCAAACGACAACACAACATACAAAGTCAAATAAGTGCATTCACTTAGAAGAATGTGATGTGAAGAAGTTACCAAGGACACAAGCAAAACAGACCATCCAAAGAATTTTTATGGGCCTAAAATAGATTGTGGTGTATAAATAACCTTGAGGTAAGAAATGTTTCTGTTGGAACATTAATTTTCGCAATCTTGATTTTGATGTTAAAAAAACTTGTTATTTTGTTTCTAATGATTTTATCTAAGTGCGTAGAAACTGAAACTAATCAGGATTCGAACTGATCAGTTATCGAGCCAAAACCGAAGCTATCGAGACGCAAACTGATCGCCCAAACTGAACCAGTTCAACTGAAATATCAAAAGACTAGTTAAACTGATTGTCCAGCTGATAGGCAGTTCAGCAGAAGACCTTTAGAAGCCTGGCAAGATGATGAAGAGCTCAACTGATGAAGAGTCCAACAGACCAGTTCAACTAAGCAGCAAAATTTGTGCAGCTGACGAGCCAACTGATTTCAACAAACCAGTTCAAGATCAGTTCAACTGACCAGTTCAGAACATCAGTTAGGAATCAATCAGTTTGCAGAATACGACAAGCTTATTCAATGGAATCTAGCTATGTGCACTGAGGAAAAGCTTTTTTCCAGTCAAAGGATAATAATAAACATTGCGGTAGTGTTTAAAGCCAAAACGTTCCAGAATGACTGTCAGAAAGTATAGACATATTTCGAGGAACAGATTCAAAATGCGACGGACACAATAATTGAGTCTCATTGTACGATCAAACTTCACGCCTATAAAGAGAATATGAGATCAGTGAAGACTAACAAACCATAAGAGTGTGTGAAGAAGAAAAGTACGCTAAAAGTCTTATCAGCTTACAAGAAGCAATCAGCCCAGTTGTTAGAGAACACTTCAACATGTTATCAGCCTAGTATAGAAGCTCTTTTCCCTCAGTGTGTGAGAACACCTTCCTGCTGTATTCATTATTCAGTTCTCACACACTCACAAAATATCACTCACATATATCAGAGAGTAGAGCTTAAAAGATCATTTGAGTGAGTCTTGCACAAAGACGTAAAACTTGTGTATGTAGTCTTTGACACACAGACGTTAAACAAGTGTTGGCTGGAAGGTGATGCCTTCAGTCTAGGCTAGGAGTTCAGATTAGCCAGTAGTGTAAGTCCTCAGCTAAGTGGGTTTGTACAATGTGTTGTATAAATCAAAGTCTTTTAGTGTATCCTACCCGATGAGGTAGAAGGGGTGACGTAGGAGTAGTTGAAATCTCCAAACATCCATAAACATTTCTTGTGTACTTAACTATTTAACTATAGTTTTCAAACTGATTTGATCAGTTCGAACTATTATCAGTTCAGTTCTCACCATAATTGAACGGATATATGCAAAGAAATGATCCTCCTTATATCAGTTAATCAGTTTACACAAGTTAAAAGCTTTAAAACTGATTAGATTTCTTAACGAATGATTATTTCGAGTATTTTCTGCTTGGTTTAAAACCAAACTCGATCTAATTAATCGGTGTTTACATTATTAGAACATGAGCTATTACAGCTCATTGAGAATATTGTGTTTGAAGTACTCTCAAAAGTGCTCGAATCGATCCATCAGTTTCAAGCATTTGAAGTTATTACTAAAGCAAATTTTGCAAATGATTTGGTGTAATGGATGTAAGTATGGACACGAGCAAGTGAAAAACATGAGGACGATGCATGATTAAACATCAAGAAATGTCCAATGATTGTTAAACCAACATGAATGAGAATACATGGAAAACTTCCAATTGTTATTCCTCCAGGTCTATTCCAGATTATCAACAAGAAGTGGAGGCAGTGGCTGAATCAGAAGACTTTAGTATCTTAGGTGTTGTCGGTATCTAAGATGTAAGTTCGGAGATAGGGAGCTTGATAAGCATATAATAGAAGAGAAATCATGATTGCAAGCTGAAGCTAAGGTTGCATAATTGGCTCAAAGACAAGTTGAAGTAGAAACTACTGCAGACGCTAGAAAAAAAACATGAGAGGAAAGTTGCATATCAGTCTCTGCGGAAGATTAAACATATTGTTTAAATCAATGAGAATAGTCGGTTCATGGAAGATCTCGAGTCAAGCCGAAACTCAAACAATTGGAATATGATGAGCTATACGAACAGAATGTTGGACAACACAACTTCAAGTTTCAAATCTATTGACTAAAAAAATCTGAGGTAAGTCATAAATTTGGACACACAAGCCTCATTCACAAAATCTCAAACACCTTGAGTGCATGATCACGAAAGCATGAGAAATTCTAATGTTTTTGTGTATCGAAATGGAAATTTTTTTGAAATATAACTCTCCTTGAAATTGTGTGGTTGGATGTGAAGGAGGTTAAAGGTGACGATTTTCATATACTTGGATGGCGTCACAAATACGATGTACTCGGCAGTGATATTGGACACTAGATCTCCATGAGTGGCAATTAGTTGTTTGAAGGTGAAAGATGATCGGTTGTGTGGGCAGTTAAGAATTGGAGGAATTGAGGGAACAAGATGAAGTATAATTGTTGAAACATAGTTTTTACTGTGAAATTTAGAAGATGAAGTTAGAGTTGGAGGAAGACCAACATCTTTATTTCATTTTCTCCTCATCCTTGAATATTTGGTATTGCGTATCTGGGTCCAGTACTTGTAAATGAGCTATGAAAATGGTTGGAATAATAAATATAACCAAATTGGCCAGTTAGCCATATTGGCTACCATGACATTAGTTAGCCCAAAATTATGATTGGCCCAATTTCTGAAAGATCGGTCTCGAAAGCACAATTGCCAAAGCCCACGAAATAGTCGATTGGCCTGCATAATTAGAAGATTTAATCCTTGATCCATGATCACTAGTCGTGGAAAGTGACTGGAACTGCTCGGAAGAGTCGAACAAAAACAAAAAGAATGATCAGAAAGAAGTCCCTACACAACTCATCAATCCACTTCCACAAAAATGACAGCAAAATTCTCTATGCAAATTTCTTCAAGTTCGTCGATTTAATTCGGTAATTACAGGATTTCAATAGCTTAATTTTTTTAGCATATTCTTTCAACTTTTCTGATTCTAGTTGTAAAAAGTTTAATCAATTCATGATGAAGAAATTATATTTGTTGTCGTTCTTAAGTTCTCTTTAATTTCCTTATTCAGTTTCTTAGTTTTTGTGGCTTATCGGTGGAGTTATAACTAACGACCGATTCGGGATCCAAGTCGTTTGTATTTTAAAAGTCATATTATTTCACATTTTGGCACGATCAAATATCTAGCCACCCGCAAATTTTCGTGATAAATAGTATCTTTTTTTTCCTTTTTAGAGAAACTATCTTTCTTTAATATAGCATGCAAAATGCAGATAAATTAGCTGAAATTTCATTTTTAAAAAAATTCAATATTGTGTTTGTATTTGAATATTTGATTTAGATCCACATTATTCTACAAAAGATATTATGGGAATTTTGATTTCAACTAACAAAATATGTTTTTTTAATAAACTAATACAATATGCTAAAAACCGAGGTGTTTGCATTCAAATATTTTGTATTTAAAAGTATTTGACATTTATTGTCATTATCAATCAAATACATAAATGATGACACATAAGAAAGGTAAGTATCAAATACTTAAACACATGACAATATAAATACAAAAATCTCAATTAGAATCTATTATAATTATGAGTGAGTCTCATGTGAGACAGGTCAACCCTACTCATATTCACAATAAAAAGTAATACTCTTAGCATAAAAGTAATATTTTTCCATGGTTGACTCAAATAAGAGATCTGTCTCACAAATACGACCCATGAGACCGTCTCACACAAGTTTTTGCCTATAATTATTGATACAAATGCTTAAATTTAAAGGACTTTTCTCACATCAAAATCATTCAAATAATTGAGACATTTTCAAAACGATGTGGTAGGTTCAAATTACGCTTGGCTTCTCTCCGGTCATAAAAAACCGTATGATAAATTTTTATCTGAGAATCGATAACTTAAAATTGTATTTTCTGGAAAAAAAAAAAAGAAAAAAAAATACCTTTTGTTTTAAATAATATTTAAAAAAAATAGGCTTTATGAAATTAGTAGCCGGAGATATCCTGATTATTGTAACGTAAAAAATATAAATAAAAGAATATAATCATAATATTTTATGAGAAAAATATTTATTCTGAGATTATATTTCCCACAAAAATCTATATCTATATTTCCCATATTAAAGTTAAACACCTTGTTTTAAATATTTTGGTGTTGGTGAAATCTTTTATAAATATCATATAACTGCTATTTCATCGATTTCACTCTCATTGGTTTTCTTGATTAAGCTATAGAAATTATTTTATAGACATTTCTGTATTTATATCGGTTTTATTTTCTTTCAAACTAAATTTAATATTTTGGCAAAAACTTGTGTGAGACGGTCATATTTGTGAGACGGATCTCTTATTTGGGTTATCCATGAAAAAATATTATTTTTTATGCTAAAAGTATTACTTTTTATTATGAATATGAGTAGGGTTGACCCGTCTTACGAATTAAGATCCGTGAGACGGTCTCACATGAGACCTACTCTAATATTTTATGCATACAACTTTTTATTTAGTTAATGATTTCTATTTTAGTCAACTTTAATCACAAGATTAACGTTTGTTACCACCAAAATTGTTATGCTAAATTTAAGGACCAACGAAAATAAACTTATTAGGCATAGTTTGGTACATGGGATAAGAGAGATTGATAAATAATCCTCCTTATCCCATGTTTGGTACCTTTTTAAAAAGCTAATGATAATATCATGGGCCTTTGATAAATAATTTTTTAGAAGGATAAAATATCCCTAATAGAAGGTGTGATAATTTTAATTTAATGATAAAATACACTACAAATGACTTAATTACCCTCAATTTATAAATGGTTTTTTTTATAAATCTATACTAGTAGGTAGAAATTAAAATCAAATAAATATTTATTTATTTTTATATATTATATAATATGATAATTATATAAATGAATTCGAGATAATTATATAAATATTTTTTATAAATCTCAATAAAATTTTTATTATCACTCGATTAACCTTAAAAATTGATATTTGACTTGAATCAAAAAATCAAGAGCTCAATTATCATATTATATAATATATAAAATTAGGTAAAAATAAATACATCATGCAAGTACTATCGGCACATGAACAAATAAAAAATATGAACTCAAGCAACAACTTTGAAATTATAAAATTTATTATGATAAGGTTAATTTTGTCATTACAATATAATATATAAATTTAATCACTCTTATTAAAATCATATCAAATATTAAATATAATATCCTACATCTTATTTATCCTTAACTTATCTTTATATTATATATCACATGTTTACCCCATTTAAGATCCAATTTTATTAATCAAATAGTTATCTATAAAATTGGATCTTAAACCGAGTCAAAATGATTATTAAAACAACTTAAAATTTTAACGATAAATATTTGACTATTAATCTATCTTTATTTAATCCACTCAACCAATTATGAAATAATTCAAACCGGGACAGCTTTCGGGAATCGCAGCATTTATATTCTGACGTGTCGTTTGGTGATCCAACGGATAAAAATACAGAAAAACAATCCGACGGCAAGGAGAAGGGGGGAACATATCAAGTGTTTGGAAGCGGGCCCGGGCTATGAGATAAAATCCAGGTGTATCCGCGTAACGCACATGGGTTTGGGTTTGGTGGGTAGCCCACCTAATCCCATGATTGTGCACGATATTATCTCCCGAGTGCTGTTCTACTGTTGCAATAAGCAATACACCAGAACTAAGATATTTGCTAATTATATACATAGTTTTAATATATTGCAAATTCGTAATATATATTTATATGAGCATCGATGATGTAACACTCATTTAGGTACACTCATATAAGCAAACATCTAATAATTGAGGGTCACCTCATCGATATTCACAGAAGTGTGCACGATAATCGTGAACTATATCAAAACTATATAAAGAGACTTTATGGGTTGGGATATTATAAGCAATATTGAGATTAAATCCACCATTGTCACGAACTATCATAAATTGACCTAAAAATATAGTTTCTTCTAAGTGGAATAATGATGGATAAACAATAACTTTATTTGCTTTGACTGATCAATTTTATATTTAAAAAATCATGATTAAGTGATTAATTACAATTTTTCGTTTATCTGTTAATAAGTAATCTTATTTTAAGTTTGTTTTTGTAAAATTATGACTATGATTTTTATTTAAGAATGTAAATCATTATCAATCCACATATAAACTATTTTAATTCATCAAAATTATTAGGTATAATATCTAGCGCATAATGAATAAAAAATAATTATTATCAGACAAAAGGAAAAGGTGCTTGCATGAGGTGGGATTTGGACTGATTATTAAATTTCTTGTAATAATTTTATATAACTTTTTTACATAACTTTTGTAATCCCTTTTCCCTTTCCTTTGACAAAGTTGCTTGTTTGTTAGCGGATATGAGTAGAGCTAGGCGATGAATTCAATGACTATTGAACATTTTGTTTTTGTGTGCTTTTATTTTAAAAAATAAAAATATATTTATCATCTAATGTCCATCAAAATTTTTTAACAAGCCCACTATGTCCATCCAAAATTCGAAACAAGCCCACTATCAATTTTTTAAAATTCAGCCCATTGGCTATTTAATTTTTTAAACATCTATTTTTTTATGATTCAATTTTCCATCTATATAGGTGGTGTAGCTTAAGTTGGACTATTTGATTGAATGTAATGAAAAACATATGTATTATAAAATATGGATGTTTTTTGTTTTATTCCTTAGTTTTTTCAAAAAAATAAAAAAAATTAGTGGGTTCGTCTAAGCCACCAACTCATGGTGGCTAGGGTCCAGGTTTTTCCAGCCAATCACATTAGCGGATTGACCTGCCTCGTTTAATGGCAGGCTAAGGCGGGTCGGATTGATTCGTTTTTACATATCTATTTACCATCACCACCAAATATTTTCTCTTGTTCTCTCTATAAATAGTATAGGTTTGATGATATCTTCGAGGTAATATCATAAGGTAAATTATCAAAGAACGGTTCACATAAATGTTTCATGTGATGCAATCATTGATTCATGTGAAAATGCATGTATGACACATTTTTTAGTTACTCGACCTACTTTTGAGGTATTATACCTAGGGTATTATCAAATAAATCATATTAATAGATAGACGATGTACTGGTGGTTTACCCCATATGACATTGAATAAATCTTATTAAAATGTGTTTGTTTGATTGATGAGATTGTATAGATAAATAATATCGTGTTTATTAAACTATTTGGATGATATTTTTTCTAAGGATGATATTGTTGATTTAGAAAAAAAATGAAGATCATCAAACTAAAGATAGAGAGCAACGACCAATATCCATTTCAAGCATCCATCTTACGGTCCAAAGTAAAATGTGTAAGCAAACATGACCTATTAATCTTTATTTATGAAAGATGTTGATGAAATTATCAAACAAATATGTTTAAAAAATAAAATCCAATTTGATGAAAATAAAAATAAATTAACAGACATTGTGGGTAAGAAATTTGCTACATAGATGTATGAAGTCGGAATTCTTCAGCTATTAAATATTATTCTTTTTAGCATGCTATTTGGGAATTATGGATTGAAAATGAAACATCTATCATATCATGAAGTAAGGGTTATACGAACTTTCTTCTCAAATCCCAACGAAGAAAATCATGCAATGTATGAGTGAAAAATCATGGCAGATGGACTGACATATTAAAAAAGTAGGAATCTTATAATTTTTTTGGTAAATGGTCTTAGAGGAAGTTTATTTAATATTCTTTGAGGTATTTTCACGGGTGAAAGATGTTTGAATTAATTTATAAATGTGTACTTTGCATTGAAGAAAATAGTATTATTCATGTTGTAACAAAAAATGCAACATGCAATGTCAGTGTAGGTAATATTTTAATTTTATGTTACTTTCAGTTAATAATTAGATATTTTAAATTTATTTGATTAAATTTACTTTGTTTTTTAATGTCTTTTTTTGGAAAATTAGTTTCCACATTTGTATTGATATCTAGAGATGCTTCATACATGTTCAAAAAGCAGGTTCCCGTGTGTGTACACTTTACTCTTCAGGTTCAAGATGTGGCTCCTACACAATGTAGCACTTTGCCCCGCACAATACTTATTTCCACGGCAGTTGCTGCAGGCGAGCGTCATTAGTTCCACTCTGTCGTGCCTCAGATTCGATGAATGTCCCAATTATACTAACATGAGTCTTGCTAGTGTGTTTGTGTTTTCGCTCACACAGACCCTGATAATCTTCCTATATAGTCACTCATCTGATAATTGTCTCAAATCAAGTATGCTTAACTTTAGAGTTTTTAAGCCTTGTTGGTCACTCATCTTATAATTGTCTGAAGAGAAGATACACCTTGTTGGTATGAATAGTATCTACAAATTTTTTAAGTCTTCCTCAATTGAATAGTCACATACCTGCACAGTCTTGAAATCCCAGTTCAATTTTGAACTTGGTATCAGACCGATGGATACAGACCAAGCGATGGTGATGATAACAGAAATTTGGAAAATGAAAATGAAGATGATTTTGATATTTGATATTTTATCTATCACTGTTTTCAAATACTTTTGATTTTATTTTATTTTTTTCAGAATTTTTTGTTTTTTGCGCTTTTTCTGTAAAGTGTGTGATTTGCTTTGCGCTGTAAGTACAGACACTTGAGCGCTTTTTTCGCCTCGCGTTTTGGATAACTATGGCGTGACACTTTGTTTGTACGTTCTCGGCCACTTGCAAATATTTTCATCCAAGCTTGGTAATTTTATTTTGGACTCTTCATTGACACTTCTACGACAGCAAATGAAATCCTGGTGAGAACACAATGTGGAAGTAAAAGAATCATGGAGGCTCAAATAATATTGAAGCAAGGAAAAAGAAAGAGGGGCATCCACCAAGTAGGGTGTAAGGCATGAGAATCACTAGATTTGCAAGCAAAATATAATGAAGCATGCCCAAAGAATGAGCAAGTGTTGAATCACTCGGCCAGTGCAAATAAGTTTGTATAAAATTGGCCAAAGGGCATTCTGTTTGAAAATATCCCGGAGGCCAAATAATGATTGTTAGACAAGGGATAATAGGCTATTCATGTAGAGAGAAGAAGAAAAAGTAACAGCTATGGGAACACCAAATGCGATTTTTGCCTAAGTGTCAACATCCCACTTTCCACATATTGAAATTTCTGAACAAGCGTAAATAAAGTGGGCACAGTTTAGTACCATCATAGAAGTACTCCATGAACATGGAAAATTATTGCAAAAAAATGATGGATAAAGCAAGTGGCTACTAAAAATCAAGAGATAAGAAATAGCCATCCAAGTCCTACAGAAAAGTCCAACACAAAGAGAAAGTAAAGTATACAAGTGAATAACAAATATTGGATGGGATGATGAGCATTCCACATGAAGAAATGCACACGATGGTCAACACACATCTAACAAATCATACAAGAGAAAACACATATGACATGTCCAGAAAATAAAGTGGACATGTGAAGGTTCAGTATTTTCTCATATTAAACGGTCACGTATAGAGTTGCTGGACCAACAAGGTTCTTATAGCAAAACATGAATCAATCTCGGAAGAATTTCAAGTACCCCAAATCCATGTTTGTAATGTTAGGAATTTACCAAATCCCTGAAGTTTTGCAGCTGAATGTGATGGGTTTTTGAACCTGCGAATCATCAAGAAGCGGCAAAGCGTCTTGACGGTGGTGTGCACGACGGTAATATGAGAGAAAAACCACTGGAAAAGTCGCGAACACCCAAAGGATCAAGGACCGAGAGGTGCAACGTGTTAGGCACGCAGCCGAATTAATAAAAAAATTAATAAAAGGAGAATTTGGTGAATCACGAGCGACGACGATGAAGGAGAACAATTGGAAATCGAAGAGAGGACAAGCGAGAACGAAGAATCACGATTGATGTTCAAGGAAGATAATTGGAAGTGTCTGGTCTTGATACAAATAAAAAAATGGTGGTTGACGTTGAAGGTGACACAGTATTGGTTCCAGGCATAAATTACCCTGGCCAAGCCGCACACACGCACGCCTCCTCCCATAGCCGACCTCAACACATGGCTTCCATGGAGAAAACCCTAGGCTCGTTCTTTCCTAAGCCAAGCTCGGTTCTAGCCTTCTTGTTGCCTCTTAACGACCTTCTTTCTTAGCCTTTGAACACATCCTACTGGCAGCGTGTCCTTATAATTCATAACATTTTTCAAACAAGCGTAGAATTATCAAAACGTTGAAAATAATTATCCTATCGTTAAACAATTCATGCTCAATTATTTTTCATGAAAAAATATATAAAACATGCTTAATATCATTTGAATGGTGCGTCAAAAAAGTTTAGAAGCATGCCTTTGCGTTTAGAATGCTCGGATATGCAACCGTTGGCATGGGTTGCGAAGAAGAACGAACGGATGACGAAGACTCCTTGATTTTTTCTCTCTCCAATTTTTCGAAAATATTTTGTGTGTTGTGTGTGTGATGGATGGTTGAATGAGGGTCTTGAAACCCTATATTTCTATTTTACAGATGTTGAAGTTTGTATGTTAATGAGTTAGGGTTTTGGGCCTTTATGTTTAGGGACCAATTAGGCCTATTAATATTAGGTAAATTAGGCTCAATAACATTTATTTAATTGAAAAATAAAAGTTTACAAAAATTAGTTTTCAAAATTAATACATTTGGTCCTTTAAAATCCTTTGTTTGCCCAAAACCGGCTTTCCAAATAAAATCGAGCTCGTCTCGTAAAATAATTTAGACTCTATCATTTTTAGAAAAAAATAATCATATTTAATCTATTAACAAGCCTTGAAAATATTTATTTTTAGCCATCCCTGGTCTCCTTTTCTCAGCCTATTATTGAGTATTCGGATGAGAATCTTCAATTTTCATGAAATCATGCAGCTAGACCTTCAATCATATATTATATTATATATCATGTAAGCATTTAAAAATCAATTAAATAAAACAATTAAGCAATTTAAATTGTTTGCACGCATGTGGTTTATGTTGGTTGACTTTTGGATGTTACATTATTATGGTCAACATAATCAACGTCACTCCACATTCGATTTGCTATAGTATCCTTGTTGCGTGCTTTCACTACCGCAAGTGTATGATGTCAAGTTTTAGTACTGGTTAGAGTACAGATATCGATCCCACAAGGAGTGTGTATAAAAACGTATATCAGTTCTTGTAATTAAAATAGTCAAGATTTTATTTAGAAAAATCGTAAGAGAATTGGTTTGTTAAGAACAATTAAAATGCGAATAAACAATAAATCGAATTACTGACTAGAGAAATATCAGTGATAGAAATTATCTAGATGACTGACTTCACTAAGTTCTACAATAATTCTCCTGGTTGCATTTAAATTCCTGAATTCCTATTATTTAATGGCCAAGAACACTTACGTATTTTATTCCCCCTTTCCCAAGTGACGAATAAATGTATCAATCAAATTTCGATTCAATTATTCCTAATACAAATCTAAGTTTAATTGATAAATGCAATCATTGTTCTTACCTAAGCCTCGCTAAAGTTATACGCCTTCCGAACGATATAAACATTCCACGATGTGTCTCTAATGATCTATAATCCTAGTCCCTCTCCCGAGTTATAGAATTAATCAACAACAAACAATTTATGGCCAGTAAATTGCAGTGAAATGAATACAGAGAACACAATTAAATAAAACAGAATCCAATCATAAAAATATCCATGTCAAATCATCGTAAAGACAAATCTACGTTAACCTCTAGAATGGAAATTTAGTCATCACGAAATCCAAGAGAAAACAAGACATGTTTGTGATTCTAGACATCGCCACGCAATAAAATAAAGAAACAAAGGAAAAGATAACAAATCCGAAGTGTCGTCTCTATCCCCAGATCCGTCGTTCTTCAAATTTGTGACTGTTCTTCACACTCTGAATCTTCGTCTCATGTATGCGCTCCGTTTCTCGCCTCATTTTCTTCCCAAGATGGTGTATTTTCGTGTGTTTTCTCTCCACGGCGGCTGACTCCCTTTTCTGACCTAGCGGCGCGCATTTTATAACTTTCTGGAACGCCGTGCGCACGGTGGCGCGCAAGCTGCTGCTCGTCTGGCCCGTGCATGTGTGCGCGCTGGTGCGCAAGATGTCGCGCGACCGCGCGCAAGCTTCTGTCCTTGTGCATTATCTGTGCGCGCGCGGCTGCGCGTGAAGTGGCGCGACCGCGCGCGCCCTTCTGGTCTTGGCAATATTTATACTCGCGGCTCGGTTCTGTTTTCTTGGTCCACTTGGTTTCGTGTCCATTATTTTCTTTATTCCTGAAATGACAACAAAAACAACCAAAAAACGCATAATTCTGTTCGAAACCAGCATAATTCAAAATGGATTCTAATATAAATTAAGTGCAAATCTTGCACTTATCATCCCTCCATGCATTTGCATTTGCTCGTTGTTGTTCTTCAGTGTCAAATATTTAATCAAAGTTATTATCCCTTCAAGCATTTGTATTTGCTCGTTGTTGTTTTTCAGTGTCAAATATTTGATCAAAGTTATTATCCTCGTAAACTAATTCTGATACAGGTTGTCAAACTTCATTCTTTGGTTCAACTGGAAATTCATCATGTAGGACCGAGCGCTTGCCGCTTTACCTAAAGCTATAGCTGGTGGTAATGGTGCAACTCAAATCTTTTAAACCGCACAGCAGCTCAAGCACCACGGTTCGATCGCTCTACCAAACAAGGTCAATTATTGCACACAACAATCTCCCTCCCAATAATTGCACTCCTTGCAATCAATGAGAACTGAACCCGTGACCTTGACTCTGATACCAATTGTAGGACCGAGCGCTTGCCGCTTTACCTAAAACTATAGCTGGTGGTAATGGTGCAACTCAAATCTTTTAAACCGCACAGTAGCTCAAGCACCACGGTTCGATCGCTCTACCAAGCAAGGTCAATTATTGAACCCAACACATCAGATCGACACTCTTTTCGAAGGAAATTGTGCGATCTTGTACAAGCCAATACAAGCTAAACTGATATCACTGCTTCAGTTGAACTGATCAGCTGAGCTCTTCATCAGTTGAGCTCTTCATCAGCTAGTCGGGTTTCTGAAAATCTTCTGCTGAACCACATATCAGCTGGACAATCAGTTGAACTGATCTTTGATATATCAGTTGAACTTATTCAGTTTGGGCAATCAGTTGACGCTTTCAGTTTTGCGTCTCGATAGCTTCAGTTTTTTCTTGATAACTGATCAGTTCGAATCCTGATTTGTTTCAGCTTATGCGCAATTAGGTAAATTAATTAGAAACAAAATAACAAGTTGAACTGGTCTTTGATATCTCAGTTGAATGTATTCAGTTTGGGCAATCAGTTGACGCTTTCAGTTTTGCGTCTTGATAACTTCAGTTTTTGCTCGATAACCGATCAGTTCGAATCCTGATCTGTTTCAGCTTCTGCGCAATTAGGTAAATTCATTATAAACAAACTAACAAGATTTGTTAACATCAAAATCAAGATTGCGAACATGAAATATTCCAACACAAAGACTGAGGAGGAGAGGGAAGGGTGATGTAGAAGAACATGTCTTTCCATCCCTTTAGAGAAGAAGGGATATCATCAAGGAACCGGCTTTTCAAACAGGCGGATAGATAAAAGGCGTTGTCCCCAAACCGACAGAGAAATAAATAATCAAGGACAAGGGGGATAATGAGAAGGTTGTGCATTTTGAAGAGAATGTAAGTGGCGGCCATTATGCGAAAAGAGTTGAGATGAAGCTAGTTTATGAGGACCCCGAAGAAATGGGCTACTTCGATGAAGAATGAAGAGATGGGAAATCTAAGACCACTATGTACTTGGTCTTTAAAGAAAGTAAAAAAAACCCTCTGGGGGCAGATCAGCCCGATCAGAGAGAGCAGGGAGTCGAATTTGGAAGGAAGAAGGAATAGATCATAGGACTCTAAGAGCTTCCTCATCCCCAAGGCGAAGAGTGCTTTCCACATCAGAAAAGGGTGAGCTAGGAGCTCGGGCTTTGCCCTTCTCTTTTTAGAAGCTTGGGAAATGCCAATGGTACCTCATGCTCATGTAAGCCATACGTCGTATAAATTTCCCGTCCAAACCCACTTCTTGCACTCGGGACAGTGAATAGAACTCTAGCCCGACTATTTAAGAGAAGAAGTGGTGATACCCGAGAAATATCCCATATTACCCTGGGTCATCGCCGGTTTAGAACCCGGGCAGTCAGGAGATCAGAGCAGCCTTGCTCCGTGTCCAGCGGGGGCCGAGTTCATTTGTGATCCCGGGAGATTAGAGCCCGGGCAGCCAGGAGAAAGAAGCAGCAAGGGTAGAGTTCATCTATGAGCCTGGGAGTTCTTATACAGGGTGTCATTAGGTATGGGCACCATGATTTGATCATTGATCGTCGGAGTGACTACGCCGAGAAACCATCTGTCACCCCCACTAATGATCTCTGTTATCTTAAGAGTTCAGATATTTCCAGAGTCAGGGAGAAATTCTTCCTGAAAGAATATAGTCCCGACCTTGTGATATTTTCCAACCATCTCGCACCCAATTCACCCGATCACATCAATGTCATTTAAAGAATTTCAACTCACTTTTTCATTAGTTTATTCGTGATAGTCACATCAAATCAAAGAGGCTAGAATCAAGGCCAAATCGAAGATTCACGTGATTTGATTAGATTAGTGTGTTTCACATTCAAATTGTACTTTGTATACATAACACGTCCACGAAAATTCAAAGCAAAAACAAATATTTGATAAGATCGGCATCCAAGCAACCAAACAGAACCTAAGAGATGGATAATATACTGGTGCAGGCCACCACATGTTGGGCCTTTCGGTCATGTTTTATATTGGGCTCATTAGATTTTGGATTGAATAAATATTTTTGCAGAAACAGATCTTTAATTGGTTATGGGCCTAGTCAGTCTCCTCTTCTAACCCCGTTTACAAATTTCTCTCTCCACTGTCTGCCGGCACCGGACTTTTCGATTCGCGCTCTTCTCCGCCTTCAGATCTGTTGGAAAAATATAAAAATGAGATAGCGTGATTGATGGTGGAAATGGCGGCAAGAAGAAAGTGCAGGATTTGGTGGCCGGAGAATTTTTCCTCCCGTGCGCCGTCTAATTTCAGTTACCTTTTCGGTTGGTTCATTTCTTCTTCGGAAGCCTCTATCGATATCGTAGTTGCTTTCGCCTGCGACGAGCCTTTGACACTTTCTTCCTCAATTGCCCCACGATCAGATGTCCAGGTATATTCTACTACTATTTTTGTTAATATTTTCGGTAATGTGGCTTTTAGTTAGATACTTCTGCACTTATGGGCTTAATTTTGATTCATTTGAGGTGATCAAGGAACAAATTCAGCTTAACTTACCTTTTCATAAGTGAATATGAATTGGATAGCGCTGCTAAAGTTAATTCTTTCATTGCATTACGTTTCAGGCAATATTCATGAACTTATGATATGCTTATTGAGGTTTAATGAGTGGATTTCGATAAAATTACCAAAGCGGCATTATGTGGAAGCCTGTAAAAACAGCATTATGTGGAAGCCTGTAAAAACATAAGTTAAATGTGGCTAGCTACTGTGTTGATTTTAGCGATAAAGGATACAGCGGTTAAGATGCTTGGAATTCTTGAACTTTAACTCCATAGACATTGATATGCCTCTCCCTGATCTACTTTGTTGATTTACTTCATCCCAAACGCATCGTGTTGTTAAAAAATTAACTCTGGCCTCAATAGATGGATCAACTCTGGATAAAAGAAGATCTGTGGAAAGTTGGATGCTCACTATGGTTTAGCCTTTTTTATTTTGGTTACAGCAAAATGTTTTGTCAATATTGGATAGTGATAGTACTATGTCGAGTCACCAAAAACTTAATTTATCCATCTTCCATGAATCAGTTTTTTCTTTGGATCTTTATAATGGTTAGAGTCTGTCTATTAGTTTCTACTTTGACACTACTGGTTCTGAGTCTCATTAGTCATTGCAATTTCTAAATTCTAAGTCAGTTCCATGCTTACCCTTTCTCGTTCTTTGTTATAATAAATTAATAATTTCATGCTTGTCCTACAGTTAATTTCTTCTGAAATTACCCTGCAGACTCAACAAACATTTACCCTAAAGTTACATTTACTGTATAGCCCAGACATGGCGTGTTAGTGTTACTGAATTGGGTGCTTCTGATTGAAATTACTCAGTAGTCTTTAATTTTTCTGTGCACCATGTTGCAATGTTTTACTTGAATAGTAACCATCATCTTCCAATTAGGAATTCCTTCGGGTGACAAATGAGAATATGCCTGCATTTCTTCAAAACAAATGCAAATTTTCTCTGCTAGGGTCTTATGTAGCAGAGCATAGTGTCAATGGACAGTCGGCTGTGTCTGGAAATGATAAAAAGACTTGCAAGAATTCGGCTACCAATAGACAATGTTTGACACGAAGCCCAAATGCTTGTACGAATAATTCCGGAAGTTTAAGATGTGGATGCCACAAGCTCGATGGGTTATCAGAACAAGTTGGACTTGCGGCTCTAGAAAACATGTGGATCAAGTTTGTCTGTGGTCTAACAGAAACTGTTGGACAAAGAATTCGAGCCATACCCAAAATTGATCACTTACATTGGAATGGAGAAATAGTGTTCCAGTCGGATATCCACGTATGTAAGTCATTTTCACTTGCAACGCATACTTTTTTCTTGGTTTCATATGCTCCCTTTACTCCCTAACTTGGCTTCTTTTTTTTTTTTATTAATGCAGGTCATAATTTATGAAGTTCCCACTTTTAATGATCACCATTATTGCCTGGACCTCCGGGGTTCATTCAACTCGTGCACAACTCCATGCAAGAAACCCAAATGGTTTGACGAGCTTCACCAGAAAGATTCACATCTTAACTTGGTAAATATGCTTAAGAACTAAGAAGTACTGTCATTTCAGGATATCAGTTTTCTGACTGAATTGCATATCAGGATGCTGTCATTATGGCGATGAATACTGCTAGTGCTGCTCAAATGATGCTTAGTAGATGTCTTAATGCCGAGTCCGATATTCGATTCCGATTTGTTTACATGTAACCTCTTCTGACAATGGTTATGTCCCTCCCCTAGAACTAAAAGTTATGCTTGATGATGTAACAGCTTGTTGTTCCTTTACAGGATCAAAATGTTCATTTGGAAAGCATTTTCAATATCTGTTGCTTCCCTTTCAACAGTCATATATATGTTTCTTCAATACGCACATATTCTTTTTGGTTGCATGTCTCACACATTCATGTATAGCATACTGGGAAAAGTATTTTGCAATACTAGGCAAATCATCCTACTCCGCAGCTGTCAGTTATTGTATTGGCCTTTCTTTCTACAAGATCATGGTAAAAGGTGATGACCTGATGATATGGCTTCTTGATTATGTTTTAACTCTCATCCGATTGTATTGAGTTTGATATAGTGAATCATTTAAAACATAATTATCAAGCTTATCTCGGATTGCATGCTTTTGTCATATCTAATCCATATGCACAGTCATTTCTTTAGTAGGACACGGGCCCATGGACACAAAAGTGGTGTGATACTAGGCAAGAAATTAATGCCAAACATAAATTTAAAGCATCCCTGGAAAATATAGTAAGAAAAAATTCACTTTTTACACTACATGAAATTTTAGCACTTGTTCAACCTAATCGCGTAAATATTTAGAGAGATAGAGAGAATACCGACATTGAATACTTTGGAAACAGATACAATTCAACTCAGTTGCATTTGTTGGACCTTATCATTTGTCTATGCTTGAGAAATTTTGATGTGAAGTGAGAAATTATTGCACGGCTGCTAGGAAAGTCTTTTTCCTTCTATTCGTTTGGTGATCTATACTGGATTTATCCATATTTCTATACTGGATTTATCCATATTTCCATTTTCAGCAAAGAAGCCAATGTTCAACAACATGTTATATTCATATTCCGTTTTTGTTTTGACTATCTTATAGGTCTCAGACATGTGTTGAGTTTGCGGAGAAAGCTGCACTCCACATGCACTTCATGTGGTCAAATATTGTGGTTGATGTGTTTCTTGGGAATGTTTTTGGCATTTTGCTTTGGTATCTGGCAGAACCTTGTTGCTTATGGTTTTCAAGCTGTGCTCATGACATTACAAATCATTGCTTAAGTACTAGCGTATGGCTGATGGGAAATCCAGCAGGTTTTAAGTTGAATACTGAGCTGGCAGGAGTTCTTGGAATGATTTCTCTAAATGGCATTCAAATTTGGTCGACTCTTTGGGTGTTTATGAGTTTTCTCTTCATCAACTTTCTGAAAGGACTTGCTATATGTGGGATTTTTTTGGGTTTAACAACAGCCGCAGCTCTAATAATTGATACAATTTCCATAGCCACAATTCATGTTTTGGCATTTCATTTATTTCTGTCACTTCTCTATTCATGTCAGATACAGACTGTGGCAGCATTATGGCGACTCTTCAGGTCTTACTTTATTCCCATTTGTAGCTTTTTATTCTAATCGGCATGATTATATGATCAGTGGGAAAATGTGGTGAAAGTCAGAGTCCTGATTTTTTAAAAAAATATATGTTATTGTATTGAGGTAAATATCTGAGACTGGAGAATTTATCCTTTATCCAGCCTTTTGAAGAGTCTGAGATGCAGAAAACGATATCTTGTCCTTGAAAGTCTCACATGATGTTTGTACTGCTTGCTCTTCCCCCTTTTGTCCTGTAATACTCGAGTGCTGTAACCTCATTTTCTTGGTTACGTACTTGCATTTCTCAACTTTCGGCTTTTCTTCTTCTCAGAATGTTTTTTATTTAAATGCAAACATTTAGTCTGTCTGGTGGTTTCTTTTACATCATAAAGTATAACATTATCTGTTGTGAACAGCAATCTGGTCACCCACTAACAAAATTTTAGTGAATGGACATTTGATTTGGTTGGGGAGGCAAATGATCAGACCAGACCTGAATGTTAAGGAAATTGTGAGATTTAAGTAAAATACACCAGGTTCAAGTTCCACAAAAGTTGCTGCTCTATGACAGATGTACTTCACGGAGACTGGCTATCTACTCCATTATAAATATGGTTGAAATGTTGATGCATGATATAGAAATCTGTTGTTTTGTTTCAAAATCAGTCCTTGAGATTGTCATTTAAAATTCTTATTTGCGAAGGAAGAAGTGGACTACGGGGAGTTTTATATAATGCAGCACCATGTGTAAAATCCATCATTTTTTCTGGACTGCTAGTTTACAAGCTTCAGGCGGAAATTCAAAATTGTGTATTGGTTTTTTAGATTTCCATATTTTGTGCATCCACACACACGGACGCAAAAATGGAATCATAGAATGGGCAAATGTCATTTGTATACATTTAGTTGTAAATTTATGTGTGTGTATATATGTGTGTACGTTATTTTTTTATGACCGATGACTTCTTTCATGTTGTTAAATCAATAGCTTGAATTAGTAAGGATCTGGAAATTATCTTTCGAAGTTATACCATGTTTATATGGTTACTTTGGCTGCTATTCAGTGTGTATTTACATAAATGTTAAATCAATGACAGGGGTAGGAAGTGGAATCCTCTACGTCAAAGATTAGATAGCTACGACTATACTGTGGAGCAACATGTAGTTGGTTCTCTACTCTTCACCCCAATTTTACTTCTATTGCCAACCACGTCTGCATTCTACATTTTCTTCAGCAGTTTGCACACAGCTGTGAGCTTTATCTGCTTAGTCATCGGGATGACCATATCCATCATTCATGCTACTCCATATTCTAAAATTTTCATTTGGCTAAAGACTAAGAAGAGATTTCCATCAGGGATATGGTTTGAAGTGGCATCGTGCAAATGTATTGAGAGTGGAGCTGTCAATGATGGTGACAAATCCACTCGGAAACTGCATAACACAGCTTGTGCTGGTGGTAAATCCACCATTTTGGTTTTATTTCTTCGGAGCAACTACTTGAATTTAGGTAAGACCACCTAGTGTGGAAAATTTATCAGTTGTGAAATCTTGTGGCTTCATCGATTCTTCTATCTCATAAGAAAGGACCCCGTCAACTTTAGTTCATAAATTTTTTTAGTTTGCGTGGAATCTTGTAAATTTCTGTGGAATCCTTGATCCTGGCTGCATTTTTGTGTTGCTAATAGTTCAGGAAACATTTATTGAACCTCTATATAATTCTATCTAAAAAAAAGAGCTTTCTTAGAGTATGCAGCTATGTTCTTGGATTCCTGTTATATATTCCAGAGCTTATCACTCTGTATTGTTGAGGTCATCACTTCGTCTATAGTTATGCAGTTACACATTCACATTTGTATATGTTTGCTCTTATTTGTTGTAATAATTTTTCAGGAGAAGTGGTCTTGCCACACTACAGGCACTTCTATGGAGCATTTTCCAAGTCGTCCGTAATTTCATCAGCTTATAGTCTTCTAACTGGAACAAGGTATTCCTTCTTGCCCCCTCCCCCAACACCTACTGGGCTCCATACAACTGTCCTCATCCATATATATTAAACTAATCATCTCTGTTTTTAGCGAATTGTGTTCGTTTCATATATTCTCAATCTGCAGCACTCGATCCTCTAATGTGATGGACGTCCCTTCGAAATTGCCATGGATGGTAATCCCCTGGAAAGAATATTGGCACCTTTGCCACGATTCCGTCTACGCATGCAGGCCAAGTTCATGTAAACCTTATTCATAAAATCATTTGCGGCAATGACAAAAGTTGTGGTCTTTTCTTACTCGGCATATCACTCGCGTCATCTAGCAGTGCTGGACTCGTACACAAACAAGCACACATGTTTTAATAACACGATCATTTGGAAACTGTAGCTAATTTTTTTACTTCTGTAATGTTCCAATCTTTTCCAGGGCAGGAGTTCTAGCTTTGCCTGATAATGTTCCGTGTGAAATTACATCGTTGTTAATTTGGCCAGATTGGTCTTTTCTAATGAAAGTATTCGTTAAAAACACAATTTTATGTTTTCAACTCTCGGATAAATATCATCGTCATCGAGTGGCCAAATTTGTGTTTAACTAGTACCATTGTTCTAAAGATCATGATTAAGAATGAAGATGAAGCTTTGGTTCGGACAAAAATGTCAGAAAATGGTTAATCTGAGTTTGAACACATTAAGCGCAAATTATAAAGAAAATGTATTGATTCTGTCGGATAAAAACGTTAAAAACCCGTCAATCTAAGTTTCACCATATTAAACGTGATTAAGCTTGATCAAGTGTGAGTGTTTTAAATAAAAATTTTAATTTAACTTTTAAATTTTTAGATGTTAAGTAAAATTTTATCGTTTTTTATAAAATTATTTTAAATATTTGATAATGTAAAACTTTTAGATAAAAAACTCTAAAGCGCTAAAATATTCCTTAATTGTCAGACTTTATAGTAAAAAGATTTCTAAGATTTATAAGTTTATTTTTTAATTTTGTATTATATATATATTTTTAAATTATTGATTCATCTGGAATAATTCAAAACATGATAAACATTAAATAAAAATTAAAAGTATTTACATTTAATTACATAGTAAACCAATTTAAATTTGTAAAACTAGAAGCTTGAGCCTGATGCAACCCGTCAACGATGTTTTGCAGTGAAATTAAGTGAAATTAAGTGCCAATTAACTTATTGTCTTTGCTGGTTTACGTAAGTACGACACAACACCCACAGGTGGATTTTCCCAAAAATGCCAAAGCGTCGACCAGGGGCAGATTTAGTGTATGACGAACGGAGCCACAGCCCCTCCAAAAAATTTAAAAAACTTTTTTAGTATATATTAATTTTTTTTAAACTAAATATATAAACAGATATATATATACATGGCCCCCCAAAATGAATGATACGTCCATGTATCTCAGTGGCTAAAGCCAATTATAACGTTTGCTCCACCCGATTTCGAAACCTGATCCCTCTTTCTTTTTTTTTTTTTGCTTAGCGACGGTTGTGACGGAAACCGTCGCAAAATCCACGACGGTTTCTTATAACCGTCGCCATATAGCGACGGTTGTTGAGAAAACCGTCGCAAAATAAACTAAGCGGCCCCCCAGTGTCGAAATCCTAGATCCGCCCCTGGCGTCAACATTAGCTCCTCCAAAAACACCATGCAATTACTTTTTCCACAACCACCCCGTAGTCCCCTATAGTCCTATCGAGGGGAGGGATATGGTATGTTACTCAAGTCTTGTCTTCTTGGGGCAAGTGGATCGGAAAGGCCATCATCATGGAGGTCGGCCATGGGATCTTCCGAAAATTTTTGACTGCTTTTACAATGACTTCCTTTCTTGTCTCGTGAAATTCACCAAATTTCCTGATCAATTGTGTATAATAATTTACACATTACGTGGTATACGACTTCTTTCTTTGTTCTGAAATAGTGTGTTTATTTTATTTTCCAAAAATTTAGTAACTGGACTAATATTAAAAAGTAGTATGTGGCAAAGATTCGGGTCGCTTCTCTTTTGGAGCCGAGAGAGTGTCTTTCAAGGTTGAGATCTCCGACACCTTTAGGTGGACCAATTCTGCATCGAGCCGTATTATGTATGCGATGGCATCCTTTATTTTCTGAAACTGTCAAAAGTTTTTGGTGGTAGGAAGTCATTTCTTTGATGATCACATGGGCAAAATTCATATAGTAGGTTATATAATATACATAAACACGGTGACTCCTAAACGCGTGGAACAACATCCGGGATGATGATTGTTTGAATGATGATATATTGGGAAGTCCATTGAATTCCGATGATGATAATGATATATAGGGTCGGTGAAATGTTATGAAGGGAGAGGTTTGTTAGTGAAGTCATTGCCCTGATCGCTTGTGATATAATTGACTGAAGCATATTTTCATTTTGAACTCATTTCAAAAGCTTGATCAGATGAGTACTACTTTGACCTTTGCCACTGAGAAATATAATCAAAATAAATCTAAAAAAATCATCAACAATAACAAAATTGAACTTCATTCCCCCAAAACTTGTTCCAGAAATATGTCCGAAGAGGTCCATATGCAGTAACTCTAAGTATCTTGAACTGATCTATTTATTTTGTTCTTGAAGCTTTATTTTACTTGTTTATCCTTTTACCTATGGTTTTACTTTTAGAATTTTAACCAAGTTTTATTTTGGGCCACTGTAATTGATTATTTCTGAAAGTATATTTGCTTGAGAGTTTGACCGATCATGTGTTCCGAGCATCCACTGTCTAAATATTATATTGAACTTCAGGTATCAGTGAATCTTTTCTTTACCTGCAAAGTGCAAACACAAATTTTAAACTGGTACCCACTCTTTTTGGGGTCCAAAAATGACCAAAAATGATTAATTTCTTAGGAACCCAC
Organism: Primulina eburnea; assembly: GCF_022965805.1. Taxonomy (NCBI): domain Eukaryota; kingdom Viridiplantae; phylum Streptophyta; class Magnoliopsida; order Lamiales; family Gesneriaceae; genus Primulina; species Primulina eburnea. The sequence goes on along the minus strand of NC_133108.1, from coordinate 37,143,935 downwards.
AATTGTACAATCCTATATAGTTTTGTACTTCGAGTAGCCTCAGGGGTGTGTGCAACAAAAGATCTAATATTATTCTTAACAAAATACACTATAGGATGTTGTTCTTATTGGATTAAATGTGGGGTTTTAGGCTTATGGGCTTTCCATGTGAGTGAATGGAAATTTGGAAAGGTGGTTTGTCCCACATTGGAAAAATGAAGTGGTATAGATAAATTTATATTGTGTAATACTTTATGGAGGTGTAACAATGATTGGTCAAGAGGTTCTCTCTCGCACACACACGCATGGGGGTGCAAATCATGGGCCCGATTTGCAATGGAAAAAAGGCTTGACTTGTGTGCAAGCGTACGAGCGCAACCTGGGTGCGTCGAATGTCGAACCGATCAAGGCAAAAATCGGTTAGCAGTCTATGCCATCTTTTGTTAATTTTTTTTTTCCCAGTTGAAACCTTTCACATGCCCTTCAGATCTTTCGCATGGCATGGCTATTGGTGCTTCATCTCCCCAACTGTTGGTGCTTCATCTACCATCTTTAAGGCATCTTTATGACAACCTTTGGCCTTTCGTATGACTTGTATTGGTATGTATAAATAGGAGATGTGCCAAGGCCAGAAAAGAGACCGAAAAATCTACTTTCTCCTACTGCTACAGTTATTCTGCTTCTTCTGCTACAGTACTTCTGTTCTGCTACAGTACTGCTGCTCGTTCTGCTACAGTACTTCTGTTTGTTCTGCTTCTGCTCTGTTCACTGATAAAGTTTAGGTACTGCTTTTGTTCACCAGCATAGTGCTTTGTGCTGCATCTCTGCTGGTTTGCCCGTTGTAGCCTGGGAAACAGACGTCCGCTGAATCCTCGGAGCACATACCGGAGAGGGCGAATATGTTTTAAGGAAACTGTACAAGCTACAGGCCTCGGTTTGATTTAATTAAGCATTATACTAGTGTTTTGATTCACTATACTGATTTGCTGATTTTACACATAACTATCTGTCCTGTTTTTCCATATATTTTGGACAACAGTTCTCTCATGTTGTACGTTATTGTTTTACAGTTTATATCTCTTCTGAACTGGCTCACAATTACAGTATCGGTAGTGTTTAACCTTCGTAGAGAATTGTGCTACTAAAACTGATCTTCTACTGAATCCAATCTTCATATGGGTTTTTCTCTCGGGTTCAACATAACCAAGACCAAAATGTCTGCCTTTGTTCATGTGATTTATAGGTTTCTCAACTTGAATATTAGGTTCTTTGTGCTCATATACCGAATTAGATTTATATTTCTATTTTCACATATTCAGTTGCAGTTGAATATTAGTTTCAGAAGTGCTTTCATGCCTACTGATTCTAAGACCAGTTTTGTCTACGAATTGCTTTTGTAGTTCTTGCATTTTTTCTAATGAAACAGATGACTTATTTCATGCATTTACTATTAAAGACAGTTGCTGATTTTCACTCAATAGTTTAAGCTCTTGCTTTCACCTTGGACTTCCTCGAATGATTGAGATAGCTTCGAGTAATCTTTAACCATATCATGTAGTGCCTGAAGTAAATTATCATCTGTAAACTCTTCATATTTGAAATCAAATATCTCACTAGTATTAGAGGTTGAATCAGAATCTGTCGTGAGAGACTGAACTTTTTCAGCATCACTATCACTGGATTGGCTTTTTGAATCAGAAGATTTAGAACTAGAATATGCCCACTTGCTTTTGTTTTCTTCAGGAATAATTGATTTGCAATCTTTTCAAGACTTCTTGCCTCCCCACAATTAAGATCCTTACTGAATGAGGTCATTACTATCAATCCATATGCTATATTGCAAAAATTTAGTGGACTGGAAATTTTGCATGACAATAAGAAATAATTTGCTTTAGTTATCTGAGTTTGGAAGTCTGCTTGCCCACCTAGCCCTTTCATGTGTCTTGCTTTTTTCATACTGAATTTTTATTTAGCTTCTGCTTCTTTAGCATTCCTTGCTTTTGTTCAAGTTTTTCTTATGTGAGTTAATTTTTATTCCATTTATGTTGGCATGGTAAATATTTATGGTCCTCTTTTGTCTTGTCTGGAATTTCTACTGCCTTCTTATCCTTTCCAGAGATCAATTATATCCCGTCGTTGAGAGTGATGTGTCTATATATTAATTTTTATGGGAATTAGGGGATGAAAATTCTCTACGTCTTTGATCCTTGCCACTTGAGGGACTTTAAGTGTTACTGTGTTAGAGCATTTAAATCCAACTGAATTTTCTTGTAGCATGAACTAGTATTTTATCAGAGATTCCCCAAAAGGTCTTGCTTGTTGGAAATCGTTGCTGGATTCTTCCTTCGAGTTTAATCTTTTTTCTTATGCTCTATGGAAACATGGTCGACATGCAGGAAGACAGATTCTTCATATTGAGAGCTAAAGGCTAGAAAAGACCGATTAAAAGATCTAGAAAAAATATACATGGATATGTCTATGCAGAAAGATCTATAGAAAATATACATAAATAATTTGGCGACAGGAAAGGAAACGTTTATTGAAACCAAAAGCGTGTTTTAGTCTATCAGTTAGTTGTTAGTTTAGTCTATCAGTTAGTTGTTGGTTCTGATTTCATATAAATAGGAACCTACTTGTGTAAACTCAGCAGTGAACCATATTTTCCAGAAATGAGAATTGATTCTCGAATTCTCTGTTTTCTTTTCCATTAATTCTCAAAATTCAACATGGTATCAGAGCCATGTTCAAGGGTTGATAATTGATTTTTTTTTCTCGATTGGTCTCGATTTGGATTCGTTTTCTCTGCAATGGCGTCTGTAAATTCTTCGACAACCACAATTGATATGTTTGATCCACTCCACATTTCTCCTTCCGACGCTACGGGAGCTCATATGATTACGGAGCAGCTAATTGGAACAGAGAACTATGGAATATGGAGTCGAGCAATGATCATAGCATTGCGAGCTAAAAACAAGCTGGTATTTGTCGATGGAAGTTGCCAAAGACCTGAGAATGAATCTGGTCAGTTGATGCAATGGGAGAGATGCAACACGATTGTTCTCTCGTGGATCATGAATACGGTTTCCAAAGAGATCTTTGCAGGTATTGTTTATTCCACTGATGCTCATATTGTTTGGGAAGATCTGAGGGAGAGATTTGACAGGGTGAATGGATCTAGAATATTTGCATTGCATCGTGAAATCGGAAAACTTGTTCAAGGAAACAATCCAATTTCTGTATATTACTCGAAGCTTAAACAGTTGTGGGATGAATTTGCCTCGTTGGTAATTTTACCGATATGTTCATGTGATTCGGCGAAGAAATATGCTGAAATTGATCAACAGAAAAAATTGCTTCAGTTCTTATTGGGGTTAAACGATAGCTATGCTGCTATTCGTAGTTAGCTTTTAATGACAAGTCCTTTACCTAGTGTTGGCCAGGCTTTTGCTATTATTTCTCAAGAGGAGTCTACTCGGAATGTTTTAAGTACAGGTTTTGCTCCACCTGAAATCCCCTCGTCTGCATTTTTTTCCACTCAAGATCGCAAGAAGACAAATATTAAATGTGATCACTGCAAATATTCCTGGACACATTAAGGCATACTACTATAAATTGGTTGGATATCCTCCTCACCATTGCTTGTTCAAAGGATTGAATGCCAAAATCAGAGAAATCAGAGGGATTGGAATGACAAGAGTAGTGATAGAGGCAGGACATTGAGCAATGCCAACAATGTGGCAGTGCATCAAGAGGCTGAGGTTGATGAAACTGAGAAGAAACATTCCTCTGGTGCACAATTTTTTTCTCCTGAACAGTATGCAGCCATTCTAAAAATGCTTGAAAAGGATCGCATACATCAAGAATCAAGTGTTCCAGTAGCTAATATGGGAGGTACTCATTCACTTTCTTCGAATTCATCACAAGTTGAATGGATACTTGATTCTGGAGCGAATGATCATATGGTTGGTAAGTCTGTAATGTAGTTTAAGTCTAATTCTATTGCTTCCTCGGCTGGATAAAACAACCAAATTCACGAACATTGGTTCGGTGCCACTCACAAATTCCATAACTTTGCACAATGTCTTGTTCGTCCCAGATTTCAATTTCAATTTGCTGTCCCTTTCGAAATTCGCACAAGATCACCATTCTTGTGTCACATTTTATCATCATTTCTGTGTATTTCAGGACCTATTAGATGGGACAATATTGGGGATTAGTAAAGAAAAGAATGGGTTGTATCGATTAAATATCTCCAGCTTCAAACTCGAGCACCAAAACAATAAGGAGAGTCAATTTTCTAGTTCTGTAATTTCCTACTCTTGTAAGACTTTGTTTTCTGCCTTTATTGATAAGAATAACATCACTGATTGTGGTAATCTTTGGCATCAACGTCTTGGTCATATTTCTTGTGAGGCCCATTTACTATAACGACAATTAATGATCAAACAATAATGGTTTGACTTAAAACTGCAGCGGAAAAAGGTTTAAAATACTTTAAAACGGACCTCAGGGCCTAGAAAAATTTCGGCATGACCTCCCCGTAAGTAGGACATCCCGAAAACTCAAGCAGCAGTTTATATCAAAATATACTCCAACTAGAGTCAATAAAACAAAAACCGAAGTTAAACAACCTATAGCCGCACTGGCCAGGACTAAGCAGAAATTAAAACTTACCAAAAGCTCACCAGATCATAAACATCACAGAGTCGACTCAGAACATCACAAAAACAACCAAATACTACTACAGATACACGGGGCATCTCCCCGGCAAATAAAGTACAATACAAGTCTGAAACAAACTCAAGACATACATATAGACTAACTGGGAGACTCCACTGAACAGAACCAAGCAATCCAACCTCAATCCCGAGCTCCACTGGCGGAACCTCGGCCTGATGATGCAAAACGAATCGGGAGATCTACCATGGTGCCCAAAAAGCAACCACAGCAGCCCCCCCAGTAAACAACTGAGGTTAGGATTCTGGTATGAAACAGTTCAACAATAACAACAATAACATAAATCATGCATAATCATATAATGAAATGTAATATGCAATGCATGAAAGGCTCAACGAATAATCGGGATAACAGGAGCCAACAAACGGTACGATAACAACTGGAATAATGCTCGAGCAACAACACAGGGGAGCTACATCGTCATGCAGCTAAACCGCCCTGCCAAGTATGCGAGGTATGCCAAGCTGTGCTGAAAAACACCCCTGACTCGGCCTCCATACAGCTGATACGTTATAACAGGATGGCACAACAGAACGAACTAGATGACACAATCCCAGCGCTCACCTCAAAAGGCTGCACTAACCACGGGATTGTTCAATCACATCTACGGTCTCATGTGTATAGGCCTATCAGCCACACAATGATCCCGAGATAAACAACAGTGCCAGATAACAACGGATATCAACAATGGGCTAACAAGAACGATAGGGCTCAACATGAATGTCATAACTGTATGCCCAATGCTAAATGCCAATAATATGTCATAATAAATAAACATAGATCACAATGAAGGCATTTAACAATTTACAACAGTCAACAAGTCATAAACACGATCCATGTAACACAGAATGACAATTAAACATAATTTATGTTTTACCGTCGTATGTTACCGAGCTGTAACATACCTATACCAACTCGACAATCCAATAACAACTTCACTTCAATACCCTTGGCCTAAACAAAGCAAGAATAAACCGATCATGAACTACATTCCATACCAATGTCCAATTTTGGCACAAAAGAGCATAATATTCGTATCTCGCTCAATATTAACTCAAATCAATATCCGCCAATTGGAAATGAAATATAACTCAATTATCTAAGTTTCTCCAGTTAAAACCATCTTCAGAATCTCAGTAAATTATTCTCAGAATTTCCAAGAACACTCTGTTACTTACGAATTCGCGGACAGAATCTCACACACTGAGCAGTTCCAGAAAAACGGGCATAACTTGCTCAATTCTTAATGGAAATTAACGAATTTTATATCATTACGAAGATAACACATAGCTCTACAATTTTCTTTTGAATCACAAGTCCAGAATCCGAGCGCATAATTGACAAAAACTCGAATTACAGTAGGTGTCCTGCACAGCACCATTTCAGAATTCGATTTGACACATTTTGGTAGAAAAATCATATCAAATCCGTTTCTTATCCAAATTCGATGATTCCAGTGGCTATAGAAAGTTAACAAACAGAGCTACAACTTCTTTATAAGTCATTTCTACAAATTCAAACTACAAAAGTCGCAGCAACCCAAAAATTCTCACCCAAAATCGGAAGGATTCTCGCAGAAACAGGGCACCCGAACAGCAGCTTCGATCTACCTGAATCCTTGCTCAAACTTCGCGATTTCTGAGTTGAATCGAAGCCTAGGATGTTAGGAAGACATCCCTTCAGACCGATCGAGATTTGGACGCCGGACGGAGGAGTTATCGCGATTTTCCCGCAGCTGCTCCAAAGGTTGCGAAAATTTGGGTTGAGGGAAATGGGTTTGGGAAATAGCTTCTCTCCCTTCTTCTATTATTGGTAAGTTGTGTATATGTATGTGTATTTTTTATATATTGTGTATTTGGTTACTAAAATAGTAACTCAAGCCCATTTATCCCGGTCTGTATTTATTTTGCTCTCGTGTGTTATTTAAACTCTATATGTATTTTATATCGTTAAATTCTCCGATATTCTAAAATACATATTTTCAACACACTTCTTGAATTTATTTGGCATAAATAATTATTTTAATTTATAACTCAATAATTATTCTAATTATGCCAAAATTACCGGATAATAAATTACAGGGCCTTACACTTCTCCACCCCTTAAAACAAATTTCGTCCTCGAAATTTCTGTTTATACACATACATCTTACATACGATACAAAACCAACAATGCATTACTAAGAATCAAACAGATATGGATAAGATGCTCTCATCTTCTCTTCTGTTTCCCACGTTGATTCCTCTACACCATGCCTCGACCACTGAACACGTACAAGTGGTATAACTTTATTGCGTAAAACTTTGTCTTTACGATCCAAGATACAAACAGGATACTCAGTATACGATAGAGAAGGGTCGAGTTCGACCTCATCAGGCTGAATCACATGAGACGGATCGGGCTCATACTTACGCAACATAGAAACATGGAAAACATCATGGATGCCAGACAAAGACTGAGGCAAATCCAAACGATAAGCGCAAGTCCCAATACGCTCAACAATCTCGTAGGGGCCAACGAAACGAGGTGACAACTTACCTCTCATACCAAAACGAACAACACCTCTAAACGGAGAGATTCTTAGAAACACAAAATCTCCAACTTGAAATTCTAGAGGTCGACGACGTCTGTTAGCATAACTAGCTTGACGATCTCGGGCAGCTTTCATTCTTTGACGAATCAAATGGACTTTATCGTGCATTTCCTGAACAATCTCAGGTCCAGTCAACTGATTCTCACCAAATTCATCCCAACAAAGAGGTGATCGACACCGTCTGCCGTACAAAGCTTCAAAAGGAGCCATACCAATAGTCACTTGGAAACTGTTGTTATATGAAAATTCTACTAGTGGTAAAGCCTCCTGCCAACTGTCTTTAAAATCCATGACTATAGCTCGAAGCAGATCCTCGAGTGTCTGAATCGTACGCTCTGTCTGACCATCTGTCTGAGGATGGTACGCAGTACTCATCGCAAGTCGTGTACCCATTTCTTTTTGGAAACTAGTCCAAAACTTTGATGTGAATCTAGGGTCACGATCTGAGACTATTGCAACTGGAACTCCATGAAGTCTCACAACATTTTCAATATACAGACGAGCCATTTTCTTATACGAATATGTCCTCTCATACGGAATAAAGTGTGCCGATTTAGATAATCTGTCGACAATCACCCAAATGGCATCGAAATGACGAGAAGTACGTGGCAAATGCGTGACAAAATCCATAGCTACGTGCTCCCAGTTCCACTGAGGAACTTCAAGGCTATGCAATAATCCTCCCGGTCTCATTCGTTCCGCTTTGACTTGCTGACAGATCATACAACGAGACACAAACTCAGCCACATCCTTTTTCATATTCTTCCACCAAAACTGAGGCCGTAGAATATGATACATTTTTCTGCCTCCTGGGTGGATACTATATCGGGTACAATGAGCTTCTTTAAGGATGGCTGTACGCAAATCAAGAATATCTGGGACAACCAATCTACCATTCAACCGAAGAGAATCATCTGAGTGAATTGAGAAACCAGATTGGTGTCCTTGAGATACTAACTCATAAGATTTCAGAACTCGTTCATCAGTTTTCTGAGCTGACTTTACAATCTGAATCAACTCTGGCTCAACAGAAATCTGAGATACACAAACAGCATTACCTTGGATTTGAAAATCCAACCCAGAAGTACAAATATCCTCTCGTAACTTAGAAACATGAATCGAGGATAAATTAACGTCAACAACCTTACGACTCAAAGCATCGGCAATGACATTCACTTTTCCCGGATGATACTGGATCTCACAATCATAATCTTTCAAAAGATCCATCCAACGTCTCTGTCTCATATTCAGATCTGACTGAGAGAACAGATACTTCAAGCTTTTGTGATCAGAATAGATTACAAATTGCTCCCCAAACAAATAATGTCTCCAAATCTTGAGAGCAAAAACAATAGCAGCCAGTACCAAGTCATGAACAGGATACTTATACTCATGCGGTTTCAACTGACGAGAACCATAGGCCACAACTCTGCCATGTTGCATCAGAACACAACCTAGACCTCGATTAGATGCATCCGTGCAAACCACAAATCCTCCCGAACCATTTGGAATGGTAAGAACGGGTGCAGAAGTCAATCTCTTCTTCAACTCGACAAAACTTGACTCACATTCATCAGACCAAATGAATCTCTGATTTTTCTGAGTCAGTTGAGTGATAGGTCTAGCAATCTTTGAGAAATTTTCGATAAATCTCCGGTAATAACCAGCTAAACCCATGAAACTACGAATCTCTGGCACATTGGTCGGTCGTGCCCAGTTCAGAACTGCTTCCACTTTACTTGGATCGACAAAAATACCATGTTGAGATATGACATGGCCCAGAAACACAACTCTATCTAGCCAAAACTCACACTTGGATAGCTTGGCGTACAACTGCTTCTTTTGAAGAATTCGAAGAATTATCCTCAAATGTTTGGCATGCTCTTCCTCGGACTTGGAATAAACAAGAATATCATCGATGAATACAATCACAAAACGATCGAGATATTTACTAAATACTCGATTCATCAAGTCCATAAACACAGCAGGAGCATTGGTCAAACCAAAAGGCATAACCAAAAATTCAAAGTGTCCGTATCTCGTGCGAAAAGCTGTTTTCGGCACATCTTCTTGTCTAACTCTCACTTGATGGTACCCTGAACGAAGATCAATCTTAGAATACACCGAAGTACCTTGCAACTGATCAAATAAGTCATCAATCCTAGGGAGTGGATATTTATTCTTGACAGTAGACTTATTCAGTTGCCGATAATCAATACACATCCGCATCATACCATCTTTCTTCTTGACAAATAGAATCGGTGCACCCCACGGTGAAGAACTCGGACGAATATAACCTTTACTCAACAAATCCTGCAATTGTTCTTTCAGTTCTTTCAGCTCAACAGGGGCTAAACGATATGGTGCTCGAGATATGGGTTCAGTTCCTGGCATTAATTCGATACTGAACTCAACTTCTCGTTCTGGTGGAAAACCAGGAATCTCTTCTGGAAACACATCAGGAAACTCACAGACTACAGGAATATCAGAAATCCGTCGCTCATCTTGCGATAGATCCACAGCATAAACCAGAAAACCTTCATGACCAGAATTTAACAATCGATTCATCTCAATGGCAGAAACTAGAGGAATCTTGGCTTGAGAACCACGACCATAGAAATTCCATTTAGGAGAAAAGCTAGGTCTGAAACGAACTATTCCTCGATAACAGTCAACAGTGGAACGATTTGCAGTCAAAACATCCATACCAACGATACAGTCATAGTCATGCATAGGTAGGACTATAAGATTCAGATATAGAACATTTTCATCGTGAAACAAAATCGCATTGTACACCACATTATCAGTGATAATCATTTTGCCCATTGGAGTATCAACAGATAGATTGGAATTCATACTAATGGTGCGAAGATCATGCGAAACAACAAATGCGTGAGAAACAAAGAAATGAGATGCTCCAGTATCAAATAACACTCGTGCTATAAAACCACAAAGAGTACAGTTACCGGTAATGACAGTACCTGGAGCTGCCTGAGCCTCATCCTCTGTCAAAGCAAAAACATGAGCAGATGACTGATTCTGTTGACTACCTTGCCCTCTGCTCTGTTGCGAAGGGCGACTAGGCTGCTGGGAAGACTGGGACGGTGCTGGAATTCTATTACTTTGAGCTCCAATACCTGCCTGGGATGATTTCCCCGTCTTACTAGGACAGACTCTAGCAAAATGGCCCGGCCGACCACAAACATTGCAAACCCCTTGAACTCCAACACACTGATTACTGGAATGCTTGCCTCCACAGTGATCACAGTAAGGTCCACTATAGCGATATCCCCCACGGTTCCCCGAACTCCCTGAACTCGAAGAACTAGAACCAGGCTTCTTAAATTGTTTCCCACGTGGACGAAGAGATGCAGAACCAGATGAACTGAATTGTTGCCTCCCCGACTGATGATGTTGGGTAGGAACTCGATTGCCACTCCTCTTAAGACTAGCTTCAGCCCTTTTTGCTATTTCCACCGCTTCAAGGTAATTCAGTGGCTTACCGGTAGAAACAAAAGGGTGCAGATGATCGTTCAATCCTTCAATGAAACTTTCGACGACAGCAACCTGACTCGCAGCAACATGAGGAGCATATCTCAGCATAGCATAAAAAGTATCTGCATAATCCGCCACTAACATATCGCCTTGTTTCAGGTTATGAAACTCAGAAGCCTTAGAACTGTAGAATGATGGAGGACAATAACTCTCCTTAAACTTCAGCTTGAATATATCCCAAGATGGAATGATCCTCTGAGCATCTAAAGTCATCAATGTAATAAACCACCACATTTTGGCACGATCTTTCAACTGATGCACAGCTAATCTCAATCGACACTCTGGAGGATACTCAATCAAATCAAACAATTCCTCAATCTCAGAAATCCATAACTCAGCTTTCTCAGCTCCCTCGGAACCACTGAATCGAGGAGGATGCATAGAATGGAAACGCACAACTAACTCATCCATCCTAAGCTGCTCTAGATGATCAGCAGCTTGCTCAACAAAAGTATCATCAACAACACGGACACGAGGTCTACCACGTCCACGACCTCGACCACGACCTCGACCTCGAGCTAAAGGAATCTCATCAACAGGAATTTCTCCACCTCCTTCCATTCAATACCATAAAACACCAAAACAATTAGAATGGAAGTAAACAAATCATATAATCATATAAACATTCTGTCAAGTAGCATACACATGCGCAACAACCATTTTAGTGCCAAGACTCGAGTTTCCTAGACTCTAGTTCGAGCGTATCCCAGTTTACGCTCTGATACCAAGATGTGAGGCCCATTTACTATAACGACAATTAATGATCAAACAATAATGGTTTGACTTAAAACTGCAGCGGAAAAAGGTTTAAAATACTTTAAAACGGACCTCAGGGCCTAGAAAAATTTCGGCATGACCTCCCCGTAAGTAGGACATCCCGAAAACTCAAGCAGCAGTTTATATCAAAATATACTCCAACTAGAGTCAATAAAACAAAAACCGAAGTTAAACAACCTATAGCCGCACTGGCCAGGACTAAGCAGAAATTAAAACTTACCAAAAGCTCACCAGATCATAAACATCACAGAGTCGACTCAGAACATCACAAAAACAACCAAATACTACTACAGATACACGGGGCATCTCCCCGGCAAATAAAGTACAATACAAGTCTGAAACAAACTCAAGACATACATATAGACTAACTGGGAGACTCCACTGAACAGAACCAAGCAATCCAACCTCAATCCCGAGCTCCACTGGCGGAACCTCGGCCTGATGATGCAAAACGAATCGGGAGATCTACCATGGTGCCCAAAAAGCAACCACAGCAGCCCCCCCAGTAAACAACTGAGGTTAGGATTCTGGTATGAAACAGTTCAACAATAACAACAATAACATAAATCATGCATAATCATATAATGAAATGTAATATGCAATGCATGAAAGGCTCAACGAATAATCGGGATAACAGGAGCCAACAAACGGTACGATAACAACTGGAATAATGCTCGAGCAACAACACAGGGGAGCTACATCGTCATGCAGCTAAACCGCCCTGCCAAGTATGCGAGGTATGCCAAGCTGTGCTGAAAAACACCCCTGACTCGGCCTCCATACAGCTGATACGCTATAACAGGATGGCACAACAGAACGAACTAGATGACACAATCCCAGCGCTCACCTCAAAAGGCTGCACTAACCACGGGATTGTTCAATCACATCTACGGTCTCATGTGTATAGGCCTATCAGCCACACAATGATCCCGAGATAAACAACAGTGCCAGATAACAACGGATATCAACAATGGGCTAACAAGAACGATAGGGCTCAACATGAATGTCATAACTGTATGCCCAATGCTAAATGCCAATAATATGTCATAATAAATAAACATAGATCACAATGAAGGCATTTAACAATTTACAACAGTCAACAAGTCATAAACACGATCCATGTAACACAGAATGACAATTAAACATAATTTATGTTTTACCGTCGTATGTTACCGAGCTGTAACATACCTATACCAACTCGACAATCCAATAACAACTTCACTTCAATACCCTTGGCCTAAACAAAGCAAGAATAAACCGATCATGAACTACATTCCATACCAATGTCCAATTTTGGCACAAAAGAGCATAATATTCGTATCTCGCTCAATATTAACTCAAATCAATATCCGCCAATTGGAAATGAAAGATAACTCAATTATCTAAGTTTCTCCAGTTAAAACCATCTTCAGAATCTCAGTAAATTATTCTCAGAATTTCCAAGAACACTCTGTTACTTACGAATTCGCGGAAAGAATCTCACACACTGAGCAGTTCCAGAAAAACGGGCATAACTTGCTCAATTCTTAATGGAAATTAACGAATTTTATATCATTACGAAGATAACACATAGCTCTACAATTTTCTTTTGAATCACAAGTCCAGAATCCGAGCGCATAATTGACAAAAACTCGAATTACAGTAGGTGTCCTGCACAGCACCATTTCAGAATTCGATTTGACACATTTTGGTAGAAAAATCATATCAAATCCGTTTCTTATCCAAATTCGATGATTCCAGTGGCTATAGAAAGTTAACAAACAGAGCTACAACTTCTTTATAAGTCATTTCTACAAATTCAAACTACAAAAGTCGCAGCAACCCAAAAATTCTCACCCAAAATCGGAAGGATTCTCGCAGAAACAGGGCACCCGAACAGCAGCTTCGATCTACCTGAATCCTTGCTCAAACTTCGCGATTTCTGAGTTGAATCGAAGCCTAGGATGTTAGGAAGACATCCCTTCAGACCGATCGAGATTTGGACGCCGGACGGAGGAGTTATCGCGATTTTCCCGCAGCTGCTCCAAAGGTTGCGAAAATTTGGGTTGAGGGAAATGGGTTTGGGAAATAGCTTCTCTCCCTTCTTCTATTATTGGTAAGTTGTGTATATGTATGTGTATTTTTTATATATTGTGTATTTGGTTACTAAAATAGTAACTCAAGCCCATTTATCCCGGTCTGTATTTATTTTGCTCTCGTGTGTTATTTAAACTCTATATGTATTTTATATCGTTAAATTCTCCGATATTCTAAAATACATATTTTCAACACACTTCTTGAATTTATTTGGCATAAATAATTATTTTAATTTATAACTCAATAATTATTCTAATTATGCCAAAATTACCGGATAATAAATTACAGGGCCTTACACTTCTCAAGTGCGAATGCAAATGATTCTTTTTTTACAAAATGCTTCTAATTTACAGCATTGTCATGTTTGTCCCCAATCTAAGCAAACACGTCTGTCATTTCCTTCTAAGCATTCTTCCTCTTCCAATTTTGCTTTCCAGTTGGTCCATGTGGATGTTTGGGGACCCTTCAATACCCCAACATACAATGGTGAAAGGTATTTTTTGACAATAGTTGATGATTATACTAGAGCCACTTGGGTGTATTTGTTGCACTCAAAGCTTGATGTCCCTTCTACACTCCAAAATTATGTTCACTTGATCCATAACCAATTTTCTACTATCATCAAAGTGATCCGTAGTGACAATGGTAAAGAATTTTTTCAAAAACAATGTACTGATTTCCTTGCCTCTTTTGGAATAATTCACCAAAGCTCTTGCCCATATACTCCTCAACAAAATGGCATTATAGAGAGAAAACATAGACATATTCTTGAGTTTGCTCGTTGCTTGAAGTTTCAAGCATCTCTACCACATAAATATTGGGGAGATTGTGTCCTTACAGCCGTCTATCTTATCAACCGTCTGCCAACTCCTTTATTGTTGAATAAAACCCCATTTGAAATGCTATACCATAAATCGCCTTCGTACACACATTTTAAGGTGTTTGGATGTCTTTGCTATGCTAGCAATCTTCCTAGAGGTGATAAATTTGCTGCCATGGCTGATCCTTGTCTTTTCCTAGGTTATTCTCCCATACAAAAGGGATATAAGCTTCAAAATCTTTTGACTAAACGTTTTTTTGTTGCTCGAGATATAGTGTTTAGGGAATCCTTGTTTCCTTTCACCAACTCCTCTTCACAGCCGCATATGTTCCCTATGGATGAATCCTCTGGTTCTTTTGATGATTACCCATCACAGCCCCTGGTACGTAATGTTTCAGTCTCAGCTGAACCACATGTCGTGAATTTTCCCACTTCTTCATCTTCCTCTCAACCCATTAGAAAATCCTCTCGTTCTTGTAAACCACCCATTTGGACTCATGATTATGTTTGTTCCACCACTACTCACAACTCTAAATCTCTTCATCCAATCAGTAACTTCCTCAATTACTCCAAACTATCCTATCCTTATCAAGCCTTTCTAGCTGGTTTTCCTCCCTCAAAGAACCGGCTACTTACCAAGAGGCAGTGACTGATCCACGTTGGAGAGATGCGATGGATTTAGAGTTGTCTGCGTTAAAGGCAAACCATACCTGGGATATTGTGGATTCGCCAAGTGGGAAGTCGCCAATTGGTAATAAATGGGTTTACAAATAATGCCGATGGAAGTGTCGATAGATTTAAGGCTCGGCTTGTAGCCAAGGGATACACTCAACTCTACGGGGTTGATTACCTCGATACATTTTCTCCGGTGGCTAAGATCGTCACAGTCCGTTGTTTGTTAAGTCTAGCTGCCATTCATGGCTGGAATTTACATCAAATGGATGTCACTAATGCCTTTTTACAAGGTGATCTTGATGAAGAGATATATATCTGTTTACCCGAGGGCCTTAACCGCAAGGGGGAGTTTAAGAACAAGGTGTGTCGTTTGGTCAAGTCTTTATATGGGTTAAAACAAGCGTCAAGGCAATGGAACTTAAAATTTGCTTATATCATGAAACAAGCAGGGTTTAACCAATCTAGACATGATTATTCTCTCTTTGTAAAGAAGGAACGTAATTTTATTACAATTATTTTGGTATATGTGGATGATATTGTGATAACAGGAAATCATGAAGATTCAATATCAAAAGTCAAAGAATATTTGCACACTGTTATCAAGATCAAAGACTTGGGATCCTTGAAATATTTTTTGGGAATTGAAGTTGCTCGTTCCAAACGAGGGATATGTTTAAACCAAAGGAAGTATACATTGGAATTGATTTCAGAAGCAGGGATATCTGGAGCAAAAGTTTTTGATACTCAAATGGAACAAAATTTGAAATTAACAACAAAAGAGTATGATGATACGGTTGAAAAGCAGGAAATCAATTATCCACTTCTTGATGATCCGAGTGTATATAGAAGATTGATTGGA
Organism: Primulina eburnea; assembly: GCF_022965805.1. Lineage (NCBI taxonomy): Eukaryota > Viridiplantae > Streptophyta > Magnoliopsida > Lamiales > Gesneriaceae > Primulina > Primulina eburnea. Next base: position 37,127,864 of record NC_133108.1, on the reverse strand, counting down.
AGACTTCTATACCTCACAATTACACGCTCGGATATATGTTATTCTGTACAGGTTTTAAGCCAATTTATGCAAGTTCCGAAAGCTTCACACATGGAGGCAGCTTTTCGCGTTTTGAAGTATTTGAAAGGAACAGCAGGAAGTGGAATTCTCCTATCTGCACAGAGTACATTTACCTTGTCTGCGTTTTGTGATTCAGACTGGGCTTCTTGCCCCATGAGCAGAAGATCAGTCACAGGATATTGCATAAAACTTGGGGAGTCTATAATTTCATGGAAAACTAAGAAGCAGGGAACCATATCGAGATCTTCAGCCGAAGCGGAATACCGTGCTATGGCAAACACTACATGTGAGGTGGTGTGGATTACTGGACTCTTGGCAGATATGGGGGTGTGCTTGGATGGACCAGCAACTTTGCATTGCGATAACATGGCTGCATTACACATAGCGGCTAACCCTTATATCACGAACGAACGAAGCATATTGAGATAGATTGTCATTTGGTTAGAGAGAAGTTGAAAGATAATGTCATTCGAACTTCATATATTGGAACACAAGAACAACCAACAGATATTTTTACCAAGGCATTGGGTAAAAATCAGCATAACTATTTATTATCCAAGCTTGGAATGATTCATCTATTCCAAGCTTGAGGAGGAGTATTGAAACCAAAAGCGTGTTTTAGTCTATCAGTTAGTTTTTAGTTTAGTCTATCAGTTAGTTGTTGGTTTTGATTCCATATAAATAGGAACCTACTTGTTTAAACTCAGTAGTGAACCATATTTTCCATAAATGAGAATTAATTATCGAATTCTCTGTTTTCTTTTCCATTAATTCTCAAAATTCAACAACGTTGAATAGGATATTTATATATAGAGAGATTTCCTGAATGGAGCATGTGGGGACGAGCAACAATATCATGAAGTCATCTGGGAAGGAAAATATTCGTAAATGAGTTAAAATGCGTGATTTTTGAATGGGAAGAACCACGGATGGTGAACATAATTTTGCTGTGACTGATGTTGGAAACAAAAGTATATACTTGTCTGAGTCCAGCTCTTGTACCGAATATCTACTTGTTTATATGTGCCAAATTTATGGTTCTTCCTGTAAAGATTTTTCTTGCAATTTTTCCTTGAATCACCAGTTTTTACCAAATTCATAGAAATAAAAACCATGAATACTGTGATTTTTCTTGCTTGAAGCTCCCGACAAATACAATAGACCGTGCCATATGAAGGGGTCTGATTCATAAAGTTTCGCTGTGAAGAACTACAATATCGTGTTTAAACGTCATAGTTATATTCTTTGGACAAGTATTTATAAAATATTTTTAAAAATTGTTTTAAGAACAATTGTGTTGGATAATTATTCTATAAAAACGATTTTATAATTAAATAATAATAGTTTTTTTTTTTATTTCTATCACCATTTTCATTTATAAAAATATCAAAAAGGATATTTCAATTGTTCTTTAAAATTATACTTGGAGAACGCTTTTTTAAATATTTTCGAAATATTTTTTACAAAAATATTATCCAGCATATTTTGAGTTTTTTTCACTTATAAAATACTAAAAATATTTTTAAACTTATCTAAACATGACCTTAATATTTTCAAAATTATATGATATAACTTATATTTTTACTGTCAACAAATTTTGAGTAAAAAATAGTAAGAAGAGGGCAAAATAGAGTTTTGTCGGTTCTGTTTTGAAATTTTTATTATATTTTTGGAAAATTTAACGTTTTCTTTATAAAATGTGTAATAAAAAGAATTACTTTGGAGATGGTGTAAAGTACACGTAAATAATGCACAAGTTTTTTTAAAAGAAAAATAGCCAAAATATTAAATTTAAGAATATTTAGATAAATAATAATAATTTATTTCATTGGAAAAAAACCTCGAATATGAGGTGACATTTCCAAGCAACGGAGTCCGAGTTTAGACGGGCCAATATAATGCTCTTGAGCCTCCTCCGAAAGTCCAAACCCGCCACCGTCACCACCGCAAACTTCCACCTCTCCTCCACCCTTCGCCGCCAACAGCCCCACTACTCCACCGAAACTCATTCTCTCTCAAAGCAAGCGCTTGAATCTCTAGTACTCTCCCGCTATCGTTACGGCAAATTCCACGGCCTCCTCTCTGACGTCGTCGCTGCACCCCCTCTCCTCCTCACCGCCTGCCAGAACCTCAAAAAGCATACCCCAGAGACTCCTCCGCCACTCACTATCGATTCAGTTTCCACCCACTTCTTCTCCCTCCAAGAATTGTCCTTTCAGCTATGTAAAAATTCATTTGACGTTGAGTCTTGCTGCATTCCTGTTTCTCAACGAGGGAAGAGAGGTACACCCCTTGTGCTACCCAACCTGAAGCTTAAAGTTGTGATTGAAGCTATTAGGATTGTGCTTGAAGTTATTTATGATGACAGGTTTGCTACCTTTTGTTATGGTGGGCGAGCAAACTTGGGCCGCCACACAGCGATTCGTTATTTAAAGAATTCGGTGGAGAATCCTAGTTGGTGGTTTAGTGTTAAACTTGATCGTGAATTATTCAGTTCTAGTCATATTGATAAATTGTGTTTGATGCTGGGGGACAAAATTGAAGACAATGCATTTCTTGATTTGATAAGAAGGTTATTTGAGTGTAAGATAGTTAGCATTGAATTGGGTGGGGTTTGTTTAGGCAGGGGTCTGCCTCAAGAATCTGCCCTGAGTTCGATTTTGATCAATGTTTACTTTAATGGGTTTGATAAGGAAGTTCAAGAATTACGGTTAAGGACAAATAAAGAGAATCCTAAGTTCATGGAAATTGGTCTTGTCTCGGCTGAAAGAGATTCAGACCATGTTTTTTATAAGCCATTGAAGATTCATGCAGTCCGATTCTTGGATGAGATATTGATTGTTACTTCAGGAACAAAGATCATGACGTTAGAATTGAAAAATAAAGTTGTGAAGTTTTTAGAACATGATTTGGATTTGAGAGTGGATAGACTTTCAACTGTCATTCATAGCACGGTTCATGAGAAGATAGACTTCATGGGAATGGAGCTTCAGGCAGTTGCACCTTCAGTGCTCCGTCCTCCTAAGACAGAGAAAGCTATTAGGGCACAAAAAAAGTATCTTAGGCAAAAAGAAGTCCGGCTTTTGGAGTTGAAAAATGCAAAAGAGAGAAATAGGAAGAAGTTAGGATTGAAATTATTGAAGCATGTGTTCAAGAAGTTGAAACAAAGCAATGGATTCGAATTTGGGTTTCAGATTGAGAATGAGGTGAGACAAATTTTTCGCACATGGGGGGAGGAAGTGGTTCAAGAGTTTCTTGGTTCCGTGGATGAACGAGCTGAATGGCACCGGAATTTGGCTGCTGGCGATTTTCTCTCTTTGGAAAGGATTCGAAATTCTCTTCCACATGATCTTGTTGATGCATATGACAACTTCCAACATCAAGTTGATAAGTATTTGAAACCAATGAAGGCGAAGGAGATGTTGGAGGAAAAAGTGAAAAGAGCAGAAGAGGAAGATGAACGGAAATATGCCCAAAGAACCATAGAGGATTTGACGAGACTGTGCATCAAAGTCGAGGCACCCATGGAACTCATCCGGAAGGCGGTCAGGATGGTTGGATTCACCAATAGCATGGGTCGTCCTAGGCCTCTAACTTGGCTTATGGTTCTTGAAGATGTTGACATAATCAAATGGTATGCCGGGGTGGGAAGAAGATGGCTTGATTTCTATTGCTGCTGCCACAACTTCCGAACAGTGAAAATCATCGTAACTTATCATCTTAGATTCTCTTGTATCTTGACTTTAGCAGAAAAACACGAAGCCACCAAGCGCGAGACAATTAAACATTTCACTAAGGATTTAAAAGTTTCAAACATTAACGGAGTTGAAGACGTGCACTTTCCTTCTGAAAAGGAGATCAAGATGATGGGAGATAGGAATCTCTCAGAACCGATTCCCGTGGATGGGGCGTTGGATTTGGTTTTGATCAGATTAGCCTCTGATGAACCTTCTCACCGCTGTATCGCTCACTTCTGTGACAGAAGTGATACAACCGTTTACAGGATTCAGTTACAGCTTAACGGCCTCGGAAAAAACTTCATCAATAAGAGTATACAAGGTTGTCTGATGGGCTCGATTCATGAGAGTTTACATAGAAAGTGTGCTCCCTTGTGTCGTTTCCATGTAAGCGAAGTATACATGGGGAGATTGACTCTTCAAGACATCGATTGCACCGCTCTTTTGGACTTCGACTGATCGATCGTCTTGTGCCGGTCTCCATTACCGTAGTTTGGAAAGAAAATGGTCGTGGTTTTCTCATAAAAACTTGTTATTCTTTTATATATCCGTTTGATTGTTTTAGATTAGATCAATGGATACAGAAATATGATTTCGCTTCCTCAAACATGCTAGTGTCTATTAGGCTACTAGGCTACGTTTGGTTGCAGGATAAAATAAATTAATGATTAGTATGTAAATGATAAAGAAAATGGTTGTCATAGAAATGTAATTAAAGGGGGTGTATTCAACATGGGAAATTTATTGACTTTTAATGACTTTTGTAGATTTTAAAAATCTAAAGGTATTCAATCAAGATTTTTGCATACTCTATAGAAGTCTTGTGGTATTCAAAATAGACCTTCATGGAGTTTTAAAATGTCAAGTGGTATTCAACATTGACTTTTATAAACTCTATAAAAATCTACAGGTATTCAAATTTTCCATGGACTTTTAATAACTCCATGAAATTCATTGACATACAAACATTAAAGCTTAAGGTACAACTACAAATTGTAAAAAATTGTATTTGATTCACCCCAAAGATTTGAATGGATTTTTAAAACTTATAACTCTCTCTCTGTCGCTTCACATCACATATCTTCATATCTTCTCTCCTCTCATCTATTTCTATTACTCTCTCAAATTTTCGAAGTGTATCTCTATATATATTTTCATCTTTCTTCTTCAATTTTTTCATTTTTTTGCTGATTGTTCATTTAATAATTTTTTATTTTAATAACACGGGGAAATTTTGAATTATAGAATTGATTTTGTGATTTTTAATTTATGACAGATTTATACAAATTAATGTAATATTCAATAATAATAAAAGATGATCAAAAAATGTTGTTTAATTCTTAATAATTGAATAGTTTCGTAACAACAATGATTTTTTAAATTCATTTTCGTATTTTTAATTAATATGTAAGCTATGATATTTTTATACAAAATTATATTCACACAATAATAAATAATATTATTTTTACATTTATATTATCAATTTAAAAATAAGATTACATGTTAATCAATTGATGTATTTTAAAAAATTTACAAACATGCATATAAACCCACATATATATACATGTAAAGATTAAACGATTTAACTTTTAAATAAGTAAATTTATTTATTAATATAAATATTAAAAATAATTTCAAATTAAATATGTTATATATGTCAATTAATTATTTGTTCAAAGAAATTAATAAAAAAACACATGTTATAGTTAAGTACAAAATTTATAAAATTCTATAAAAAAAAATCTACAAAAGTCTATAAAAATCTTGCAAAAAAGTCTACATAAATCCACATAAATCTGTTTATAAATCTGAGAGATTCCATAAAAGTCAATAAAAATTTATCAAATCCATAAAAGTCTATCATTTAAAAAAGTCATTAAAAGCCATCAAAACTCTGAATTGAATACACCCCACTAATACATGGTAGTATGTTCGGTAATATTTGTAAATATAGGATAATTTTGAAATTTTTGATGAAAAGACAAAATTGTCCTTCCTCTTTTTTTTTGTTCTTCCACTCCGGCGCGGGCGGCGGTCCGGCAGTGGTCCGGTCAGAACAAGCCTAGTGGGCTCGTTCATCTGGACTTGAAAACACCAAAACAAAAACTTAGCCAAATAATGCTTTGTATAACACAGCTTGAATTGGGCCTTGTGGAAATACAATTTGGGCTCGACTCAGGTCAGAACAAGCCTAGTGGGCTCGTTCATCTGGACTCGGAAACTCCAAAACAAAAACAGGACTAAAATTTTAAAGTTTTCTTTTATAAATATTTTAAAAATATTTTTAGTGTTTTATAAGTGAAATAATTAAATGTCTTGGATGATATTTTTGAATGAAAAATATTTTTAAAAAAATGTTTTTAAAATATAGTTTTTAAAGAACAATCGAGATGTTGTTTTTTTTTTAAAATTTTTAAGATTTAAAAATAAGGTTAAATGAGAATTATAATATTTTCAAAGAATAATTTTCCAAACATCTTTTTTTTTTATTACAGTTTTTCTAACATCTTTTTAATTGGTTTAACTATAAAATAGTTTTTTAAAATAATTGTCCCAATAATTTTTCAACACTATAAACGTTTTTATATAAAAGTTTTTCAACACATTAATTCTTATAACAACTTTTAAAATATTTTATAATTTTTTAGGAAAAATATTTTATAAATACATATCTAAACGAGCCCTAAGATTCATAATGCCTCATTATGTCTATATCTTTTTCAAAAACAGTTTCTCTTTGAAAACATAAATTAGCATGTTCACTTTTTTTATAAAAAAAATCCCTCAATCAGCATCATATAGTAATTATTTTAGTTTATCATTGTATTAGATTTTATCTCAAAAAATTTTAAATATCCAAGAAGTATAATAACAAAATATACATCACAATTTTCCAAATTAATTTCTAAAAAGTGTTCTTAAAAAATTATCCAAAATAGAACCAAACATATCTTAAAATCTTAATGTGTCATTTATTCACCCAATAATACTAAATACCCTATTTTTCATATAAATAAAATGTAAATCAACTTTGATTCACGTCAAATTAAATTTAGAGCGAGACACACAATTCTTGAATAAATCTAGTAATTGTTTTATGAGAGGTGGGCATTCATTAAATCTAGCAACATTGATTGGTGGGTATGTTCTAATAATAATAATTATAATAATATTATTATTAATATTATAATATTAATTAATTAATATTTATATTATATGTTAAAAAAGAAATAAGAAAGTTATTTAAAAACTAATTAAAGATGACAAGACTAGACAACCCCACGCTTGTCGGGGCTAAGGGACCCTCATCCTTCTTTCACTCATTTATAGCTTCTGGTTAGTTTTAATTCATTTGTCCTCTTCTGCCCTTGCATTTTTATATTAAATATTTTTTTATTTTTTGTGTATTTATAAATAATAATAAAAAACGTTTTTTTTAATAAAAAAACAAGTTGTTTAGGTTTTTATTTAATTACTTGCATTAACATGTTTTATAGGCGAAGATTATGAACAAATTAACTCAACCACAACTCAATACTTAAATAATAAAGACAAAAATTCATGTGAGACGGTATTAAAAGCGTATTTTGTGAGACATATCTCTTATTTGGATCATCTATGAAAAAGTATTAATTTTTATGTTAATAGTATTACTTTTTATTATGAATATTGGTAGGGTTGACAAGTCTTACAGATAAAGATTTGTGCGACCATCTCACAAGAGACATATCCAAAAGAACAATTCAATATTAATGTAAATTTTGAAATTTTATTAGAATTATATTACTTGCTAGATCTATGTTATATAATGTATGTGTCGGTGATAATTATTTTGTACAAAAAATTATATAATATTATTTGATTCCATAAATTTGAATTTACGGTAGCCACGGCTAAACAATTCTGGCATCTATCATTTTCGTGTAGCCAGTTCATATCTATTTGTAGTCAATTCGATTAATGAGAAAATGACTTGAAAATTTGATAATTTATCCAATGAAAATAAAATTTCTCAGAGAGTAGATAATATATTTTTATTATTAATTAAATAAATATTTTTAGATAACTATCATAAATAACTTGGAAAAAAAGACGATATCTCGAAACAAAAAAAAAACATATAATGTCCAAATTCTCATATCAGAAATATTAAATAATAAAAACAATTATATAAACAAGCAACACATACATATAATTACTAATATATATTAAAAATAATCACATTTTATAATTAGTATACATAAAAATAATAGACCACCCTGGTTTGTTCTATAATAGTTAAATCCAGAAAATTATTATTGTCGTATACATCATAAGAATAAGATAAATGAATTATAATATAAATAAATTAAATGTAAAATTTTTGTGTACTTGAATATATGCTAATGCTATAGAAGATATTAATAATATTATATGCTTGGTAAACCGGAAATCTTGGGTCTCTCTTTGACTATACTTCTTCGCACATGTATTATTAATTAATCTCATTAAATAAAATAACGAAAAATCAAATAAACAATAAATATAGTTGATTAACCAAAATAAAATATAAATTATTATTATTATTATTATTATTATTATTTATAATTATTATTTATTATATAAAATAAAAGGGTACCATTGTTTCATGGCAAGCAGCAGATCTTTTAAACTGTACGTAGCGTCTGAGAGCAGTAAATTCAGTCAGTTGTTTATTCAGATAAGAAAGATGGATCAGTCACAAAAAAAAGAGAGGCAAAAAGAATTAGCCAAATACTGATGGGTAGAATGAAATGACATCAGAATCGGTTATTTCGTTTTTTTTTTAACTTTATTTCAAATATTTTGGATTTTTATTTTTCTATTTCAAATATATAATAAATAAATCTTTGTTTCTAAACTAGTTATTATTATCTATTAAATTCGAACCCTGATTTAGATAATAGATAGTATATATGAACATATAATTACAATTGAATAAAATTATTACATATTATAAATTATTAAAAATAAATCTGAAATAACTAAAATTATAGAATGATCGTCAAAAAATTTAATGAAACGAAATTATTTTTTCAAGGTTGATGAAAATAATCATTTTATCTTAATGTGTGAAAATTAATAAATAAAACTCTAAATATGTAGGACAGTTAGCCAATTTTTTTAATACAAATACCCAAATAATTAATTTGGGTCAAAGTATTAAAACTCTCATAATTTTTTCGAATTTTAAAATTTGATATCAAATTAAAAATGTGATACGGAAAATAACAAAGATTGTGGTTAGGATTAATTTTTGTGGTTAAAACAACTAATAATGTATCTATATTTTGAGCAATTATGATATTTTTAACTTCTCTTTATAACTTGTGTAGATTTTATATTTTTTAGAACCACAAACTCGTAATTTTTTTTAAAAAAATCGATATTTTAAATTTCTTAAAATTATTAATGCATTCTTATGAAAAAAATGAGATAAATAAAAATTATATAATAAAGAGGATTAATTTAAATAAAGAATACAAATTTTCATAGGTGATATATGTTTGAGAGTGTGTCTAATTTAAAACCCCTTTTATATATATATATATATATATATATATATATATATATATATATATATATATATATCTTGGTAATTTGAGTCGTTAAATAGTTGGTAGAAGAATTGATTTAGTTCGTATTTGTATAAATTGATTTGAAGTCTACAAATTTCGATTATAACTTTATTTTTAACAATGAAATGATAGATGAAATATTAAATTCATATATTATTTATATACATATAAGTTACATAAAGTAAAATTGATTTCAAATTATTTCATTGTTAACTTAACTGGAAATTCATCATAATTAATATGAAAAATTATATAAATATGGAAGATGTGGATTGAAGTTCATGGGCAAAACTACAAATATATATGTGAAATTCATCAATTCAAATACAACCGTGTACAGTTTTAAATCCATTGATTTCAAATTCTTTCTTGATTGAAAGGAAAAAAAATTCACTTTATATCAAATTATATGATTATGATACATAATGACCGTAATAAATTTCAAATACAACTAAAATATTTGTCATTTTAAAATTCATCCTGAGATCAAATATATGACACCATCTCAGATCAATCTCTGCAGAGAAGATATTTTTATGGCTTTCTGCATTTTTTTAAAATCTTTTTTATTAAAAAATGGGATTTGTGAGTTCTTTAAAATAAATTATTGGATCCGTTAAAATTTATTATTATTAGCAGTCTAAAAAATGGCACGTGGAAATCAGTGCCGCCATAGCTTCCAAGAAACATTTGCAGAGAAGAACTGCTACTCGGGAAAACCTGAGTATACGTACAATTGTCATGTAATAATATAACAACAGGGATCCGCCTGTAGAGGAAACCAATTTGCTGACAAAATTGAATTCCTTGAAAAGGGTTGGCGACACGTGTCGTTCGGATCCAGGGTTTAGGTTTACGTGATCGTACGGCTGTGACGCGTTGCTGCGTGGCTGAGAGGTCAAGATCAAGAGTTTTAGTCATCTCCTTGCGCATGTATTTAGGGTATTGTCACATCAGATAGACTAATGGTAACAAAGTCATCTGCAATTAATTTTGAACCCTCTCACCACTTCTCTTTATTGGAATAAATTACATTTTTAGTATCTCTCTATATATATCTATATATATATATATATATATATATATATATATATATATATTTATTTTGAATGTGTGATATATAATTTGATAAACATGAAATTTTATAATAAAAAAATGAACGGTCAATTTCACTATAACAAAAAATTGTGTGAGACGGTCTCACGAGTCGTATTTGTGAGACAGATCTCTTATTTGAGTTATCCATGAAAAATATTATTTTTTATGGTAAGAGTATTACTTTTTATTGTGAATATCGATAGTGTTGACCCGTCTCACAAAATATCGATAGTGTTGACCCGTCTCACAAATTAAAATTTGTGAGACGGTCTCACATGAGACCCTCTCTTTCACTATTTATTATATTATAAAAATCTTGGCAACATTCGTTGCGTCCGATAGAGTATAAACCGTGACAGCTGCTTTGCTCACCAAAGAGTTGTCTTTACAAACGTAACTAATGTAGGCATGGCAGCAACCACCTTCTACCCAACTCCCGTACGGCTCGATTATGTACGTATAGAATAAATGGTCAAGTGTCTCGACAAATCCGATCTCGATCGAGTATTCGTCTCGCGCGACCTTAGTAAAAATTATTTGAAGATGAGGAAATTAATGGAAGTAAATTAGTTACCAACCTGCTTTTGAAATAGGTCGAGTTACACTAACTAATTAATCCACAACGTAAGAAATCGACAGTACCCTTGGACTAAATATACTGAACCCCACAAGATCTTGTAATTTATTTTCTCAGAAGTTTGGGGTAGCTCGTGGATTTCATCGAGTCAAACCCCTCCGATCCGTACGTACATCAACAATATTAGTGAGTGCATTTCATACACACAATTCAGACATTATAGTTATATATATGTATATATTTCTTGATTCAATGACGCTGCTGTCCCTTACTGTGTATCTTCTCATTTCAAGAAAATAATAATAAACTTCATAATAAAATAAGAAAGACTGCGATATACAGTTTTAATTAATTAATTAGTTCAGCGTGTGCGTGTACATGTTATGCATACACACATATTACAGCTAGCCTGCAAAAAACTATGAAAGGTTTCCGATTCAAACTTCTCGTTAGATCTCTTAGTTTTGATGATAACAAATAATAACTTATTGTATTAGATATAGTTGTCTTTTGCTTTGCATTACAGGTACTTGACTGCTTCAGAAGAATATATTTAACCGGCCATATAATGTTAAGCTATTCAACAGCTTTATCATCAGCAACATATTTGATCTACTAGACCTCTCTTACTGTAATGACCGGTTACTCGTATAAATGATTAATTTGTTTATGTCGTTTGTTATGCGCTTACCTGATTCATTATGATTTACATGAATGATGTCGCTAGAGCTCCTTGTATTATGCATATAGACCTATTGACATCGATTGAGATATTGATATTGAGATTGCATATGGTTTCTATATTGTCCATGGTGTATTGAGAATGAATATGTATCTAAATAATGATAATAAGAAGTATAGATAAAGTAGTGTAATGGAAGTTGGTACTGAAATTCAGGAAATGAGATGAAAAATATGGCAGTTCTTACGATATTTCGTATAATTATCTGACTATGAATCACATTGATAGGGGGTCAAGTTCATTAGAAAGCCAAGTAGTAGAGCTACAACTTTTATGTTCTGCGTTTTTTCCAAATCATTGTGGAAGACAAGCCAAAAGCACCCGAAATGTTTCATGTGTATCGTCGTTCCACTACTGACATATTTGGGTAGAATGACATAACTCTTTACTCATATACTCAAATGACATGAAGCCAATTGGAGATGCAAACTAAGACATTGGGCTACAACTTTTATGCTGACCACTTTTGCAAATTCGGAAGGAAAAAATGAGTATTCGGGCAGAGAAAGTGGCGATCGAACTGTAAGAATTGACCGCCCTAGCCACTGAAGTGTTTGTGCATAATGGTCTGCGTCCGAGCGGTAAAATGTTACCGTTCGAGCGCCCCTGTGCGAAATTATGAGTTAGAAACACGATTTTTGTGATTGAAATGGATAAAGAGCGATTGTTTCATCCATTTTCACCATTTCACAATCAAAAATCAAGGTAGGAACAAGGAAGAGAACAAAGGTTTGTCAAATTCTTCCTTCAATTGATTCTCCACCTCTTTTTCTTCCTCAAATTGAAGCTACAATTGAGTTCTCCACCACAAGAGCATCCTATGGTTGTCAATATTCACCTATTGAAGGTTTGTTTTCATATGTAAAGGACCATATAGGTTAACTTTCAACCATATGCTTAAGTATAGAAGTAGTGATTGAATTATTGATGTATTTTACAGAATAGGGCCAAGGAACTTTGTTCCACCTGTATTCTTATGCTTGGAAAGTAAGTTGACATATTCTTGAAGTAATGCATGAACAATATTATGAGTTTCAAACGTTTCCTATTAATTATTGTTATATGTACTTTGTTAATACATTTATTGATGAAAACATAGCACCATATATCATTGTTATGTATTAGAGATGAAAGATCATGAATGTCAAGAGATGTGCTATGTCATGAACATGAAAATGATACGAAATGAATGCAACATGTTAATATATGATATATGAGTTCGTTGACATTATGGGTGGTTTTAAGTCCACCAACTCTATTGGCCAATATATTCATGAATCTTGGGGTTGTCACAGGGCACCCAGACGATCATTATAGTAGTAGCTATATAATAAAGCAAGCACGACAGTAAATGTCAACTAGTGGGGCTCAAGTACAAAAATGAACATGTTTACATGTTATGGATGAATTTATAATATGAAATTATTTAAGAATTCATTGTTGATGACACTTTGATATGTATGTTATTTCTATGCATATTGTTATGTATAAGTGTCAACTTGCTGAGTTTTATAAACTCATGTAGCTCATATATTACAAGATCAGGTAATGAAGGTGAGTAGGATGTCAGTTCACCAATGGATTCTTGTGATGTGTCTTACCTCGAGAAGAACATGGACATGATATTGTCATGAATTCCGCATATATGTATTATAGTTGATTTTACGTTGGGGTTTGAAATAAGTTTATGTTCTCTATGTCTATATATATAACGATGAATGTGTGTATTCGTATATAGAATAGATTGAGAAAAACTGTGGACGGAATATATGTCTTGTGATCATGTTGATGTAGATATGTTTATGTTTATATAAGTAAGTTGTGGAATATATGTTATACGAATTCAACTATTGCTTGGATTATTGGATCGTCCGAAATATAAAGACATCATGTCATAATTTTTATAAACCATCAAATTAGTGCTCATAGGTTGTATTGTTCCATGATATAGGTATATCTATCAAACTCTATTTTAATTATGAGCGTAATTATCATTACTAGTCTTGTTAATCCAAGAAGAAAGGTGTTACACGTATGCGCGAGTATGTGGCACATGGGCTACTCGATTGTTCCTTATATCCAACAAGATTAATAAACGGCCGATAAAAGTTATCTTCAGATACCAACAAGATTAATAAACGGCCGATAAAAGTTATCTTCAGATACAAGCAACATATCTTACAAGGATTTCACCTATTTTATAAGAAAAGTTGATAGATTGATCATGCAAGACAAACAGGATATCAGAAGATCATATTGTTTTCCTCAAAGTCTAAGTGTATAGTTAGTTACTTTTTTGCTATTAGTGGTCGTTTCGTCTCAAATTTAGTGAATGTAAAATTGCTCATTAATTAAATAATACAATAAATCAGGAAAGGACGACGACAATACTATTGCATTAACGCTAATTAATTGAGCTACATTCGAACGTTCAACAAAAAGATGCAAGCAACAATATAAATAGAGAATGCCAAGAGAAGATAAGGAGAACAACTACGAGATTTTACACTTGAAGCGTTATCTGAAGATATTTATGAGCACCCTTAATCTTCACAATTTCTATACTGCTCAACAATCCACTCATAATAGAACACTAATCAGATCTTCAAGGATCATCAAGGGCTTTTGTCAATTTTCATCGTTTCTTACCAAGATTGTTTGAGGAGTTTTCGACAGCTTGAATCAAAGGATTCATTACTTTACTTCATTAGGGTTGTATTAATTTTTAGAATGTGTATCTCAATCATTTGTGAGAATACTAGGAGTGTCCAAATAAGCAGTGGATATGCCCTAATGTCGAAGTGAGTTGTTATAAAGTGTTGTAAAATCAAAATCTTCTAATGAAATCTTTCTTAAGTGGAAGAAAGTGTGATTTAGGAGCTTGAGTCTCCAAATATCTATAAACGAGATTTTACACTTGAAGCGTTATGTGAAGATATTTATGAGCACCCTTAATCTTCACAATTTCTATACTGCTCAACAATCCACTCATAATAGAACACTAATCATATCTTCAAAGATCATCAAGGGCTTTTGTCAATTTTGCATCGTTTCTTACCAAGATCGTTTGAGGAGTTTTCGACAGTCTGAACCAAAGGATTCATTATTTTACTTCATTACACTATAAGTACATATGTCTTCAACGAAACTCAAAAGACAACGATTTTATTGGAAAACCATTGTGTTTTTAATTTTAACAACGATTTTAACAAAAACCGTTGGACAAACGACAACGGTTTTAAGCGTGTTTTTTGGACAAACGACAAAGGTTCCTAAATTGTTCATATAATAACATGCATGGCTTTTTTCATTTAATATATAACTACTAAAAAATTATAACTGATATGATCTAGTGGTATTTTTCTACTATTTGATCCCAGTTGCACTGGAGTTAAAGATCAATCTGTATATTCTTAAAATACATCCACAAATGCCTACCAATAATTAATTAATACATTCACACACACACACACACACACATGAGTATATATATATATATATATATATATATATATATATATATATATATATATATATATATATATATATATATATATATTCATGTGTGTTTGTGTGTGTGGATTATTGCCTAGTGGCCAGAGAAAGAGAGTCCACTATAAGATATTGGGATTGGAATAAGTATTTTGAGCCTCATATGTTGGTAGGGTTTCAATTAATCAATCTCCATAATAGGGAGTCAATGGAGAATATAATAAAAATCTGTGTCTACCAAAGTGAAATTTCTTCATGAATTAGTTCCATATTCTTCGTGCATAAATGGTCTTTGTTCTACTTGAAGCGAACAATATTATGAAGCGACTCAATGATTACATATCAAATTTATAAATTGTACTGCCTATATAACAACATTATTAAAAATAATAATTTAATTATGATAAAATATAAATATTTGAATTTCAAATATATTTTTGATATTTAGAATAAGATCATAAACTTCAAACCCACCATTTACTTTTTTGTATAAGATTTTATATTAATAAAGATGAATTTCAAGTTCGCCTAATAATGGTGTCATTTGAAATTCATTCTACTTTGTATTATTAATGTGTAAATAAGTAAGATGTGAATTAAAATTTTAATATATTATTTTATAGTAAATAATAGAATTAATCGAAATCCATTTATTTCGAATTCATCTCTCTAAATCACGAGAGAAAAATATCTATCTAATTCAACAAATTGTGAAATACTTGCGAGCAATAGTTAAAAGGTTGTTGTCATATATAAAATGTTATTAAAGTCGAATTCAAACGATAGTTTAAGTTAATAACAAACTCTAAAAGAGTGTTTTGGAGAGTTTTTGTTTATTTTAAAGTGATTGTTCAAATTTTATCTTGAAGTTGATGAGAAGCTAAGTATAAAGTGTTCGAAAAAAGAAGTTTAAAGCTAATACAAATTAAAATTTGAGTGTTGAAGGATATTTGCTTCCAAGATTAATTTTTAGCTAAACGACAACTATATCCTAGATATATAAAATTCATCTCTTTTAATTATCTAAAATTTGATACTCACATCATCAACAATGTGTTTAAATAATTATTATTACATTATGAATATTGTATCAAAATTAATTTATTTTTTTAATAAAAAGAATGCTTGAAAAAAAAATTAATAAATATAAAAATAAAAAAAGTACAAAAATTATATAAATGCACAAAATATGTATAAAAAATTGTGGAAATGAAATTATATATAAATGCAAAATATTATTTAAAAAATAAATGTATTATTATAAATATTTTAAGAATATAAATGTGTAACTTGTAATTTTAAATCTTAAACAGAGAGGTATAATTAAAAAAAACATCATATTCTTGCTTCTAGCTAGTTTTTGGATAAAAGTTATATAAGTTGAAGTTGACATTCACGAGTACTCAAAAACATATTTAATTTAAATTTAATTTAAATGGAATGCTATCTAGAAACTTTCCTAGACACTACTTAAGTATAATTTATCTCAAATTAACCGGATATTCATTTTTTTTTTTTTTGAGAGAACCGGATATTCATTTAAAAATACGAGTGAACAATATTTATCTTCATTTATATAATTTGCATATAAATTAATGTAACTATATGTGACTTAAAAATAACTTTTGTTGTTACACAAACTTGTCTAATTTTGGATTTTGCTCTATTAAATATTTAAAGTTTGGTTTTAGTAAAGTAACTTTTACTATTTGTATTCAGTCCTGTTTCATTGGAATATTAATGTGACGTCAAAAAATGTTGACGTGTCACTAAAAATTGTTAATGTTGAGACCACAAAATATTGACGTATCTAGTGACACATTATCAATTGAATCAAAATAGGGTTGATTTAATCCTACATATAGGGGCACTACCCCATGATAAAATCAATGGCTCAAATTTAGCCACACATACATGAGGTCCACTAATTTTTTTTAAATCATATATGTGTGTAAATTTTTTCCATCCAAACATGTGGGTCACTGCCCTCACATGTAGCATCGAACCTACCCCAAAATAGCAAGAACATAAAATTTAGTACACCAAAATCAAAGTTTTACAAATTAATCGACTAAAACCCAAAAATATGGTTAGTTAGTGGTCCAAAAAATTCATCTACCAAAATTTTAAGTCGTAATGATATGTCATATGACAATTTTCTTATCTTCAATATAAAAATACATACCGAGGAAAATATAAATCCAAAAGAATCGAAATCAAAAATAAATATTTCCGTATTTGGAAACATTTTCGTTAATATTATACTTTATGCTAGAAAATTCCACTGTTGGTAGTTTGTCCCTGAAAATGTCGTCGTAATAAATTTTTTAAAAAGAATTCACTGGCTAAAAAATGTTTATTTAATAGTCCGGTACATTAAAAAAAAATATTATTTTTTATCAAATAAATATAAAAATTGAATGATTGGATCCCATTTTTTTTTATTTAGGTTGCTAGCTAATATTATAAAACTCTTATTCTTTGATAACAAAAGATAAAATATTAGAGATTTTCCAACTTTTTCCCAATTAGGAAACCTCAATTTGACAATGTGGGACCACACCATAAACAATTTTTTAATCAATAATATATTCAAATATCTTTATATACAATTATAGGGCTACAATTTTTACATACATTTTATTTGTATGTATAACGATTGAGTAAATCTGATTCATCTTGTCTCGATAGAGTTTTTGTCTCAAAAGTTTTGCAAGATGTGATACACTATGAGAATTTGAGAATTTGAGATAATTTTTTGACGACCAATAAAAGAATAAGAAATAAGGCGAAAATATGTATTATTTAGTAACTTAGATTTTTTTTAAACATTAGTAACTTAGATTTAAGTTATATATATATATCAAATGAATCTTTATTGATCATTATTAATAATTTTTTTTTTATCAAATTATGTGATATGTTCGGTAGGTTTTCTCCTACAAATTGTCAACAAATCATGCGACGCAATTTGATAAATTTTTTGAAACAATTGTTTATTTAATTAAAAAATTGGATATAATAGTTCGATTCGGTTTTGTTCGATTGATTAGAGCAGTTTTTGATAAAATTTGATCATCCCTACTGATTAAGTATTCACATCTCTTAACGTTTAATTCTTATTTAACTAATTCATTAGTAAATACAAATGTAGTTTTAAGATATATATAAATGTATTATAGTATCGACGTTACGTTGACGTAATATCAACACCAGCCGAGAAAATTATCCAAGTTACAAAATAAATAAAGATGATGGACTAATATTTAAATTTTAAAGCACAAAGAGACCAAAATGGGGAAAAAAAAACCAAAATTGCAAATTTTCGTTATTTTATTAAAAAAACCTAAAGGCCACATGTTTAAAGTTGTTGATTTTAATACAATTTCTAAGACAAAATTTACTCCACCAAAATATTTTGTGTACATGAAACTAATTTAACACACAATGTGTGCAAAAAATTATTAACAAAGAAAATAGTCAATTTAAACCTGTAAGTTGTCATGTTTTCTTTTTTAGTCATCTCATTTGTTAAAATTTTGTTTAGTTCTATAACTTTTGTTTTTGTTGGTTTTTAGTCCTATGTCACCGGAGTTTTGATGTGACACTGGATACATGATCACTTTTTGATGTCACATCAATATTTTTCAAAGTCACGTCAATATTTATGATGTCACATCAGAGCTCTTACCAAACAAGACTAAAACCAACAAAAAATATAGTTGTACGATTAAAGCATAACTTTGACAAGTTAGATAACCAAAATAGAAAGCTTGACAATTTAAAAATATTAAACTGATCGTTTTTCCTAAAAAATAATACATATCTAGTGAGAACATCATAAACCTGATTAGTTTAGCTAAGGATCCAAAGGTGCTACATTATTAGCGATTACATCTTGTGAGGAGTCTGGTTGGAAAACCCGTTAATTTACTGCAGCCTTTTTACTGCCATATCCATGTTAAAGTAGGTGTCCAACGAGCCAGCATATGGTGTGAGATTTATTGACTTTTATGTAAAAAAAAAAATTATTTTAATGATATTTTATAAATTTATCCAATTATGACATTTACTTTATTCGTAATATCATAAAACTCATTAGGAAGTGTAATGTGTATTTTAAACTGGTTTATAGTCGATTGAACATCCTAAAATAATGATAAAGGTCGCCCCAACTTGAGACTAGTATATGAGAAGTAAACGTCATGTCTAATTGATATGGGCATAAATATGTACATTCATACAGTAATCATTTGATGATACACTGAACAACTATCCCTCGACTTCACTGAAGGTCATCAGGTGGCGAGGTTGAGTGTAATTTCGAAATACATGAAAGTCAATATATTGTAGTTGGGGATTCAACGTTCAATTACGGGTAAAGATATTTCATGTGATATGATCGGTTAATAGCGTAAGGAATCTCTCGCTAGAGTAAGACATGTGTATTTTGGAAAGATGTTTCCCATTGCAAATATCATGTCATTATTATTAATCAAAGATACATCAAATCGTTATTGAATTCATATATATCATTCAATATACCAATTAGTTGCAAATTCGATCGGGATATATGAGTTGAAGGGACCGTACTGTACGTTAACCATAACCTAAGGTTATTGCAAGCACTATCAGTGATACCTAAGGGATCATTAGACGATGTTACTAGACGTTCTTACCATGTCTGATGGGTGCAATCAGACTTAGATTTTAATGTTACTTATCAATGGGTTGATGAAAAAAATGATGCTTACTAGAGTAATCCTAAATAAGAATTCAGAAGTTGTCATAACTACTAAGTATTAGATTCTCAAGGAATATTTTAGAAGAGTCTAAAATTAATTAGTTAATATATATTTAATTATATTAAGTATTGTCAAAAGTTGAAAAAAAATTTTGGGATAATTGACTCATTCATGGATTAATAGGGTTGGGGAATCCTAATACAAGCCTATTATCCAGGATTCTAAGTCAATCCGTAAAGTATAAATAGAACATTGCACGTTATATTATAAGGTTTGAATTTTTATCTCCTTCACGCAACTCAAAAGCTCTATAACCCTTGTCTCTTGAACAAAAAACTCCAGCTGATCCACTTCCACCACCACTGACCATCGTCGTTTGTCATCGTGGTTTCCTCGCCTTCCGGCCAAAGAATCTCAACGCAATTTTTTCTTATATATTCTCTAGTGCAAATTACAAGATGAATCCATATTGTAATCGTGGACTTGATTATGCGATTCAAGAAAACGTTTTGATTCTAGTAAATCGTTGGTAGGGAAATATAAGAAAGATTATATCCACTTAAAATATGAAATAATTCAAATCCGACATTTAAAATACAAAGATAAACATCTAAACATCCTAAAATGAATTAAATCACACGACATCCAAAAGAGTTTCGATTGTCAAAACATAAATTCATTAAACTTGCACTACATCTCATATACAATAAAACGGTGCTCTAACAAATCACTGTCAAAATTAGATTGGAGTTTCATAATAATATCTTGTAAAAGACAATTAGATATGTATATTTTCGAATCAATCAAAACAAAACATGTTTAAATTTTGGAGAATGCTACATTCTATGGAATATATATATATATATATATATATATATATATATATATATATATATATATATATATATATATATATATATATATATATATATATAACCGGATCATTCCATTTGTGAGGTCATTATCAACATTTCATTTAATTTTTCTTACCCATATATATTTCTATTTTTGTATTACAAAATTTTATTTGTGAATTTCAAATAATTATCGGCTAGGGCCTCCAGAGTGGAAGTTAATTATGTCAATATCAAACACCATTTAATCCACGAATACAAATTTTGTTTACATCACCTTAAGAATCACAATTATTGATAAAATAAAAAATAAAAAAATACACGAATTATTTACTCTGAATTTGGTAGAAATATCCGAGTAAACTATTTATTTTCGATTAAGTTTGTTAAAATACAAATTGTTTTTTTTTATATATATATTAATGGGGTATGAGTCACAGCATGAAATAATACCAATCAAGACCTATATTTTTCGTCAAACCCCATTTTCTTTTCTTTTTTAATATGTCAGTCTTTGAGCCATCATTTCAACAAGTCAAAACTGCCTGATTTTCAATTATGAAATTTCTTTGAGAATCGAAAACTGCCTGAATTTCAATTATGAAATTTCTTTGAGAATCGAAGCGGACTTCATGAATGGTATAGCATTTGTAGTTCTCATGATTCTCAAAGTAGCCTAGAAATATGAGGTTAGGTAACCATTTGTCTTTTACTTGTGCCTGTAACATGATGATTTTGACCCCCTCACTCATTTTACATGACAATTAATTTGATACACCTCCAATTATATATATAGTGTATGCCATTTTATTCCGTCGGATCGACAAAAATCAAGTGAATCTCAAATATACTCGGAGATAAAGATTTCAAATAATAATTACTCAGTTGGTTTTCTTCTGTTATACAATTGAAGCATCCATTTGCGAATCAAATGATTACTACTTGGGATTTCTGATGGGAAAAGCAAAAGATTCCAGACTTATTAGGTCAATTAGCTGGTTTGACACACATACCACATATTGCAACTAGCATATGCAAAATCTAGTGTTTTAAAATTTAATATATATGTGATTTAATTAGGTGGGGTGACAATGTCTTTTCAATGAATACGTAATCATTATATATATATATATATATATATATATATATATATATATGACAAAACTTGTGCGAGATGGTCTCACGAGTCATATTTGTGAGACGGATCTCTTATTTGGATCATCCATGAAAAAGTATTATTTTTTATTGTGAATCTGGGTATGGATGATCCTTCTCACAGATTAGGATCCGTAAGACGGTCTCACATGAGACCCACTATATATATATATATATATATATATATATATATATATATATATATATATATATATATATATATATATATATATATATATATATATATATATACTTGACGTTGAATTTCTTGGAAATTAATAACTTGGTCTTAAATTCCAGGAATCTCGCAGGATTTTAACGTAGACAATATAATATAATTATATAATAATAATGAAAATAACTGAATAAAAAAAAAGTAATGAAAATTTGGCTGATAATTTCGCAGCATTTGACAACTTACTATAAGATTTTATCTTATATTCTCAAGAATTTGTCTTAACTTTGTTTTTTTAATTTTAATTTCATAAAATTTCAAACATAACAATTTTTTTTTAAAAAAAAATAATTAAGTTACCACTACATCACTACATGGAACCAGCACTTTTTGAATATTATTCCGATATTATATTTTGATTCAACCTAATCAACAATATGTTAATCACATTTTTCATAAGATGATAATAGATATGATCCCAAATTGTACAAATTTATGTAAAGTGATTAATTCTTGATATATCTATATAATATATACATGATGTTGTCCCATATGTATTGGAGGGGTTCTTGAAATATATGATTCTTTGGGCAGAATAATCTTGTCAGCTAGATTTGGAAAAGGGAAATTGAAGAAAAATGATAAATAGGAAAATGCCAAAATTGCAAGGGAGGCAAAGGGCAGAGGGGAGGAGTGGTGTTTTGTAAAGTTGGGGAAAGTGAAAAATTAAATGAAATTGGTGGGTTTGAAAAGACAAGTCAAATGTCAAATCTAAGCACCTCAATTCATAAGACAGTCAGTGTGAGGTGTTGTCTATCAATATGCTAATGCCTTTTTTTTGCCCTTTTAATTTTCTTTACCATCTTTTAGGATAAAACAACAGTTCCCTTTCACCCAACATCCCCTCTTCTTCTTCTTCTTCTTTTTTTTTTTTTTTAACTTTAACAGCGATTATTTGTTATCAATTTAAATAATTTCACTGTAGTTTGAGAAAACAGGAATAATAATAATAATATCATGATTATTTATAAATTATCTTAAAACATTAATGATCTATGGATTTGAAATCCAAAAATCCAAATGCGACCTAGAATAATTTTTAAAAATAAGTCTTCTCTTGTAATCAATCAAGAATCTCAGTGGTGAATGATTTGTTATCTGGTAATTTATGTTTTTAATTAATTTAAATGAATAAGTCTCTTGCGAGACTGTCTCATGAATCTTTATCTGTGAGACGGGTCGATCCTACCGATATTCGAAATAAAAAATAATACTCTTAGCATAAAAAGTAATATTTTTTCATTGATGACTCAAATAAGATATTCGTCTCACAAAATACGATCTGTGAGACCGTCTCACGCAAGTTTTTGCCAATTTAAATTAGACTGTTTAGCTAAATCATTTTGGTAATGTCATCAATTAAGATATTCGTTTCACAAAATACGATCTGTGAGACCGTCTCACGCAAGTTTTTGCCAATTTAAATTAGACTGTTTAGCTAAATCATTTTGGTAATAAAATTACCTGCCTGTCTCAATTGGAAGTTATCTTCAATTTTTTTTTAAATACCAGACAAAAATAAGAAGGTTTTATGAAAACAAATATAGATTGTTATAATATCTTGATTGTTTGAATAAATAATGATAGGCCAATAGGTACTAACTAGTAGCTATTTTACTCGAGGTCGTCACATTAGTTTTCAGATATTTTCCCGAGAAAAGTGGACGCGAAACTATTTCAATTCAAATCTTGAACTCCACTTATTATTTGAGGTTCCATTTTTAGATACATAAAAAAAAAAATCGATCTCAAGCTTAAATTAAATAAGACATTTTTTATGAAATTATTTTAAAGTACAATGATGTGAAAAAAATATTTTTTTGATTTTAAAATAGTAGCTATAAAATATTCGTATTAGAACATAAAATTATTCGGTAAAAAACATATGTAAATTTCATACGTTCATTAACAGATTTTATTATTGATATTATTATGTTAAAATGTCTGGTAGAAGTAGAACATGTAGGTCATACATACTAGTATAATAAAATACACTTCATTAATATTAAAATTATACCAAAAAATAAATAAAAAAAAATTTTCTCACATCAAATAAACTCTTAGATTAATGGTATCAAATATTAATATATATCATAAAGCAATGCACAAAAGAAAGCAATAAATGGAACCACAATTCCCAAGGGCCTTTAAATAACAAGATCCATGAGTAAATACATGGTTAGACCTAAGATATTTGTGTTTGTCAACACACACACAAACAATCTCCGATAAAGATCATTGTTGCCGTAACATTTGTAAAATATTATTAGAAACAAATAAATAAAAAAAAATAGTGTAATTATTCTCTTGATCGTGTATTAACAGTGAATAACCAAAGTTCTGTAATATAAAATTAGTTGTGGGTTAGTGTATTAATTGTCTTTGCTTATTAGAGCAATCGAAACGTAATGTTTGTATTGCTGTACGATTTAAAATATTTGAGTTACACCATTACCACCAGCTATAGTTTTTGATAAAACAACAATCGCTCAGTTTTACAATTGATATCATTGTCAATGTCTTGAGTTCAATTCTCATATATGAGAGGAAGATTGATGGAGTGCAATAATTGTCTATCTTTTTAGAACAATTGAAACGTGTCGTCTGTGCTGATGTACGGTTCAAAATATTTGAGTTCTACTATTACTATCAGCTATAATTTTTAATAAAACAACAAGTGTTAGTTCTTAGAGTTATGTTAATAAAAACATAATTTTATTTAATATATTTGAGTTATATGAACGTTTATTATCATAATTAAGTTATATGTGCATATGACACAATAATGGAGATCTAGAAAGGATTATGTTTCTTATGAAACAGTCTTACGTATATTTATTCGTAAGACGAGTTAATTGTGTCTATATTTACAATAAGAAGTAATATTTTGGACATAAAAATTAATATTTTTTATAAGTGACTTAAATAAAATATTTATCTCATAAATTAATCTGTGAGATCGTCTCTCAACAGTTTTTGTATTTGAAATATACATGACGCAACTGTTAAAAGAAATTATTAATTAATTTAATAACAAATGCATCTTTTGTTAGTCATAAAAATTATTATAAAAGAACATTTTAAAATTTTTTCATTTTCAAATTTTTTAATTTTAATACAGACTATAAAATTTTCACACACAAATTTTTAACATGCGTACATGTATCCAGTGCTAACGGATTACGCACACGCAACGCTTTAAGAACCTTCACAAACGATTTTTTTATTTATTTATGAAGTTACCCAAAACAAATTACAAAAACTCCCTGATCATAATCAATTACAGAAAACTCCATTATCATAAAAGAAAACAAAAAATATAGAATAAATTTTTTTTTAGGAAAACAAACAAAAATACACAAACTCTTCTATCAAATTAAATAGAATAAAAGTAAAATAATTATCTAATATTTTATTATAAATAAAGAAATTTCTAAACTATACACATTTCCAACAAAGAGACATAAATTAGAAAATGAGATAATCATTTGAGATTAGGTTCTCGTCTGCAATAATTGATCCCCTGGAAAATTTATCTCCCATATTAATTATTTTATATCCCAAAAATAAATAAATACTCTCAGCCGACCATGTTAGCCATTTATATTACACCCTCACACTGTCTCTCTCTCCTCAGGTTTTGAGGAAAAACACAGCAGTTGATCATCATTCATCATCATCAAACATCAATTGAAGAAGCATATCAAAATAAATGATGAAATGAATCCACCTCCAAGATTTTAGCATCTTCTTTTTCGTAGAGAATTAATATCTTCTTCTTCTTGTTCTTGTTCTTGATAGCTAGCTGGTATATCGATCCATCTTTTTACAGAAGAAAATTAAACAGTGTATTGCAATGACCCCCGAAGACTCCTTAAGATCTCTGTCTCTAGACTACCTGAATCTGCTAATTAACGGCCAGGCTTTTAGCGATGTAACCTTCAGCGTAGAGGGTCGTTTAGTCCATGCTCACAGGTGCATCTTAGCAGCCAGAAGCTTGTTTTTCAGGAAATTCTTTTGCGGGCCAGACTCCCAGACGGGCTTAGACCCGATAAGGATGGGCCCGGGAAGTGGGTCGCCTAGAGGGCCTAATAATCAAGTGATACCAGTAAACTCAGTTGGCTATGAAGTTTTCTTGCTGATGCTTCAGTTCTTGTACAGTGGCCAAGTCTCGATTGTTCCTCAGAAACATGAGCCCAGGCCTAACTGCGGGGAGAGGGGTTGCTGGCATACGCATTGCACCTCTGCCGTTGATCTTGCCCTTGACACTCTTGCAGCCGCTAGATCTTTTGGTGTGGAACAGCTTGCTTTGCTCACTCAGGTTTCCATATTTTAATCTTCTGTCTGACTTTCTTTTTCTTTTCTGTTAAAAAAAATGAAAACCCAGTTTGTTGTTTGATTATTTTTTTCTTTTTGTATGTGGGTTATAATTTTGAGATAACAGTATTTACCAATTTTGGTCTTAAGAACTTGGATCGTAGTTTCCAGGTTATGTTGGTCAATACGGAATGATTTAATGAGCTTATTACTCGATTATCATAGTGATTAAATTTTCTTTTCATGAATCAGAGGTGGGGTTTCTATTCATGATATCAAAGAAATCTAGTTCTGTTGTTCGTTCTTGTTACTGGTTTTTTCCTCCTGTAATAATTCTTGGTCTGCAGCATATATATTCTGCTGCAAAAATGAATATTTCTCTCCAGATAATTTTTTTTTCACATTTTAAGCTTACAAAACATGTATTCAACGTTGTTTTCTTCCACCGATCTTCTTGTTATTTTTAGCATAGGTCTCTTGACAAGTCCTCATCTTGATTTCATGTAACATACTTTCTTGAATTTCTAAAGTTTTTCTCTTTGATCACTAGTCTTGTCTTCCACAGTGATCCCCCAAACCCAACTTTCCTAATTTGGCTTCAAAAATGAAAGTAAAATCTTCCCATTTGTACACAAAGGGCTTAGCTATTTCACATATATGCCCTACTAAATAGTATCAATGCACCAATTAATTTCATTTGAACAATGCAATACTAAGTTTTTTTGTTCAATATGCAGAAACAGTTGGCAATCATGGTGGAGAAGGCATCAATTGAAGACGTAATGAAAGTGTTGATTGCTTCAAGAAAACAAGAAATGCATCAACTTTGGACTACTTGCTCGCATTTGGTGGCAAATTCGGGCCTCCCTCCGGAAATCTTAGCCAAACATCTCTCAGTCGATGTTGTGGCCAAGATCGAAGAGCTCCGCCTTAAATCCTCCCTCGCCCGCCGTTCTCTTATGCCTCATCACCACCCGCACCACCACGACCTCGGTGGCGCGGTTGCCGACCTCGAGGAACAAAAAATAAGAAGAATGCGCCGGGCCCTCGACTCCTCCGACGTGGAACTTGTTAAACTTATGGTAATGGGAGAAGGTCTCAATCTCGACGAAGCGTTGGCTTTGCATTACGCGGTTGAAAATTGCAGCAGAGAAGTGGTGAAAGCTTTGCTCGAACTCGGCGCAGCTGATGTAAACTATCCCGCGGGTCCGGCCGGGAAAACCCCACTTCACGTCGCGGCCGAGATGGTGTCGCCGGATATGGTGGCGGTGCTCCTGGACCACCATGCGGATCCCAATGTCCGAACAGTAGATGGGATTACGCCGTTAGATGTACTTCGAACCCTAACATCCGATTTCTTGTTCAAAGGAGCTGTCCCAGGGCTAGCGCACATCGAGCCGAACAAGTTACGGCTCTGTCTCGAACTGGTACAGTCAGCTGCAATGGTGATTTCGAGAGAAGAAGGGAATGCAAACGCGCCACCTTCATCAGCCACCGCCTCCATATATCCTCCGATGGGTGACGAACATCCCAGTAGTGCAAGCAGAGGCGGCGCCGTCAACATGTCAGTGGCGGGTAGCGGCCTGAATCTTGATTCAAGAATGGTGTATCTAAATCTGGGAGCCCAAATGGGTGTGGGAAAATTGAGCGAAGGAGATGAAAGCAGCAGCCACAGAGAAGCCATGAATCGAATGTATCACCACCATCATCACTCCCACGATCAGTATTAACTCCACTAAGTAAACATATTCCTTCTCTATTAATCTTTATATATTATCATATTTTGATATATAAGCTGGGATCTTGAAAATGGTTGTTCAAATTCATGGAAATAATTATTTTATTGTGATTATTTTTGAGGGTTTCATGCAAGTTTACAAATTCATGGTTCTTTCTGTTACTTTTTCTGCGGTCGGTTTTGTGGATAGGACAAGACTCTTATCAAATTTTTTTAAACTAAATTCTGTGATGGATGGAGATGACACAGGTCAATCTTTTCAATACCTTCCTGGTCTTTCAATTCATTTTTGTTTTTTTCTTTTGTTACAATTTTTATTTTGTTTATTTTTGAAAAGGTATATATTCTAGGTAGTTTGATTCATATAAATATATATAATTTGAAAAATTGTAGTTTAAATTTGAAATATATTACATAAATATTTGCTTATCCTCATGGTTTAAATTTATTTTAATTTAAGTAGAATTGATCATTTGAATACTTCAAAAATTAATTTTATACTTCATTCTATTCAAAGAAATGGTGTGAATGAAGTATTGATGAAATCAACTCCCATTTTTCCAAAAATACAGACACTTAGAACATTTTGACGAACTAAACGATTTGCAGATTTTAAAGGGGAAAAATTAGATTTTGAATATCTACCTGCATTTAAAATGTTAAAATTTAAAATTTTAATTCTTTCAAAGATATAGTTTTCGCACCACATGTTAATTAAAAATAATTCTGAAGTATAAATTTACATTTTGTTAAATTTTTTTTTATAAAAAAAAAACATATTTTGTCTGCGACTACATTTTCGTGCATAAAATATTTTAAAAAATGGTTACTTTGATTTCTTGAGCTGGTAGGGTATGCGATAATGGGGTCTTTTGGAAGTTTGTTGGGACGTTTTCTTTTTTATCTTTTAATGAAAAACAAATTAGAAGGTGGACATGAGTTGTCTTTTCCATTTACTATTTATATTTTGTTTATTTCTTTGTGTATAAATATGATTTTTTATTGGTATTAATTAGTACTGTGTCTAAATTTTGTGCATTTTAATAAAACATCATTTACCTTTAGGCATATCGAGTGTTGCATGAATGCAGCATTGAATGTGACCACGCAAGAAATTTATTTTATTTTGTAAATGTCCAAATCTGGATTCATTTCCCTCTTTAATCCTTTTTCACACTTCCATGCTAAAATTGAAAACCCTAGCTAGTTATATCCTTTGTCTCAATCGAGTTAATTCATCAGTTTTTCAACTATATATTTAAACTGCTCTTGTTTTCCATATGGAATGATCAAGTATATATTATTTTTGGGAATGAAATATTCTATTATATTTCCTGCAGCTACATTATATTTATTGTTAACCTTGATTTTACATTGTATTTGTTTCGTTTAAGCCAATTTCTGCTTGGTTAATTAGAGCATGAAATTTAGGTGGAAGTGTTTCTCTATATTGTTCATGTATTAGTGCATGAAACTAAATTAAAAGGTGGAGATAGGCTCGCAGTCATTCGTATCATATGTATAAATTCCCTTAAGATATTAAACTTTAGCTTCTACATTTAGTGTATTACTAGTGAATTAAAGTAATAACGCGCTTAAGTCGCTCAAACCTCGTAATTTTTTTTAAATACGCTAGACAAATGAATATTTAACATGACGAAAAATACCGTGAACATCTTATGTGTAAAAATGGAATTATTACAGTTCTTGGCCAAGTTTAAACTCGTCTCTATCATAAGATCGTAAATTATGATTTCGTTTTCAATTAATTATACATCGATCTTTAAGATAATTTTATGATACACTATATCTTACTTTAACTTTTATATTAAAGTAAAATAATTTTTAATTCATTTTCGGTCTCCCCACTTGAGGCAATGCATAAATTATGGTCGTTCGACCAATAGAAAAAACTTTAAAATCCGATATATAATATTTTTTTTAAAAAAAATATTCAAATGAAGATCTGGTATATGCATCTGTTATAGTGCACGGTTGTCTTTCGATTTCTCCATTTAATTGTGTCACTATCGGTGAAAATTATTAATATAGAAACAGATAAGAAGATTAAAAGATATAATTTTCTCTTTAATAATTAAATAAAAGCTTAGGTTTATAGAGTAGATTAGTGTGGGCTTAATCTAGTTATTATTTAAAATGCTTTCACCACATGATGTGAAGAGAGTGGCCAACAGATTCTGAAGTGACGGGGCGACAGCAAAATTTTACTGTGTTTTTAAAATTTTGTTGGCATGGTTTCCAAGATTCTATGTAAATTTTTTAAAGCTAAATGAAAATTTCTACAGCTTTTTAACTCCAGGGTTCGCAGAATATATATCGACGGACAGTTGGTTTGAGTTATTAATTTATCATCCAAAGTTTGAATATTTCAGCTCCAAATTAGGGTTTTACGTTTTCACAACGCAGAGTCGACGTCCATTTTATGTGTATTTTTCGAAGACAAACTATATATTCTCTAAAATTTAGAGTAAAATTATTTAATACATCATTCGTTATTCTGTTATCATTTCTGGAAACCCATTTCAGCGAAAAGGGGGATAAAGAAAAGTAGAATATATATAATTAGAAAGAGAAATTTTAAAATATATTTTTGGCCTTAAGTTGTTGTAGCAATATGTAAAAGCTTGTCGACATATATTGATAGGGAAGCAGTACTAGATCGATTAGAGTAGGCTTTGTTCGTTTAAAAACGTTTTAGCGACATATCACAATGAAACTTTTGAGGGTAGGTCTCTTGTGAGATGATTTCATATATTTATATCTGTGTGATGTACTGACTTAACCCATATTTGCAGTGAAGTAATACTTTTGACATCAAATTTAATATATTTTCATGAATCTGTTCAGGTCGAAGATCCGTCTAAGATACATGGAAGACCTCTTATAGGAGTTTTGTAAACGTACAAATGAGAAATGGTTTATATTCACAATATTAATATAATCTGTTTGTTGGTTATAAATTTAGGCAGCATTTATAAGACATACAGAACAACTTTATATTCTTGGATCATCTGCATTAAATTTTCATCTGTGCAAATGACTACCAAGTCCTACGTTAACAAGACATTTTCATGAAATCGCATGTGAATTAATATGATATCATATAAAAGTTCGAATTTTGGATCTTTTTACGGTTTGGTTCGTGGATGAGTGATGATTTTATATATGAATAATAATGTATGATTATGATAAAATATAAAACTTGAGTCAAACGTTAGATGAAACAAAAATTTATTGTTTTTGAAGGAACGGTGTGAAACAATGAAAATGGATTTGTTTCCCTTACTCACGGACCAAATGCATTCGAAATTGGGCCAAGAGACTGTTGAGATGGGCCAAAAGGAGCCAGTTAATTCACTCGTTTTCAAATTTTATTGGAATTGGATATGAGTGGGATGGCCATTTTGCTATCCTTACTAATTTAATATTAAATTAAAAATCAAGATAAATGGTGAAATTAATCAGAAATTTAATTTAAAAATTACTCAATAATCAAATATGACTGCAATGAGAAATTGTGAGTGAATGACACCGAGAATTAAATCATAACTAGTAAAAGATGCAAATGCATTGCATGTATTATTATTATTAATTTTAATTTGATCAAATAATATTAAACAATTAACACGAAATTATTTTCAATTTAGAAGAATTGTTCGATTTAAAAGTGAATTTTTGTTAATATTTTTTATATATATAAAATATGGAATGACTTGATGGAGTTTTTAGTATGAACAAAAACTTGTGTGAGACGATCTCACGGTTCGTATTTTGTGAGACATATCTCTTATTTGAGTCATCCATGAAAAATAATAACTTTTTATGCTAGTAGTATTATTTTTTTATTGTGAATATCGGTAGGATTGACCTATCTCACAGATAAAGATTCGTGAGACCGTCCCATAAGAGACCTACTCTTTAGTATGATAAGAATAATAATTATGAAATTAAATAATTTGGTGTACTCTAAAGTTGTTATTCTACTATTCTCATACTTAATAATATAATATAGATTTCTTGGACGACCCATAAAGCTAAGGGTTCGTAATTTCTCAATGCCTTGCTTCGAAATAACCATATTTTTACAACCAAATAATCATTTCACCTTAGGCGATAAAAGGTTGCCCCCATCGATATCCTATTTTAGAATCAGTTTAGCTCTAAAATAATATAATTATTGTACCAAGTCAAATTTTATACTAAAAGAATAAAAATAAATCTTTCGTGAGACGACCACACAAAGTTGTATATATGAGACGAATTGACATAATTCATATTTAAAATATAAAATAATATTTGATTAAAAAAAATAATTTTTTATGGTAGTGTGTAATACAGTTTTATTACTATATAAAACCAAATACATAATTTATCAAAGAAGTCAGTCAAATGAATCTGAAATCCCTCACGGAAATTTCGAGGAGGAGTAGAAATCCAAATGAAAGTTGGGCACCTCCATCTCGGATCTGTATATATATTGACAGACGCATGCAATGGTTTCCCTTGAGAATCAGAGATGGCAAAATTGTTCATAAATCAAGCAAAACATTATGTGCAGGGCCGACCCACCTACCCTCGGGAACTCTTCAGTTTCATCGCATCCACCACGCCGTGTCACCATCTTGCTTGGGATGTCGGCACCGGAAGCGGCCAAGCCGCCGTATCGGTTAGTTTCATCTCTGATTTAATGTTTGAAATCTTGTTGGATCTCTGATTTAATGTGTGAAATTTGTCTGTTGTGCTTCGATAATTCATTGATTCCTTTTTTCTTTTTTTTACTATTAATTTAAGTATAAAAAGTGTTTCTATCGTCTTTTCAAGAAAATATTTCAAATAAAATGGACGGAATTTCTTCCTGTTTTAATGCAAGAATTCAACAATCCATGAGAAAAAGTAAACAAAAAATGAAAACAAGTAAGCTGATATTGTTATCTAATACCAAATCTTGGTTTGCGATTGAAAAAATTCCAACACTCTGCTTCATTTAACACAGCTAGCAAACATTTACAAGAAGGTGATAGCAACAGACACAAGCCCAAAACAGCTAGAACTTGCGCCCAACCTCCCAAACATAACATACAGATGCACTTCTCCAGACATGTCCATTTCTGAACTCGAATCCCAGGTCGGATCCCAATGCAGTGCCGATTTAGTGACAATAGCTCAGGCGATGCACTGGTTTGATCTCCCCGCATTCTACAAACAAGTCAAATGGATTCTCAAAAACCCGAATGGGGTGATTGCTGCATGGTGTTACACCACTCCTGAAGTTAACCCGAGCGTGGACTTGCTGTTCCAAAGATTCTACTGCATTGATGCGGAACCGTACTGGGAACCGCCTCGGAAACTGGTGGACCTCAAGTACGAAACTATCGAGTTTCCATTCGAGGCTGTGGACGGACTCGAGAACAATGGGCCATTTCGATTTAATTCGGAGAAGTTGATGGACTTCGATGGTTTTCTCACTTATTTAAGGTCGTGGTCTGCTTACCAAATTGCTAAAGAAAAGGGCGTGGAACTTTTGAGAGATGAAGTTGTTGAAGATTTCAAGAGGGCTTGGAGTGAAGATGGCAAAATGGAGAAGGTTGTTACTTTTCCTATTTATTTGAGGATTGGAAAAGTTGGCTCGTCTCAAATTGAATAAGTGTATCAATTTGCTTTAACTATCGTTCATTTATAACTTATGATGTACTTCGATTATTATGCCTATATCGTTTGAAATAAGATATCCCTCATGTGTAGGGAGCAACATATGATTTTGATATATCCATCCAAATCCAGACTAAGATTTCCTATTAGTTATTTGACAATACTATTCGACCAAGCCTAGCTAGAAACAAGAAAGAACTTTCAATTACCCCGGATTGCTTGGATGGTAAGGTATGATGCACCTCTATCAAGAACTCAAGAGTTCAATCCATCCCTCTTTCTATCATCTCAGCTTTGAACATCCCTTTGGGTTAATCCGAACCCAAGCAGACCAAAAGTAGCTGCGGGTTCCAAGGTTTAAAAAAAAGAACATTCACTTTCACCACGTGCAAGCCAAGCCCTTAGAAAAGAGGCACGAGAAATGGTAATAAACACACTCAAGTAGCAGCACCCTTTTAGTTTCTCGTTTGGCACTCAATGTCAATGTTAACGTAACAGGGAACTCTAGTGAGAATGATGAAGAAATGATTCAAGATTTTTTCATGATATATTGCAAGTCCTAGACCTATAGTAAGGGGCATTAATGTCAAATTTGTGCATAGCAACGACAGTGACTTCAAAGCCAAGAAAGTAGCAAACAATGTGCAAAAGAAACGATAATCTATTAACAGCAGAGAGTAAATGAAATAATAGGTAGCAATTTACGCATTGCTTGATTATGGTCTCTTTATTGATTCATGTTGCTCAAATAATAATGGGGAAAAAAAGAACAGCCACAGCCACAGCCACAGCTACACAACATTAATATCTTGAACAGATAGATATTCACAAACACAGCAACCTCTCATAGATATACATAATCACAAACAACTGCCAAACAAATTGGGTAATCCGCATTTGTGAGCAATAGAACTCAAGGGCAACAAACTGGGCACCGAGTCAATCCATTCTCATTGCAGTCGGGGCACCTCCTCAAACTCCCTTCTTCATCATCATAAACCTTCCGGCTTCCATTGCAATTCGAGCAAGGCACAAACCTCACATCCCCACAACTCTCGCACACACAACCCGAATTCATGACCGGAAAACCTTTCAAAAGCTTCGCCAATTCTCCCGTTTCATTGAGCTGCTTAATTTCCTCAGCCCCACCAATGTGATTCCCTTTAACAAAAACCTGTGGCAATCCCACCACCGTCTTCCCTTTCAATGCGTCCTGCAACTCCTTCCTATAT
Source organism: Primulina eburnea (assembly GCF_022965805.1). Lineage (NCBI taxonomy): Eukaryota > Viridiplantae > Streptophyta > Magnoliopsida > Lamiales > Gesneriaceae > Primulina > Primulina eburnea. Next base: position 37,092,615 of record NC_133108.1, on the reverse strand, counting down.
GACCGATCCATCGAAATATCCCTTTCGTCTACACACACTCGAAAGCCACTCAAGATCACTCGAACCATACAACAATCCTCATAAGTCTTCCTAATGCCCCTCAAGCTAGTATAATACAACACAATCCCGTCCTCAGGACCAGATAAATTACAAGACTCGTCACTATCAAAAGACTCAACCTTTTCTGGCTTTGAAATGCCATTTTCACAACTGGATAATCCATCATCAGACTCGAATTTAGACAGCCCCGATTCATCGGATAAATGCTTCCACAAAGGTTTACATTTCGGTTCCTCAACAACTTCATATGAACTCACTATTTCAGTGTCATCCACCTCTGCTTTACCTGGATTTCTGGGGTATCCCACCATGTGAAAATCAAACTCCTCTTCATCAAGGCCCTCCATGAGCTCCCACGTATTGATAACCGAATCTGGAGATAGAGTGTCCTCGGAATTACCAGTATCTTGAACCTTTTCGGTCGGGACCACTGGATTATCAAAATCTTGGGCGTTGGAACTGTGATCCGGCGGGTCAATGAGCACAAGAGATCCATAAGTAGTGGAGGTGAGTGAAACAAAGTGATTGGAATCTCCTTTCCTCAAGGATGGATGATGATTAAAGGGGTGGGAAGAGATAGGGTAATTGAAACAGGAGTGGCAGAAGGGTCTGAAAATGAGTGAAAAGGAGACAAAGACTTCGAATTCCAATGAGTTGGAGAAGAATCGGAGGAGGGTTTCTTGTTCTGAGTTATGAAATTAGCTGGACAAGAAGCTGTGCAACCCATTATAAGGATCAAGAATTGGACATACAAAAACAACGAAATCAAGAAAATGAAAGCGTTTCAGCAGATCACAATCACAACTACGATTGTCGACTCTTTCTTTGTTTCATTAAATTATCTGCCATTTTAGTCAACTAGATCAGTAGATGTGATTTTGAAGGTCACGGGAAGAAACGTTTGGTGCGAGGGATTGTCGGTCCGGGTGGAAGAAGAAATAGGGATTTAATGCAGGATTAAATGTCGAGGAAGGAAGAATATTCGTACAAGCAAAATGATTAACAAGTGTCGACTGAGGAGCCCGAAAGACATGATTCCGTGAAAATTCATTTATAACATTTTAAGATAATAATATAATAAATTTATTTATGAAACCTAATATATGTAAGGCATTGTTTGGTATCTTATTAGTTAGATTATTGACAATTTCGATAACTCTGATTATTAATTGATGTGATAGCTCAACAATATTAGGATTATAACATGAAATTACGAAAATGCCGATCTAAAGACTTTAATGCAGTAAAATAAGTAAATTTATGATAAAATATTCAAAGATATTATGGTCATTTTGTAAAATACACAAATTTTATCATTAATATTATATCCAAATCAAACATCATGTATTTTATCACACAATATTAATAATCTACATATCTTAATTATCTTATCAATCTTTTAAGAGTATGTTTGGTGGGTAGGATATTAACTAATTGGATTGATGATAAAACTCAAAGTAAGGATATATGCTGTGTCGTGATAAAGTATGTTTTATTTGGTAAGATTTTAATGAATATGATAAATTTTACGTTTTTTGTTGTTGAGACAAAAATACCCTAAACTAGCATTGATGACAATTTGGTATATAAAATGATATTTGTAGCCATTTATATTTATGTTATATTTTAAGAAGTAGATTGTCGATCCACCCAAAACAAAGGGATGTTTTCTCAACCAAGTAGCGTTTTTTTTTACACGGGCTTTCTTGATTATTTGGACCCATAAAAAATGAGACAAACATGAGTTAAACAATCTATCATTTACTTGTCACCCACACCAAACATACCCTAATTATCTTATCATACACGGTCAAATGTGTCTTAGAGTTATTAAAAAAATATATTAAAAAAAACTATTCGCAGTTCTTGGACTATGGTGGAGGAAAGAGAGCGTGAAGTGTAGAAGGGTGGTTTCAATTTTGATTGTGCTTATTATTTGTTTTTATGATGTGTATGCTACATTGAATAGGAGTTCGATAAAATAATGAATATGTCTTTTGTGAGACGATCTCACAGAACTTTATTTGAGATATGTTGATTTTGTTACTCAAAATGTATATGCGCACAAACCGAAAGGTGCACGTAAACAGACAAAATGTGGATGCACAAACAGAAATGTGCACTAAAACAAGCGATGTAGTATCGTTAAGAAACAGTAGTACAATGCAAAAATAAAGCAAACCGAGGCCTGTATGAAATACAATGTCCTTAAAATAGATTCGTCCCCTCCGGTGTGTGCTGCGAAGATGAACGTGGACGTCTGTTTCCCAGGATACAACGGAACAACCAGCAGTACCGTAGCACAAGGCACCACAACGGCGAACTGAAAAAGTACCTGATCTATATCACGTGAATAGAGCAACGACACGGGAACAGCAGCCGATGAAGTAGCAGCAGCCGAGACAGTTGGAAGCAAAGGTACGAAAATCAGAAAGCAGGGGAGTGTGTTGGTTGTCTGAATGACTTGAGGCTGCCCCTATATATAGGCACTCATATGGACAGTTACGGCTGGCCAGCTGAAAGGCCAAAGGTCAGCAGCTGGAGCACCAAAGGTCCTTTCAGTTTCGAGTCAGCTGAAGCACCAAAGGTTTCAGTTTCGAGTCAGCTGAAACACCAAAAGTCTTGGTCCATATTTTAATTTCCGAAAATAAAAATAGCAAAAGCCAGGTGAACCTCGGTGGGAAAATTTTGCCTTGATCGGTCCGACATTCGATGCGCCCAGGTTGCGCACGTACGCCTGCACACAAGTCAAGCCTTTTTCCACTGCAAATCGGGCCCATGATTTGCACCCCCTGCGCCTGTGCGCGCGAGAGAGAGCCTCTTGACCAATTGATAAGTGCATTTTATGCACTTATATTAGTCCTATATTTCATATAGATTGTTAGTCTTTCTGGGCGGAATTACGCGTTTTTTGTTATTTTTGGTGTGATCGCAGGAACCTAAGTGAAGCCACTGAAAGGGCGTGAAAAGGAGCGAAGATGGTGCCTAGTAGAAGAAATGTGAGCCAAGCGAGCAATGGAATGCAGAAGCACCCGCGCACATGCGCCGCCCAAAGCGCGCACATGCGCGAACCAGACAGTGAGCAGCGCGCATATGCACCGCTCATGGCGTGCATATGCGCGAGAAAGAGAACAGGCGAGTCCACAGCATCGCGCACATGCGCCACCCAAGGTCGCGCACATGCGCGACCCATCCAGAGAGCAGCGCGCATATGCGCCGCTCATGGCGCGCATATGCGCGCAAGAAGGAAGCCCACTCCAGGAGACCCGCGCATATGCGCGAGTCTGCGCCGCGCATATGCGCGCGGCGCGACGTCTGAAATTAAAATAGGTTTTCGCGCGAACTTAAAGGGCATTCTGAAATTTTAGATAGCAGCCGTCACAAGGAGCAGGAAAAGAACGAAAAGGTCAGAGAAAACGAAGGACGGAGCGCGAAGAACGGAGATTGAAGACGCTTAATCCGGACACGGAGACGCACTTCCATCTCTCGCCAACACGTTCTTAATTCGGTTTCTTACTTTTACGTTTTTAATGACTACAAACAGGTTTTGTTGTGATCTACTTTTGAGTATGAATTAAATTTTATTTTCTAGAGATTGACGTAGTCGAAGTCGAACCTATGTTAACGACGTTTTGATATTGCATTGAATTATTTCATCGTGTTTATTTGTGATTGCCTTTATTAAATGCTTTTGGATTATTGGCCATAATTCGAATGATAAAATAATTGAGATCTAACACTCGAGAGAGGTGATCGAAATTAGGACAGGGGAAATCGCATCGTCAGATGTTTATAGCGTGCAAAAGATGTATAACTTTGGCGAAACCATAATAGAACCTTGTGTGCATTTATAACTGTTGCATGATTTTGAATAGACATATTAAAATCGGTAATAGGTAATACATTTCTATTTAGCACTCGACAGAGGGAATAGAAAATATTGTGAGTTCTTGGTTAATAAATATGGTGCAAGTTAATTTAATGTTAGTCCTGGTTAATTTAGCATAGGGGAGACTCGACGAAATCATATCTCTAGATTTATTTACTCATTGAAATTCGACTGTGTGCTAGAATTACAGGATTCGTTATTTTATTTGAATTGATTTTAAACCAACCATTCGATTTGTCTAAATAAAGTTGAGTTATGTCAATTATGGTAATTAATATACAACTTTGAATAATTACTCCTCGTGGGATCGATATCCGTACTCTAACCAGTACTAAAACTTGACACCGTATACTTGCGGTAGTGAAAACACGCAACAAGTTTTTGGCGCCGTTGCCGGGGAGTAAACTATTTAATTACATATTGATATCATTACTAATTAGTCTTTACTTTAATTTAGACTTCATTTTATTTTGTTTTCTTTACTTTGTTAATCTATAGTCTTTTTGTTTTGCAGTGCATGCGAAAATATCAAAATCCCGACTTGCTAATTTTTGATCCTGAGATCGAAAGAACTGCCAGGAGATTAAGGAAAGCAAGGAGAGACGAAATTAAAGCAATGGCTGAAAACAGAGACAACCAGAATGAACTCCCTAGAGAGGTGCCAATCCGAGAACATTTCCGTCCTATCATCAACGCTCACTACTCTGGAATAGCTCGCGGAACCATTGCTGCTAACAACTTCGAGCTAAAGCCCGCACTCATTAACATGGTTCAACAGAACCAATTTGGAGGAGCAGCCACTGCAGATCCCCATCTTCACTTACGAACTTTTCTGGAGATCACGGATATGGTAAAAATGAACGGTGTTTCTGACGAACTTATTCGATTGCGCCTGTTTCCATTTTCTCTTAGGGACCACGCAAGGAGTTGGCTCCAATCTCTACCGCTAGGAAGTGTTATGTAGTATCCCGATTCCTAATTTGAGTTAATTATTGGATTAATTATTTTCGGTGAGATCGGAAGGACCGAACCGGGTTCGGATCGTCCGATCATGGTTCGGATCGTCCGAGCCAGATGTCGGATCGTCCGAGCCAGGTGGCTGGACCTGTGGCAGACATGCAGAATTCGGATCGTCCGAGCAAGGGTTCGGATCGTCCGAGACAGGTGGCTAGACACGTAGAACGCATGCAAGGTTCGGATCGTCCGAAGTGGGTTCGGATCGTCCGAAGTGTACCGGATCGGAGCTTCCGAAGTGGATCGGATCGTCCGAACATTGGCTATAAATAGAGGCGCGAGGCTTCATTTCTTACTCGCCATTTCAGAGCGTTCCAGAGCGTTTTAGTCGTTTCTGAGAGGTTTCTAGTCTTTCCCGAGGTTCAGGCACTAGCAGGGAGCTACTGGCTTTGTAGCGGAGCTGTGCTCTAGTTGGGAGCTAGCGGCATCAGCGGGCTAGCGACGGACGAAGGTTTGGAATTGTATCATTATTATTTCAGGATTATCTAGTTAAGTCTGGTAGATAAGTTTTAGTGATGGTTTTCACTTGATGAATAGGCTTGGAATAGACCTGTTGGTCTGGTTTTCCAGTGGATTAGGATTGCAGTGATAGAGGTACGAAAGTACTATCCGAGATATCCTGGTCGAGTATACATTCTTATATGTGTTGCATGATTATGTGGTGCATTGATATATGTCATATGATGCATGCTATTATGTCACGCTGTATGATGCATGTTGCATTTCATGTTGAGCCGTATCTCCTTCGAGATAGCCTTTACTGTTGAGCTGTATCTCTTTCGAGATAAGCTATATCTTGTGGGGCCGCTCAGCCCTGTCTTGTGTTGTGGACGCATGGACACCGAGAGTACACAGTGGTCGACGGGTCCGGAGGGCTTCGGTGATCCGGGACATTTTAGGTCCACGTCTGTTCTTGTAGTGGATGCAGTGACCCAGAGGAGTACCGCGCGGCACTATCCACTTGGCGCCTCTAGACTGAGCATATTGAGATCCTTTGTTACTCCTGTTTCTTGACTACCCTGGTATCATATCATAGCATGTGCATTTCATATAGGTTTGTATACTCATGCTTTTGTACTGGGCGTTCTTATCGCTCATGTCCTCGGTTTTGTTTATCTTGGACACCCCATTCCCACGGGGCAGGCCTCAGGTTGGACAGCTCAGGAGGAGGAGGAGGAGGACGTTGAGTAGCTGGTTGGTTTAGTTCTTCGGTATCTTTTTGATTCGATATGGTTGTATCGTATATTTCATTTCAGTTGAGTTGTCCTGGATTTCCGATTGGGTTGTATAACTATCTTTTGGTGACAGTTTTCCGCCTTTATTCCTGATTGTTTTTAATTAAGTTAATCGCATGCTTAGTTCTTGATTAGTAGGTGATTCTGGAACGGGTCACTACATTTATGGTATCAGAGCATGCTTACGATTTTGGGATATAGATTTCTGTTTTGGGATTTTCGTTGACCATTTTACCATTTTCCCCATTCTATCTTGTAGCGATGGCTGACCACTTTGGTGATGAGAGTAGTCAGGGAAGTGTAGGTCGTTGGGGTGACCAGGACGATCGTAGGCGTCATCGTGAACATCGTCATCGTCGGGATGGTCCTAGGCGTTTTGATTTGCACCGTTTCATTCAGATGGGGCCTAAGCCTTTAGTCGGCGGTGAGACTCCCGATGATGCTGAGGATTGGTTAGAGCGCATGGAGAGCTGTTTCCGTGCATTCCAGTGCACCGAGGAGCAGAAGATAGAGACCCTTAGTTTTCTTCTCGAGGGCCGTGCGCGTAAGTGGTGGCGATCGACTTCTGCGCCGATAGTTCAGTCCCAGGGTAGGGTGACTTGGGCCGATTTCCGTGCGGCTTTCATGCAGCTATACTTTCCTCCAGCCCTTCGCCAGGCAAAGACGATTGAGCTCCTGAACCTTAAGCAGGGTAGTATGTCTGTTGATGAATATCAGCAGAAGTTCTTCGAGTTGTTACCCTTTGCTCCTCATATCAATGGCAGTTCTGAGGCCAAGTATGACCATTTCCTTCAGGGTCTTAATCAGGAGATTTTTGATCGAGTCACTGTCTGTGATAATCCTACTTCTTATGATGGGTTAGTGAACCGGTGTCGCCAGGCAGAGATCAGTCTCCAGCGTGGTAGGGCTATTCTTTCTTCTAGACCTCCGAGTACTTTGAGCCCTCGATCTCAGTCTTTCAAGAAGTCAGGTTCTTCTTCTTCTGGATCTGGATCACGGTCTAGCGGTGTTTTTCGCTTTGGTAAGAAGAAGGTTTCTTGTGTGCATTGTGGGAAGAACCATCCATCGGAGCAATGCCGATCAGCCGCGGGAGCTTGTTTTCAGTGCGGAGAGATGGGTCATATCAAGAAGAATTGTCCTCAGTTGCGAGGTGGAGCAGGATCTGGTTCCGGATCTCAGACGACTGTTCAGCAGAGGAGGCAGGGTCAGGCAGTGGGTAGTTCAAATCTTCGACCTCGTGCCCAAGGTCAGGTTTTTGCGCTGAACCAGGATCAGGCTGCAGATGAGACAGAGAGAGTCATAGCAGGTACTTTTCGTTTATGTGGTATTCCTGCTTTTGTTCTTATTGATACCGGAGCATCACATTCATTCATCTCTGCACGATTTGTTAAGCGTCATAAGTTACCGTATGTTTCTCTAGACGTCATTCTTTCCGTTTCTACCCCGATGGGTCATTCAGTGTTAGCTAAGCGTCTAGTGATGGGTTGTCCCTTAGATTTTGAGGGTAACGAATTGATTGCGAATCTTATGATCCTAGAGATGGAAGATTTTGATTGTATTCTAGGTATAGACCTATTGACTACCTACCGAGCTACCGTGGATTGTTACCAGAAGCTTGTTCAGTTTCGTACGACTGAGAGCTCTAGTTGGTTTTTCTATGGTGAGGGAGCGCGACCTCCGATGCCAGTGGTATCTGCTCTGAAAGCCTGTCGTGCTTTAGAGGCAGGCGGGGAAGGCTACCTCATCTATGCGATTGATTCCTCCACAGGTAGTGTTGGTATAGATGATATTCCAGTGGTTTGTGAATTTCCTGATGTTTTTCCAGATGAGATTCCTGGTTTTCCTCCGGTTAGAGAGGTGGAATTTGGCATTGAGTTAATGCCAGGGACTGCACCGATTTCTCGTGCCCCCTATCGTCTTGCTCCGTCAGAGATGAGAGAATTGAAGCAGCAATTGCAGGATCTTCTTGATAAAGGTTATATTCGCCCGAGTGTTTCACCTTGGGGAGCTCCAGTTTTGTTTGTCAAGAAAAAGGATGGATCGATGCGATTGTGTATTGATTATCGCCAGCTAAATCGTGTGACGATCAAAAACAAGTATCCATTACCTCGTATTGATGACTTGTTCGATCAGCTTCAGGGTACCTCTGTTTACTCCAAGATTGACTTGCGATCGGGTTATCATCAGATGAGAGTCAGAGATGATGATATTTCCAAGACTGCATTTCGTACTCGATATGGGCATTACGAGTTTCTAGTTATGCCATTCGGATTGACGAATGCGCCAGCGGTGTTCATGGATCTGATGAACCGAGTCTTTCGAGATTTTCTAGATCAGTTTGTTGTGGTTTTCATCGATGATATCTTGATTTATTCTCACAGTGTGGAAGAGCATATCCAGCACTTGAGGATTGTGTTGCAGATTCTTCGCGAGAAGCAATTGTATGCTAAGCTGAGTAAGTGCGAGTTCTGGATTGATCGTGTAGTATTCCTTGGTCATGTGATTTCCAAGGAAGGAATTTCTGTGGATCCCAGCAAGATTGAGGCAGTGCTGAATTGGTCACGTCCTACGACGGTGGCTGAGATCCGTAGTTTCCTAGGTCTGGCAGGGTATTATCGTCGCTTCATTGTGAATTTCTCTCAGGTAGCTAGACCATTGACGCAGCTTACTCGGAAGGATGTTCCATTTGAGTGGTCATCTGAGTGCGAAGATAGTTTCAGAGAGCTTCGTCGACTTCTGACTTCTGCACCTGTTTTGGCGTTACCATCAGGATCTGATGGTTTCAGTGTTTACACCGATGCCTCTTTTCAAGGCTTAGGGTGTGTGTTGACGCAGAATGATCATGTGATCGCTTACGCATCCAGGCAGTTAAAACCTCACGAGGAGAAGTACCCTATTCATGATCTAGAATTAGCTGCTATTGTGTTTGCGCTAAAAATCTGGCGTCATTATTTGTACGGGGTTAAGTTTGAAATTTTTACTGATCATAAGAGTCTGAAGTATCTATTCACTCAGGCTGAGTTGAACATGAGACAACGTCGTTGGATGGATCTACTTAAAGATTATGACTGCGAGATCAAGTACTATCCAGGTTCTGCGAATCTCACAGCCGATGCTCTTAGTCGCAAGGTGAGAGCCTCTGCACTTCAGACCAGTGCTATGATTAGTACTATCCAGGATTGTTGTTCGTTGGGATTTAATTTCAAACATCGGAAAGGTATGGAGAGCATTCGTGTTGCTACCAATTTATCTGAGCCAATGTTGTTCGCTCGGATTCGAGATGCTCAGATGTCTGATCTCAAGACTCAGAGATTAGCTCGATTGGCTGGTGGAGATAGTAATTTCCATTATCAGTCTAATGGTCTTCTGTGTTTGTCTAATCGGGTTGTAGTACCAGAGGATGATACTTTGAGGGAAGAGATCTTATCTCAGGCCCATCGAAGCAAGTTGAGTGTTCATCCGGGAAGCAATAAGATGTATAAAGATTTGAGGACACGATTTTGGTGGAAAGGGATGAAGCGCAGCGTTTATCAGTTTGTTTCCAAGTGTCTTGTTTGTGCAGGTTAAGGCAGAGCACCGTCGACCGGGAGGATTATTGCTGAACTTACCTATTCCTGAATGGAAGTGGGAGCATATCGCGATGGACTTCATTACTCACTTACCATTGTCTTCGAGGAATAGTGATGCTATTTGGGTAGTGGTGGATCGACTCACCAAGTCTGCTCATTTTCTGCCATATAACCGTGATTTCACTTTCGATCGTATGGCTCGCTTGTATATTCAAGAGATTTTACGTCTGCATGGAGTGCCAGTCAGTATTGTTAGTGACAGAGATCCTCGTTTTACCTCACGATTTTGGGGTAGTTTCCAGTCAGCATTGGGCACTTCACTAAGTTTAAGTACGGCTTATCATCCAGAGACCGACGGTCAGACAGAGAGGACTATCCGTACACTTGAGGATATGATGCGAGCTTGTGTTATGGATTTCGGACCCGCTTGGCAGGATCATTTGCCTTTGATTGAGTTCGCGTACAACAACAGCTATCATCGTAGTATTGGTATGGCACCATTTGAGGCGTTGTATGGGCGACGTTGTCGTACTCCTTTATTCTGGGACGAAGTTGGGGAACGACATGTTGAGGGACCGGAGTTAGTCCAGCAGGCTATTGATAAGGTTGCAGTAATCAAGAAACGGATTAAGATCGCTCAGGATCGACAGGCTAGTTATGCGAACACCAAGCGGCGACCTCTTTATTTTCAGCCAGGTGAGAAAGTGTTTCTCCGAGTTTCGCCTTTTCGCAGGATTTTGAGATTTGGTCTCAAGGGTAAGCTGTCTCCGAGATTTATTGGTCCATTTGAAATATTGGAAAGCGTGGGAGATTTGGCTTACAGACTTGCATTGCCGCCATACCTATCAAGTATTCATGATGTATTCCACGTATCTTTGTTGAGACGATACGTAGCAGATGAGTCTCACATCTTGCATCCCTCTGAAGTTCAACTAAATTCGGATTTGTCTTACGTGGAACGACCAGTGCGGATTCTCGATCGCAAAGACAAGGTATTGCGGAATAAGATCATTCCTCTTGTCTTAGTTCAGTGGCAGCGTAGAGGCACTGAAGAAGCCACTTGGGAGCTAGAGAGTCGTATGCGTTCGGAGCATCCAGAGCTCTTTTGAGTTGTACTGTAGTTGTACTATGGATGTGTGTGTGTGTTTTCCGTTGCAATCCAAAGATCAGTTGTGTTCAACAACAATTGAGATATAATAACAATGTTGTTCTCCTTTTTGTTCATCCTATAAACCTGATTTCGAGGACGAAATCTTTTTAAGGGGGGGAGAATGTAGTATCCCGATTCCTAATTTGAGTTAATTATTGGATTAATTATTTTCGGTGGGATCGGAAGGACCGAACCGGGTTCGGATCGTCCGATCATGGTTCGGATCGTCCGAGCCAGATGTCGGATCGTCCGAGCCAGGTGGCTGGACCCGTGGCAGACATGCAGAATTCGGATCGTCCGAGCAAGGGTTCGGATCGTCCGAGACAGGTGGCTGGACACGTAGAACGCATGCAAGGTTCGGATCGTCCGAAGTGGGTTCGGATCGTCCGAAGTGTACCGGATCGGAGCTTCCGAAGTGGATCGGATCGTCCGAACATTGGCTATAAATAGAGGCGCGAGGCTTCATTTCTTACTCGCCATTTCAGAGCGTTCCAGAGCGTTTTAGTCGTTTCTGAGAGGTTTCTAGTCTTTCCCGAGGTTCAGGCACTAGCAGGGAGCTACTGGCTTTGTAGCGGAGCTGTGCTCTAGTTGGGAGCTAGCGGCATCAGCGGGCTAGCGACGGACGAAGGTTTGGAATTGTATCATTATTATTTCAGGATTATCTAGTTAAGTCTGGTAGATAAGTTTTAGTGATGGTTTTCACTTGATGAATAGGCTTGGAATAGATCTGTTGGTCTGGTTTTCCAGTGGATTAGGATTGCAGTGATAGAGGTACGAAAGTACTATCCGAGATATCCCGGTCGAGTATACATTCTTATATGTGTTGCATGATTATGTGGTGCATTGATATATGTCATATGATGCATGCTATTATGTCACGCTGTATGATTCATGTTGCATTTCATGTTGAGCCGTATCTCCTTCGAGATAGCCTTTACTGTTGAGCTGTATCTCTTTCGAGATAAGCTATATCTTGTGGGGCCGCTCAGCCCTGTCTTGTGTTGTGGACGCATGGACACCGAGAGTACACAGTGGCCGACGGGTCCGGAGGGCTTCGGTGATCCGGGACATTTTAGGTCCACGTCTGTTCTTGTAGTGGATGCAGTGACCCAGAGGAGTACCGCGCGGCACTATCCACTTGGCGCCTCTAGACTGAGCATATTGAGATCCTTTGTTACTCCTGTTTCTTGACTACCCTGGTATCATATCATAGCATGTGCATTTCATATAGGTTTGTATACTCATGCTTTTGTACTGGGCGTTCTTATCGCTCATGTCCTCGGTTTTGTTTATCTTGGACACCCCATTCCCACGGGGCAGGCCTCAGGTTGGACAGCTCAGGAGGAGGAGGAGGAGGACGTTGAGTAGCTGGTTGGTTTAGTTCTTCGGTATCTTTTTGATTCGATATGGTTGTATCGTATATTTCATTTCAGTTGAGTTGTCCTGGATTTCCGATTGGGTTGTATAACTATCTTTTGGTGACAGTTTTCCGCCTTTATTCCTGATTGTTTTTAATTAAGTTAATCGCATGCTTAGTTCTTGATTAGTAGGTGATTCTGGAACGGGTCACTACATGTTACTACTTGGGCGGATTTGGTTACAAAGTTCTTGTCAAAATATTTTCCTCCTGCTAAATCTGCTCAGCTGAAAATAGACATCACCAACTTCAGACAGAGAGAATTTGAGGTATTATATGAGGCGTGGGAGCGATACAAAGAGTTACTCAGGAAGTGTCCGAATCATGGATATGCAGATTGGGTACAAATCGAGCTATTTTACAATGGTTTGGATGGGCCGACTAGAGGAAATGTGGATGCTGCCGCCGGAGGTACTATTTTTTCTAAAACACCTGATGAGGCTTATGATTTGCTTGAACAGATGACCATCAACAGTTATCAGTGGCCGAGTGAAAGATCTGGATCAAAGAAACCTGCTGGAGTGTATGCCGTAGATCCGATTACATCACTTACTGCACAGGTTTCGGCATTGACTACACAAATTGCAGCGATGAACAAAGCAAGCCAAGCTACGTCTGAAGTAGCACTGGTGACTGCTGAGGAAGAGCCAGTTATGGAGGAAGCTCAGTACATCAACAACCGTGGCTTTGGAGGTTATCGAGGTAATCCTCCCCCTAATACTTATCATCCAGGTTTGAGGAATCACGAGAATTTCTCTTATGCGAACAACAAGAACGTGTTGAATCCTCCACCGGGGTTCAATACACAGAAAGGGGAAGGAAAGCCATCTTTTGAAGATCTAGTGGGCACATTCGTGACTGAGTCTGGAAAGAGGATGGCGAGAACTGAGTCTCGTCTTGATAACATGGAGACACACATGGGTAATATGGGTGCCACGATGAAGTCCTTGGAGACACAGATAGGGCAACTAGCCAATGCTTTGAAAGATCAGAATCGAGGACAGTTTCCCAGCAATACCGAGGTGAATCCTAGGGAACAGTGCAAGGCTGTCACACTGAGGAGTGGCAAAGAAATCGGTGTCCAAGAACCTGAGGAGGAGAGTGTAGAGATTCTTGTTGAGGAAGATGATGGAAAGTGTACAAGTGTTGGAGAAGAGAGAGTAGAAGAACCTGAGAAAGTACTTAAACAACAGCCTTTACCGAAGGTAAATCTTCCATATCCACAGAGGTTCAAGAAGAAAGGGTTAGACGATCAGTTTGCGAAGTTCCTGGAAATTTTCAAGAAAATTCACATCAACATCCCATTTGCAGATGCATTGGAGCAGATGCCCAATTATGCTAAGTTCATTAAGGATGTGATGTCCAAGAAGAGGAAACTTCAAGAATTCGAGACCGTAAAGCTGACTGAAGAGTGTAGTGCAATACTTCAAAGGAAACTACCCCAGAAACTCAAAGATCCAGGGAGTTTTACTATTCCTTGTGTTATTGGTGGTTCTAGAGTAAATAGAGCTTTATGTGATTTGGGTGCTAGTATAAATTTAATGCCTTTTTCTATTTACAGGACTTTGGAGCTTGGCGAGGTGAAACCTAGCACTATCACTTTGCAGCTGGCGGACAGATCACTTACATATCCACGAGGGATAGTAGAGGATGTGCTGGTAAAGGTAGACAAATTCATATTTCCTGCTGATTTTGTTATATTAGATATGGAAGAAGACCAGGAGACTCCGCTTATCTTTGGAAGGCCATTCCTAGCTACCGGGAAGGCATTGATTGATGTGCACAAAGGCGAGCTCACATTGAGAGTAGGTGGAGAAGAAGTCGTTTTCAACATCTACAACACCATCAAGGGACCCAATGAGGTAAGTACTTGTAATAGCATTGATATAATTGATTCATGTGTATCTCATGTTGGTGCAGGTAAGTTGACAAAGGACTCTTTGGAGCGATGCTTGTTGGAATCAGCTTCTACACTGGATGAAGATGATTGGGACGTGCAAGAGGAGTTACATGCTCTCAATACACTACCTAAGGAAAAGTGTGATAACCAACTTGAAGAGTTACTTGAGGATGCAAGTAAGGAGGTACCTAAAGCATCTCCTGTATTGAAAGATTTACCGAGTCACTTGTGCTATGCTTTCCTTGACGAGGGGTCATCACATCCGGTAATTATATCTTCTGCGCTTACTAGTGATGAGAAAGATAGGTTGTTGAGGGTGTTGAGAGAATTTAAATCTGCTTTGGGATGGACAATTGCTGATATAAAGGGAATTAGCCCTACTGTTTGTATGCATAAAATTTTGATGCAGGAGTCCTATTCCCCCTACGTTGATCATCAGAGGAGGCTTAATCCTGCCATGAAAGAAGTTGTGAGGGCTGAGGTATTAAAATTGCTAAATGCTGGTGTTATTTATGCTATATCTGACAGTTCATGGGTGTCACCAGTACAAGTAGTGCCCAATAAAGGGGGAATAACTGTAGTCAAAAATGAGAATAACGAATTGATTTCAACTCGTCCAGTGACTGGTTGGCGAGTGTGTATAGACTACAGAAAATTGAATGATGCGACTAGGAAAGATCACTTCCCCCTTCCCTTTATTGACCAGATGCTTGATAGAGTAGGTGGTTATCATTATTATTGCTTTCTAGATGGCTATTCAGGTTACAATCAGATTGTTATAGCACCGGAGGATCAAGAGAAGACTACCTTCACTTGTCCCTACGGTACATTTGCTTTCAGGAGAATGCCATTTGGTCTCTGCAATGCACCTGCTACTTTTCAGAGGTGTATGATGGCCATATTTTCTGACATGGTCGAAGAAATAATGGAAGTGTTTATGGATGATATTTCTGTGTTTGGCTCATCTTTTGATCATTGTTTGCAGAATCTAACGCTTGTGTTGCAGAGATGTCAAGCGAAGAATCTAGTGTTGAATTGGGAGAAATGCCATTTCATGGTCTCCGAAGGGATTGTGTTTGGGCATAAAATTTCAGCTAGAGGGATAGAAGTGGACAGAGCCAAAGTTATGGCAATCGAAAAGCTCCCACCGCCGAAAAATGTGAAAGGAATCAGAAGCTTCTTGGGACATGCCGGGTTCTATCGTCGTTATATTAAAGATTTTTCTAAAATTACTAGACCTTTATGTAATTTGTTAGAAAAGGATTCAACATTTATTTTTGACGATGATTGTTTGCAGGCGTTTAACAGGATCAAGGCAGCACTGATCTCTGCACCCATCATGATAGTGCCTGATTGGAAGGAGCCCTTTGAGCTCATGTGTGATGCTAGCGACTATGCTGTGGGAGCAGCATTGGGACAAAGGCGAGACAAGATGTTTAAAGCCATCTACTATGCGAGTCGTACACTCGATGCAGCCCAACAGAATTACACAACTACTGAGAAAGAGATGCTAGCAGTGGTGTTTGCCTTCGACAAATTTAGAACATATCTCATTGGCACAAAGGTAACGGTTTTTACTGACCATGCAGCTCTTCGTTACTTGTTTGCCAAAAAGGATGCAAAGCCCAGGTTGATACGATGGATACTCCTACTTCAAGAATTTGACTTTGAGGTCAAGGACAAGAAAGGTTGTGAGAACCAGGTGGCAGATCACTTGTCACGACTAGAGCTGGAAGAAAGAGCTGAAGGTGGAGCTATCAACGAGTCGTTCCCAGATGAACAACTTTTCAAGGTAAGTGTTTCACATCCGTGGTTTGCAGATATAGCTAATTTCCTTGCTGCAGGAGAATTACCTTCAGATTTAACTTATCATCAAAAGAAGAAATTTCTTCATGATGCCAAGTTTTATTTGTGGGACGACCCATTCTTGTTCAAGAGATGCGCTGATCAGATAATCAGACGATGTGTAGCAGAGGAAGAAGCGGGTATGATTCTAGAGCAGTGTCATTCCTCACCCTACGGCGGACACTTTGGAGCATCTAGAACAGCAGCTAAGGTATTACAGTCAGGTTTCTATTGGCCTAATTTGTTTAAAGACAGTTATACTTTAGTCAAGTCATGTGATAAATGCCAAAGAGTTGGCAATATTTCTAGACGACATGAATTACCACTAACAAATATTTTTGAGGTGGAACTTTTTGATGTCTGGGGTATTGATTTTATGGGCCCATTCCCATCCTCTTTTGGTCAGTCTTACATTTTACTCGCTGTTGATTATGTGTCAAAATGGGTGGAAGCAATCGCCACCAGTACTAATGATGCTCGAGTTGTTGTTAAGTTTGTCCACAGGAACATCTTCACCAGATTCGGAACGCCTAGAGCCATTATCAGTGATGAAGGTACGCATTTTTATAATAAAATTTTTAACTCACTATTGGCCAAGTATGATGTGAAGCACAGGGTGACACTGGCATACCACCCGCAAGCCAATGGACAAGCAGAGATATCCAACCGGGAGATCAAACAAATCTTGGAAAAGACAGTGAAGACTAACCGGAAGGATTGGGCGATCAAGCTAGACGATGCATTATGGGCGTACAGGACTGCATACAAGACACCTATCGGGATGTCCCCTTATAGGTTGGTCTTTGGAAAAGCTTGTCATCTCCCTATGGAACTGGAGCACAAAGCATATTGGGCGGTGAAAAAGCTAAATTTTGATAAGCGAGCATCGGGCGAACAGCGACTGCTGCAGCTGAATGAGATGGAGGAGTTTAGGAATGACGCATACGAAAATGCCAAGATATACAAGGAAAATACAAAGAGATGGCATGACAAGCAGATTCTTCGCCGACTTTTTGAACCAAGGCAACAGGTGTTACTATTCAATTCTCGACTGAAGCTGTTTCCTGGTAAGTTAAAATCACGATGGTCTGGACCGTTCACAGTGGAAGCAGTGTACCCATACGGGGCAATTGAGCTAAAATGCAAAAATGGTGAGAAATTCAAAGTCAATGGTCAGAGGGTCAAGCATTACTTTGGAAATGAAGTGAGGCACATGGAAAACATCCCACTGGGAGAACCAAAGTAGACTGAAGCAAGTCAGGCTGATGACGTTAAACCAAGAGCTGTGTGGGAGGCAACCCACATTTATTTATTTTTGCATTCAATTTGTTTAATTTTTATTTTGATTCCTTCGCTTAAATTTTAAATTTCTCGATTCAAGTATTAATTTGCATTTTATTATTCTTTTGCAGGTAAAAAAAAAAAAATTGCGAAGGATTGGCCGAGGGCTCAGCGCACATGCGCCATTCCGAGCGCGCACATGCGCGATTTTTCCAGTAGCTTCAGCGCATATGCGCCATTCCGAGCGCGCACATGCGCGAGATGTACAGAGAGTTTGGCGCATATGCGCCAACCCGGGCGCGCATATGCGCCACATGCCGCATGCCGGGACAGAAGCTTCCGCGCATATGCGCCGCTCATGGCGCGCATATGCGCGCGTCAAAGTATATAAAAAAAAAAAGCTCCATATCGCGATTTCAGAACTCAGAACACAGCAAACCCTCGCCGCAGCTCCTTGCACACCGCCTCACGCCGTCGCTCCCTCGGAACGCCACGCCGCCGCCGACTCCTTCAAAAAGCCGCCGCCGCCGTCAATCGCCGCCGTCAATCTCCAACCACACTCCAACTTTTGGTATTTTCTTTGTGTACTCAAGGGTTTATTCAGATTTTTGACTCAAATCTTTACATTGGTGTAAATCTATATGTGAAATTGGTGAGATTGTGTGTAGTGGATGCTCTAAATTGAAGTATTTTGTGAGTGGGTGTACGTGCATTGCTTGTTGGATTAGTGGTTAGTGAAATTATATTGTTTGAGTATTGGGGGTCCGATTAGCTTCGATTGTGGTTTCTGTTTGTTGGTTGAGTTATTGTGTTGTTGTGAGCATTTGATCATTGAATTGACATGGCACCAAAGAAGAAATCAAAGAAGGGTGCTTCGTCCTCTTTGAGCTTTGATTCGCACAAATTTTGGAGTGAAGAAGCTCAACAGGTGTACGAGAACTCGATGACTCGGTCGATTATCCCAGAGAGGGGATTTAATTTATCGACGTTACGTGGTTTTATTGAGCGAGAATTGGAAAGAAGACAGTGGGTTGAATTTGCTCAACCACCTTTTGACGCTGTGATTTCTGTCGTCAGAGAGTTCTATGCCAATCTGCGGATACGGCATGATGACTCAAAGGTACTTGTGAGAGGAAAATTGGTATCGTTTGATTCTCAGACGATAAATACGATATATCAGATGCCGAGCCTTGAAGAGGACGAGTACAGTGCATTCTTAGACGATGGGGTCGATTATTCAGAGGTAATCCGGACTGTATGTCAGGCAGGCGCCGTATGGAAGATGAGCGCGAGTGGTCCAATCTCACTGAAGAAATCCGAGATGACTCCTAATGCAAGTGCGTGGACGTCATTCGTGTTGGCTCGAGTGCTCCCATCCTCACATTACCACGACGTAACCAAAGACAAGGTCGCGCTTGTCTTTGCGATTTTGATGGGCAAATATGTGAACTTGGGAAGATTGATATATGGCTCGATCATGAGAGCAGGCACAGATTAGCCGCGGTCGCCCTCCCGTGCCCTCACATTGTCACCGACCTATGCAGACATGCCGGAGTTGCTTGGTCGCCCGATGAGCAAGTTCTCAAACCGAAGGCTCCCATCGTTGCGCCTTATATGCCCCCCGTTGATTCAGATGACGAGGACCTGCCACAGGCACCGCTTCAACCACTGCCACCACCACCTGAGGGGGGCCGACAGCGCAGGGGAGACACATTGAGACGACTAGAGCTTGAGATGCAGGATCAGAGGAGATTACTAGTTGAGCAGCGCCAGGTGCTGGATTCGCTTCAGTACCGCACAGACTATGCCATGGGTTATATGATGGACTTCACGTCCGTCCTTGCTCAGCGGTTCCCGCCTTTAGGTCCAGATGATCCCATGTTTCCCCAGACACCTGTTTGGCCACCACCGTATCCACCACCACAGTATCCAGGACCTCCACCGCAGGCCCCACCCCAGCACATGGATGAGGACGTTGATGATGATGACGGCGAGCACTGACGCTCGTCGTGTGAGGTATGATTGTCCCGTTTTTTCTTGATTATACATTGAGGACAATGCATGTTTTAAGTTTAGGGGGGTGATTTGATTATTTGATTTGAGATGAGTCGATCTGAGTTGATTTTTTTGAATTTCTGCTTTAATTTTTGGTTTTGATGTTCATTTATTTTTTTTTATGTTATAAAAAAAAAAAAACAAAATTGTTTTCATTACATGTTAGAATTGTTAGGACTAGTCATGGATAAGCTATTGTGAGGCCGATGATGAAAATAAAATCGAGAGTCTGAAGCATGAATGTATTCGTTATTACTTGGGAGTCACATTTTATTGCACTGTCATGTTTGTTGATATTGTTGGTGCTCAGAGATTATTTGCGTGCCTGTGATGCCAATTAAACAAGAGAAGTCTGATTTTAGTAACCCTTACATGACATTAACTGACACTTTTGCGACCACAGAAATGATCTAGGCATTCTTTCGCAATATCTTTGGGGCCTATATTCTTTGCTCATTATCAATTGTTAGCCCATCGAGCTTCGAATAAATTTTTGAGATGCTTAACTTTTCTTTGTGCACCTATAACATATATCCTTTTGATTGAAAATTGCATGTGACTGGTTTGTATGAGTTGACTAATGGATTGACGGAATCTAGAACTTGTTTGGACACTTTTCGAGGCGAAATACGGATAATATGTGACATAGGAATGATTTAGGCGATCTTTGGAACCGTTCAAGCATTCGAGCCTACCTAACGAACATGAAATATCCCTAGTGTCCCATTTTGAGCTTGCTAAAAATCAAGTGGTGTGTGTCAATGACACACAATTAGCCCCCACTTGTATTTATTCTACTTCCCAAAACAACTACCTAATGAAGCTTATACACTTATTATCCTACCTAAATTTTGAGAGAAATAAGTTCATTGGTGTTGGAATGATTCAAACACTCCTTGAAAAGAAAAAGAGAAAAATTGAATGTACAGAAAGGAGTTCAAAAAAAAAAAAAAAAAAACAATGAAAAGAATGAATCAAAAGTGGTGAGAGAGAAAACATTTGGGAAATGATGGATATGAATGAAAAGAAAACAATAAATGGGTGAAAGTGATGAATTCAAATATTTCTCTCAAATTTTGATCCCCATACCTTTATTGTAGCCATGAGCCGTAGCCTAACGTTACAAGCCTACAAGACCTATTAACCTTGTCACATTTATCCAATATACTAGTGGAGAAAAGTTGTTCAAATCAAGCCTATGGATACCTGATAAACATGGTTAATAAGTATAGACTTTAATCATTTGCCTGTAAGCATCTCATTGTGTGACTTTAGCTTTGGTATACTTGTGATGAATATCTTTTGAGCCAAACAATCACCAATAAAGTCCTTTGTGATCTGTGTAAGTAAATGTGTGTTTTAATGAAGTGTAAAGTGCACCGAACTGAGGACTTCTTAAGTTTATGAGGCGATTTGGCACTGTGAATCTATTTGAGCATTCGATGAGGTAGATAAACATTGACATACCACACACGCACGTGACTCTCAAGTAAATATGAATCACATAAAAATAAATGAATCTGAGGCCACTGTCATTTTTTGCATATCTATGACTATAGTTGTTAGTGCTTATTTCTTGCTTGAGTCTGCAGTCTTATTTTTAGTTTTATTTTTGCTCGGGACTAGCAAAAGTTTAAGTTTGGGGGGATTTGATAAGTGCATTTTATGCACTTATATTAGTCCTATATTTCATATAGATTGTTAGTCTTTCTGGGCGGAATTACGCGTTTTTTGTTATTTTTGGTGTGATCGCAGGAACCTAAGTGAAGCCACTGAAAGGGCGTGAAAAGGAGCGAAGATGGTGCCTAGTAGAAGAAATGTGAGCCAAGCGAGCAATGGAATGCAGAAGCACCCGCGCACATGCGCCGCCCAAAGCGCGCACATGCGCGAACCATACAGTGAGCAGCGCGCATATGCGCCGCTCATGGCGCGCATATGCGCGAGAAAGAGAACAGGCGAGTCCACAGCATCGCGCACATGCGCCACATGTGCGCGACCCATCCAGAGAGCAGCGCGCATATGCGCCACTCATGGCGCGCATATGCGCGCAAGAAGGAAGCCCACTCCAGGAGACCCGCGCATATGCGCGAGTCTGCGCCGCGCATATGCGCGCGGCGCGACGTCTGAAATTAAAATAGGTTTTCGCGCGGACTTAAAGGGCATTCTGAAATTTTAGATAGCAGCCGTCACAAAGAGCAGGAAAAGAACGAAAAGGTCAGAGAAAACGAAGGACAGAGCGCGAAGAACGGAGATTGAAGACGCTTAATCCGGACACGGAGACGCACTTCCATCTCTCGCCAACACGTTCTTAATTCGGTTTCTTACTTTTACGTTTTAATGACTACAAACAGGTTTTGTTGTGATCTACTTTTGAGTATGAACTAAATTTTATTTTCTAGAGATTGACGTAGTCGAAGTCGAACCTATGTTAACGACGTTTTGATATTGCATTGAATTATTTCATCGTGTTTATTTGTGATTGCCTTTATTAAATGCTTTTGGATTATTGGCCATAATTCGAATGATAAAATAATTGAGATCTAACACTCGAGAGAGGTGATCGAAATTAGGACAGGGGAAATCGCATCGTCAGATGTTTATAGCGTGCAAAAGATGTATAACTTTGGCGAAACCATAATAGAACCTTGTGTGCATTTATAACTGTTGCATGATTTTGAATAGACATATTAAAATCGGTAATAGGTAATACATTTCTATTTAGCACTCGACAGAGGGAATAGAAAATATTGTGAGTTCTTGGTTAATAAATATGGTGCAAGTTAATTTAATGTTAGTCCTGGTTAATTTAGCATAGGGGAGACTCGACGAAATCATATCTCTAGATTTATTTACTCATTGAAATTCGACTGTGTGCTAGAATTACAGGATTCGTTATTTTATTTGAATTGATTTTAAACCAACCATTCGATTTGTCTAAATAAAGTTGAGCTATGTCAATTATGGTAATTAATATACAACTTTGAATAATTACTCCTCGTGGGATCGATATCCGTACTCTAACCAGTACTAAAACTTGACACCGTATACTTGCGGTAGTGAAAACACGCAACACCAATCATTGTTACACCTCTAAAAAGTGCAACTCAATATAAGCTCACCAATGCTATGTTTATTTTCCTATGTGGGACATTTCCCACTTGCCATTAACTAGGCCTTGCTTGCTTATCCAATTTCCCATTCAAAGATAAGCCCAATAAGCCTCAAACTCCAACAATCCCCCACATGAATGGAAATTGAAAAGATATTCAACGATTTTCCGTGATAAAGTTCAACAGTCGAATCTTGCATACGATAGGTAGGTATTACCCTTTGAACCTTCCCTTGTGAAAGCATAATAATTCACTGGTTGACAGTAGACATGATGTCTTTGAACTGTACAGCCGTTTGTGTGAGTTAAGATATACTCCACACAAGATTCTTCCTAATACTATTCAGTTCTCATGATTGTGTTCGTTTTGGCCATGAACACACTCCTGATTCTGCAAGAGGGTCTAGAATTGAGCCCTGCAATTCTTTCGAAGCGGCCCCACTTCTCTCTCACATTGGTGATTCTATATTGCTTCTCATCAGAATCATTAAAAGCCGTAAGCTTATCCTCAACTTTCACTGTTTCATAATAGGAATAGACTAGGGATAACCTCCACAGTGATTCTCCAAATTAATGCGATTAGGTTGTCCCATTGAACCTAGTTCTTGGGATCTCCAGTCAGCGTAGGTTGGGTTTTCTTTCGCACCAATTTATTCTATAGGCTTGAGCCCCATTCCCCTTGACGATTTCGCAACTAACTCTCTGTTTAACCCTTTGGTCAGCGGATCCGCTATATTATCTTTTGACTTTACATAGTCAACAGAGATAACTCCAGTTGAGAGTAGTTGTCTAATGGTATTGTGTCTACGACGTATATGCCTAGACTTACCATTGTACATTGTATTTTGTGCCCTTCCAATTGCAGATTGGCTATCACAATGTATGCATGTAGCCGGCACTGGTTTTTCCCATCCTGGAACATCTTCTAAAAAGTGACGCAGCCATTCAGCCTCTTCACCACATTTGTCAAGAGCTATAAACTCAGATTCCATCGTGGATCTGGCTATTACAGTTTGTTTAGAAGATTTCCACGCAATTGCTGCACCTCCTAAAGTGAATACAAATCCACTTGTAGATTTTGAGTCTTTCATATCAGATATCCAATTTGCATCACTGTATCCTTCGATAACAGTAGGATATCTGGTATAGTGCAGCCCATGATCACGAGTGTACCTTAAGTATCTTAGCAATCTGATAATTGCTTTCCAGTGTTCAACTCCTGGATTACTCGTGAATCTACTCAATTTGCTCACTG
The DNA here is from genome assembly GCF_022965805.1 of Primulina eburnea. Taxonomy (NCBI): domain Eukaryota; kingdom Viridiplantae; phylum Streptophyta; class Magnoliopsida; order Lamiales; family Gesneriaceae; genus Primulina; species Primulina eburnea. The sequence goes on along the minus strand of NC_133108.1, from coordinate 37,068,836 downwards.
CATAGGCTATGTCCGGTCTTGTAAAACTCATTAAGTACATCAGACTTCCAATGACTCGAGAGTATTCTAATTGAGACATACTCTTACCTCGATTCTTTGATAGATGCTGACTGGTGTCAATCGGGGTTCTAGCCAATGCAGAGTCATCATTATTGAATTTCTCAAGTATTTTGTCAACATAATGGGATTGAATTAGGACTATCCCTTCTGATGTTCTATGGATTTTAATTCCAAGGATCACATCGGCTAAGCCCAAATCTTTCATGTCAAATCTTGAGTTCAATAATTTCTTAGTGGATTTGATCATCTTATCATTACTATCAATGATAAGTATGTCATCTACGTAAAGACATAAAATGACATATCCAAATTCAGTGTTCTTTATGTATACACATTTGTCACATTCACTGAATTTAAATCCACTTTCCATCATGGCTTTATCAAATTTTTCGTGCCATTGCTTTGGTGCTTGTTTTAAGCCATACAGAGACTTCACCAGTTTACATACCTTATTTTCTTGCCCAGTCGCAGAAAATCCCTCAGGTTGTTCCATGTAAATTTCCTCTTCTAAATCCCCATTTAGAAAAGCAGTCCTTACGTCCATTTGGTGTACTTCAAGATTCCGCAAGGCAGCAATCGCAAGTATCACTCGAATAGAGGTTATTCTCGATACAGGAGAATATGTGTCAAAGTAATCAAGCCCTTCACGTTGATGGTAACCTTTAATTACCAATCTGGCTTTATACTTATCTATTGTTTCATCTGATTTCATTTTCCTTTTGAAAATCCATTTACAACCTAGTGGTTTGCTTCCCGGAGGAAGATTTACTAATTCCCACGTATGGTTTTGTAAAATTGATTCCATTTCGGAATTGATAGCCTCTTTCCATAGAGGTCCCTCAGATGAACTAATTGCTTCCTTGAAGCTTTGAGGTTCACTTTCCATCATGAAAGTGATGAAATCCGGACCAAAGGATTTCTCAGTCCTAGCTCTCTTGCTACGTCTAGGTTCAATGTCTTGATCAAGCGTTCTTCATCAATTGTTTCATATAATCTTTTGGATGAACTTGGTTCTTCCTTAGATTTACATGGAAACATGTGTTCAAAGAACGAAGCATTTCTTGATTCCATTATCGTATTCTTGTGAATATCAGGTATTTGAGATTCATATACAAGAAAACGATACGCACTACTGTTTTGAGCATATCCAATGAAAATGCAATCCACAGTTTTTGGTCCTATCTTTACTTTCTTTGGAGTGGGTACTGCTACCTTGGCAAGGCACCCCCACACTCGCAAATATTGGTAGGAAGGACTTCTACCTTTCCATAACTCATATGGACTTTTATCTTGCTTCTTTCGGGGCACCTTATTTAAAAGGTAATTTGCTGTTAGAACAGCTTCCCCCCACATGTTCTGTGGTAAACCAGAACTTAATAACAACGCATTCATCATTTCTTTTAAAGTGCGATTCTTTCTCTCTGCAATGCCATTTTGCTGAGGAGAATAAAATGCAGTTCTTTCGTGTTTGATACCATGTTGAGCACAAAATTCAGCAAACGGTGATTCATATTCACCTCCACGATCACTTCTTAGCACCTTAATTTTCTTGCTAAGTTGATTTTCAACTTCACTCTTATATTGGATAAATTTGTCAATAGCTTCATCCTTACTTTTGAGGAGATACACATAACAAAATTTTGTGCTATCGTCAACAAAAGTAATGAAGTATTTATTTCCACCACGAGTTTGTACACCTTTTAAATCACATACATCACTGTGAATTATATCAAGTGGTTCACTATTTCTTTCAATAGTTCGAAAAGATGATCTCGTTAGTTTTGCCTCAACACAAGTTTCACATTTGTGTTGTTTATCAATTTGGAATGCAGGAATGCTTTTCATGTTTATTAATCTACGAATTGTATCGTAATTAACGTGTCCAAGTCTACCATGCCATAAACAAGAAGACTCAAGAAAGTAAGCAAAAGTATTAACTTTATTGATCACGGGATTAATAGCCATTATATTTAGTTTGAACAAACCATTACAAACATAACTTTTGCCAACAAAAATTCCACTCTTAGACAAAACAACCTTATCTGACTCGAAGACAATGCGGAAACCATGCTTGTTAAGAAGCGACCCGGACACCAAGTTCTTGCGGATGTCAGGCACATACAGCACATTGTTCAACGTCAGTTCTTTTCCCGATGTCATCTTTAGGACAACTTTTCCTTGACCCTTGATTTCAGAAGTGGCGGAATTTCCCATGAACAGCTTTTCCCCATTCTCAGATTCCTCAAGAGTTGCAAACATCTCCTTATCCGAGCAAACATGGCGAGTGGCACCCGTGTCGATCCACCACTCCCTTGGATTCGAACCCACCAGATTAACCTCTGATATTACAGCACAGAGATTCATGTTCGAAACCTCTTGAGATATGTTCTCTACCACATTTGCCTCTCGGTTTCTCTTCGGCTTCTTACATTCCGATGCCTTGTGACCCATGCCATCACAGTTGTAGCATTTTCCCGAGAACTTCTTCTTTGAAACGCCTCCTTTGGGTCCCATGTTCAACTTTCTGTTGGAGGAGGAGAAGGTTCTCTTTTTCGAGCTTTGTCCATGCTCGACAACATTTGCCTTAGCAGCAACAAGAGAGAACAATCTTCTTTCCGAACTCTTGTTGTCTTCCTCAATACGAAGTCGAACAATAAGCTCTTCAACATTCATCTCCTTTCGTTTGTGCTTCAAGTAATTCTTGAAATCCTTCCAAGCTGGTGGTAGCTTCTCAACAATAGCAGCCACTTGGAATGATTCGCTCAAAGTCATCCCCTCACTGTGAATCTCGTGAAGAATCACTTGGAGTTCTTGAACTTGGCTGATAACCGGCTTTGAATCCACCATTTTAAAGTCCAGAAAACGACCAACAAGAAACTTCTTGGCCCCGGCATCCTCGGTTTTGTACTTTCTGTCGAGGGATTCCCACAGCTCTTTAGCCGTTTTCTTTTCGCAAAACACGTTGTAGAGCGAATCTGCCAATCCGTTTAGTACATAGTTTCGGCACAAGAAATCAGAATGATTTCATGCCTCAACCGCACTAACAGATTCAACATCTCCCTCACCCTCGTTGAGTTTAGGAGCATCCTCGGTGAGGAATCTAGCCAGGTTCAGCATCGTCAAGTAAAACAGCATCTTCTGCTGCCACCTTTCGAAGTCCACACCAGTAAACTTCTCGGGTTTTCACCGTGACTTGCTGGAACAGCAACCGCAGCAGCACGTGGGGTACCGTGAGGGACAACTTGAGGAGGAACAATATGAACAGTTTCCCTTTGCACACTGGATTCAGTAGCCATATCTGAAACAGCACGTAATGAGTAATCTGTTTTAAGATTGTTACTCAAAATGTATATGCGCACAAACCGAAAGGTGCACGTAAACAGACAAAATGTAGATGCACAAACAGAAATGTGCACTAAAACAAGCGATGTAGTATCGTTAAGAAACAGTAGTACAATGCAAAAATAAAGCAAACCGAGGCCTGTATGAAATACAGTGTCCTTAAAACAGATTCGTCCCCTCCGGTGTGTGCTGCGAGGATGAACATGGACGTCTGTTGCCCAGGGTACAACGGAACAACCAGCAGTACCGTATCACAAGGCACCACGACGGCGAACTGAACGGCTGGCCAGCTGAAAGGCCAAAGGTCAGCAGCTGGAGCACCAAAGGTCCTTTCAGTTTCAAGTCAGCTGAAGCACCAAAGGTTTCAGTTTCGAGTCAGCTGAAACACCAAAAGTCTTGGTCCATATTTTAATTTCCGAAAATAAAAATAGCAAAAGCCAGGTGAACCTCGGTGGGAAATTTTGCCTTGATCGGTCCGATAATTGACGCGCCTAGGTCGCGCACGTACGCCTGCACACAAGTCAAGCCTTTTTCCACTGCAAATCGGGCCCATGTGCGCGCGAGAGAGAGCCTCTTGACTAATCATTGTTACACCTCTACAAAGTGCAACTCAATATAAGCTCACCAATGCTATATTTATTTTCCTTTGTGGGACATTTCCCACTTGCCATTAACTAGGCCTTGCTTGCTTATCCAATTTCCCATTCAAAGATAAGCCCAATAAGCCTCAAACTCCAACAGATTTTGCTCATATTTCCAATAAAAAGTAATCTTTTTGGTATAAAAAATAATTTTTTTCTATGGGTGATCCAAATATAATATATATCTTATAAAATTGACATGTCCGTCTCGCACGAGTTTTTGTGTAAAACTAAAAATTTAAAAAAATGAGGTAAACATGTTTGAACTTGTATATATTATTATAATAATAAGGTTTTAGCATCGTAATAATAATAATAATAATAATAATAATAATAATTTGCTTTCACTTTTTAAAAGTCCCTCTTGATATTGATTGAAAGATATAGCTCAACTGTTTTTAAATTCATCATATCGTTCCAGTAGTCTGATGCATGTTAGATTTGTTTGGGCATAAAATTGTTCCATTAGTCGATCTCATGAGTCAATTTTGTGAAACAGATATCTTATTAGATCATACATGAAAAAATATTAATTTTTATACCAAAAATATTACTTATTATTGTAAATATAGACATTATTGATTCGTCTTATGGATAAAGATTCGTCAGATCGTCTCACAGAATGACCTACTATTGTTTGGGAGCTACAATTTATTTTTTTGTTTTTTTGAGTAGATATCATATGAGATGATCTCAAAAATATAGTTTTGTGGGTCATATATACATACCAAATTCATACATGAAATGAAAAATAATAATTTTGACATAATAATAATAAATGTTTATGGTAGGATTGGGTAGGACACTCATCTCATACAAATAACATGGGAGAAGATCTCATAGTAATTTTATGTTGTTTTTTGTTTGTATCTGTCTCTGAATTGGTGATTTCCTCTTCTTTAAAAAGTAAAAGTTAAAAAAAAAATACTTCTTTGATTGGTTTGTTCGACCCTACCTACATGGATAGTGCTCCAAAACCATTGAGGAGTTGACACTTGTCAAATTTTGACACGTGTCAACTCTTCATTGTATAGAGTTGACACGTGTCAACTTCACTATTGTTTGGGGCACTAGCCATCTGTTCTATATCTGGTTAAATGAGATGGACTAATCATCAATGTCGCGGGAAAAGTTGGGAGAATAATTTTGATCAAAATTCAATTTTTTTTTTTATAAACGATCCTCCCCACATGTATTTGATTGTTTTCGAACACATAGAATGTCATTTTCTTAATAAATAAAAAACTGACCAATTTTATTTTGCTGACTACCCCAAATCACTCTAATTCTTTAGTTTATGAAGTATTAGCCTATGATTTAAGTTAATGAATTAATTATTTACTTAAAAAAAGAAGTATATATTTGAAAATTAATGTTTTTAATTGGAAGTAAAAAGATGTGATATTTGGATAACGGATAAAAACTAGTTTGGTGTTGAAATAACTTAAACACTTGGTAATTACTAATTAATATTTTATTTTCTTTCATTTTTTTCAAAATTAAACAAAAATAATTAGTAAGACAATTTAGAAACTCAACAAATAAATTTTTTACCGATTATATATATATATATATTTATATATATATATAAGTAAAAATAATCGAACAAACAATATCAACAAATATATACTGAGAAAAAGTCTGAAAATTCATAATTTATTGATCATGTTGGCTTCAAAATAAATTTATTGAATGTGATGTATTAGAAAGAAAAACGAGACATAATATGAGGCAAAACTCCATTGATGGATGAACAATAATTTCTCAATACAGCGAAGCTATGTTTCTGTAATCAGAAATCTGAGATTCAACATCTACAAGTCAACCTATTTATACCAACAGTAAAGAAGAGAAAATGCGACTAATAAAACGTGTTTAAGTAAAATGACTTCTAATATTCTCCCTCAAGATGGGGAGTGAATGTTTTCGATTCCCATCTTGATCATCAGTGCTCGAAGCCTTGAAGGAAGAAGGGCCTTAGTGAATATATCTCCAAGTTGTAAGTGGGAGGCAACGTGCATTACTCGGATAATGCCTGACTGTATTCTTTCGCGCACAATGTGACAGTCAATTTCAATATGCTTTGTACGCTCATGAAATACAGGATTGGGTGCTATATGAATGGCTGCTTGATTGTCACAAAACAGCGTCACTGGGATATCAATCACCATGCACAAATCCTTGAGCAAAGAAATCATCCAGACGGCTTCACAAGTAGCATTCGCCATGGACCTGTACTCAGCTTCAGCGGAAGATTTAGACATAGTTTGTTGCTTCTTTGATTTCGATGAAACTAATGAACTGCCCAACATCAGACAAGATCCAATGACTAAGCGACGTGAATTAGGACATGCAGCCCAATCAGAGTCCGAGATATATGCAATTTGGCTTCGGTCTTTGAACTACAGAATAAACCATGTCCTGCTGTACCTTTTACATATCTCAGAACTGAATACACAGATTGCAAATGAGCAGATCATGTTGTTGAGACAAACTGACTAAGTTTGTTTACTGGATAAGCCAAATCCGGACGTGTGATAGTGAGATAAAGTATCTTCCTACAAGCTTACGATAAAGGGACGGGTCTTTTAATAACTCTCCATCATCTTGACTGAGTTTCGAATTGGCATCCATGGGAGTAGTGCGGGGTTTACCCCCAATGAGTCCAGCTTCAGTGACTAACTGGAGTGCATAGCGACGCTGGCATATGTATATGCCTCGTGAAGATCTTGCTACCTCTATGCCCAAGAAATACTTCAAATATCCCAAGTCCTTTAGCTTGAATTGCATGTTCAATAAAAGTTTCAAACTCTCGGCTTCAGCATCATTGTTTGTGGCAATTACTATGTCATCCACATACACCAACAAAGCCAAGAAAACATCACCGTGTGTACGAAAAAATAAGGAGTTGTCCGCATGAGATTGAACGAAACCAATATTAAGAAGAGTATAAGAGAACTTAGCAAACCATTGCCGAGAGGCTTGTTTGAGCCCGTATAAGGATTTTTGTAGCTTGCAAACGGAATTAGGTGGCAGAGATTCCCCCTTTCGTTCATATCCAGGAGGAAGTGACATGTAAACCTCCTCAAATAAGTCACCATGCAAAAATGCATTGTTCACATCAAGTTGGATCAAGGACCAACCTCGAATTGCTGCTAAAGCTAACAAAGTTCGGACTGTAGTTAACTTAGCAACAGGAGAAAAGGTCTCAAAATAATCTACCCCTTCTTGTTGCGTATACCTTTTTGCAACTAAACGGGCCTTATATCGTTCAAGAGTCCCATTTGCTAGAAACATGGCTTTGTAGACCCATTTGCAAACAACAACGTGCTTCCCAGGAGGTAAGGAAACAATGGTCCAAGTGTCATTGCTCTCTAAAGCACACAACTCATCAGTCATGGCCTGACACCATTCCGGGTGCTGAACATCTTGAGAAAATGTGCGAGGCTCGTGAATGGATGAAATATTGTTGACAAAAGCTCGGTAGGAAGGTGAAAGCCGATGGGTGCTAATGACCAATGACAGAGGGTGGGCTGTTGATGACTCGGGTGAGCTGGAGAAAGTAGCATAGCAATGACAGTCACGTAAGTGACTAGGTTTGGTGGATACTCTTTTAAAATGGGATTGCAGGGGTAGGTCAGCAGCTGTTGAAGGTAAAGTAATATGTGTGGGAAGGACACTTTCAGAAAAGAAATGAGAAGAGGAGTCGGGTGGAGATGATTGTTCTGCAAACGGAAAAGTTTTCTCATGAAAAACAACATCCCGAGATATAAAAACTTCACTGGTGTCAATATTGAGGAGTTTGTAGGCTTTATAACCCGAGGGATATCCAAGAAATATAGATTTGATGGCACGAGGAGAAAATTTGGAGCGTTGGCTCAAAAGTGTAGAGCCAAAGCAAAGACACCCGAATGATCTAAGGTGAGAGTAAGCTGGCAGCTTCTGAAATAGCAACTCAAAAGGACTTTTATCAGAAAGGCGTGGGGAAGGGGTTCTGTTGATAAGGTAGACAGCAGTAGACACACAATCACTCCAATAGACCAAAGGAACATGTGATTGAAACAATAAAGCTCGAGCTACATTTAAGATATGCTGATGTTTTTCGTTCCACAACAGAATTTTGTTGTGGTCGTTGAACACATGAGTGATAGGACACAATTCCCTCGGTTTTGAAAAAAATTAGAGAAATTCAATTCAGGAGCATTGTCGGAATCAACAGATTTGACTTTGGAACCAAATTGTGTATGGACCAACTTGCAAAAATCAGGAAAAATCTGCAAGACATCAGATTTGGTTTTCATCAAATATATCCAAGTGTATATGTGTGATCATCAACAATAGTAAGAAAATACTTGTATCCTTCAACACTCAAAGGATGAAATGGGCCCCAAACATCAATGTGAATTAATTCAAAAGGAATATCACAAGTTAGGTTGTTGGGAGAAAATGATAGTCTCTTTTGTTTAGCTAAGTGACAAAGTGAACAATCAAGTACATCATTTGGATTTATTGAATCATCATGAACTAACTGGCTTATTACAGATAACCTAGGTGAAGATGGATGACCCATTCTATAATGCCACAATTGGCTATAAACAAGAGAAACATTACAGAAAATAGGAAGAGAGTTGGATGGATTCAGAACATAAAGGTTACCAACACGGCTACCCATCCCAATCCTCCTTTCCTCCTTGGTGGTATCCTGAATGACACAAGAATTAGAAGAAAAGGACACAGAACACTTTAGATGTTCGGTCAGAGAACTAACCGAAACAAGATTGAAATGGAAGCTAATAACAAAGAGTACATTTTCTAGTATCAAATCAGGGGACAACCAAACAGACCCTATATGTGTTGCTGCCACTGTGGAATTGTCAGGTAGTGTGACTGTGGAATTTGTGGCTTTATAGGAGTGGAAATATGCAAGAGAACAAATGATGTGTAGCTCATGTGTCTAAGACCCAATGGTTATTAAGGATAGAAGAATCATAGAAGGATAATGAAGAGATACCACTGAGACACGATGCAGATGCCTCATGCCTTTTAGAATCCATGGTGGTGCCATAACCAAGCTGGAGTTGGGTACTCAAGAAGGCAATAAGCTGCTTGCATTGTTCGGAACTTAATGACTCAGGTGCACTGCTGATTGGTTGTGAATTGACTGGAGTATCATCAATTCTAAGATGATTTGCTCGAACTTTAGATGCATGATTGTTGGATACAGAATGGTGCTTCGGCTTGTATTTGGGGTGACTTGGTGGATATCCATGCAAATGGTAGCATTTATCAATTGTGTGACCCGGATAATGCCAGTGAGAACATGTTGGCAGATCCAACTTTCTACCTTTATCACTTTTACCATATGAGGATCCCTTGACAATTGCAGTGCTCGGATGAGTAAACGAGTGTGAAGAATGATCCAGTGACGATCCAGAAAAATCAGAATGTATGGATCGTTGACGTTCTTCCTGAACTACCAATGAGAATATCTTCGAAATTACAGGAATCGGATCCATCATCAGAACTTGAGCACGAATATGAGCATATGACTCATTGAGTCCCATCAAAAATTGCATAACACAGTCCTGATTTTGGTACGTCACCCACTCTTTCATAGAACCACAATTACACATCGATACCGGCTGGAAATCCTTCCATTCATCCCACAAAGTTCTCAAACGAGTATAATAAGTGCTAACATCCATTGAACCTTGTTGCAAACCAGTCAATAGCCTTTTGATACGAAAAATTCGAGGTGCATTACTTTGATGGAACCTTTCGCGGAGATCTATCCAAATCTCATGTGCGGTAGCCATATACATGAGGCTATCAGCTATTTCTCGACTCATAGCATTAAGCAGCCACGAAATCACCATGCTGTTGCATCTAATCCGGGCATCATACAACAAATCTTCGAGAGGAGGACGCATAACGTTCCATCAACGAAAACAAGCTTATTCTTAGCAGTAAGTGCCATAGACATCGCACGACTCCAGGTATTATAATTGTTACCTGTAAGGGAATGAGATACGAGCACTAAACCAGGATGATCACCATTTTGGAGAAAGTACGGGCTGCTCGAATCATCGCTAATTCTCCCATTTTTAAATATAATAAAATTTATTTATGAAACCTAATATATTTAAGGCATTGTTTGGTATCTTATAAGTTAAATTATTGACAATTTTGATAACTCTGATTATTAATTGATGTGATAGCTCAACAATATTAGGATTAAAACATGAAATTACCAAATGCCGATCTAAAGACTTTAATGCAGTAAAATAAATAAATTTATAATAAAATATTCAAAGATATTATGGTCATTTTGTAAAAGAGTTGGTCTCATGGATTCTAATATGTGCATGAGACGGGTCAATTTTACCGATATTAACAATAAAAGTAATACTCTTAGCATAAAAAATAATATTTTTTCATAGATGACCCAAATAAAGATCCGTCTCACAAAATACGACCTGTGAGACCGTCTCACACAAGTTTTTGTCTTTGTAAAATACACAAATTTTGTCATTAATATATATCCAAATCAAACATCATATATTTTATCACACAATATTAATAATATGCATATCTTAATTATCTTATCAATCTTTTAATTATCTTATCATACACGTCAAATGTGTCTTAGAGTTATAAAATAAAAGATATTAAAAAAAAACTATTCGCTTGGACTATGGTGGAGGAAAGAGCGCGTGCAGTGTAGAAGGAGGGTTTCAATTTTGATTGTGATTATTATTTGTTTTTATGATGTGTATGCTACATATGAATAGGAGATCGATAAAATAATGAATATGTTTTTTGTGAGACGATCTCAAAGAACTTTATTTGAGATATGTCGATTTTGCTCATATTTCTAATAAAAAGTAATCTTTTTGGTATAAAAATAAATTTTTTTGTCATGTGTGACTTAAATATAATATATGTCTTATAAAATTGACATGTCCGTGTAAAACTAAAAATTTTAAAAAATGAGGTAAACATGTTTGAACTTGTATTTATTATTATAATAATAAGGTTTTAGCATCGTAGTAGTAGTAATAATAATAATAATAATTTTAATTTGCTTTAACTTTTTTAAAGGTCCCCCATTGATATTGATTGAAAGTTATAGCCAACTGTTTTTAAATTCATCATATGGTTCCACTAGTATGATGCATGTTAGATTTGTTTGGGCATAAAATTATCTCATGAGTCGATCTCATGAGGCAATTTTGTGAAATAGATATTTTATTTGGACCATTTATGAAAAAATATTACTTTTTACACCAAAATATTATTTATTACTTATTGTAAATATAGACATGGCCGAATTGTCTCACAAATAAAGATTCGTGAGATCGTCTCACAAAAGACCAATTATTGTTTGAGAGCTATAATTTATTTATTTTTTGTTTTTTGAGTAGATATCATGTGGGATAAATATCTCAAAAATATAGTTTTGTGGGACATATATACCAAATCTATACCAGTGTTTTTATAACCGGACCGTTAATCGAACCGGTCAAGCCTTAAAAAATGGTTCAACCGGTTCAACCGGTTCGACCGGACGGTCGAACCGGATCAATAAAATTAATATTTTATTTATTTTATATAATAAATAAAATAGTAAAATATTGATTATTTATGTTTTTATAGTTTTTATTTAATTTTTAAGATGAAAATTACAATAAATATCAAAATAAAAATCATTTTTCAAATTCAAAAATCCAAATTACACATAACATGTAACCAAATAGGGATGACCAAGTTTAAGTGCCCAATTAAACATCAAGATTAATTATAAAAAAAGTAGCAAACATCAAAAACCGTCGCTATGTAGCGACGGTTTTAAACAAACCGTCGCTAAATTGCGACGGTTATTCTTTAACCGTCGCTATATAGCGACGGTTTTGAAATAACCGTCGCCGATCTCTGGGCAATTTTTTAATAATTTCACAGACCCGGCCGGTTCCTGAAGACCGGCCGGTTTCCGGTTTTTCCGGTTGAACCGGGTTTTAACCGGTTTTTTCCGGTTAAACCTGTTTTTCGGATTTTTATTTATGTCCGGACCGGTCTGGAGGCCGGTTCACGGTTGAACCGGTCCAACCGGCCGGTCCGGTCCGGTTTTGAAAACACTGATCTATACATAAATTGAAAAATAATAATTTTGACATAACAATAATAAATTTTTATGGGTAGAATTGGGTAGGAGACTGGTATCATAAAAATAACACGTGAGACAATCTCATAGTAATTTTTATGTTGTTTTTTGTTCGTATCTGTATCTAAATCGGTGATTTCTGCTTCTTTAAAAAGTAGAAAAAAATGCTTATTTGATTTTAGAAGATTGTAAACTTCTGGTGATCAAAATTTTATTATTGAACTTTTGTTTGTGTACCGTGAGTACTGAATTTAGGTTGATCATGCCTTAGAAATGGTCATCTGTTCTATATATAGTTAAATGAGGTGGACTGATCATCCATGTCGTGGGAAAATTTGGGAGAATAATTTTGATCAAACTTCATTTTTTTTTATAAATGATCCTCTCCAAATGTATTTGATTGTTTTCAAACACATAGAATGTCATTTTCTTTATAAAAAAAAATGACCAATTTTATTTTGCTCACTACCCCAAATCACTCTACTTCTTTAGTTTATGAAGTATTAGCCTATGATTTAAGTTAATGAATTAATTATTTACTTAAAACAAAGAAGTATATAATTGAAATTTAATTTTTTAAATTGGAAGGAAGAAGATGTGATATTTGGATAACGGATATACTTGTCAAATTGGGTTAGGCCCGTCGGGCCGGCCCGCCTCGCTATAAAAATTGAGCGGGTTGGGTTGATAAAATAGCAGCCCGTCTGGAGGCAGGCCAAATGGGTTGAGCCCGTTTGGGTTGCGGGCCAAGACGGGTTGGGCCCAAACGGGGCGGGCTGGCCCGCCAAAGCCCGCCAAATTAACGTAGAATTATACATTTTTAAGTTTTATATAAAAATTGGAATAAGTCTCATGCGCCCCCATCACTCTCTTATCTTATTTATTTTTTATTTTTCTCATGGGCCTCGCCACCATCACTCACTCTGGTAAAATCTGAATCTCTGTAAATTTTATTCATGAATCTAAAATAAATTTTAAGCATAGCAGGTGTTTGTGAACCCAAGAGCGGTTTCGTTTGAAATCCGACGAGTTGCAGTGAAATTTTTTGGATCCGATGGAGGTTTGCTAATTATGTGTATTGTTGAACACATAATATTTTATAAAATTTACAACTATCTCTTTCCTTGACTTTATGTTCTCTTCCATGTCTCAATCTTCATGTTTGGTTTAATCAGTTTGCTTTTTATGGATTATGTTGTATGCTTTCTTAATTTCTTATTTCAATGTTTTTAAGTATTTTATGAAACTATTTGATTGAAATATATTTTTCTTCTATGTTTACTGCGATAATTTTTAGCATTTTTTTATTTAAAAAAAAATAAACGGGTCGGCCCGCCTAACCCGCGGCCCAAGGTGGGTTGGGTTGGCCATTTAGAGGCCCGCCAAAATGCGGGCCAGCCCGCCCCGCCCCGCCTAATGGCGGGTTGCGGTGGGTGGCGGGGCGGGCCCGTTTTGACATATCTAATAACGGATAAAAACTAGTTTGGTGTTGAAATAACTTAAACACTTGGTAATTACTAATTAATATTTTATTTTCTTCATTTTTTTTTTCAAAAATTAAAAAAAAATAATTTGTAAGACAATTTAGAAACTCAACAAATAAAAATTATACTGATTATATTTATATATATATATATATATATATATATATATATATATATATATATATATATATATATATGTAAAAATAATCGAACAAACAATATCAACAAATATATCTGAGAAAAAGTCTGAAAATTCATAATTTATTGATCATGTTGGCTTCAAAATAAATTTATTGAATGTGATGTGATAATGGTGGGAAATAATCTTAAATAAATAATAATAATGGTAGGATAATTTTTGTACGAGTTATAGTGAAGACAAAATTAATTTGAGCTAAATCTTGTGATATGCTTTCTAGAGTAGAGATTATTGAAAATGATCATTGAAAAGAGCTGAAGGAATATATGATGAATTTTCACTTTTCGATCTTTATCAAAGACTTTTTAGATACTAATAATTATGGCCGAAATGGTGGTGATTGCCTCACTTTCTTCTCAATTATTTCTTTAGTGTCTTTTTTCGACATTCATGAATGGTAAATTTTAGTTATTGAATTACACTTTTAGGTCATAAATTCAAGAGAGGTATCATTTCAAAATGTTTGTTTAATATGTGATATAACTGGGGGTGGAGAAAATATCGAATTTTCGGTATGCTGGTATTATTGTATCGAAAATTATCAAATTTACCGAAATTTTGGGTATGCTAATTATACATATAAAAAATTTCTGTGTAATCGTTATGCTAATTATACATATAAAAAATTTCCTCTTTATAACAAAATTTTCAATACGGTATCAATATAAATATTTTTAATACCGTAATTTTCGGCATGATATAATATATGTATTTTCAGTACGATACGACATATCACCCATACACACACACACATATATATATATATTTATATATATATATATATATCCTCATGAGTTTATAAGTTACTATTTATTAGCTTTAATATTCAATGTGAGATATTTGTAACATTTTCGGCCCCTTGAGAACTGACATTCACGGTGACACACTCATATATATATATATATATATATATATATATATATATATATATATATATATATATATATCCTCATGAGTTTATAAGTTACTATTTATTAGCTTTAATATTCAATGTGAGATATTTGTAACATTTTCGGCCCCTTGAGAACTGACATTCACGGTGACACACTCATATATATATATATATATATATCCTCATGAGTTTATAAGTTACTATTTATTAGCTTTAATATTCAATGTGAGATATTTGTAACATTTTCGGCCCCTTGAGAACTGACATTCACGGTGACACACTCTAGACGGCTTTCACTCACATTTCAGTATTCAGTGCATGTATCATACGCTTTAATCCAACTTATAATTTTTATTATCAATGCTGATCCAATTATATCTCTTTTCTAGGTTGCTTATTCTGTTATGTCAAATATCAATGAGAATATCAATATTAGGTTACAAATCTCAACGAGAATATCAATGTTGGGAGAAATAAATTTTATTTGAATGAAGTTGTTTGATATGGGAGAATATCAGGCTGTATCATACATTTTTTGGGTTTGAGACGAATTATAAACGACACCTCTTAAATAATAAAATACGATCATTTATTTTATCAATCAGATATTTTTCTAAAACAAAACATTTAACATAAAAATGAAATATAAAATGTCAAATAACATATAAGATGCAAAATAAACATGACATGAACAAATAACAAAGGAATTTTTTTTGTGCAATCACTTAAATATTATAATTTGTGTCGTTTTGGTAGCAAAAATACGATATAAATTTCTTTTACAAAAGTTTATTTTTGAATGGAGCATATTATACTAAATTTTTTTAATACTCCAATTAAACAATTTTTTCATGAAATATTTAACAAATAATTAATAGATATGGTTGTTAATGTCTTACACAGCTAAATATGCTTATTAAAACAAAAATATAAGAAATTTTCATCCCTTGTGACATTGAAATAAATTCCTTACGACATTTTTCATATTTTTAATAACTTATTCAAAAGTTTCAAATCAAGATTCACCAATAGATATGGAATTCAAAATATCATAAATACTCATCGCGTGATTCCTATCTATCAACCGATTCGTTGCTTTCTTACTCAGAAGCAAACATTTCGACCAGGCACGTATAGAAGGATACAAATAAACGAATATGACCTTTGCTTTTATAGCATTCATAGTAGCACATCTTCTCACATTATGAAATTACTTGACCGGATCATAATCATGTGAAAAATCAATACATTGAAATTTCGTTGGCACTCAGTTACGCCACATTGTCATCATGACATTATTCTATCGTATCAGTATAGTCTGGATTTCTTAGATAATTGAATTAGCTACGACCCCATAAGAAGTCTAGTCCTGAGGCGGAGGCGGCCTCTCGAGCCTTTCCTCAGGCCCGGCCATGATAAAGATTTGAGGAATATATTTCAAATAACACTCATATTAGATATATTTGAAATTAGGTTACATTTTAATTATTGGATTTCAAATATATTGAAATTTAAATTTTGTAGTTTTAAAGAAATATAAATATGAACTTCAAATCCACCATTTGCATGCTTACATATTGTTTTATGTTAATTATGATGTATTTCAAGTTCACTCAATAATGAAAGTATTTGAAATACAATTTAATTTGTGTAACTAATGTGTAAATAATTAATATAAGAATTTTAAGATTTGATATATAGTTTGATTGTTTTTGTTTTTTGAAAGGTAAGCTTGTAATTATATTAAGATAAATCGTTCATTACAAACTCGACTAACCAATGAGGAAAATCGCCATTCAACCAAACAAAGGATGAAGGAGATGACAAAGAAAACTTAGCCAAATTATGAGCAACTATATTAGACAATCTAGGCTCATAAACTATTCCAGAGATAAACGGGGCTTGTACCAAAACATTGATATCAGACGCACATGCTCCAACATAACCGAGATCATCTTGTACGGCATTGACTGCTTGCACTGCCAGCACAGAATCAGAAACGACCAGAACATCTCGAAAATTCTTCTCATAAACCAATTTAACTCCTTCACGAATAGCCAGTAACTCACCGTGGGCAACAGACAGAGGATGAGAAATCTGCTTCCCAAATGCTAGCAACAATCTCCCTTGACAATCTCGAAGGACACCCGCTATGCTGTATTGACTGGAATTATCATTAACACAAGCATCAACATTGAGTTTAAAAGTACCTGCATCTGGTGCCCTCCATCTCCTGTCATCCCTTACACTATGAGCAGAAACCACCTGTTGATCAATAGCCTTAGTTTTCTGAAAGTCTGTAAGAAAGGATAAGCTCCAAGAGACGTCCCCTGCCATCCTGGTTCTGCTATCATCATGGATCAGATTCTGTCTTTCTTTCCAGATTGCCCAAGTTTGAATAGCAAACTTTTCAAACTCGGCCTTTGATAGTTTTTCCCTCATCAACAAACAAAAATTAATAGTGTTGCTCATTTTTCCCAAACGGATGACATGATAGAGATCAGACTTTATCCAAATTGCCTTAGATGTGTAGCAAAAAAATAAAGAGTGGCACGTTGTGTCTTGTGTATTGAAGCAAAGCACACATGCGCCAGAAGTCGGAACATGATGCCTTTGGAGATTGAGATTTGTTGGTATAATATCATATGAAATATGCCACCAGAAAATACGCACCTTTGGCGGAAGAGAGAGACCCCACAGGAATGTCCACCAAGATTGCAACATGTGGACCGATTGGTGTTCCGGTTGAGCAAATAGTCCTTGTTGTAGGCGATATCCATTACGTACCGAATATTTCCCTTTTTCATCAAATAACCAGAATCTCGTGTCAAAACAAAGACTTGACGGTAGAGGGATCTTGAGGATCTCACCAGCTATCCATGGATTAAAGGTATTAGAGACTAGATCCACATCCCAAGAGGTCCTTAATCAAGGTGTCCACAGTGGAGTCATTACGGTTTATCCCCTCCATCACCCCTAAATTTGAACCCACACTTGGTATCCATTTGTCATCAAATATTTTTATTGACTTACCATCACCAATCCTCCAAAACAGACCCCTCCCAAGAAGCCCTTTACTCCAGAAAATTGATCTCCAAATATAAGATGGGTTACTACCCAAACCCGCCTCCATCACATCACCATGTTTAAAGTACCTCCCTTTAAGTAGACGACAGGCTAAGGAATCTGGGAATCTAATCAATCTCCAAACTTGCTTGGCAAGAAGTGCCCGGTTAAAATCCTCCATTCTTCTGAAACCCATACCTCCCTGTACTTTAGGCCTGCATAGAGAGTCCCACGATTTCCAGTGTATTTTTCTCTTCCCATTGTCCATACCCCACCAGAAGTTGGCACATTCCCTCTCAATATCAGAACAAATAGCCTTGGGAATTCGGAAGCAACTCATTGCATATGTTGGTATAGCCTGTATAATAGATTTAATCAAAGTCTCTTTGCCCCCGCTAGAGAAATATTTGTGTCCCCATCCCTGAATCCTCCGAACAACTCTTTCCACAAGATACTGGAACTGTAAACGCTTGCTATGTAGAGATACAGTGGGTAGGCCCAAGTAGATCTCATGCCTTTGAACAATAGGAATCGTGAGGCAAGATTTAATTGTCTCCATTAACATCGGATGGGTATTGGGGCTAAAAGAGAGAGCCGACTTTTCATAGTTAATCATCTGGCCCGAAGCTCGTTCATAGAGGTATAAACATTCCTTAACCCGAGCCACATCCTCCAATGTGGCTCTGAAGAAAATAAGGCTGTCATCTGCAAAAAAGAGATGAGAAACTACCGGACAAATTGGAGCAATCCTAACTCCTCGAATCAGACCCCTAGACTCGTAAGAGGTGAAGAGTCTAGAGAGTCCATGTGCACATAAAACGAACAGGTAAGGTGACAGAGGGTCACCCTGCCTCAATCCACGGGTAGGAGTGATAGGTCCAACAACTTCTTGATTAATCCGGAAGAAATATCTCACTGTTCGCACACACCTCATTATCTTATCAATCCACTCCGTAGCAAAACCCAATCTAATCATCAGCGCCTGTAAGAAATCCCATTCCACTCGATCGTATGCCTTGCTCATATCAAGTTTAAGCGCTGCATAGCCAACCCGACCTGATTTTCTTGTACGCATCCAATGGATAACTTCATACCCCACAATGATATTATCTGAGATCATCCTGTCCGGGACAAAAGCACTCTGAAATTCGTCAATCAGTTTTGCCATAACAGGTCTAAGACGATTAGTAAGAGCACGAGACACGATCTTGTAACAGACGTTGCAAAGGCTTATTGGTCTGAATTCTTTCATAAGCACCGAATTAGATTTTTTTGGTATCAAAGTTACTATAGTATCATTCAACTGATCAATAGGAGCCCCTTCATTAAGAATATGGAGTACTGCACCTGTAACATCATCACCTACAATATTCCAAAATTTTTGGTAAAATAGAGGAGACATACCATCGATACCTGGTGCTTTGTCTTGGTGCATATCGAATAGAGCTTTTCGGACCTCCAAGGTCGTAAATGGAGCACAAAGGGCTGAGTTCATAAGTTCATCCACGACCGGAGATAAGGTGTTTAAGACAGGATTCATTTCTGCAGCAGTAGGTGAACTAGATGTGAATAGGTTGCTGAAATAATCGTGTACAATATCTGCCATTCCTTTACTATCTGAACACCAATCTCCATGAGAAGAAACCAATCCATTGATGGTGTTCTGATCCCGGCGCCTCGATGCAGAGATGTGGAAATAACGGGAATTCCGATCACCATCCTTAAGCCATAATGCTCTACTACGTTGCTTCCAGTACATCTCATCTTGGGTAGCAAGTTTTTCGACTTCAGATTCAAGTTCCTGAATCTGTGCAATAGATGACCTCCAATTCCAGCTTTGTCGAAGATTATGTAATTTCGATCGCTTGTCCAGAAGCAGCTTGGAGATGCACTTAAATCGGTCATTAGCCCAGTGTCGAAGTGCACTCTGGCAACTCAGAATGCGGCCCTGTAATGTTCCAGAGGCTGTATCTGCTCCCCAGCCGGCTTCAACTACCTCGCCACAATCTTCCTCACAAAGCCAATATTTCTCAAATCGAAAAGTAACCCGCTTCTTCCAATCCCGTTCCCGAGACTGAGAATGGATCCCATTCAGATGTAGGCATAGGGGGCGGTGATCCGAATGATAGAAATCAAGTGATAAAACTTGTGCGGCCGGATAAAGTAATCTCCAGCTAAGATTTCCCACGTATCTATCAAGTCGCTCAAAAATAATGTTGTCTAGTGATCGTCTATTCACCCAAGTAAATAAATCCCCATGGCAGTGCAGGTTTTGGAGATCACAAAGTTCAAGAGTATCCCGAAATGCTTGCATTCTGTGAGAGGCTCTTCTCATACCTCCCAAATTTTCACTGTCGAAGCAAATCTCGTTGAAGTCACCACCTACTAGCCATGGTAAATTAAGAAATTCATGCAAACCTTTGAGATGCAAAAGGAGGTCCCAAGAAAAATGTCGGAGGGCAGCTTCAGGCTGCCCATAGAAACCTGTAAATCTCCACTTTCTATCATCAGCAGTTATAACACAATCTATATGTCCAACAGAAAAGGACTTAATGGAGACATCAATGGGGTCCTTCCAGAGTAGAGCAAGACCTCCGCTTTTTCCATGACAATCCACCGCAAAACAACCTTTAAAACCCAATGGAGTCGACCATTGCTTGCATCGTGCCTCTAGTTTTTGTCTCACTCAAAAATAAGAGAGTTGGGCTCTTATCGGCTACAAGTCGCCGCAATTCCCGGAATTCTCGGGGGTTCCCAAGCCCTCGAACATTCCAAATTATAACATTCATAATGATCGGCGGGGTTGCTGAGCAACCGCCGCCAATTTATCCTTAGCACTAGGTTCAATCCATCCCAAATTTAACTTTTTTTTTCATTGGTCTTGTGTGCTCCTGTGATACACTGTCCTCCTCAGAGATATCTATATGTCTTTTAGCCATTCAGGGAGGAGTCTGTGTCTTGTCCATAATCCGATCCTTACCTACTTCTCGTGCCCTGCGTTTCCAGTGCTTTGCCCCACCAACTGCTAGGCTCGGCAATATTGTGTTCTCACCGTGTGGTTTTCCAAGGAGTGGGGCAGGCTCGTGGACCATCAATTGGGTTTGGTCCATATTACTCGCAGACTGTTTTGCCAATACTACAAGTGCTTGACTTTCTGATTCCATAATGTCCTTATCTGTTTGCTCATAGTTTTCGGTTTCAGCATTTGATGGACTATTCGGAGGTGTATAGGATGGTTTCTCAGCACCAGAAGAGCCTTTCCTGGACCCACCAATATGAGTGGATGCACGCAGCCAGATCCCAAAAGCAAGTGTGGTTCTATCAGCCTCCTTGTCATCACAGTCTCGGATCGTATGCCCAAGTCGCCCACAGGCTTAGCAGAAATCCGGCAATCTCTCATAAACCAGTAGAACAATAATGTCTTCCTCTTCTCCCTTGGCTTTAATCCGAATGAATTTCATCAAAGGCTTCGTAATGTTAATTCTTACCCGAAGTCGCGCATAGCGTCCCAAGAAGACGCCATTTTCCCCCGAATCCACTTCCTCTACTCTGCCAATGTGTCGCCCGACTTTGGTCAACAATTCTTCTTGCATAAAGGCTAGTGGCAGATTATGGCATTGAACCCAAATATCTATTTCATCAAAAACCATGTCAATAGGATTTTGCCAACCCATTGGTGCCTTGAAAATCACCATGCTTTTAAAGAAATTCCATGGCCCATCTGTAAGCGCTCTGTTTCTATCTCTCTGGGATACAAAATCACAAACAAATGTATTGTCTCCCATTGCCTCAATATGTACCTTCCTTGTCGCTTGGAGAATGCGTGGCATTTGCTGACGAAACGCTTCTCTGTTAATAGCTTTTGGTGATAGAATCTTTGCTACCAAACAATTGGCCAAGCGTTCCTGTCCAACTCGCGTTTCTGAACCATCAAAGAAGATGGTGTCGCTTTCCTTTGGAGCAGAGAGTTTCAACTCTGTAACCAGTCTAGAAATCTCATCTGGATCCATAGCCTAGGTAATAACCCAACGTTCAATTCGAGGACGGTTGAATGAACGGATCAATCCCGCACAGCGCAGGAACCCAGCCCTAAGAGTCAAAGAACCCTAGAGAATTCTTTATTGTTGATTGATTGTTTTTGTTAACAATTAAACTATTATCGAAATCCATAAATTTTAAATGCATCTTCCTAAATGCAACCTAAATTAATTTGATATATAATAAATTTGAAATTCATTTATATTTTGTCAATGCAAACAAATCAAAGAATTTGAAATCCAATTGCAACTTTACATTTGATATGAAAATGACAACAATATATTAGCCAAATGTTGATTTAAAATGGATACAAGAGGTAAGACTTCTTTTCTTGATGATACCATTCCTCCATATCGTGCTTATGGAAAATGCTAATCATCTTCAAATATACAATTTGATAAATAAATAAATAAATAATATATATACAGGTTTTAAGAACATGTGTGTGTGTGTGTGTGCCAGAAGGAAAATACAAGAGAAAAATTGTATATCTGTGTGCAATGGGATGACTCCCAAGACTCGTTACAGGTTTTAAGAACATGTACAATGACGTTAGAAAGTTGGTGTTACGAAGACGTTAACTCAGCGTTGATAAATTCATTGTATGTTTTTTCAATGATAAAATGATGTCGAAATATTAAATTTTTTTTATTCCATTTAATAACTTTTTTATTTTAAAAATCATAATATAATTGCACATGATACATATAATTAAAATTAAAACTTACAAGAATTTTAAAAATTAATACAATCAAATTAAAAATTACACATGATAAAAAGATTGGTAATTAAAATATGTCTGTTGATATTTTTAAAGATTTTTTTAAAAATTTTAATCATTTTTTAAATTTTTAAAATATTTATAACGGCCAGATGGATCTATCTGGCCGTCGATTCGTAATTAAAAAAAAAAGAAAAAAAAAAAAAGTTGGTGAGGGCTTCACCACCAACACCGCATGCAGATAATTCTGCGTGCCGTTTCCTGGCTCTTTGGCCATGCTCTAAGAGTCCAAATGAACATTCTAGAATGAATGCAAAATTTGGGACTCAATTAATACAAGTTGTTCGATTGCAAATGTTTATGAAGTTTTACATCCCCTTCTTCCATGTGAATATATCGATAATTCAATTCATTCGATCTTGATCCAATAATTCCGATCGCACCCATATGCTTCGCACCAAATACATATATTCGTCCTTCCAATCAAATCCGTCGCAACATTCGTAACAATCAACTTTATGAACTATTTACATGACATTATCGTCTTTGTTATCGTAAAGATTTCATGTTATTATTATAGTAAAAATCTTAGTAATCGACTCGCACATACATAGGTGGAATAACCAAAAACCGAGTGGGGATCAGATGTGATGAACATAACATTAAACTAGTATAATACACTGTGAATGTAACAGATACTCACATGCTACAAATTGTGTAATACTCATTGAGTAATGAGTACAGTATCCTAATGCAAGAAAGAGACTGGATACACATGGACAAGCTTTCGCTTGTTTCTAGCTTAATCCTAGCAACTCACACACCAACCAATGATAACTCAATTAGTTTGAAACCTCGGAGCTTCTCTAGTAAATCTTGAAACCTATTTACAAAAACTTCAAGTCAACCAAGGACTCGCCCCTGCAACAACAAAATCGCAAGAGCGAAGGAAAGTATTTATGTATGGACGAAAAGAGAAGTTAATGAACGAGTATGATAGATAGGTATTTTGCCACAATTCGAACTATTACACAAGTGATGGTTCGAAAAAGTACCTTGAAAATTATTCACTGCCAAAATCTTCGTAGCTTAAACCCTCTGATATGGTGTCCAACCTCCTTATGTCTGCCGAAAACCGAAATACAACTATTTGAATTGTTTCCTTTTCTTCTTCTTGTTTTTTTTTTCACTCAGGAACTATGCCTAAAGCGAAAAACGAAAATACGAAGGGGGGAAATAAGCTTACCTTGCTGGTCATCCCTGAGACGTTGGCCCATGAAATTTGCATCGTTTCCCAGAAATGGAGATTTCGAATAGTTTTCCAGTATATCTGCAGAATTTAGTAAAACATACAAGTCATGACACGATGTGAATTGCTCGACAAATTGGAGTTCATCATTGCAGAACGCTAACCAGTACTGTTAGAAAAATCAGCTGTCAGGTCCGATAAACTGAAGTTCCGGGGGATTTGCCCCAAGAATCCAAATGTATTCATCTCTGGGTCTAACATAGTCTCATTCAGAGCGTGTGAACTGGGCTCTACACCATCAAAGTGAGGAACCGATGCTTCTCCTATCACAGTGCGAGATTCAAGAAGATTGCTCTCCGAACCAAACATAAACGGGGAATCACCTCCATAGCCAACTTCTGATTTGATTATCCCCCCATTCATGCCTCGCAACATTACCGTGTTTGAGCCATGGATCGACATCGTGTTTGATGTCACATCAATTCTTCCAGTATCACCGATCATATTGACAGCAACTTGCATGCATGGTTGCATGGTTGGTGCCCCATTAGTGTAAGCATTAGGTACGACACTAATTGCTTGGAGCATGTTTTCTGGCTTTATAGATAATCCAGTAGGTTGTGGGGCTTGGTACACTTCAACATTGTTTGGTGCAAAACAAAATTTCAGAACAATTACTATGATCACTGATAAATATAATTACGCAGTCAACGCAAAGTTCCAATATAAGGGATATTATCACTAAAAAAGTATTCCATTCATGCAAAGGAAGTACCTTAGCTTTAGGCATGTGTGTGTGTATTATATGTATGCATGCATGTATAGATAAAGTTATAATTCAATTGTACACTTCAAACATAAAAGTAAACAACACATAAAATTCAAAATCTAACATTAACTATCAATATGTTTAATTTTTATAATCAATATGTTATGCACTAATTATTTAAATAGTGGCTTCAAATCTAAATTAGGAAGAGAGATATTTACAGTTTTGCTTGTAGATATTGTCAGCAAATTAAAATGCAGAATCTAAACTTGTTCTTTCCTCAATTCTAGTTATACCTAATTTTTAACGATTTTAATAAAAAAAATTAAATTTCCCAAAAAAAATTAAAAAATTAAAGTATCCGATGCAGACAACACATGGCGAGAATCCAGATTTTTCTAATTCAAAAACTTTAATAGAAGTATTTGATACACACCTACGAAGAATCTGTAGCATCCAACATGATGCTTTGCCATGTTTTAAACTATCCGTGCATCATACATCAAACTTATTGATTAAAAGCAGACTTACTTGATTGAACATGAGATCCATTAGATGGAGGAATACAAGGAGCTCCAGTTGCACAAATTTGGCTCATTAGTTCAACTTGTCTTTCCAGCAGTTGATTGAATCTTAATATCTGGTCCTTAATTATCAGCCTCATATGATATGCCTTGAAAAAATCCTGATTTTCTGCTTCAAGTTTCTGCCACACTGGAACATGGCCCAGATTTTATATCAATAACTTTGCACAATAAACATCCATTATGGAATGGTACAAGTGTGAACATACTGCTACAGAATCAAACATTTTTGCAAAGATTGTATTTCAATCAACAGAGAAGCTGCCTTTAGATAAAATAAAGTAGTGGTTTGTGATCTATTTGCTAGAAACAAGTCAAGGCTCCGTAACTCAAATATTTTTTCCTGCTTTTAAGACATAAGAATTGCTTTAAGGAGTAGCGTAGTTGAAGATTGAGCTTGTCTTCTCAAGTCTGAGACTCTATTGTGAAAGCTCTGACTTCGAGCTTTTCTTGTCTCAGTAGAACATCTAGATGGGATACCGGCCAACTGAAACTAAATACATAGGTCAATACTAAGTGCTACAAGCCCATCAGATGTTAGCTAAAACTTTGCGATATGAAGAACACATATATCACAAAGCTGGGATCCAGATAGTTTTAGACCATCATGAATGGGTTAAGGGATAAAGGAACTTTGGACCACGTCCCCAACATGTAAGCACTAATCCTTATGCTCTAATTAGTCTTAAATGAAAGAAAGATTGATTCCTTTCCCTGGAGTATTGGACTTTAATTCCTTTGTATGATCTTGAGATCAGCGAATGTCTTTAACTTTGAAAGTGATTGTAACATGTCGAGTTAACAACAATGTAAAAGACTGTTGCTGTGACGAGTTGACAAACTGAAGGGTGACGATAAAATGTGAAGATTCTTAGAAGATAGAAGATGAATCCAAAGAGTTGCAGAGAATAAATCATTGTAATATGTAGGCCTGGGACAGTTCAAAATTCAAAATATTCATACAGAAGGTCATATATGTTAAACATAAGCAGAAGAGGATAATTTTTCAAAATTTCTCAGAAGGTGAATAATTAAGTTATGATAAGAATATTTACTAATAACTAGATGTAGCTTGTGTAAAATTGATTCTTGAGCACAATGCATTACCTAAAACAAACATAAACCGGAGGAGGAAACAAATAACAAGAAGCGAAGAAATGTAAGTACCAAGTTCGGTGAAACCGGGCTCAATTTTTGCCTGCTGTAGCAGGGTACTCACAACTTCACCCTGATTCATGTACAGCTGAAGGCACCTTTCTATGAGATTTTGAACCTGTTATCATAGAGAGAACATAAGGTTTGCAAAAATGAGTACGCTTTTTAGTATCAACTAATAGAGCTTTAAATTCGATGATCAAACCTAACTGGACAAAAACCATTCTACATCACACACCAGAGCAGGTAAAAATCCACAAGTCAACTTATCAAAACAATTTTATGAAGCTCAAAACAAATAATCCATTCTGTAATCAAGTGTCTACCCGTCACAGTATCTGAAAAACTACTAAAATTCTTTCATATGTAATTTGCATATAGTCATTGTCTTGATAAAACAAACCAAAATTTCTGCACAAACAATTCCTCTACCTTCCATTTCAGAATATATGTTTCAGATTGTTCGTGCACTAGCTTCGGCTACTCATTAGAGAAAATGCATTATTCTGTGTAGCAACACTTTAACATTCTCAATTTCAGAAATTTCGGATCTCATTAACATTGGTTACAAACTACTATATCATAAAGAAAGGTTTTTTAAAAGTACAACAACGATATGCTTGTCCGGTCATTTTCAAGGTTATTTAATTTGTAGTCTTGGCTCCAATTTCCAATCTCAGTCATAGGGATCTATCCTATATCAAATATCCCTAGATTGCAATGGTTCAAGAATTCATCTTGTATTAGGACTACCAAACAAATTATATGAATCACAATACAGTTGACAGTGTAGCACAAATATTTGTATCGGAATTTCAGGTGAAATATAGGACAAATATTCACTTCTAGAGTTACAACCATAATCTTTTTAGTAATAATTGATGTCCAGATCATCCACATGCTACCCAGCTATTGTACTTCCACGCTCATGTTTATCTTTAACATAATAAACGAAAGCACATGCCGGAACATATTTATCCATCTTTTCCACAAGAATGAGAACAAATCATAATTGCAATATAGTTATACAAATGTAATAGAACCTTACAAGCTGTATATCCTGTACTGAAACTCTTCTTACATCTCCATTAGACATCTTGTAAGTTCACCGATACAATGAAATTAGGAAGCCTGTATATCATGTCACAACAGCTCCGCCACAGAGTAATATAACTTTGAATTTGTTTATTGATCGAAATGTGCAATCTATAAAGCCTGGAACCATTGTTCAAGATGTTAGGAGATTCAAGTACAGTAAACCTATGAACAATAACATGGTAACAAGGGGCAATCACAATAAACAATGCATGAGCGGAAGGTCCCGTGAGCTCGAGCTTGTGCCTTGTAGGATAAATGATAAATAACATAGTGTCAATCAAGTGTATAATAGCTTAAAACTCTTGGTATGCAAACCCTTTATATTCTATTATGTCGGTAATGTGTACTCGTGTGTTTGCTCATGTTGTCCAATCATACTCCTGGGACATCAATTCCAAACATATGTATCTCGTCATCCAGCGTACATATGAAGGAGTATTTTAAAGTATAACATTATTATTGGTCATCATCCACATAAACTAGATCTTTAAAAAAAAACTGATTTTTACCAAAATATCAACACTGTTGGAAATCCTGGCTAATTATTGTTGCGGTAAGAATGTAGGACTTAGCGAATTCCAACAAAGCAACGATCATCTGGTTCAAACTAATTCCTAGCGCATGCCACAATTTTATCTGGGTATATTTCAAAGTTCTTTCTTAGTTGTTTCCACCTTTTATCTCTCTTTATATTAAAAAGCTTTCAAAAAAATTTCTTCAAAACAAACCAAGAAAAACACTCATTTCCCAATAGCCATTCCATTATTACCTGTATCGCATGACCAATATGAGAATCATTCAAATTTTCAAATAAGAATGCATTCAACAAAATAAGCGTTCACCCTCTAAAACTAAAACTAGAGAGAAAAAATTATCACCATAAACTTCGTAAAAGCTCAACACCGCCATCATAAAAAATCAAATTTAAACCAAGATTATAGCATCCTTTTGAACTCAGCCATGATCCCGCACACGATAAACGCAAAAAAAATAAACTCTACGAGAAAAAAGATCATAAAAAACACAAACAGAATCACACATGCAAATCACACGAGAAAGGGAGTGGAAAAACAAAGATTAAACCCTCACAAACACGTGAAAGCACAAATATTTACAAATTGGGAAACTCAATTCACCTGAAAATTGTTGGGTTTTTACACTTTTTTTAACCTCAAACAGCAACATCGGTTGCAAGAGAATATTTTCGGAGGAGAGGAAGTGATGGGCTTTGCTCAAATAGGTCGCGTTTCGGATGTATTTTTTAATATATTTTTTCACGAATATTAATGCCCAACGAACGTACAACTCTTTCTCCACAACGTACAATAATAGGACAAAAGCGAATGGCACACACTTGCATTAAAAGATCCCTTGGCGTTATCCATTGCAAACGAAATATATATTTAATATGGATGCGCTTGCTTAGTCAAAACACACTTTCACACAAACCTTTTTCTAAATTGGCACGTTCGTTTTTTATTTTATAAATTAAATATATAAATAAAATTGACCAAAAAATTTTATTTTTTGTAGCTAATGTTGAACGTTGAGGTCAAGTTTGTACGTATGTGTCGTGGTACACTAAACGTTTATAAATTCCGAGATTTCCGAAAAGTTATATTAAATTTAACCGTTAGTTACAATCTTTTTTCGAGATTCCAATAACGTAGGAAGTGAATTATGTGAATTGAAATGAGCCCAAATCTCATTTATAGCTCAATTGAGGGCAAAATGTGATCCATCCTAAACATAACAATCAACTTGTAAAAATCATGTCTAAAAGGACAAAATCAATAAATGCTTGGGCTGTTCAGTCCGCTACATGATGCTGAGATTTTGGGCTGTAAAGCTAAAAGTTGAAGGCCCAAATTATTTCTGGGCCCAACTACACCTCACTGTCTATGACGCAACAGATAAATTAAGGGGACTTCGTAACATGAATAAATAAATAAATAAATAAACCGAAATTATTTTGTAGAATTTTAATTTTAAATAATTGTGATCCAAATTTTAAAACGAGAAATTAGCCTTCAATCTCCAGCCGTCGCTTTTTTTTGTGTTCAGTCCCTGGGTACCTTTTTAGTACCATATTTCCACATGAAGTGTACCACATTTTCACATTAAGTGTACCACATTTTGTATGACATAGTACCACAATTTTGTGGGTAGGGAGTGAACTCAAAGAAATGTTTTGATTGAGCATTTTTCACCAACTTCTCCATTTTAAAACCCTTGACCTCTAGTCTAATTAAATGATATCTTTTAATCAATTTAAAATAATTAATAAAAAAATGAAATCCTAATATATCTAATACAAATACAATTCAACGTGCTTCGGCCTTGAGAAAAATGAATCTTATTGTTTGTAGATGTCAGTATTGTTTTCCCACAACTAAACAATAACAGAAATTTAAAATTTTTTGTTTTTGACATTCAAAATATTTTTTAGGCAATTTTTTTGAGCTTTATATGATTTAAACTATTCATAAGGTGTTTTAGAATATTTTTAACTTTGTGTATATAATAACGGCTCCCACTATTAAAGATTTTAAACAAGCCCCTTGATGTAAATCCCGAAAAATGGATTTTTCTCATTCTTCAATCGTCTAATAAATTCTATGATCATAATCTGGATTCATCGTATAGATCGCAATATATATCTAAACGAAATTTATGTCGAGATTTGATCGCCGGAATTTCAGAAATCCGGGGAGATGGCGGCGTCACGGCTGTGATGCGGTGGAAGGTGGTCGGCCGAATCTTTTTGTGAGGGAGAAGGGAAAGTGTTTGTGTTGTCAGATTTTGGAATAAAAAATTATGAACAAAAACTTGTGTGTAAAAGTTAAGCGTATATTTTAACTATTGATTATATATATAAAATTATCTTCGTGATCTAATCAGGACTATAATTTTATCGGGATATTGTATTTTTATTATTCAAAAACTCTAATGTACATATTTTTAACTATTGAAAAACCATGTATAATTAAATTATTATCAAATTTTGATAATAAAAGTATATATACAAATATACATATACATGCTATATATGCATATATATTTATTTATGATTTAAACTAAATAACTTTTATTTAATTTCTTAATTAATTAATTAATCTATTCTATACTCTTCTAGAATGTTTCATGAGAATTTTGTACTTTGTAGCCACTACTAGTGTATTCTAAATTTACTAAATAAATAATTGTGAATTCATTATAACTCCGATCTATTATCGAACAACAACAATATATTGAAGGTACATATTACATAATGAAAAATGAAAATTTAGAAGGACAAAATTGTCTACTAATCCATTTTTGTCAGTTTCCAGTTTTGTGTACTCCTTCACTAAAATTGGTAATTCCTCTCTCTTCACTTAAGTAGCAGTTAAGCTAAATTTCACAATTTCTATTACATGGAATCGAATTATAAACTTCTTTATAAGCAATCTAATTGATCTCCATCAAATTATAGTATCCAAATTAAACTCTATGAATTTGATTATCTCAACGGAAACACATAATTCGATATTTGTGTGACCCTTAATGGTTCAGCGATGTATCAAGTCACGAGTTCACAACTCATGTGATTTAGAACAATATTTATTCCTATTCGGGGTTAGCCTAATCAACCACATTCTTTTCATCAACCTTTTGATCAAGAACGTCGGAACTCAAACCTGATTACACCCTTTATATCATGGTAAGAGTGTTTAGTAGTATCGCCCTATGATCTCCTAGTTATCACTGATAGTGTCTGCAAGAACCTTATGTTACGGTTAACGTACAATATGGTATCTTCAACTCATATATACCGGTCGAACCTGCAGCCATTAATAATCGAGAGTTGTAAATATATTCGACAACTACGTGATGTATCTTTGATTAATAATAGTGACAAGGTATGTGAAATTGAGGAAATGCCTTTCCAAAATGCAAATGTATTACTCTAGCAGATATTCATTGCATCATTAACTCATCGGATCATATATGACATCTTTACCTATAAATACTCGACTACAACGCATTGTCCCCTATGTATTTCATAAACGCATTCAAACTCATCACCTAATGGCCCTAAATGAAGTCGGTAAACGGATCAAAGAGCATGCTATTATGTAGAGCCTCCACATTGTCTAGGGTCAAAGACTAATAATGTACAACTATAACTGTTGACTATTCCACTCGATAAATGAAAACTATTTGGAAAGTCTGAGGAAACGTTGTTTAGTGTATCATAAAATAATAACTCATTTGTATGAATGTTATCTTCATGCTCTTATTAATTAAACATGATGTTTAAATTACAGATGTTAGTCTCAAGCTCAAGCGACATTTATCCTTATTTAGGTTGTTGAATTGACTAATAACCAGTTTAGAATATAAAATATGTTTCCTAATGAGTTATGAACTTATGTTGAAAGACAGATCTCATGATACCTATTGTATATTCAAGGACTTTATCTATGGAGTTTTCATGGGTATATAGATAAAGTATTATTAAAATAAAGTTCAAGTCACAAGTTGGCTCGCTGGACATATACTCTAACAATCTCCATTTGTTTTATATCCAACTACCTATAGATCTCAAACTCATTGTTTCACGATGCTTCTTAAACAATTGTCCTGGAAGGGATTCAGCTGTGGATCAATAACATTATCTACATAGACGACTCCCTTTACTTGTATGTCTCTGCTTCCCACAATATCCGGGATTATGTGGAACTTCCTAATTATATTTTTGGATATTTTATGAGATATCAATTCCTTATCTTGTGCAACGACATCGCTGCTATCTCAAGTAGATCGAGACTGGATCAAATCTTTGAGGAATGACACCAAACTCTAGAACTAAATTCCTCATCCAAACAACCTCATTTGCTGCAACTAAGTATTCGGTCTTAGTGGTTAAATTCGTTTTGGTGTATTGCTTAGAACTTTTCCAAGAGACACCACCACCATTGAGCTTAAATACAAATCCAAATGTTGGTTTCAAATCATCCACATCTGACTAAATGTAACACCCAGACATTCGTATGTTTATGATATAAGGTAATGATTATGATCTTCCATTAGAAAGATAAGATATAAAGCTGTAACTTACATGTTTTGAGTTTTGTTCAAATCATTGGGGAACACGAGCCAAAAGCGCCCCAAAGTGTGTCGTGTGTTTCATTGTTCCTGTACTGACACATGTTGATAGATTGAGCATAACCTTTTGCTCAGACCTTCAAATGACATGAGGCCAATTGGAGATGCAAGCCAAGACATATAGCTACAACTTTCATGTTTACCACTTTTCTTAATTCTGAAGGGAAGAGGCGTTTCGGAAGCAATCTTTGACGTAGCTGTGCGCAGAGCGCGCCCGAGCGGAAAAAGATGTCCGCCCGGCCGTGCCTAGTTTGAATTTTTTTTGTTTATGGAAAAGAGGTCTGCGCTAGGCGGTAAAAGGCGTCCGTCCGGGCGCCCAGCAAAGTTTAAAAACATGTTTTGGGTATTTTAAGGCATATAATCAATCGAAACTTCATTTTTTCTCATTTCCCTTCTCCTCCTTTCTCTTCTCCAACGATTCCAAGCTATGGTTCTTCATTTTCTTCTTACCCTTTCTTTCAATTAAGCAATTAATCTTCAATCCGGAGTTGGAACTTCATTTTTTAGTGAAAGGGACAAAGGTAAGTGGTTTTTCTTCTTGTTCTTGAGTTATTGAAGATGGTGGAGTTAGGGCATGATAGTTGTGATTGATGTATTGGATTAAATGGTCATCTAATGTTGTTATTTGAGTGTTGATGGTTAGTTATTGGGTTTATTATTGTAGGATCAACATCAAGGTTTAGGAAACCAAGTGATCCAAGTGTAGTAAGTGGAATCATTTCTTAAATGCATCACATGATCCTATATGTATGTGTTTTGATGATTTTATGATGCTAACTCCTATGTATTTATGGTAGTGCAATTATATGCATTTTTTATTGAAAGGAGTTAAACTATATATGATGCCTCAAAGATGTTCGATAAAATGTCTGAATGAAATTTTATATGATTGAATGATTGGATTGATAGTGATAGTAGTGGTGTTGCCTCTGGCAATTCTAAATCCGCAATGTAATTGGCCAATTAACGATGAAAACACGTGCTCTCTTATAAGATGCATTTTATGCAGAGGTACGTGTCCCTCCTATAAGATTCATTTTTACGAAGAGGGTTAGCAATGAATGAACTATCTTATAAGAACAATCAATTCTTCAGTTAATCAATTAAATGAATATCATCCCTATGTGTTGTTGTATTATGATTCTTGATTGATGATATTAATGATGATTCAACGTTTATGAAATGAGAAGGATAATGTTTTCAACAAAATGAAATTGAGGCTATACATTTCATGTTTTACAATAAAATGATATATATGTATCTTGTTAGTATTGATTCCATTTGTTGAGTTTTATACTCATTCCAG
Source organism: Primulina eburnea (assembly GCF_022965805.1). Classification (NCBI taxonomy): domain Eukaryota; kingdom Viridiplantae; phylum Streptophyta; class Magnoliopsida; order Lamiales; family Gesneriaceae; genus Primulina; species Primulina eburnea. The sequence goes on along the minus strand of NC_133108.1, from coordinate 37,034,920 downwards.
TTATGTTCATGTGATGCAGGCATCGGTAAGAAAGACTGATCATCCCTGAGTTGTCGAAGCGAGAGAAGAGCATATGACAAACTTTGGAGATAGTGGTTGAATGATATTTTGATGTGTTGAACTTTTGGTTATTTTGGAAAATATTGAAAATGTGGTTTTGGTATTTGAATTTAAAATATGTGTAGATACTATATTAAATGGTATATGATGTGTATGAAAATCTTTTGCATGTTTTTATGTGTTGCTTGAGGCGGTTGGCATGTCCTATTTACGGAGAAATGCTGCCCAAATTTTTAAAAGTACACGTTTTCTCCAAATTATATTTTAAATCTTCCGCTCTAATTATGTATTTTAGTCACGAGTGTTACATTAAAAGTTAGAATCATTATAGCATTCTAATTTAAATTATCCACTCTCGTAAAATATGAATAAATTCGTAGTTCTTCTTAATACTTGAGAATATCTTTCACGACTTTCCAATTTAATGGCCAAGATTCGATTGATATCTGCTTGCAACACTTAGTGCAAATGCAATATCAGGCCGAGTAGATATTATATGATACATAATAATGCCAACGGCAGATGCATATGGAATGCGATTCATGATTTCTATCTCTTCATCAGTCTTAGGGCACATAGATTTGGATAGAGTCACATCATAACACATTGAGAGATATTATATCCTAGACTCCTCCATAGAGAATCTCCCCAGTGTGTGATCAATATAATTGGATTGGGTGAGCTCTAACACCATGTTTGATTTATCCTTATAGATATGTATTCTTAATACATATGATGCTTCACTCATGTCTTTCATGGAAAATTTATTTGCTAACCACACTTTAGTTTATTGCATCATCCTTACATCATTTTCGACAATTAGCATGTCATCATAAAGTACAATGAATGTTACTGCACTCCTACTAAACTTTTTGTATACACAAGGTTCATCAAATTTTTCACAAATTCAAACTCTTTGATAGTGTTATCAAATATGAGATTTCAACTCCTCGATGTCTGCTTGAATCCATAGATGGATCTCTAAAATTTGCATACTTTTTGCTAGCTTCATACTGATGTGAAATCTTCGGGTTGAGAGATATAAATCTATTCCTTAATGTCATCCCTAAGGAATGTTGTCTTCACATCTATATATCATATTTTATAGTCGTATCATGTTTTTATTGATAGCAGTATCCTAATGGACTTGAAAATTGCCACTTGAGAAAATGTTTCCTCATAGTCAATACATTGTCTTTGAGTATATCATTTTGCTACCAATATTGCTTTCAAGTTCATTACCTTCCCATCTGCTCCAAGTTTCTTTTTGTAAATCCATTTGCTTCCTATAAGAACAATTCCCTCATACGGATCTACTAAGGATCATATTTGGTTTGAATATATGGAGTTCATCCCGGACTGCATGGCTTCAAGCCATTTGGATGAATCAGCATCTAATAATACTTCTTTGAAGTTTCTTGGATCACATCCAGGAACTGACTCATTTTGGCCCTCTTCAAGAAGCAGACTCATTCTCTTAGGTGGCCTTGAAACTTTTTCAAATCTCTTAGGAGCTTGTATTACTTCAACTCATTGTTGGGTTGTGGGTTATACTATTCAGGTGTGGGTGTTTCTCGTATTTCCTTGAGTCCTATCATCCCATCTTCCCTATCTAATAGAAACTGGTTCTCCAAGAATGTGGCATTCCTTGAAATAAACATTTTTGTTTCATTTGAATCATAGAGGTAATATCCAACATAATTATTTGGATAACCCACAATATATAACCAATTGGCTCTAATATCTAATTTGTCTCTTACAATCTGCTTCACATAAGCAGGACATCCTCATATTCTTAAAAAAGAATATTTGGGAGGCTTTTTCATCTATAACTCATATGGACTTTTATCCACTTCTTTCGTATGAATTTTGTTCAACAACATTATTGCAGTCTCAATTGCAAATCCTCAAAAGGTTGGCGTCAATTCAATGAATCTTATCATAGATCGAGCATTTTCATCAATGTCCGATTATGATATTCTGACACATCATTCAACTGGGATGTGGCAGGTGTGGCCCACTGTGAGATAATCTCGTTCTTTATAAGGTAGTCTTGAAATTCAATACTCAAGTATTTTATACCTCTATCAGATCGAAGTGTTATAATATCTTTTCCTAATTATATCTATATTTCAACTTTGAATTTTTTGAACCTTTCAAATATTTCAGACTTGTATTTTATCAAATACACATTCTCATACCTCGATAAGTCGTCAGTAAATGTAAAAGTAAGAATGCTCATATTTTATGCTATCACTCAGTGGCTCACACACATTTGTATGGATTAAATCTAATAGATCATGTGCATGTTCCACTTTACCTAAAAAAAGGGTTTGATTAAGACTATCTTGTTTTGTTTGTTCTTTAAATCATTTGGACATTATTAGTGGAATATTACCATATTGTTTGACAGAACACTTCGGGTCTAGATACTTTCAAATGTCAAAACTTCTTGAAATGGAGACAAACATGTTCTCATTTATCGGGTTTTGTGGGACTTTTAACATCCTTCAAAGCTTGCCTCTTATAAGGTTTGTTTTTTTTATTGTGAGGGGCAAAACACTTCTTTCCTTTATCATGTGAGCTCCTTTTCATCCCAGACAAGAAGTCTACTAAGAAAAAAACTTTTTCTTTCTTTATAATGGTCTCGTATGCGGTAAGCATATTGACTAACTTTTTCAGAGCTAACCTATATATTGTTCATATTGAAGTTCAACATAAACCCGTTAAATGAGGAAAGGAGTGACAACAAGGCATTGTCACCATCAAACTTCTTGGGAATCATCAATTTCACACCTACCACCTTCTCAATAAGCTCAATCATTTGTACACCACACTCATGGGCTAGAACCTCATCTTGCATGCGTGTAGTCATGAGTTCTTTGATATTAATGTGTCTCACTATACGAGTTTGATCACTAAACAATTCTTGTATGTGCTTGTGAATGTCAACATCATTCATTATTTCATCAAACTGTCTATACAATTCAATTAACACAAAAGTGAACAATAAGATCCAACCATCTCTCATGCTTCTACGAGTTCAACGAGAATGACATTAGTGTGTATGTCATTTTATCCGGATTCGGAACAATTTTAATTTTTTTAGCCAATATTGAAAATTAGGGTCCGATTAGTTTGTTTTAATTGATAATAATATAAATAGATCATGTGACCAAATTGTGAATATACTGAATATTAAACAAATAATCATTGTCGACTATTTTAAAATATTTATAAGACATAAAATATGGTAATTTCTTTTCTGAATTACCTCCCACTTTTGACATTTTCAGCAACGGGAAATCCAATTTCCTTTGTGAGTACGCAAAGCCCAAATGCTAAATTATGATCTCGAATAATATCAATCAATCATAATTTCAAAAAGATAGAGCTCAATTGCAACCCCTTGAAACCCTTACATATTTTGTCATACATATTATGATAGCACAATAATGTGATGTCATTTCTCTTCACGTGTCGTGTAACGCCCCGAAAATTTAAAGGTCCACGCGAACCACATGCATGCAATTATTAAATTCTCTTGTATTTTAATTATTTGTTTTAATTGCATTAATTAATTATGTGGTGCATATTGACATGTTTAAAATATATTTTCTACATGATTGCATTAAAATATATTTTTAAAGGTTATTCAAGTTGCGATCGAGGAATGGAGACCGAGGGCTGAAAGATAGAAAATGTTTTTATTGGGTAATTGTTTTTAATTATTTAAAATAAGGGTGATGTGTTCTCTTTTTTTTAAAATATGAGGTTTTGAGGTGATTTTATACGCCGGGACGTAAATTTTATCAGTGTTGGTTTTTAACAAAAATACAAACTTTTTAGCAACCCGGCCATTTAATTCACAAACTTTTGTAACAAAAATTATTTTAAGATTCTAATTAAACTTTAATCAAGCACTATAGGGCCTAAACTTTGTTTATTAGGCCTAAGCCTTAATTGGTGATTTAATTAGTGTTTAGATATATGTAAACCCTCCCCTAAAACCCTACACTACACGCCACTTTTCTGAATTGCTCTCCCAAACTCATAAAAGTACACGTCACACACACATAAATATTGACGCAAATTTTCGGGAATAGCTTAAGGAAAACTCAAGCAAAGGTTCTTGTCCGTTCTTCGTAAATCGTCGACGGTTTTTCGTGCGTTAAATACGCAAAGGCACGCCATATTCTTCCTTTACTCATTATCACACCATATTTTATATTTATGTTTTAAATTGCATGAAAAACAAGAGCACCATGTTATATTTTCGTTTGTGCATCCAAGGTGATTTTTAAAGCTTGATCTTTGTTCCAAAAACATGATTTTTATGTGTTCGAAGGGGATACCATGATTAGGACTTGTTAGGGGCATGTTTTATATGATTTTAAATGGGCCTAGAATGCACTAATAAGCTGCAAACGTGAATAACAAAGCTAGAAAAAAAGACGTAGGCATCAAAAGAAGGAACCGAAGGTGTGTTGGCAAGTAAGTGTCGTGTAGGCTCGGTTCTGTGCATGAGCTGGTGTGGGCTCGGCCAGGGCTGGGTCAGGGTAGTCTCAGTCTAGGGTCTGGTAGGGTCCTAGCATGGCTAGGAGGTTAGGAAGAGCCCATGATCACATGGACTCTTCCCTCGCATGATTTTGGTGCAGCCGAGAGCTGCAATTTTCGAGGGGTTAGGGGCTTGGCTAGGGTGGTTCAGGCGATGGCTAGGGTGGTCCAAGTGATTGCTCATGGTGGTCCAAAGTGGGTCAGGGAGGCTAGGGCTTGTTGGTGGCTGCTGCAAAGAGTCCCACGCAAGTAGGACTCTCGCACATAAGGGGACGCGCAGGTGTTGTCCATGTACAACACCTTGCTGCTTGGTTCAGGGGCTCCGGCTGGGGGTGCCTCAGGTCTGGGACTGGTCTAGGGTCAGTAAGGGTCATGGGTGCTCAATGGTGAAGGGCTGGTAGAGTCCTAAGGTGGCTAGGAGTCTTGGTGAGGGGAAGGGGATTCACGCACACACAGCACATGCAATTGGGTTGGTTTCCAGGAGGTTTGTGCGTGGTTTAGATTCATGTTCCTTAGGCTGGGCTTGGTCAGTAGGGTCCCTAGATGGGTTGGCTAGGTTTTGGCTCAAGGTGGCTCGGGCGTGGGTCGAGTAAATCGGGAGATGGCTCGGCGTGTTCTTCGATGTGTCAAAAACAAAATTAAAGAAGAAAAAATGAATCCCACGAGGGTGGCTCATGACTTTTAAGGGTAGAATAAATCATAAAAAGGTTATGTTAAAAATTTGGGATCAAAATAACGAGTTTTGGATTTATCCGGGATTTAATCGCCGCACGAAACGCTAATTAACGAGTTAATTGAAACACCTAGTTTAAGCTTCAGAAAATTATGGAAAATTAAGTTTAAGCTTAAATGATTATTATAAGTCTAATTTTTTAATTTGAAAGTTTTATATTAAGATTTGGTTTAATTCGTGATTAAAACGAATTAATACGTCACATTTAAAGATTAAATTAATAGTCATCGATTTAAGCCAAATAAAAATATAGAAAAAATCTTGTAGGCTTAAATAATTATTTGGGATATGTTAGAGTCGATAAAATTAAGAAAAAGTCAAAAAAGTGAAATTTTACGTCCAGGGGTAAAAAGGTCATTTTACACCTAGAAATTAATAAACGTCATGGCAGTGTCCTGAATGCTGTTTTATGTGCTAGTATGATTATTTTCAATGATTATGGATGTTTATGAATTTTTAAGATGTTAATATGTTTATTTTTAATGTTTATGGATGTTTTTATGATTTAATATGTCAAAACATTTATTTTAAATGTTGATGTTAAAATGTTTATTTTAAAACATTTATGTTTTTTTTTTTAATTTTTATATGTTAAAACATTTATTTTAAATGTTCATGGATTTTTATGGGTTAATCTTTGACATTTAAAAGACATGTTGCATGCTTGTTTTCAAAATAAAACGATATTATTATGCATGTTTTATTAAGTGATGAAAATACGAAATGTTGAAGGACGTCAGGTATTGTGACTAAATATGTTGGAGATATCGTGAGGGTTATGGTCCCAGTAAGAGCCCGGCGATCGTGTTTCTTTGGATACGGATACGAATACGAATACGTGATACGAATACGAATATGTTAATACGTTGGCCAAGGACCAGTTGACGGGTGAGAGTGTTGCTGGTGTCCCCGCCGCCCAGTACTGTGGTTACATGTAGATGGATCCATCGTCCAATACATTTAAGAATACGAGTCACAATCAACGATCTGAATTCAACATACACGAACATGAATATGAATATGAATATGAGGACATGAATATGTTGATATGAATATGAATATGTTTATGTTTATATGAAAATGTTTATGCATAAGATTGTGAAAATGTTTTTATTTAAAATTTTTATGTATCATGAAAATTTTTACGAAAATGTTTATGTTTATGCATCTTCATGAAAACGATATTTTAAGTACAAGTATTTTTCACTGTTATATGTTAACTGTATTACGTATTATTCGTTATCAAGAATATGACGTGTTGAGTCTTTAGACTCACTAAGTGTGATTTGATGCAGGCGATATTGATTATGAATATGATAATGGAGGTCTTGATGGTTGACTTGACTGGACTGAAGGTGCACATAACTCGAGGACCGACGCTAGTGTTACGCACTAGTTATTATTTATGATTTTAAGTAATGTTAAAGATATTTTACGCCTTTTATTTATGTTATGACAGATTTTTGAGAGGTTATAGTATAAGCTATACATTTTGAAAAAAAAATTTAGGTTAGTAAAATGTTTGACGATTTTATGCTTTAAAATATTTTCCTTTGGATTTTTAAATGGTAGTTGGATGTTTATTTTTAAAATGATGTCAAAAATATTTTATGGTTCGGCCGATGCTAAGTGAGGTTTTTAAAAAAAAAAAATTCTAGCACGTTTTAAGAAAACGAATAGCAGACGTTTCATGTCGAGCTTGACCCATCAATGTAGAACCTTAGTGAACGGTCACCATGAGATCCCCCAATAATATGAGCCGCGATCATGGGAGTTTCATGTAGTTCACTTCAAGTATATCGGTGGAAGTTACAACTTTCTGGCGTCTAGGTATCTCCAATAATATGAGCCAGACACTAATCACAGGAAACGTTTATCTTGCAACCATCGTTGATAGAAGGCAAAGAAAATTTAAGCTTCGTTTAATTTTTCTTTTATGGGTTTGATTTTAATTTTGAATCATATTTAAAATGATGGATTTTAATTTTGAAACTTCTTCTCATCGTTAATTTTAAAATAGCATGTCATGTTTATTTGTATGTTTTCTACATTCATGCAAATCTTGTTATTATATTAACAAAAACTCTTATACTCATTATTTATTAGGGGTGTGCAATCGGTCAGAACCAAACCGACCGAACCGAACTTTTCGAAAATCGAACCGACCGATTTTTTTTGGAAAACCGAACCGACCGAATTTTGAAAAGAAAACAGAGGAAACCGAACCGATAAAATTTCGGTTATTTCGGTTTTCGACCGAAATAACCGATTTTTTTATTAAATAAACTTTTTAAACATATTTACACAAAACTACAACTGAATTTAATACATGATTCAAATATACAGAGATAAGCAATTCACCAATGGCCAAAAAAGAAGCAGAACAAATATTACATCCCTGCATTGAAACAAGTAAAACAACCCACGCTTCCAAAATCAGCTATATTGAATGACATTGATGCAGAATTGGACTTTGAATCAGAATCATACCATGACCCAATTTTACCATTAGATTCAAAATGGTCCATGTACTAGAAACAAGCAACAATCAACAATCAACAATCTGCTGGTAGGAACCAGCTAGGAAACATTTTGAATCAAAATACAATTCACAAAACAGAAAGAGATAAAATAACCACATCATCTCAAGATCAAATGAGATGAGCTGAAGGAGATTTAGCAGAACCAGAAGCTTTTAGAATCTCCATTGTTACAGCCCACATATGGAGCAAACCTCGTTCCTCTCAAAACCAGAACCAACCAATCTGCTAGAATGAAGCTGAACAAGTAAGTAAGTACACTTCCAAGTTAGATAAAACATTCACAACATATCATTGATAATTAATGTAATTTACCATCCCTTTATGTGGTCGCCGACGACGAATCCAATGTTATTTTCAAGAATTCTGGAGAAAAAAATGATATACAAGTTAAATAAGTCACTAAATACACATTTTAGAATGAGAAAGAAAAAAATAATATGTTATTTTAAAAGAAATAACTAACCGATATCAAGTTTCTCTACATCTTCTAAAATTTCTTCAACATTGATTGGGTTTGGACGTAAACGAAGCCAATCTTCAGTACAAATAAGGCTTTCTACTACCTTAGGAGTCAATGAACTCCTAAAACAATCAAGTATCCGACCACCGGTGCTAAAAGCGGATTCTGAAGCAACTGTTGATATTGGAATGGCTAACACATCACGTGCAATTTGAGCAAGTATAGGAAATTTATGATGGTTTTGCTTCCACCATGCCAAAATGTCAAAAGTTTCACAATATTCCTCAACCATTTCATTAAGATACTTGTCTAGTTCCGACATGCTGCCATCACCATGAAGTTGAGCTTTTTGCCTCTTGTATTTTGCAAGGATTGATTGTCTTCTCAAATCCATTTGACTCACATTTTTTGGCTCCATGTCACCTGATTCTTGAGTAGAATACTCTTTCAAGATACCACATTTAGGCTCCATCTTCTCCTTGTAATTTTTGAACAAAGCAAGCAACATGTCCTTTACCATCTTTGCTACTCTTGCACCCTTTTCATTTCCATACAATTCAGCCAACATAAATTCAACGAAATCCAATTTATGCCTTGGATCAAGCACCACCGCAATATAAAGCAACTTATTCACCTTCTCAGGTTCTCCCCAATACTTGTCAAATTTCTTCCTCATTCTCATCCCCATTGCATATACATCTAAATCATCACTTTCTTGCCACTCCTTCAATATAGTATGAATAGAACTAATCTCGTGTGCAAAAGTATTAGAAGTGACATACAAGGAACCTGAAACTTTTAATGTTAGATCATAAAAAACTTGCAATAAAGATGCAAAAATCCTAACATTGTTCCAATCTACACTTGTTGGCCTTCCATCACAAATTGTAATCTCTTTTTTTGGTTTGCCATCTGGCCCAAGTATCACACCTCCATCATCATCAACAATATCACTCCACTCTTTATATTGAAGATCTAACTTGAAGCATACATCTTGTTCATCAAGTCTATCAAAAGCTCTTTCAAATTTTTGAGCTACATTCAACATCAAGAAAGTTGAATTCTATCTAGTAGATACATCCAAACACAAAGAATTCTTGCTTTCAATTTTTTCAATCTCTACACATTCTTTGAACTTGATTAATCTGGAGGGGGATTGTCTAACATATTTAACTGCATTCCTGACCCTCGACACAGATTCATTTATCTCTTTTAATCCATCAACAACAATCAAATTGATTATATGAGCTACACACCTCATATGAATGTATTCTCCCTTCAACATAGTAGAATCCCAATTAGCCATATTCTTTTTTAAATTATTTATAGCCACATCATTTGAACTTGCATTATCAACTGTAATTGTGAAAACTCTGTCAATTTCCCAACCCCTCAAACAATTTTCAATTGCTAAACTAATTGCCTCACCTTTATGACTTGTAATTGGACAAAAATTGATAATTCTTTTGTGTAACTTCCAATCTTTATCAATAAAGTGGGCTGTTAGACACATATAGTTGATGTTTTGAATTGAGGTCCATGAATCAGTGGTCAAACAAACTCTCTGTGACAAAGTATTCAACAAACATTTCAAATTTTCTCTTTCAATTCTATATAATTCAACACAGTCACGTGCAACACTCCATCTTGAAGGAATTCGAAACTTTGGACATGTAGTGGCCATAAATAATTTAAAGCCATCTCTCTCTACAAATTTGAAAGGCAATTCATCCATTATAATCATTTTAGTCAAAGCTTTTCTACATGCATCCTGATCAAATTTCCAAGAACTCAAGCTAACCTCACCCTCTATTGCACCTGCCTGTAAACACAATTGTGCTTGATTCATTCAATGGCATGAGGATGTTTCTTACATGAATTCAAATGAGATTTCAAGCTTGTAGTTCCATTCTTGTACGGGTCAGAAAAAAATTCCTTTTCACAATAATTGCATTTGGCTTTCTTTTCATCATCTTCATTAGTAAATTTTGTGAAATGATTCCATACCTCACTTCTTGATTGGACAGGTTTTCGTTTGGTTGCCTTTACTTTTGAATCAGCACATGTTTTTGTCCCCATTGAAGGTTGTCGTACTGAACAACTACCATCAACGTCCATATTTGAAATATTTTCTTGCATTGATACCTACTGGCCATATCAATATATCATCCTATGTCAGTTTATAGAACAACAAAGATTCAGTCAGAAAATAACTGTACACAAAATCTCCAAAATAAAATTACACCAAACAAAATAAACTAAGTTACCAAACAACACACACATCGATCAGCCTTAATTCTCCAACAGTTAATTAAATCTCCAAATTCCAACAAGTAAATTTCCAACTAATAATCCCATGTAGAGGAAAGGATGCGTACAGCCCCTATATATATACGAGCCCAAGAGCCTGCGTACAGCCCCTATTCCAAACCCGACCAAAACGTGCCCTATGCTCTATGAAAAATCATAACCATGACTCAATCAGTTCTCATCTGTTCCAGGGCTCCTCTCATGACTCAAACCCTCTTAAAACCTTCTAGACTTCATCCCAAAGAGCCCTAAGTACAACAGCTAGCCTCTACCCTTTGAACCCTCCAAAAATGTGACCACTAAGCCTCACAAAACCATAGCCTAGGCCCATACCAACCTGAACCAGTTGACTCATGGCCATGTTAGCATTCATAAAACACTTCTTATAGCCTCTGGAAATCACTCCTAAACTCCCTTAATGGCAGCAACATCCTTCGGCAATCACAACACTTCAAAACATTCAAGTTATCTCCAATTAATATAATAATCCCATGTAGAATTTTAATCCATAATTCTCCCATAGCCATCCCCCATGATTTAACGTTCTAAATCAGCAAAAACTTTCGTTAAATACCAAAAGCGAGAGTTCAGAAAATGAAAGAAGAAGACATGAAAATACCAAAAGCTAGACTGAGCTCGTCACGGCACACGGCTTATGCCCTCACTCCGACGACGCGGCTTAAGTTCGTGGTCAGAGATGGACGTAGCTCGGCTTCGTAGCAGTGGCTGAACTTATTCGATGGAAGTTTTCAAGAGAGGTTGAGGTCTTGAGGATGATGGCTGAGCGACTGAGAATGATGAGCGGTTGCGTTTGAGTTAGGGCAGCCAATAGAAATAAAAAGCCCAGTAGAATTGGATTTATTTCAATAGGCCCAACATATATTATATATATATATGTATATATATTCGGTTTTATCGGTCTAACCGATTTTTTTTCAAAGAAAACCGATCCGAACCGAATAAACCGATTAAACCGAATTTCTAAACCGAATAACCCGATTAAGCCAATTAAACCGAACCGAATTTCTAAATTTTTTCGGTTTTTTCGGTTTTCTCGGTTTGACCGATATTTTGCTCACTCCTATTATTTATAATATATCACATATATTATAAATAATAAAATATTATCGATAACCGAGAGCTAATTGATCCATATGAGCCAAATATGGATCCAAGTCCAAAATATAGGTAACTTCAGGGATAAAAATTTAATATTACATCAGTTTCCAATATTTTATGTGTCTTTGTTGCGCGTTTTCCTACCGCAAGTGTACGGTGTCAAGTTTTAGTACTGGTCAGAGTACAGATATCGATCCCACGAGGAGTGTGTGTAAAATTGTATATCAATTCTTGTAATTAAAATAGTCTCAACTTTATTTAGAGAAATTGAATAAACGGGTGGTTTGGTTGAATGAATTAGCTGAAAACAATGAATTAAATAAGTCACCGAATTGAGAGATAATAATGAGAGAAAGTATCTAGAGAAATGATTTCACAAAGTTTCCACGATAATTATTCACAGTTTAATTTATATTCCTGAATTCCAATCAATTAATGGCCAAGAACACTTAGATTGTTTTATTCCCCCTTTCCCAAGTGACGAATAAAGTGTATCTATCAACTTCGATTCAATTATTCCTAATTAGAATCTACGTTTCATAGATAAATGCTAACAATGTTCTTACTAAGCCTCGCTAAAGTTATACGCCTTCCGAACGCTACAAACATTTAACGATGTGTCTCTAATGATCTATAATCCTAGTCCCTCTCCCGAGTTATAAGATTAATCAAACAACAACAATTTATGGCCAGTAAATTGCAGTGCAGTAAACACAGAGAACACAATTAAACGAAAGCGGAATTCAATCAAATAAACAACGGTGTCAAATCATCGTTTCAACAGAGTTACGTCATTCTCTAGAATGGAAGTTTAGTTCATCACGAAATCCAAGAGAACCCAAGACATATTTGTAATTCTAGGCATCGATACACAATAGAATAGAGAAACAAAGGAAAAGATAACAAATCCGAAGCGTCGTCTCTGTCCCCAGATCCGTCGTTCTTCGTAGTTGTGATCGATCTTCGCGTGCCGTGCCTTCGTCTCGCCTTCACTCCAAGTCTCCGAGGTGTTTTCTCTACCAAAACGGCTGCCTCCATTTCTGACCTAAGAATCGCGCTTTTATAATTTTCTGGAACGCGGCGCGCGCGCGGTGGCACATGAACTCGCGCGGTGGCGCGGACCGTTCTGCCATGTGGTGCGTTTGCTCGTGCGCGGTTGCGCGTGAAATCGCGCTTGCGCGCGTTGCTCTCGGATCTGTGCGTGCGGGTGCACATGAGTTGGCGCGTTGGCGCGCATGCCACTGTCGATCATCTGCACATCATTGCGCGCGGCTGCGCGTGATCTCGCGCAGGCGCGCACAAGGCTCTGTCCGAGGGTTTGAGTGAACGTGCGCGCGATTGCGCGTGAAGTGGCGCGATGGCGCGCGCACTTCTGTCCCATGGCATATCTTTGCGCGCGCGGTAGCACAAGAACTCGCGCAGCAGCGCGCATACTTCTGGTCTTGGCAATAGTTGAGCTCTCGATTCGGTTCTGTTTTATCGATTCACTTGGTTGCGTATCCACTATCTTCTCCATTCCTGAAATGACAACAAAAACAACCAAAAACGCATAATTCTGTTCGAAACAAGCATAATTCAAAATGGATTCTAATATAAATTAAGTGCAAATCTTGCACTTATCAAACCCCCCAAACTTGAACTTTTGCTAGTCCCGAGCAAAATGAGATAAAAACAGGAAGTTAATTAACAAGAAAAGAAACTCTTAAAAGTCATGGATTCGCAAGAAGTGATATTGGCCTCAGATTTTATCCATTTAATGTAATTCACGATTTCCCAAGAGTCACGTGTGTGTGTGATATGTCAATGTTTATTTACCCAATCGAATGCTCAAATAAAGTTGTCATACCCATTCGCCTTACAAACTCAAGAAATCATCAGCTCAGTGCAGCTCACATTTCATTAAAATACAAATTCACATTCATAAATCACAAAGGTCTTTATCGGTGTTCAATTGGCTCAATAAATATTCAACAGAAGTATACCAAAGATGAAATCACACCATGAGATGCTTGCATGCAAGTGATTAAAGTCTATACTCGTTGACAATGTTTTTCAGGTATCCATAGGCTTGACTTGAACAACTTTTCTCCACTAGTATATTGAATAAATGTGACAAGGTTAATAGGTCTTGTAGGCTTGTAACGTTAGGCCACGGCTCATGGCCACAATAAAAGGTATGGAATTCAAAATTTGAGAGAAATAATCGAATCTTTGTCAGGTTCGCTAGCATTTCATTCACCATCTCTTTATTGTTTTCTTCCCAATCATATCCTCTATTTTCCACTTTTTTCTTTTTCACCACTTTTGTGTGATCCTTTTCATTGTTTTTTTTTTTATTCCTCTTTTCTTTGCCAACTCTTTTTCGCACACTTTACTTTTTCTTTTTCTTTTCAAAGAGCATCTGAATCATTACAACACCAATGAATTTATTTCTCTCAAAAGCAGGCAGGAAATTAAGTGTATAAGCTTCATTTGGTAGTTGCTGTGGGATATAGAATAGATACAAGTGGGAGCTAATTGTATGTCATTGACACACACCACTTGATTTTTTAGTAGGCTCAAAATGGGACACTAGGGATATTTCATGTTCATTTGGTAGGCTCGAAGGCTCAACGGTTTCAAAGATCGCCTAAATCATTCCTATGTCACATATTATCCGTATTTCGCCTCGAAAAGTGTTCAAACAAGTTCTAGCTTACCGTCAATTCATTAGTCAACTCATACAAACCAGTCACATGCAAATTTCAATAAAAATGGTAGATGAAATAGGTGCACGAAGAAAATTTAAGCATCGCAATTAACTTGAAGCTCAAAGGGCTACAACTGACAGTAAACAAAGAACACAGGCCCAAAGATATTGTGAAAGACTGCCTAGATCATTTCTATGTTTGTGAAAGTGTCAATCAATGTCATGCAAGAATTACCAAGAATCAGATATATGTCGTCTATTTAGCATCACAGGCATACAACTTATCTCTAAGCAACAATAGTATCAATAAACACGACAGTGCAAAATATTTGTGACTCCTAGGTTCTCATGAACACATATAAATCTCATGACCACAATTCAATTTTCATCATCGGCCACACGGTTTACTTATCCATGACTTTTCCTATCAAATCTAGCATGCAATAAAAAAATCAAACTAACTACTGATCGATAAAACAAAAAATTAAAAAAATTTGCAGAAAAATTCTAACAAGCAATGAGCAACGCAATTTTACCCTCCCCCAAACTTAAAGTATGCATTGTCCTCGATGTATAGAAATAAAGAACACAACACATACCTCGCGCACGAGTGTCAAAACTCGGGCGCTCGAGTTGTTGTCCGCAGCATCTGAGTCATCCATTTCCATGGGCTGCGGAGGTGATAGATCTGGTGGTGGGTAAAATTAACAACTAATGACGTAAAATAAAATAAAATAATAAAAAAAATGAATGCTAAAGAAAATAAATTGTGGGTTGCCTCCCACACAGCGCTTGGTTTAACGTCATCAGCCCGACTATACCAATCCTGTTCATGGTGGATCGTATGATATCTTGGATGCCTTTATTTCCACCAGCTGACCTTCAACTTCCATGGTCATCTTTCCTCGTTTCACGTCAATAATAGCTCCAACAGCAGCCAATAATGGTCGTCCTAGAATGACATGAACGTTTTGACTGTTCTGAATATCAAGTACCACAAAATCTGCTAGAAGCCTTATTTTATCAATCTTAAGTTCAACATCTTCCACAACACCCAGCGGTGTCCTGACCGATTTATCTGCCATTTGCAAGCTTAGTCCTGTGGGCTTTATCCTGCTCAATCCAAGTTTCTCGTAAAGAGAACTTGGCATTATATTCACGCTCGCTCCTGAATCACAGATAGCATTTTCCACCAATTTACCCCCTATTTCACATGGTACTACAAATTCTCCGGGGTCTTGTAGCTTCTGAGGGAGATTTCCTTGCTTCTCCTTATAATCTCCTCCATTAAATGCCACATCTTCCTGCTCTGCGGACTGAATATTAGAATGTAGGGTCTTGAGATCTTCAAGACTTTTTTTCTTTTTAAATTCAGCTTGTAATTGTAAAAATCTTTGAGGGTAGGGAAGTAAGGAAATATCAATGCATTGATTTAAATCATACCTCTCAGATTTCTTACCTCGGGTTCTTTTGCTTGGAGTTGGCTTCTCATTCTGAACATGTGTGAGTTCAACCTCTTTCTCTTCGCTGCCTACCACACCAATCTCCTCATGCTGCATAAAAATGGCATTCACCTCTCTTAGATTTGGATCTGCAGTCTTTTGTACTGCGCCCGACGGTTGAGACGTGAGTTGCTTCGTTATCTGCCCAACTTGCGACTCTAGGATTTTCAACGAAGCTCCAATATTTGTCATGTGTGTCTCGAGGTTGTCAAGTCTAGACTCAGTCCTAGCCATCCTCTTGCCAGATTCAGAAACGAATGTCCCAACTAAATCCTCAAATGACGGCTTCCCTTCCCCATTTGATGTATTGAACCCCGGTGGAGGATTCAACACATTCTTATTGTTTGCATATGAAAAATTCTCATTGTTCCTCAAATCAGGATGATAAGTGTTAGGGGGAGGGTTACCTCGATATCCTCCATAGCTTCCAAAGTTTTTGTTGTTGATGTATTGGACTTCTTCAAGAAAATGTGGTTCTTCAACAACAAGCGGTGGTCCCTCAGTGTTAGATGTACTCACTTTATTCATGGTTGCTATCTGTGTAGTCAACGCTGAGACTTGCGCAGTGAGTGATGTGATAGGATCCACAGCATAAACTCCAGCTGTCCTCTGTAATCCTGACCTCTCAGACGGCCATTGGTAGCTATTAATAGTCATCTGCTCAAGTAAGTCATAGGCTTGAGCAGGAGACTTGGCAAAGATCGTGCCACCTGCCGCTGCATCCACAGTTGTACGCGTCTGACCATTCAATCCATTATAGAAAAGCTCGATTTGTACCCAGTCTTCAAAACCATGATTTGGGCACCTCCTCAACAACTCCTTATACCTTTCCCAAGCTTCATACAATTGCTCGAAGTCAGTCTGTCTAAAAGTGCTGATCTCAATCTTTAATTGTGCAGACTTCGCAGGTGGAAAATATTTAGAAAGGAACTTCGTCGCCAGCTCCCGCCATGTCGTGATGCTCCCTAATGGCAGTGATTGGAGCCATCCTCTTGCTTGATCCCTGAGAGAAAAAGGAAACAAGCGTAGTCGAATAATATCATCAGAAACACCATTTATTTTTACCGTGTCCGTAATCTCCAAGAATGTTCTGAGATGTAGATGAGGATCTGCAGTAGTGGCTCCCCCAAACTGGTTCTGTTGAACCATGTTTATCAATGCGGGCTTAAGCACGAAATTGTTGGCGTTGATGGTTCCTCGAGCAATGCCAGAATAGTGCGTGTTGATCACTGGTCGAAAATGATCTCTGATTGGTATAGCCTCAGGCGGCATCTGTCTGTCGTTTTCTCTGTTATCAGCCATCGCTTTGATTTCTTCCCTTCTCGCTTTTCTCATTCTTCTCGCAGTTTGTTCGATCTCCGGATCAAAAATAAGCAAATCAGGGCTGTGCGATCTTAGCATACACTGTCAAACAGAGAAAGTGAATAAGTCAAAAATGAAATAAAATAAAAGCTCTAAATTAAAATCTAGACTAATTGGTAACAATATTGATATAAATTCAAATATGACACTCCCCGGCAACGGCGCCAAAAACTTGTTGCGCGTTTTCCAACCGCAAGTGTACGGTGTCAAGTTTTAGTACTGGTCAGAGTACAGATATCGATCCCACGAGGAGTGTGTGTAAAATTGTATATCAATTCTTGTAATTAAAATAATCTCAACTTTATTTAGAGAAATTGAATAAACGGGTGGTTTGGTTGAATGAATTAGCTGAAAACAATGAATTAAATAAGTCACCGAATTGAGAGATAATAATGAGAGAAAGTATCTAGAGAAATGATTTCACAAAGTTTCCACGATAATTATTCACAGTTTAATTTATATTCCTGAATTCCAATCAATTAATGGCCAAGAACACTTAGATTGTTTTATTCCCCCTTTCCCAAGTGACGAATAAAGTGTATCTATCAACTTCGATTCAATTATTCCTAATTAGAATCTACGTTTCATAGATAAATGCTAACAATGTTCTTACTAAGCCTCGCTAAAGTTATACGCCTTCCGAACGCTACAAACATTTAACGATGTGTCTCTAATGATCTATAATCCTAGTCCCTCTCCCGAGTTATAAGATTAATCAAACAACAACAATTTATGGCCAGTAAATTGCAGTGCAGTAAACACAGAGAACACAATTAAACGAAAGCGGAATTCAATCAAATAAACAACGGTGTCAAATCATCGTTTCAACAGAGTTACGTCATTCTCTAGAATGGAAGTTTAGTTCATCACGAAATCCAAGAGAACCCAAGACATATTTGTAATTCTAGGCATCGATACACAATAGAATAGAGAAACAAAGGAAAAGATAACAAATCCGAAGCGTCGTCTCTGTCCCCAGATCCGTCGTTCTTCGTAGTTGTGATCGATCTTCGCGTGCCGTGCCTTCGTCTCGCCTTCACTCCAAGTCTCCGAGGTGTTTTCTCTACCAAAACGGCTGCCTCCATTTCTGACCTAAGAATCGCGCTTTTATAATTTTCTGGAACGCGGCGCGCGCGCGGTGGCGCATGAACTCGCGCGGTGGCGCGGACCAGTTCTGCCGTGTGGTGCGTTTGCTCGTGCGCGGTTGCGCGTGAAATCGCGCTTGCGCGCGTTGCTCTCGGATCTGTGCGCACGGGTGCGCATGAGTTGGCGCGTTGGCGCGCATGCCACTGTCGATCATCTGCACATCATTGCGCGCGGCTGCGCGTGATCTCGCGCAGGCGCGCGCAAGGCTCTGTCCGAGGGTTTGAGTGAACGTGCGCACGACTGCGCGTGAAGTGGCGCGACGGCGCGCGCACTTCTGTCCCATGGCATATCTTTGCGCGCGCGGTAGCGCAAGAACTCGCGCAGCAGCGCGCATACTTCTGGTCTTGGCAATAGTTGAGCTCTCGATTCGGTTCTGTTTTCTCGATTCACTTGGTTGCGTATCCACTATCTTCTCCATTCCTGAAATGACAACAAAAACAACCAAAAACGCATAATTCTGTTCGAAACAAGCATAATTCAAAATGGATTCTAATATAAATTAAGTGCAAATCTTGCACTTATCAGTCTTCGATCTTCAAAACTCTTGAGAATCTAGGGGATCACCATCTCCAAATTTTGATATCTCATTAAATCTAATATTTACATTAAATATCAATTGCACATTTGGATACAAATTTAAAGTTATGAGTGAGCCATAAACCATACTCACTTTAAATAATTAAAAATTATAATGTGTAAAATATCCTAACATACTTCTATCAAGTTGTTCATGACTTTCGATATTTATTTTACCATATAATATCACATATTATTAACAAACATGTCTCTTGCAAATTTACCACTAACCATCATAACTATAAATAATTTAATAATTATGATGGACTGTTAATCCATGTTGGCAAGGGTTCGAGTCTCGGCTCCCCCTTTATGGTGAATTGCTCCAGCCAACCTCTCCTCTGGGTACCTGCTGCCGGTGCATAACCCTGATTTACCTCCCTTCATGCCGGGGCTTGGGGCGGCTCTGTGTGGGGTCCTCGGGGGTGGGGTTCACCCTTTTTTTATAAATAATTTAATAAATTAAATAAACAAATTTATTTAACTTCAATTTATTCATTAATGATAAAATTTCTTTTAAAACATTTTTTTATCATAAATAATCAAAATCCAATTTTAATTATTTATTCTCCAAGAATATATTCCATAATTTTATCAAAATTTATTTTCAAATGTTAATTTGATTAAAAATTTTAAAATATCAATTTGACGCAATATTTTGAAAGATCGGAAAATCGTCTCGAACCCAATTGAACTCGAGTCCGCAGACAACAAGCCTCAGGCACCTTACCAACTGTTTGCCCATTCCCTGAATAGCTCAGGCAGCAGCTGAAGGTATGTTGCCCATCTAGTACCCTAGGCAGAAAAAAAAAATTATTTAAAACCTTTTGGGCAGTCATGTTGTACATGTGTGTTTCGAGAAGTGCGCAAATTTTTTTGTTTCGAAAAATAAAATTTTCAAGAGGTGCATTTTTCTGAAAAATCTCTTATGCGGTTAAAAATAATTAAACTCAACACATTTTAAAACTAAACAACAGAAAATCATATGATTAAGACAAATTGTGAAAGGATCGGTTACAAAGGTGATAAGTGTTTAGAAGGGGGTTGAATAAACAATCACTGATTATGTATTCTTTCCGAATAAATGGTTCAGTTTAGTTACAAACTGACACTCGGTATCTCGTCAGTCGATAACAATCAGTTTAACTAGTTAACAGTTGCAGAATTAAACTGACTGAAAGATATAATAACTGAAAGTAACTGAAATGAGAAATACACGATATGTTTCTGGATGTTCGGAGAATAGAATAACTCTTATGTCACCCCTTCGATCACGAAGATAATATATTCACTAAAAGACTTTGATCGAATACAAACGTTGTACTGACCCACTTCAGTTTGGTCTTAACACTGCCAAACTGAAACTCTTAGTTCAAAAAAGCTTTTACAGTGCGTGACTGAATACAACACAACTGAATAAATTTAACAAAAATTTCAAGGTGCTAGTAAGCTCGTAAGGTAGCCTTGATTGCTACTGATAATTCTTATAAGAGTGAGCTTTGATAACTGAATGCGAGTTGTGATTTTAGCAGAGTAACAACAAGCTTGAATAGAATAGTAATTCGCGTGTTGTTTTCTCAGCTGCTCTCTTCACCTATTTTTAGGCTTTTCTCAAATGGAGAGTGGTGGAACGAGGAAGCGGCAAAATGATCATTTTTCCCTTGGAAACCTTCCCTCTCAACGGTAATATTAAATATCATTTGAATCTTTATATCCGTTGATAGCCATGTCGATATTCTTTTAAAATCGTACACTGCAATCTCTGAAATGCGGCGTCCCACTACTAGTTGCAGTCTATTGTACTATTAGTCGGTTGTCGTTCTCAACTGATGATGTGTACAGTTGAGGGACCGGCTGAAGGATACTCTGCTGAAAACTGATGTGTTTCAACTGATTAGTTCCCAACTGATCAGTCAGTTACATATCTGCTTCAACTGATGACGTGTATAATATATAGCTGGTACGCATTAATCTTCAGGTAGTGGCAACTATCAGTTGTATTAATTGAATCAGTTAAGCTCGTTGCCTTTGATCAGTTATTCAAATTCGTTTTGAAGCTTAGTTTGTCAAATCACTGAAATTAAGTTTCCAACAATTTCTCCCTTTTTGGTGATTGACAAAACTCAGAATATAATAAGCTGATCATTGTAGTAAAAGAATCCTTTGAATCATTGTAGATAAAATAATTTCTAATGTACATATTGGCACAAAAAAAATAACTGATAAAAGAATGTCTCTTCAGCTGTATCCTCTCTTATTCTTTCATTAACCTAGCTGCTTTCCCCTTTTTGTCAAGCACATCGACCTTGAGAGAAAGAATCCTAACATCAGCTGCAAAAAATCCTAACATCAGCTGCAATGTCTTTGACAGCAGTCAATACGGTAGACTGCAGCAAATCGATTTTCTTAGAAACAGTAGCTCCATGGATTCAACTCTCTTGCTGATTGAGTCTTGAGTAACAGAAAGACTTTCAGCTATGCCTCTGCTCTTCTTGAGCTCGTCGATTGCAAAGATGATGGAAGTCACAGCTGTTTGAATGGATTTCAGTTTACCTAAATTAAATTCACTAGATGGGTTCAACTTCAGAGAATGAGAAAGCTGTGTGCTTTGAATCGCCTTTATTTCTTGCATTATTTTGGACATGTTGAGTTGTATGTCCTGAATTTCTTCAAGGACCAAATCCATGTCTGATGATGGATGAGGAGATACTGGTCCAGACATCCCTGGTTCTTGTTCCTTGGTAGATTGATCAAATACCACCAAAGTTCGGTCAGAAACCTCTGTTAACTCATGTGTCGTCTCTGGCACGTCTTCCTCATTGAATTCTTGTTGGACTGGAGGAGAAGATTGATTCGGAGCAGTAGATGGACTTTCCTGCTCATTCAGTTGTGTATCAGCGGTAGTTTCAGTTGGAGGGTCAGTGACTGATGGTTCTGACTGTTGGTCAACTGAATCTTGATGCGGTTCTTCAACATGCAACTGAGCTTCCTCAGTGACAACATTTTCTTCAGTTGGCTCAACATTTGGTTGAATGGGCACATCAAGTTGAACCTCTTGTTCAGCAGAGACAGGGATAAGAGTGTCTGTAACTGCTTGTTGGGCGATCAACTGATTCTGTGGAAGGCGCAATTGCTTCAAAATCTTCTAAAAACTGGTTGTGGCATAAGAGATTAAACCACATGAACTTCAAATATATTGCATATCTGAGTAATCACGATATTGCCCAAAATGGATTTTACCAAAGATAAAATTTGTTCAGCATGTCAGTTTGGTAAACAAGTTAAATCTTCTTTTAAGAACAAGGGCAGTAAATCTTCTTCCCGATGCTTAGAGCTGTTACATATAAATCTATTTGGTCCAATACCAGTCATGAGCTTAGGGGGAATGAAATACACCTTGGTGGTTGTAGATGATTTTTCAAGATTTACTTGGGTTATTTTTCTCAAATCAAAAGACCAAACTGAAGAAATACAGGGAACGCTTGCACATAGCTCATACGGTGAACATTTTCGAACAAGACAATATCTACCAGCTGATACTTTACAAGGAAAGGAGGATCCTAGAGCTCATAGCTGAGTCTGACAGCTTCCTCAAGACTTCCACTAGAGATTTAAGACAGTGGATGGCTAAGTGGAGGGCTTTTGTTCAGGAGGAATTGTACGATGTAATTCGCACCAATTTCTTCAAGTAAATAAAATGATATTTCAGTTTACTTTGCATTTTATTTTCCTACATTACTTAATTTCATCAGTTGACAAGTAAATTCTGAAAAAAATTAACTGACAAGTGATTAACTGACATCAGTTGAGATTAAAATGGATGAAAAACTAACTGAATGAACAGTAACTGACAAATTAACAACTGATATATCAACAACAAAAACTTATTAGGATAAATCAATTAATCCTAGTATATTGCGAAAGTGAGAAAACTTAGTCTCGGGCAATGGTTTGGTGAAGATATCAGCTGCTTGCTGTTCAGTTGAGACGTATTCCAGTATGGTGTCCTTCTTCAAGGCATGATCTCTGATAAAGTGATGCCTGACATCTATGTGCTTGGTCCTGGAGTGAAGAACTGGATTGTAGGTAATAGCAATCATACTTGTATTATCACAGAATATGTGCGATTCTTTAACATCTACTCCATAATCTCTCAATTGTTGCTGAACCCAGAGCAGTTGAGCAGCAGCTTCCAGCAGCAAGGTATTCTGTTTCAGTTGTGGAAGTTGCTATGGATGTTTGTTTATTGTTGAACCAATAGATCAATCTGTCTCCTAGAAACTGACATGATTCACTTGTACTTTTACGATCAAGCTTACATCCTGCATAATCTGCATCTAAATATCAAACTAGATTGAAAGATGAGTCTTTAGAATACCATAACCTAACATTTTGTGTGCCCTTAAGATATTTTAAAATACGCTTGGCAGAAAAAAATGTGATTGCATAGGATTTGCTTGAAATCTAGCACACATACAGACAGCAAATACAATATCAGGACGACTAACAATTAGGTACAATAATGAACCTATTGTACCTATTGTAGGACCGAGCGTTTGCCGCTTTACCATAAGCTATAGCTAGTAGTAATGGTGTAACTCAAATATTTTAAACCGCACAGCAGCTCAAGCATCACGGTTCGACCGCTCTACCAAGCATGGATAATTATTGCACCCAACAATCTCTCTCTCAATAATTGCACTCCTTGCAATCAATAGGAATCGAACCCGTGACCTTGGCTGTGATACCACTTGAAATGATCGGTTACAAAGGTGAGAAGTGTTTAGAATGGGGGTTGAATAAACACTCACTGATTATGTATTCTTTTCGAATAAATGGTTCAGTTTAGTTACAAACTGACTCTCGGTGACTCGTCAGTCGATAACAATCAGTTTAACTGGTTAACAGTTGCGGACGTAAACTGACTGAAAGATAGAATAACTGAAAGTAACTGAAATGAAAAACACACGATATGTTTCTGAATGTTCGGAGAATAGAATAACTCCTACGTCACCCTTTTTATCACGAAGATATGATATTCACTAAAAGACTTTGATCGAATACAAAATTTGTACTGACCCAATTCAGTTTGGTCTTAACACTGCCAAACGAAACTCTTAGTTCACAAAAGCTTTTACAGTGTGTGTCTGAATACAACACAATAGAATAAATCTAACAAAGATTTCAAGGTGCTAGTAAGCTCGTAAGGTAGCCTTGATTGCTACTGATAATTCTTATAAGAGTGAGCTTTGATAACTGAATGCGAGTTGTGGTTTTAGCAGAGTAACAGCAAGCTTGAATAGAATAGTAATTCGCGTGTTGTTTTCTCATCTGCTCTCTTCACCTATTGATAGGCTTCCCTCTCAACGGTAATATTAAATATCATTTGAATCTTTATATCCGTTGATAGCATGTCGATATTCTCTGATAATCGTACACTGCAATCTCTGAAATGCGGCGTCCCACTACTAGTTGCAGTCTGTTGTACTATTTGTCGGTTGTCGTTCTCAAATGATAATGTGTACAGGGACCGACTGAAGGATACTCTGCTGAAAACTGATTTGTTTCAACTGATCAGTTCCCAACTGATCAGTCAGTTACATTTCTGCTTCAACTGATGACGTGTATAATATATAGCTGGTACGCATTAATCTTCAGCTAATGGCAACTATCAGTTGTATTAATTGAATCAGTTAAGCTCGTTGCCTTTGATCAGTTATTCAAATTCGTTTCGAAGCTTAGTTTGTCAAATCACTGAAAAATTAAGTTTCCAACAAATTGGCACTGATATCATATATAAGATATTGTTTTATCACACCCAAAAAGCAACGAAAGTTTAAAAAAAAATTATTTTGACATTCAAAACATTCATTTAACATCGTATGATTTAAACCATTCATATTGTATTTTAGAATAATTTACCTTTGCTTATATAACACCGGCTCCAACTATTCCGAATTGTAAGCGAACATAGTCTTTTTTATAAATCTTTACGAACAGATTTTTCTCCATCTTCAATCATCTAATCATGTCTATTATCAGAAACTGAATTTCTCGTATAGATTGTACTAGAGATCTAAACGAAATTTGCGCGAGATTTGATCGCCAGAATTTCAGATATCCGAGGAGATGGCAGTGGTGCTGCGGCGGTTGGGCAGAAGCGTCACGACAATGATGTGATGGAAGGTGGTCGGCCGGATCTTTTGTGAGGCAGAAAAGAGAGTGTTTTTGTGTGACAAATTTGGTTAACAAAACTTGTATGTAAAATGTGCGTAATTCTAATATTAATTACATACATAAAAATTAATTACATACATAAAATTATCTTCCTGATCTAATCATGATTCTCCTTTTTCATGTTTTTTCATTATTCAAAAAATATATTTATTTTCAACTCATGAAAATATCATGTATAATTAAATTATTATCAAAATTTGGTAATAAAAAATTTATAAATATATATACATACATACATATACAAGCATATGTATACATATATATTTATTTATGCTTTAAATTAAATAAATTTTATTCTATTACTCAATTAATTAATCTATTCTAGAATGTTTTGTGAGAATTTTGTACTTAGTAGTTACTGCTACTAATTTATTATTTAATTAGTATATTTTAAATTTAATAAAATAAATAATTGTGTACTCATAATCATGATCGATGATTAGACAATATCGATGTATCGAGGGTACAAATCTCGTTCACATAATGAAAAATGAAAACTTCAAAGGACAAAATTTTCCACAGATCCATTTTGGTAGTTGTCAGTTTTTGAAATTCTTCACTAAAATAGACAGTTCAACTCTCCTCATTTAGTTAGTAGTTAAGATAAATTTCACAACTTCCAGTACATGTAATCAACATATAAACCCTTTTATAAACAATATGGTTGATCTTCATCAAACTACAGTAGTCAAATTCATCTCCTTGAATTTGAAATCCATAATTCAATATTTTTGTGACCCTCAATAGTTCAGAGATACAGTTAGCCGTGAATTTACAACTTCACGTGATTCATAACAATATTTGTTCATATTCGTACTTATTCTAATTAAACTCATTATTTTTATCAACCCTTTGATCAAGAATGTCACAAATCAAGTCTGATTACACCATTCGGATCATGGTAAGAGCATCTAGTAGCATCGCTTTATGATCCCCTAGATATAACTGATAGTGTCTGCAAGAACCTTAAGTTATGGCTAACATACACTACGGTCCTTTCAACACATATATCCCGGTCGAATCTGCAATCATTGGTATATCGAGAGTTGCAAATGAATTCAAAAATGATGTGATGTATCTTTTAGTAAAAATATTGACATGATATTTGCAATTGAGGAAACAACTTTCCAAAATACACATGTCTTATTGTGGCCAGATATTGCTTGCATTATTAATTCATCATATCATATAGGATAACTTCATCCGTAGGTGAGCAGTGAATTCTCGACTATAATGCATTGACTTCTACGTATTTTGAAATTACACTCGAACTAACCACCCGATAGTCCCCAATGGAGTCTATAAACGGATCAAAGTTCATGCTAATACGTAGAGCTTTCACGTTGTCCTGGATCACAAGACTAATGTTGTACAACTATAACCGCAAACTATTCCACTCTATAAGTGATAACCACTTATAAAGTTCGATGAAGGGTTGTTCTGTGTATCATCAAATGATCACTCATCTATATGAATGGATAAAACAATGGTAAATATTATTAAAATAAATATTTTTTTACCCAATATTCAATAAAATCTAAGCCACAAATTGGTTCGTTGGACACATACTCTGACCATGAAATCTATCAAGCTTAACATAATTTTAACTCTGGTGCACTATGGCAAGGCCACAAAAGATCGATGGAGGAGATGGACAGCGTCTATCTTTTCTTGAAATATTTATATATGCTTATATATGTATACATGCAGGCGCACAGACACAAGTTCACCTGCGCGCGCACACATATTTGAAGAATCATATATATATATATATATATATATATATATATATCACTCTTCTAGTATTGCACATGATACCGAAAATGAACCCCTTTATTGATCATCCTCGTCTAGTTCTCCATGTACACATATCACCAAAACCTCAGCCAAAAATTAAGAAACACAGAGAAAACAGCAGAGATAATAACAAAGTCTTTACGGTGAAACCACTGTATTTTTGCCTCAATCTGTCTAGTAAAAGCTCTTTATGTTTACTAGATTTCCTTATGATGTTAATTTTATTTAATCGAACTTTTTGTTGTTTCTGTGCTTGGATTCCAGATTCTACCTCTTTCGACATTTTTGTTTCTTGATTTCCCATAATATTCTTGAATTTGGTTCTGATCAAATGGGGTTTGAGTTTATTTACATCTGACAACCTCACAGGCTTGAGGAAGAACTCTTCTGCTCCTTCTTCTAAGCATCTGTTAATTGCGATTAACTATTAAATATTAACACTTAATTCTTACATTAAAAACACGAGCAGATCATGAAATAATGAAAATTTAACTTACCTGTTGATTCTTGAGGGCACATGCTAAGAAGACATTGTTAGAATTATTTTATCCGACAGATATCAAAAATAATGAATATATCAGAATAGGATTTAAAATAGTGAATTTGTGTTTTGTCAGAATTAGGTGTTGTGCCAGATGTTACAACATCTCGGACAACATCTATTCGCAGCGGAAAATAGATAACACAAATTGACTTGAAACAAATAGATGGACAAGGTTAAATATGCACAAGTATAAATACTTGTGCGGTGCCTTATGACAAAAATTAATCACTAGAAAAACCACAATGTTTACACAAAAAACTTATCACTAGTGATTGTACCAAGATCAATTTCCTCAAGAAGTTGAGAAAACAAATGCTTTCTAAAACCAAATAACTAGAATAAAACTAAAACAAGAAAGAAAAAAGAAACGTGTTGCCAAACAGTAGATCCAAGAGAAGCAATCTTCGGCCAACTTCTTCCCAGATGTTGTCTGAAGATGTTCCCAACACTTAAGGCAATTTTCACTATCGGCAGTCTACACAGCAGCAGCAACGTTGACACCTTTTACTCCCTGAGATTTTGCGTGCTAAGTGCGTGTATTATATTTAGTCGTGAACGGCCGCTCTTTAACGTCCTAGGTCATCTTTTTTATATATGGGAGCCTTATCTCACAAGGAAACCTATTAATCAAGGAAAGTAAGAGTTTTATTAGAAATAAACTCTATTAAACATTAATATCATATCTTATCAAATCATCCACATAAATATAAGATCTCAACTATGTGCTCAAATATATTTTCACAATTATCTCGTTATCTCAAGAAAGGCAAAACCACATAATAGAATCATACTCAATTTTAAATCAAACGATATAGTTAGGGAAATAATTTAGTTCTATAATTCTTTTATATTTGACAATATTATTTCCCTTCAGACATGATGACCACTTGTATGTTTCTCAAATATGAAGACTCCTGTGAAATGAAATCAAATCTCATTTTTGTCTATTACGCATCATTTCATTCCTTCGTTAGATTAGATGATAAATAATATAATTACTTGTAAAACTTGAGTAAAACGATAGATGAAACAAATATACATAATCGTCTCATGGTTCGCACCAAACAATGACTAACTAATAAAATTATTGGTAAATAAAAAGAAAGAAAGAAAAGTAAAACAAAGATATTATGCAAGAAGATCAGTTATTAATTGAATTCATCGACGATCTAAGTAGGTTACCAGATATCTACGTAGCCCACTAGTTCATACGTAAGGATAAATGTACCATGAGGGACTGATCTAGAAGTTCAAGAGTGTTATATAGAGGATTTGGATAGTTTGTTGTTGCTGAAAATACAGCATACGATACCGTATTTTTTACACGAGATGATCAGCTGATCATTTGATACATTCAAAAGTAGCAGTCTCATCCATGATTTTAAGACAATAATACATAATAATTTTGATATAAAAAATAATAATTTTTTTTATTAATGCTCCAAATAAAAAATTAATCTCACCAAATAAACCATTTTGTTTTTTCTAAAATGCAAAAATTTCCTACAAAAGATAAGTAAATATACCTTTATTTTCTTGAGTAAATCATATCCTGTCATTCCAGGCATACAATAGTGTTAGACATGAATTGTATTGTGGCGATGATAACTAAAACCAGTAGACCAGCAGACCAGATCAAACGTCTAATTTATTAGTAGCTGCTGATCTAGTAAAACTAAATCAGTAGAAGAGATAGTTATACAAAACCAGTAGAAGACGTTGCCTAACGTTACTTCTTTAATGTTACCGTTAAGGGTTCCAAGTACTAGTATTAATTGCGGCATTAATTGCTATACTGAATCATTTAATGCACCTTACCCATTTTGGTATAAAACAGAACTGATTGTTCTACAGTCTTGTTGCAGGAACTTCTTTTGGCAATATAGCTGACTCTATCAGACTATCTGAAGACTATTCTGATTTATGAACGTTGAACTCAGCTGCTCTTATATAAGGGTAACAAACCTTACTCAAAAGCAAGGTTACAAAAACAGATTTTCAAGGATCAAAGCTTTTACATCGAAATCACTCTTAAAGTTCAACAAAAAGAAAAGTAGCACACGCTTCATAGCAACTATCTGATCATTTGAAGATCATCTTGTGCTACTGATCATCACACTCTTCACTATCACTACACTATCTATACTTCATCAAGAAAAGTTTGTAATCTGAAAAGAGTCTTTTCAGAACCTTGTGTTACGCACATTTGTGAGTTGAGAAACTAAGAGTTTCAGTAGGCTGAAGTGTAAGTCCTTCTGAAGTGGGTGTGTAGAAGAGTTGTACTGTAATATCCAAAGTCTTTTAGTTATACCTTCTGGAAACAGAAGAAGGGGAGACGTAGAAGAGTTTATCTTCGAACTTCCATAAACAACTGCTGCCTACTGTTTTACTGTTTTTCTACTACTTCATCAGATTGTTTCCGCACATTTTCATTGTAATCAGGTGAAAGTACACGCACAAGATCAACTACTATTCTTAACAGGATTCTAGTACTTCATCAGAACGAAAAAACGAGTAGAGTTTATTCATCCCTCCCCCCTCTAAACTCAACTTCGATCCTCAACAA
This sequence comes from Primulina eburnea, assembly GCF_022965805.1. Classification (NCBI taxonomy): domain Eukaryota; kingdom Viridiplantae; phylum Streptophyta; class Magnoliopsida; order Lamiales; family Gesneriaceae; genus Primulina; species Primulina eburnea. Next base: position 37,004,719 of record NC_133108.1, on the reverse strand, counting down.
TTGGTATCAGAGCAGGTTATTCTTGTTTGTGAAAAACTACAACAAATGGCACATTTCAGCAAGATCCCTATGTTCTCTAAGGAAGATTTTGATGACTGGAAGATAAGAATGCAAGCACATCTTGCAGCACAAGACGATGACATGTGGTATGTCATCACAGATGGTCCACTGAGAATCTTAAAGCTTAATACAGCTATTGCTGTCACTGACGGAGCACCACAGATGGTCGAAAAATCAAGAAGTGAATGGACCAGTGAAGATAAGAAAAAGGCCAATCTTGATAATGTGGCGAAAGATATATTGTATAAAACTCTAGACAAGAACACCTTCAGCAAGATAAAGATGTGTTCTACTGCAAAGGATATTTGGGAAAAGCTCATCCAGATATGCGAAGGGAATGAGCAAACAAAAGAAAACAAACTGTCTGTAGCTATGCAGAAGTTTGAAAATCTAAAAATGAAAGCTGGTGAAACTCTAAACGAGTTCGATGAAAGATTCAGTAGCCTGGTCAATGAGCTAGCTGCTCTGGGTAAAGAGCATAGCAACAGGGAAATAGCCCTCAAGGTGATGAGAGCATTACCTAGAGAATGGGATGTTAAAACAATGGCTATGAGAGTATCCAAAGACTTGAACAAATTGGAGCTGCACGATTTATTTGCAGATCTGAAAGCCTACGAGTTCGAATTGGAAGTGAGAAGTGGAGAAGAGCCTTCAAGCCTACCAACCAAGGCTCTTGCTGCTACTGCTACTGCTTTTACTGCTACTGCCTCTACCTCTTCTACTACTGCTGCAGTTGTACCTCAGGCATTACCGACTGTGATCACTGACAATACTCTGGAGAAGACTGCTGAACAAATCAGTAGTGATTCTATGTCTCTGTTTGTAAAGAAATTCTCCAGGTTCATGAAGAAGAACCATCAAACTTATCAGGGTCCCAATCGCAACTTCAAGAAAGACTCACCATCTGGTGATATGGGATGCTTTAACTGTGGAAAGATAGGTCATTTCATTGCAGATTGTCCTAAACCAAAGAAGGATGACCAAAAGAGAAAGGATCACAAAAGGAATGACAAAAAGTCCAGAAGAGATCGAAAAGCGATGATTACAGAAGAAAGCAAATCCAAGTGGGCGGACTCTAGCTCTGAGTCATCTGACTCAGAAAGCCATTCCAGTGACAGTGATTCATAAGAAGTAAAATGTCTCATGGCAGACACTGACTCAACCTCGACATCTGGAGAGGTATTTGATTTTGACTCCGACGAATTTACACGAACTAATCTGATTAATGCTTTACATGACATGGTAGAAGAGTATTCTAGACTTTCTCAATCATTCGAGGAAGTTAAGATCGAAAATCAGGACTTAAAGAATCAGAACAGTAAGTTAACTTGCGTGCAAGTAAACAGCTGTAATGATTTACAAGTTGAGATGAGTAAATTGATAACTGAGAATGAAAGAGCCAAAGCAGATTACCAGAAGGTGCTTTCTGAGAACCAGAAGTTGTCGCTACTGGTAAATGCTTGGAATAAGTCTTCTGTTTCATTGGAAAAGATGCAAGAATTACAAAAACAGCCTGGAGACAGGAGTGGTCTCGGATTTTGTAATGATGAAGGATCTTCTGAAACGAATACCAAGCCAAAACTGGATATGTGCAAAGGGAAATATATTCATTTTGTGAAATCCAGCATCTTACAGGAACCAGTAGTACCTACTGCTTCAGTTGAAAGGAATGTAAATCTAACGAACAGAAGAACGCACTATGGTCTGGGTTACGTTAAACCTAAGGAAAAAGTTGACCAGAGTTACAGATTCAGAAGAGAATTCAACTCTGGAAGACAACATCCTATGAAGGTTAAAAACTACCAGTACTACAACTCTAAGCCTGTTCAGAAGAGATACAGACTGGAAAACAGAAACAGAAGGGAAGAACGCCATTTTGATATGCATACCGTTAGAAATAACAGATCTTCTGTTGCACACACATCTTTGGATATCCGAAGTACAAAGTCCCCAAGAGTTGTACAAATGTGGGTTCCCAAAGGACTGATAAGGCTTGGACCCAAATAGATTTGGGTACCAGTTACTAAAATTTGTGTTTGCAGGAACAGAAGAAGGAAGCAGAAATCAGTAACTCTACATGGTATCTGGATAGTGGATGTTCCAGACACATGACTGGACAGAAAAACCTACTCTCTGAGATAGTGAGTTGTACTGGATCAAAGATAACTTTTGGAGACAACTCAAAAGCTTGGGAAACAGATAAGATCCAGCTTCAAGACCAAAGATAGCAAATCAACTTCAAGATGTCTGGAACTACTGCATATGGATCTATTTGGCCCAATTCCCATCATGAGCTTAGGGGGAATGAAGTATACTCTTGTTGTTATTGATGATTTTTCTAGATTTACTTGGGTAATCTTTCTCGCAGGAAAAGATCAGACCAGTAGTCTCTTGATCAAGCTTCTGAAAAGGATTCAAAATGAAAAATCTACCACCATCATTAAAATCAGAAGTGATCGGGGCACTGAATTCACTAACAAGTATCTTGAGCTATATTTGAATGAACAAGAAATTCATCATGAATATTCAGCTGCCAGAACTCCTCAACAAAACGGAGTAGCTGAGAGGAGAAATAGAACTCTAAAAGAAGCAGCTAGAACAATGCTAGCAGATGCAGACATCTCTCAGCGCTTCTGGGCTGAAGCTATCAATACTGCTTGTTACACGCAAAACAGATCGATGGTCAACAAAAGACACAACCAGACTCCGTATGAAATATGGAAAGGGAAGAAGCCTAACGTATCTTACTTTCATGTATTTGGTTGCAAATGTTTTGTACTAAATAATGGCAAAAATCATTTGACTGCATTTGATTCTAAATCAGATGCTGGGATATTCCTTGGTTACTCTGCTGTAAGCAGAGCTTTTAGAATCTTCAACAATAGAACTCTTAATGTTGAAGAATCGATTCATGTTGTCTTCGATGAAGACAGCAGTGCTGAAATCTCTAACATATCTGATTTAAGTAACAGGTTAGACAGGATTCATCTGGAAATTGACAGCGAAGATGATGTAGAAGCGAATACCAAGGATCTTCAAAATCCAGAACCAGACATTCCATTAGTGGAACCAGAAGTACAGACTTTGGATCTACCAATACCAGCAGAAGATGTTCTAGAGCCTACTACTGATTTTGTGGAAAACAATCTTAATGTATCAAATCAGGAAGATGCTCAGTTAAAATCGTTTATCTTGAGAAAGTCCCATCCTCCATCATTGGTTATTGGTAATCCAGCAGCGCCTTTAAGAACCAGAAGGCAAATGTTTAATGAATATATGCATGCTGCTTTTATATCTCAGGATGAACCAAAGAAAATTGAAGAAGCTCTTCTGGATCCTAGTTGGATTGAAGCCATGCAAGAAGAGCTGAATCAATTCAAGCATAATGATGTTTGGTTTCTAGTACCTAGACCATCTCACCAAGCTGTCATTGGAACTCGGTGGATATTTAGAAACAAACTTAATGAAGAAGGCACATTGGTCAGAAACAAAGCTAGATTGGTGGCTCAAGGCTTCAGACAAGAAGAAGGCATAGACTTTGATGAGACTTATGCACCAGTAGCAAGGCTCGAAGCAATCAGAATATTCTTAGCCTTTGCTGCTTTCAAAAATTTCAAAGTATATCAAATGGATGTGAAAAGTGCATTTCTCAATGGTCTTTTACAAGAAGAAGTTTACGTGGAACAACCTCCAGGTTTTATCGATCATTTCTCTCCTCATCATATATTTAAATTACACAAAGCACTATATGGTCTAAAACAAGCACCTAGAGCTTGGTATGACACTCTATCACAGTTTCTTATTGATCATGATTTTACCATTGGAGCAGTAGATAAAACCTTGTTTACTTTAGTCAAGAATAAGCATACTCTTTTAGTACAGATCTATGTTGATGATATCATTTTTGGGTCAACTAACCCCAAATTATGTGCAAAGTTTGGAAAATTGATGCAGGATAAATTTGAGATGATTATGATGGGAGAATTAACATTCTTCCTAGGACTACAAATCAAGCAATCAGAAACTGGAATCTTTATAAATCAAGCCAAATATACCAAGGAGCTTCTGAAAAAATTTGGAATGGAAGCATGTTCTGCTGCTTCTACTCCAATGAGCTCATCTATTAAGCTTGATAAAGATGAAAGTGGTATTCCAGTAGAGGTAACTCAGTATCGAGGTCTTATTGGTTCATTATTATATTTAACTGCCAGTAGACCAGATATCATGTTTGCTGTTTGCATTTGTGCTAGATTTCAATCTAACCCCAAACAATCTCATTATATTGCTGCTAAACGTATTTTGAAGTACTTAAAAAGAACTCAAAATGTTGGTTTATGGTATCCCAATGACTCATCGTTAAATCTTATTGGATATTCAGATGCTGATTATGCAGGTTGCAAACTAGATCGAAAAAGCACAAGTGGTTTTTGTCAATTTCTTGTTGATAGGCTGATATCCTGGTTTAGCAAGAAACAGACTTCCATAGCCACATCTACTGCAGAAGCAGAATATCTGGCTGCTGGGAGCTGCTGCTCTCAGATACTGTGGATTCAACAACAGTTGAGAGATTATGGGATTCAAGCCTCCGAATCACCTATATTCTGTGACAATACCAGTGCAATTGCAATCACTCAAAATCCAGTACTTCATTCCAGAACGAAGCACATAGACATCAGACATCATTTTATCAGAGATCACGTGCAGAAGAAGAACATTAGTCTGGAATATGTCTCTACTGATCAACAAACAGCAGATATCTTCACGAAACCCTTACCAGAGAATAAGTTTTCTTACTTTCGTAACTCTCTTGGTTTAATAGATTTAACTTAATTACTTTCTGATTATCTTGGTTAACTTTTATTATTCGCTTATTCATCGTACTGAACTTGAAGAAAAGCAGTAGAGTATAGTCAAGTGCTGAAAATGAAATTTTGTTAGAAACCATTCCAGTACATTACATCATGCAAAAGTAAAAACAGTAGATCTTAAATGCTATTTATCCAGTAGCGTTATCTTTAGCTTTTGACTTCAGTAGTTCTCTGGAATTTGCTTAATAAGCACTTCAACACGAACAAGACTTTCTAAGCAAAGAAAGGCCTAGAAAGAATGTAGTAGCCCGAATTCCAAATTGGGTAATTAACGGAGTAATGGTGATTAAGAAGGTTTAAGGTGTAATTTTGGCTATGGTCATGATTGGACGGACCGAAGAGGGTTCGGAAGCACCGAAGAGTTCGGACGATCCGAAGTGTAGTTCGGTGAATCCGATCATAGGTGTCGAGTGTTGTTCGACACGTCATTTTTCCATGCATGTTCGGACGGTCCGAAGTGTATAATCGGAGGATCCGATCATGAGCTGTCAAGAGCCAATGGACACGTAGCGTTCGGACGTTCCGAAGTGTTGTTCGGAGGATCCGAACATGGCCTATAAATAGTGCTCGGATTTCTCATTTTTGACTTGCCAATTTCTTGAGTTTTCTCTCATTTTGGAGAGTTTGGAAGGTTTCTAGGGTTAGTTGTTGGTCGAGCGATAGCCAAGAGCTGCCAGGAGTAGTAGCGTAGCGGCGCCTGAGTTACGAGGCAATCGACATCAAAGGGCTGTCGACGGACGAAGGTAAACCCTAAACCTTTGGTAGTACTAGGGAGTACTGGTTTTGCTAGTCGAGCATGGTAGTATTGATTGAGTATGCTTTTGATGCGTAGGCTTGTTCTAGACCTGATTAGCGGTGTTGCGTAAGGCTAGGCTTGCTGTGATAGAGGTACGAAAGTACTATCCGAGATATCCTGGTTGAGTATACATTCTTATATGTGTTGCATGATTATGTGGTGCATTGATATATGTCATATGATGCATGCTATTATGTCACGTTTATTACTGCACGTTGCATTTCATGTTGAGCCGTACCTCCTTCGAGATAGCCTTTACTGTTGAGCTGTATCTCTTTCGAGATAAGCTATATCTTGGGGCCGCTCAGCCCTGTCTTGTGGACGCATGGACACCGAGAGTACACAGTGGCCGACGGGTCGGGAGGGCTTCGGTGGTCCGGGACATTTTAGGTCCACGTCTGTCTTGTAGTGGATGCAGTGACCCAGAGGTGTACCGCGCGGCACTATCCACTTGGCGCCTCTAGACTGAGCATTGTTGAGATCCTTTTGTGACTCCTGTTTCTTGACTACCCCGGTATCATGATCATAGCATGTGCATTTCATATAGGTCTGTATACTCATACTTTTGTACTGGGCGTTCTTATCGCTCACGTCCTCGGTTTTGTTTATTCTTGGACACCCCATTCCCTCGGGGCAGGCCTCAGGTTGGACAGCTCAGGAGGAGCAGGAGGAGGACGTGAGTATCTGGTTGGTTTAGTTTATCGGTATTGTTTTGATTCGATATGGTTGTATTGGGTATTTTTATTTTGAGTTATTCTAGACTTCGATTGGGTTGTATAACCATTATTTTGTTGACTTTTTCCGCTGTTAGCTCTGATTATTGTTTATTAGGTTAATTGCATGCTTAGTTTTTGATTAGTAGGTGATTCTGGAACGGGTCACTACATTTATGGTATCAGAGCATGCGTACGATTTTGGGATATAGATTTCTGTTTTGGGATTTCCGTTGACCAATTTACTAGTTTCCCCATTCTATGTTGTAGCGATGGCTGACCACTTTGGTGATGAGAGTAGTCAGGGGAGTGTAGGTCGATGGGGTGACCAGGACGATCATAGACGTCATTCTTTCTGTTTCTACTCCGATGGGTCATTCGGTGTTAGCTAAGCGTCTAGTGATGGGTTGTCCTTTAGATTTTGAGGGTAACGATGTTGTTATTTCGTTTTGTTCATTCTCTTGCCTAGATTTCGAGGACGAAATCTTTTTAAGGGGGGGAGAATGTAGTAGCCCGAATTCCAAATTGGGTAATTAACGGAGTAATGGTGATTAAGAAGGTTTAAGGTGTAATTTTGGCTATGGTCATGATTGGACGGACCGAAGAGGGTTCGGAAGCACCGAAGAGTTCGGACGATCCGAAGTGTAGTTCGGTGAATCCGATCATAGGTGTCGAGTGTTGATCGACACGTCATTTTTCCATGCATGTTCGGACGGTCCGAAGTGTATAATCGGAGGATCCGATCATGAGCTGTCAAGAGCCAATGGACACGTAGCGTTCGGACGTTCCGAAGTGTTGTTCGGAGGATCCGAACATGGCCTATAAATAGTGCTCGGATTTCTCATTTTTGACTTGCCAATTTCTTGAGTTTTCTCTCATTTTGGAGAGTTTGGAAGGTTTCTAGGGTTAGTTGTTGGTCGAGCGATAGCCAAGAGCTGCCAGGAGTAGTAGCGTAGCGGCGCCTGAGTTACGAGGCAATCGACATCAAAGGGCTGTCGACGGACGAAGGTAAACCCTAAACCTTTGGTAGTACTAGGGAGTACTGGTTTTGCTAGTCGAGCATGGTAGTATTGATTGAGTATGCTTTTGATGCGTAGGCTTGTTCTAGACCTGATTAGCGGTGTTGCGTAAGGCTAGGCTTGCTGTGATAGAGGTACGAAAGTACTATCCGAGATATCCTGGTTGAGTATACATTCTTATATGTGTTGCATGATTATGTGGTGCATTGATATATGTCATATGATGCATGCTATTATGTCACGTTTATTACTGCACGTTGCATTTCATGTTGAGCCGTACCTCCTTCGAGATAGCCTTTACTGTTGAGCTGTATCTCTTTCGAGATAAGCTATATCTTGGGGCCGCTCAGCCCTGTCTTGTGGACGCATGGACACCGAGAGTACACAGTGGCCGACGGGTCGGGAGGGCTTCGGTGGTCCGGGACATTTTAGGTCCACGTCTGTCTTGTAGTGGATGCAGTGACCCAGAGGTGTACCGCGCGGCACTATCCACTTGGCGCCTCTAGACTGAGCATTGTTGAGATCCTTTTGTGACTCCTGTTTCTTGACTACCCCGGTATCATGATCATAGCATGTGCATTTCATATAGGTCTGTATACTCATACTTTTGTACTGGGCGTTCTTATCGCTCACGTCCTCGGTTTTGTTTATTCTTGGACACCCCATTCCCTCGGGGCAGGCCTCAGGTTGGACAGCTCAGGAGGAGCAGGAGGAGGACGTGAGTATCTGGTTGGTTTAGTTTATCGGTATTGTTTTGATTCGATATGGTTGTATTGGGTATTTTTATTTTGAGTTATTCTAGACTTCGATTGGGTTGTATAACCATTATTTTGTTGACTTTTTCCGCTGTTAGCTCTGATTATTGTTTATTAGGTTAATTGCATGCTTAGTTTTTGATTAGTAGGTGATTCTGGAACGGGTCACTACAAAGAATCTAACAAGCTTGGGTCTTGTTAGAACTAATCTATTTTTTTAGATGCCTTACTGGGCATCAGAGGGGATTTCATCATCATCAATCCACCAGCACTCTCTAATTGCATCAGCATGCTTCTGGAAGAAATGGATGCAACATATCCATATTAATGAAAGCATCAAATCCGTCTGGTGGTGGATACTGGAAATCCAGGAGTGTATTTCAAGGATCATTACGTGAAGAATGACATCTTCAAACTCCTCTCTGAACAGCCTTGCTTCGACTCCTGAATCTAACCCTAAGTCTTTCTTTACTTGAGTTTTCATTTTACATTCATCTGTTTAGCTTCGTTCAAGATATGCAGGTATTTATAGAGGGAACAAAGACTCTTGTGAATCGCAAGATTGCGACTGTTCAGTTTCAACGGCTCAGATTGAAAGATGGCCAAGCGTCACTTATCGCAATTATGACCATTTATTAATTGCAGTTACCGAGGGGGAACAGTCTCTCAGTCAGATTGAGAGTTTGACGTCTTTTCAGAAAACAGATAGGATGTTTGTCTTTTCGATAAAACTTCGAGTCTGTTGTTTTTTTTTTGTCGAAGTGCTGAAATATTCTCAGCACCCTGAAACTTCCAGCAGACGTTATCATAAAATGACAAATCCCCTTCTGATTTTCAGTAACCAACTGGACAGCCCGCTCATTTTCAAAATTTTCAAATTATTTGAATATCTGACAGTTTCTGCAAAATTTTCGAACACTCAACCAAGAACATACTGACACGTGTCTTTATGTTTATCTGACGGCTGTATATATTCATTTAGATTTAACCTTTTTACCTTTACTGTTTCATATCTATCGCTATTCAGCTACTGTTTTCTCTACTTTCACTAACTACTGCAAATTTGTCTGATCTCATCTGCATACAGGAATGGCTAACGCTTACACTCTTAACGCGTATCAAGTTAACTTTGCTTCGGTTCTCAACCTCAAGGATGAGAATCTCTTGAAAATATTTCAGGATCTTGAGCAATCGGGACTCCGCAAATTCCTGGAAGCACCAGCAGTCATCTACAAAAATGCCTTACTGGAATTTTATGCTAAAGCCATAGTGCATGAAGGCAAGATTGTTTATACTCAAGGAGATGCTTCTATCTCCATTGATGCCGCTCATCTAGGAGCAGTCTTGTAGTAGCCCGAATTCCAAATTGGGTAATTAACGGAGTAATGGTGATTAAGAAGGTTTAAGGTGTAATTTTGGCTATGGTCATGATTGGACGGACCGAAGAGGGTTCGGAAGCACCGAAGAGTTCGGACGATCCGAAGTGTAGTTCGGTGAATCCGATCATAGGTGTCGAGTGTTGATCGACACGTCATTTTTCCATGCATGTTCGGACGGTCCGAAGTGTATAATCGGAGGATCCGATCATGAGCTGTCAAGAGCCAATGGACACGTAGCGTTCGGACGTTCCGAAGTGTTGTTCGGAGGATCCGAACATGGCCTATAAATAGTACTCGGATTTCTCATTTTTGACTTGCCAATTTCTTGAGTTTTCTCTCATTTTGGAGAGTTTGGAAGGTTTCTAGGGTTAGTTGTTGGTCGAGCGATAGCCAAGAGCTGCCAGGAGTAGTAGCGTAGCGGCGCCTGAGTTACGAGGCAATCGACATCAAAGGGCTGTCGACGGACGAAGGTAAACCCTAAACCTTTGGTAGTACTAGGGAGTACTGGTTTTGCTAGTCGAGCATGGTAGTATTGATTGAGTATGCTTTTGATGCGTAGGCTTGTTCTAGACCTGATTAGCGGTGTTGCGTAAGGCTAGGCTTGCTGTGATAGAGGTACGAAAGTACTATCCGAGATATCCTGGTTGAGTATACATTCTTATATGTGTTGCATGATTATGTGGTGCATTGATATATGTCATATGATGCATGCTATTATGTCACGTTTATTACTGCACGTTGCATTTCATGTTGAGCCGTACCTCCTTCGAGATAGCCTTTACTGTTGAGCTGTATCTCTTTCGAGATAAGCTATATCTTGGGGCCGCTCAGCCCTGTCTTGTGGACGCATGGACACCGAGAGTACACAGTGGCCGACGGGTCGGGAGGGCTTCGGTGGTCCGGGACATTTTAGGTCCACGTCTGTCTTGTAGTGGATGCAGTGACCCAGAGGTGTACCGCGCGGCACTATCCACTTGGCGCCTCTAGACTGAGCATTGTTGAGATCCTTTTGTGACTCCTGTTTCTTGACTACCCCGGTATCATGATCATAGCATGTGCATTTCATATAGGTCTGTATACTCATACTTTTGTACTGGGCGTTCTTATCGCTCACGTCCTCGGTTTTGTTTATTCTTGGACACCCCATTCCCTCGGGGCAGGCCTCAGGTTGGACAGCTCAGGAGGAGCAGGAGGAGGACGTGAGTATCTGGTTGGTTTAGTTTATCGGTATTGTTTTGATTCGATATGGTTGTATTGGGTATTTTTATTTTGAGTTATTCTAGACTTCGATTGGGTTGTATAACCATTATTTTGTTGACTTTTTCCGCTGTTAGCTCTGATTATTGTTAATTAGGTTAATTGCATGCTTAGTTCTTGCCTAGTAGGTGATTCTGGAACGGGTCACTACAAGTCTTCCTCCTTCCACTTGCAGGTGTTTCTGAACTCTCTGACATTTCTAAGCTGGATATGTCTATTGCGCTTAGTTCTTTCTCAGCCTCTGGAGAAGAACTGTCTCCTTCCTGTCACAAGAAATTGCTAAAAATCGAGTATCAGATTCTGGCCGATATTGTGGCCAAAGCTATTTTGATCAAGGCTGGAACATTCGACAAGTTGACTAAGGAAAATGTTCAAGTTATGACTGCCATCACCAAGGGGATTAAGGTAGATTGGAGTCATTTTATTTTCAGAATCATGAAGGACATGGTTGTCAGGCGAAGTTCTGGTTTCGCGGTTCAAATTAGCGTTTTGCTCAAGGATGCTGGCTTTGCATCCACCAGTGATCTAGATGCGACTCCCATCACCATGATTGATGCAGCGAATGTGTTGGCTTTAAGGCCTAAGCCAACAGTGGCAGAATTTGTGGCGATGAAGAAGGAAATTGGGGACACTGCTTCTGAGGCTCCAAAACCTCAGAAGAAAATATCAAAGAAACGATTGATCATTTCGTTGGATTCAGATGACACAGCACCAGAAGAGTCTGCTGCTGGTGTTCAAACAGCAGTGCCAACCCTAGCTAAGAAGAAATCTCGCACAATTCTTAAGATTAAGAAGACAGCAGCACTGTCTGAGATTGAGAAAGTACCTATTCGACAGGTCTTTCCAGAAGCGGTCCCTTCTGCTAGGACCACTGCTTCTTCAACTGCACTTGCTACTACGTCCGTTTCAGCACCTCCTTCTGCTCCAGTTTTTAAGCCAACATCTGGAATTGTTTTTCGGGAACCAGCAAGCGGGTCTTCTGCTTTCCGACCAATCGTGCCTGTGTCATCTTCTGACAAAGGCAAGGGAAAAATGGTGGAAGAACCACCTGTTATTAGTCACAAAACCACTGTGGCTACTGGCGTTGATCTTCATCTCGCAGAGATTGAGAGCTCTGCTAATGATGACATGAATTTTTTTGATGAATGGCATCATGTGAGACTATTCCATTCCTTGAGTTACTTCAAGACAAAAGGAAATTTTGCCAAAATGATGAATGCAGAAAGGAAGGTTTTTCAGCTGGCCAAAACAGAAAATATCATCGAGGCCTTGCGAAGAAGGGATTTTGTCTTCGCTCAGCTGAAATGTCAGAAGTTAGAATCAGTTCTGCAAATTCTTCAATCCAATTTTGATCATGCTGTTCCTACCGCTGTTCAGGATCAAAATGTTATCATGATTCTCTCTGACAAATTGAAGCAGATGAATGAGCAACTTCTTGCTCAAGAACAAGGCTTTGGAGAGCCCACTGTTTATCATGTCGGTCTTATTCCAGTATTTCAACAGTCAGTTGAGGAAAGGACTACAGCCTCCCCAAAGGCTTCTGCTCTCAGTACTCCTGCATCTCCTACTCGACACATCCCGACATCATCACTGCTGTTCGTGCATGAATTGGCTTCGGTTGAAGAAGTCATTGAATCTATTATACCTTCAGTCTCAACCACTCAAGAAGCAGCACCGGCTACTTCGTTGCCACCTTCTGACTTTCCTACTCCAGGGCAACAATTGGCAGATTCAGATGCTCCCTCTTTGCTACCGAATTTAGAGGTATTCTCTGCTGCTCATCAAGTCGAGATGACAGCTCTTCTGAATCAGCAGCTTGCTCCTTCTACTGAAGGTCCCTCAGTCTCACAGGATGTTTCCATACCACCGGAAGAAGTGTTGGCCTCTGTCTTGGCCGTTTCTACTGCAGAATTTACTCATCTGGTTGCTGTTGCTCCTCTTTTTTCTGCAACTCCAGCAGAAAGCACAGCAGACCCTGCTCCTACTACTGCTTTGTTGGAACCTGCTCCGACTACTGCTTTGTTGGATGATGCTCCCATTTCTACTGCGTTGAATGTCTCTGAAATCAAACAACGCATAGTTGCACGCACTCCCTCCCCGGAATTCGATGCATTCAATCTCGAACATCAAATTCTATGTCTGCAAAACGATCTCAACAACATCTCTGAGTTAGTGAAGCGTATGTCTTGTGAAAACCTTGCGGAATTCACTGGTGCTAAATCCTTCCGAGAAACAATGGGTAAACACCTCTATCTCACTAAGGAGACCACAGACAAGATGTATGCTGAAACTTCCATTTTCAGACAAGCTATATCGAGATCTTACGCCACCCTCATCAGTGATCAAAATAATATTCTTACTCGACTCACTGAGCATGATGATCACTTTCGATCTCTATCTACTTCTGTGGAACTTTTGGATGCCAAGATTGATTCTCAAAATCAATCTATCGCTACACTGGATAATCGCATTTCTTCTCAGACCCCGTATCTGGAAATGCTAACCGATGGCATTCACAATATCTCAGGCCGATTGAATGACCTCTTTGCTCATGTCGTTGCCGCTGATGCCAAAAAGGGGGAAGATAGGGCAGATAGAGGAAATCAAGGAGAATAGGGCAGATAGAGGAGATCAAGGAGGAAATCAAGAAGAAGATGAGGCTGAACCTACTGACAGAAGAGATCAAGAGCCTCCGTCTGAAGAAATTATTTTCAGGGATATTGGAATCAATTGATACTTTTAAATCCTTATTGACAATTATCATTCAGTTTATATGATTATCTGTTTTATTTAACAACTTTCTACTGATTAGGTTTTGGCATCACCACAAAGGGGGAAATTGTTAGACATGAATTGTACTGTGGCGATGATAACTAAAACCAGTAGACCAGCAGACCAGATCAAACGTCTAATTTATTAGTAGCTGCTGATCTAGTAAAACTAAATCAGTAGAAGAGATAGTTATACAAAACCAGTAGAAGACGTTGCCTAACGTTACTTCTTTAATGTTACCGTTAAGGGTTCCAAGTACTAGTATTAATTGCGGCATTAATTGCTATACTGAATCATTTAATGCACCTTACCCATTTTGGTATAAAACAGAACTGATTGTTCTACAGTCTTGTTGCAGGAACTTCTTTTGGCAATATAGCTGACTCTATCAGACTATCTGAAGACTATTCTGATTTATGAACGTTGAACTCAGCTGCTCTTATATAAGGGTAACAAACCTTACTCAAAGGCAAGGTTACAAAAACAGATTTTCAAGGATCAAAGCTTTTACATCGAAATCACTCTTAAAGTTCAACAAAAAGAAAAGTAGCACACGCTTCATAGCAATTATCTGATCATTTGAAGATCATCTTGTGCTACTGATCATCACACTCTTCACTATCACTACACTATCTATACTTCATCAAGAAGAGTTTGTAATCTGAAAAGAGTCTTTTCAGAACCTTGTGTTACGCACATTTGTGAGTTGAGAAACTAAGAGTTTCAGTAGGCTGAAGTGTAAGTCCTTCTGAAGTTGGTGTGTACAAGAGTTGTACTGTAATATCCAAAGTCTTTTAGTTATACCTTCTGGAAACAGAAGAAGGGGAGACGTAGAAGAGTTTATCTTCGAACTTCCATAAACAACTGATGCCTACTGTTTTACTGTTTTTCTACTACTTCATCATATTGTTTCCGCACATTTTCACTGTAATCAGGTGAAAGTACACGCACAAGATCAACTACTATTCTTAACAGGATTCTAGTACTTCATCAGAACGAAAAACGAGTAGAGTTTATTCACTCCCCTCTAAACTCAACTTCGATCCTCAACAAATAGTCTGTAATAACAAGGTTTATTCCCACTTCCTGCAAGAAACATCAGACTTCGAATAAGAAATATTTTTGGACTCAAATAAAAATGTTTTTCAAGTCTCATTTATAAATTTGATCGTTTTTAAAGAAAGAAAATGAACCTGATGAAAGTTGGGAGGAATAGAAGTTTCAGTTGGATTGCTTCTTTCTTCTTCAGACCAACCAAGAAACTCCAAACTCCAAAGCTTTGCAGGCGGAATCAACTGCAGTGACTGCCAAAAGCAATATAATTTCAAATTCTAATTAGTATAGTGCATTTAACATCCAAGCTCGATTAAATTAATCCCATATATTAATCATTTCAAGAAGGACAAAAAAAACCATTTGGAAATCCTTGCTTCGAATTCAAGAAACCAGAATCTGGCTGTACCATGGTAAGAAGAAGTTTTAAGCAATTTCTGGATCAATTTTCTGTCAATTAAGCTATCATCAACAGCCAAAACATGAAACTGAGACTTCGTTGCAGCTGCAGCCATACCCATGGCCACCAATATTCTCAAGTAATAATTAAATGACAAAAAGAAAAATAAATTGTGCTTTTTTAAAATTATATTATGAGTGGGGTTTTGATTTGGTTTTTTGAATACGGTGAAGGGAGAGAGATGAATGGAGAATCTCAGAGAGGCCCACCAAAATCTGCAACACAAAAAGCAAGATCTGACTAGATTTGCTCCAAAGATTTTCTCAAACTTTTCCCAACTTGGAATCGAATTTACGCTTTTCAATTATTACCACGGTAACTTCGTTACATCGGATACAACATATTTGATAAAGAATATTGACTATATTTGTATTAGTATCAGATTTGGTATATACGCATCTAATTACTACAACTGCACCTGAAGTGTCCCATGAAGTCAATGACATGGGGTCGCTTTGCCATTGATGTGGAGCTATCTACTCTTTAATGACATGAGTTGCATGCAGGTGTTATTTTTTATGTGTATTTTGTAAAATTTTAGACTAACGTAATAATTTGTAAATCATGTAATAACGTGACTCTAGCAAATGATTGATATATTAAAATAAATAAAATTTATGATATACAAAATATAATCCTAATTTTTTTTTATGGATGGTAGTTATTTAAATAAATATTGATATGAAAAGGTGGCGTTTCTTAATTACTTTTATTTAATAACTTTATTCTCGAAATTTTTGGACACGATCGGAGGTTTTCGCAATTTTAAAATAAAAACGAATAAAGTAAACCAAGTCATCATTAGGAATGATATTCTAGAAAAAAATTAGAACGATAAATATATAAATAATAAAGAGCGAATTTTTTCCTGAGTCAATTATTTTAGTTTTAATGAAATATGTAATTTATTGAATAAAAAATAAAATTAGAAAGAAGAAAGGAATTAAAGAAATATACATTGGACTTTGATTTAGGTACCCGAATAAAATCTCTAGAATTTGATACTATAATTTGTTGACCAATATTGTTGATCTACCTAGCTAAAGTATTATTCAAGTAATACAAAGAATGAGAATCATTCATGACTTTGTAAAATTCATATTCAAATCATGATTTCTACTTCACTTATAATATTATTGTTTACAAAAAAATTATTTTTAGCCCAAAAAATTATATATGGACATTACACACAACATTTTTGCGGTTTACAAATAGTTCCTAGTATTTTGTAGTTATATAATCAGAAACTGCATTTCCTCGATATGCAATATTGTCACGCCCCGGGACGGGGGTTAGTTGACACCGGCGTTGCTATCCAATATTCATTCGAAAACAACAAGCCTCAGAAGTACAGAATTTCAGAAACCAGTCTTTTATTCATAATACCGAATATTCAATGTCTGATACAACTCAATTAATAATATTTTACAGCGGAAATGTAAAACCAAATATTACAGTATCTTAACAGATGCAGCGGAATATAATAAACATAAACTGAGAACAACAGTCTTCTTCACCAGCCCCAGAACTGGATCTGCTCTTCTTCTTCTAACATTTCTTCAGTACTCTTATCTGAGATGGGTTTGGTGGGTGAGTGATATGATTGTCACTCAGTAAGCAGGGGCGGGATTAACTCCCAGTTTCGAAATCATTTTCAACAAAAACAGTAATACAATAATATACAGAAACTCATCTTTTCAGAACAGAAATCAGATTATAGGTTTCAGAACAATAATCAGAATTAGTAAGCACTGAGCACGTTAGTGAATTTCATGGCTAAACTGATATCAGTCCCCTATATGTTCTCTCCTCTAAGGGGTGAGGCCAGAATCAGAATCAAAATTCAGAAATGTTCAGAATATATATTTCTACCATTAGTTCACTAGGGAGTTTTCAGTGCTTCAAAATCATATATCAGAAATCATACAGAAACTGAACTTTAAAATAGAATTATCAAACAGATTTCAAGATATTTATACATAAGCCCACTTACCGTAATTTGCTTAAAGAATTTCGGTTGAAGTCTGGAAATCTGCTTGCCTTGCTTCTGGGTTTTACAGCTTCGAAAATGTACTCTCTTAGCTCTAATTTCAAGTGATAGCCCAAGATTTTGGTAAACTAATTCAGAGGTTTGAGGGTGATATATATAAGTGAAATTCTGACTGTTAGCCTCCCAATTAAGAGCCATAATCTGACATTAACAATCTTTATTTCGTATTAAATGCTTCAGTTACAAGTTATGGTCTGAATTAGTAACTGTCTGCTGGAATTTCGTGCTGCTGCTGCTGCTGGATTTTATCTGTTGTCTGCTGCTGGATTCCAATCTGCTGGAAAAATACTAGCTTCTGAAATATTAGCTTCTGCTGAAATTTTTAGCTCCTGCTGAAATTTGCTAGCTGCTGGAATTTCAGATTCTCACATCCCTCCCTCCTTATGAGAAGTTTCGTCCTCGAAACTTGGCTATACTTGATCTTCAAAGAGATAGGGATATTGTGCTCGCATCTTTTCTTCCAACTCCCAAGTAGCTTCTCTTTCGGTGTGGTTGGACCATTGTACCTTGACATATGAATAGTTCGTCGCCTCAGTACTTGGTCTTTTTGATCCACAATTCGAATCGGAATTTCTTCATATTTCAGATTTTCGTTTAAATTTCCCTCAACCAACAGTGGTCTATCTTCAAGGATATGACTAGGGTCAGAAACATATCTTCTCAGCTGCGAAACGTGGAATACATTGTGAGTTCTTGTCATGTCGGGTGGAGGTGCTAATCTATAAGCAAGTGTTCCCACTTTCTCAAGAATTTCAAATGGTCCGACGTATCTGGGATTCAGTTTCCCAGCCTTATTGAATCGGATTACACCCTTCATGGGTGACACTTTCACATATGCCTTCTCTTCGACTTCGAATCCCACGGGTCTTCTTTTAAGGTCAGCCCAGCTTTTCTGTCGATCTTGTGCAGCTTTTAATCTCTCCTTGATCACGGCAACTTTATCCACTGTTTCTTGGATCATTTCGGGTCCAACAATGGCTTTTTCCCCTACCTCATTCCAATACAGTGGTGATCGACACTTTTTCCCATACAGAGCTTCGTATGGTGCCATTCCAATGCTGCTGTGGTAACTATTATTGTACGCGAACTCGATTAAGGGCAGATGTTCGCTCCAATTACCACTGAAGTCTAGAGCACATGCTCTCAGCATATCTTCTAGAGTTTGAATTTTCCTCTCTGTTTGGCCATCGGTCTGAGGATGATAGGCCGTGCTAAGAGTAATTTTGGTTCCCATAGCTTGTTGAAAGCTCTTCCAAAAGCGGGATGTAAACCTCGGATCTCTGTCTGACAGTATGCTAGCTGGAACTCCATGCAATCGTACGATCTCATTCATGTACAATGTGGCTAGCTTGTCCAAATTATAATTCATGCGGACAGGTAAAAAATGTGCAGATTTTGTGAGTCTATCTACGATTACCCATATTCCGTCATGACTTTGTCTCGACTTTGGTAAACCAACTACAAAATCCATGGAAATATGTTCCCATTTCCATTCCGGGATTTTTAATGGTTGAAGAAGTCCACCAGGTCTTTGGTGCTCTGCCTTGACTTGCTGGCACACGTGACACTTGGAAACAAAAATTGCCACGTATTTCTTCATTCCACTCCACCAAAAATTTTCTTCAAATCTCTGTACATCTTGGTACTGCCAGGATGGACTGAAAATTTCGACTTATGTGCCTCAGACATTACTTCTTGTCGAAGGTTATCAATGTCTGGTACGCACAATAGACCTTTCATCCACAAGATTCCTTTGTTATCCGTCTCGAAATCTTGTGATTTCCCTTCTTTAACTTGCTCTTTTAGTTTCACCAAAGCGGAATCCCTATCTTGACTCATCATGATTGTCTCTCGAAGACATGGTTGTGCTGAAAGTGTTGTCAGGATCACCTTACTCATATTCTTTCGTACTTAAAGCATCTGCTACCTTGTTGGCTTTGCCTGGATGGTAGCTTATTGTCAAGTCATAATCCTTCATAAGTTCGATCCATCGTCTTTGTCTCATATTTAGTTCCTTTTGTGTGAACAAATATTTGAGACTTTGGTGATCGGTGAAAATCTCACACTTGGCTCCATAAAGATAATGTCTCCAAATCTTTAGTGCGAATACCACTGCAGCTAGTTCGAGGTCATGCGTTGGGTAATTTTGTTCATACGGCTTCAACTGCCTTAATGCGTACGCAATCACCCTTCCCTCTTGCATGAGTAAACATCCTAAACCTTCTTTAGATGCATCACTGTAGATTGTGTAGTCCTTACCTTCCATAGGTAATACAAGCACTGGTGTGGATGTAAGCTTCTTCTTCAAAGTCTTGAAGCTTTGCTCACATTTTTCACTCCATTGAAACTTAGAGTTCTTCTTTGTGAGATTGGTGAGGGGTATGGCTATTGAAGAAAATCCTTCAACAAATTTTCGATAATAGCCTGCTAATCTCAAGAAGCTTCGAATTTCTGTCACATTCTTTGGTCTAGACCAATCTGAGATTGCCTCTACTTTCTTAGGGTCCACTGATACTCCTGCTGCTGATATTATGTGTCTCAAGAATGCGACGCTCTCTAGCCAAAATTCGTATTTCTTGAACTTGGCGTACAGTTCCTTCTCTCTCAGCGTCTGGAGTGTGATACGAAGATGTTCTTTGTGGTCTTCCTCATTTGACGAATACACTAGAATGTCGTCGATGAATACCACAACAAACTTGTCAAGAAACGGCTTGAACACCCTATTCATGAGATCCATGAATACTGCTGGAGCGTTGGTTAATCCGAACGGCATCACCATGAACTCATAATGTCCATATATTGTTCTGAAGGCTGTCTTCGGAATATCGTCTGTCTTGACCTTGAGTTGATGGTAGCCTGACCTTAAGTCGAGCTTGTAAAAGACAGAAGCTCTTTTGAGCTGGTCAAACAAGTCATCTATCCTTGGAAGCGGATACTTGTTTTTGATTGTGTTCTTGTTCAGCTCTCTGTAATTGATACACATCCTCATACTTC
The DNA here is from genome assembly GCF_022965805.1 of Primulina eburnea. Lineage (NCBI taxonomy): Eukaryota > Viridiplantae > Streptophyta > Magnoliopsida > Lamiales > Gesneriaceae > Primulina > Primulina eburnea. The sequence goes on along the minus strand of NC_133108.1, from coordinate 36,984,543 downwards.
CGTCCTTCTTCTTTACAAATAGGACAGGAGCTCTCCACATAGATGCGCTTGGTCGGATTTTCTTCTTGTCCAACAACTCTTGAAGTTGCTCTTTGAGTTCTTTCAACTCTGCTGGAGCCATTCGGTATGCTGCTTTTGAGATTGGTGCAGCATTTGGCACTAATTTAATCTCAAATTCCACTTCGCGATCTGGAATTATGCCAGGCAATTCTTCAGGGAAAACATCCGGAAACTCTTGTACAACCGGAATCTCTTCTAGTGCAAGTGCGGATTCTTGTTTTACCTCGCTTAATATGGCCAGGTAAACTTATTCTCCGCTTTTCATGGCTTTCCAAGTTTGAGAAGCAGAAAGAAGAGTCTTTCGTTCTCTTGTCTTACCATGAAATAAAATTTTCTCTTGGTGTGGAGCTTGGATGGTTACCGTCTTTTCATGACAGTCTACTAAAGCATGATTCTTGGCTAACCAATCCATTCCAAGAATTCCATCGAATTCCACCATGTTTAGTTGAATTAGGTTCGTCTTGAAATTCTGATCTTCTATTAAAACACCAATATTCCGATATAGAGTGCGAGTTTCTAAAATTCGATTTGCAGGGGTTGCTACTCTATATGGTTCTTCTAAGTTATCAGGCTTAGCTCCTAGCTTCTTGGCAAATCTCTTAGACATGAATGAATGCGTAGCACCACAATCAAATAACACATAAGCAGGTATATTATTGATTAGAATGGTACCGGCTACTACATCATTTGAGTTGTCCGTCTCTTCTTGAGTGATAGCATAGACTCGAGCATTGGGCTTGTTCTCCTTAGGCTTATTTGGAGTTGTTCCACTAGCTGGACCATTCCTTGGATCTGGAATAGGACATTGAGCAATGCGATGGTCCATCTTCCCACAACGGAAACAAGCTCCAGAATTCCTACGACATTCACCAGTGTGTGTGAATCCGCAAGTTTGGCACTTGACTCCTTCTTTGTTTGATTGAGAAGAAGTGGTTCCTTTGGATGGAGCACTAAATTGGTTGTTTGAAAACCTAGGCCTCTTGAATTGCTGGCCCGATTGGTACTGGCTTGGTTGAGGACGTTTGAGTTTGTTCTCGCCTTCACGCCTCTTAATATCATTTTCAGCCCTGATGGCGGCTCCCATCAATTCATCAAAACTATTGGGCTCGATAACGGCGAGGGCAGATTGAATACGGCTGTTCAATCCCTTCTTCAAGCGATGCATCTTCAAGGCTTCGTCTCCCATGATGGTTGGGGAGTAAGTTCCCAACGAGTGGAACTTGGATGAATACTCCACCACTATCATGTTTGGTTCTTGAACCAAGCTTTCAAATTCTGACAGCTTCTGCACTCGAATTGTTGTTGGAAAGTACTGCCTCAGGAATGCCTCTCGGAACCTTTGCCAATATCCACAAGAAAAGGTGTAATCACCTCTACTCTGATCCTTTGGGGAACCTCAAGTAGTCGAAGATGATTTTCCACCTCTTTCATCCAATTCTGTCCGATCTCTGGATCGGTGCTTCCATCGAAGTTAGGGACTCTTGCTCTTCGGAGAGCCTCGTAGTGCTGCTTAGTCCCGTTCTGAGCTGGAGGTGGTGGCGGTGGTTGATTAACATTAGGGTTCACTAACCCTTGTAGCGTAGTTGCCACGATTGTGGCTATAGCCATCAAGTCCACCTGACTGAGGTCAATTGCTGGTGGTGGTTGTGGTGGTTGTTGTTGTTGTGCTTCCTCATCGTTGCGGTTGCCGTAGCGAGAATTGCGATTGTTTCTAACTGGTCATCCGTCCATTTTCTACAATTAAGAATGTTCTAAGGTTGATGGCAGAATAAAGACTAAATAATTGAAGCACGATGATAGAGTAATTTCTCAAAGTTTAAATATGAAATCAATGGATTGAAATAAATTTTATTGATTCCTCAAGAAGTGCAATTACAACTAAACATCGAAATTGAGAACATGAATGCAATTGGAACACATGGTAATACAAAGGAGTACTACTGAATGTCTAATCTATCACTTCTCCTAATCCAAACTCCATAGGATCCTCTTCCATTTCTTCTTCCTCTTTTGGTTCCTCTTCAGGTTCATCTTGGTTGGCTATTATTGCTTGTAGATGTTCAATATGGCCATGCAGAACTGCATTCTGGTCACTAAGAACTTCAACAGTACTCTGCAACTCATGAATATGTGCATCAGTCTGTTCACTATACTGATTATGTTGGTGCACGAGTTGGTGATTCTGATCCTTGAGTATTTGGATCTTGTCAACTAGTGTATCACGTAGCTCGATGAATTCTGTCACAGTCTCTTGGGATATTTCAAACTCCTCCTGAGTCTTCCTATTCCTCTCTTCTGCTTCATGCAGATAGTGAGCATAACGTTGAACATCACCCTCTAAGTGCTCTGCCCGACGCTCTACCTCATCTTTGTCCAACTTTAGGCAGTAGTTATTCTCCTTGAGTTTTTCTAGTTTCCTCTCTAAGCTCTTAATGTAGCTAATTTGGTCAGCCATATCCTACATCCAAAACATGAGAGTGAAGGTTCAGAAACGATATCAAGAATACAAGTCGAACTACAGACAATTACTGGAATGAACAGAATCAGTATGCCTATACAATTAACAGAAGAAATAGCCCAAAATTTTCAGGTCTAAGAATTCCGTGAAAATTTATTAAAAATCCTTCACATCAAGTACATGAATGATACCAAGTTTGGTGTAAAAATACTGAGCCATTTGGAAATGAAAATTCTCAAAGTTTCGAAAAGTTGGAAAATTTTACGGAAATGATGATATCCCTATCTAAACGAAGGATTTTGGGGTTCGTCGGTGGTGCTAGAATGGTGAATGGTTCTAGGTTAGGTTCTCCTCGTCGAGAGCTTTCCAACGCCTACTCTTAATAGTAAAAATTCCTCCTGGATCAAAAGTTATGGCCGTTTGAAGTTTGCGCGAAAAACACCTCAACTTCCATGCCATTAACAAGGTCTACTTGCATTCACTTGCTGGAATACACTGTCTACTGCAACTCTGATGCTTCTGCAATCAGTCTTTTGCTTTTCCAGCATTGTCTGCTACTTTCCAGCAGTATTAGAACCAATCTGCTACATTCCGAGTCTACTGGCCCAGTCTTCTGCATTCAGATCTACTGGTTTCCTTCTGCTGGTTCTGGTTTCGGATACTGGTTTTGGGTCTACTGTTTTTTTTTAACATGCTACTGTATTCTGATTTGCTTTCCTACTGATTTTCCTAACTGTTCGTAGTTAGTCTATCATTTCGGTAGTCTATTACAGTAGCTTATTTTTAGTAGTCTATTCCCGAAATTTTCAGAACTTATTTTCAGAACTTAGTTTTTATAATTTTTCAGAACTTAGTTTTTATAATTTTTCAGAACTTATTATTTCTAGTTCCTCCTCCCCAGATTATGAAACCCGGTTCTGCTCTGATACCACTTCAATGTCACGCCCCGGGACGGGGGTTAGTTGACAGCAGTCTTCTTCACCAGCCCCAGAACTGGATCTGCTCTTCTTTTTCTAACATTTCTTCAGTACTCTTATCTGAGATGGGTTTGGTGGGTGAGTGATATGATTTTCACTCAGTAAGCAGGGGCGGGATTAACTCCCAGTTTCGAAATCATTTTCAACAAAAATAGTAATACAATAATATACAGAAACTCATCTTTTCAGAACAGAAATCAGATCACAGGTTTCAGAACAGAAATCAGAATTAGTAAGCACTGAGCACGTTAGTGAATTTCATGGCTAAACTGATATCTGTTCCCTATATGTTCTCTCCTCTAAGGGGTGAGGCCAGAATCAGAATCAAAATTCAGAAATGTTCAGAATATATATTCTACCATTAGTTCACTAGGGAGTTTTCAGTGCTTCAAAATCATATATCAGAAATCATACAGAAACTGAACTTTAAAACAGAATTATCAAACAGATTTCAAGATATTTATACATAAGCCCACTTACCGTAATTTGCTTAAAGAATTTCGGTTGAAGTCTGGAAATCTGCTTGCCTTGCTTCTGGGTTTTATAGCTTCGAAAATGTACTCTCTTAGCTCTAATTTCAAGTGATAGCCCAAGATTTTGGTAAACTAATTCAGAGGTTTGAGGGTGATATATATAAGTGAAATTCTGACTGTTAGCCTCCCAATTAAGGGCCATAATCTGACATTAACAATCTTTATTTCGTGTTAAATGCTTCAGTTACAAGTTATGGTCTGAATTAGTAACTGTCTGCTGGAATTTCGTGTTGCTGTTGCTGCTGGATTTTATCTGTTGTCTGCTGCTGGATTCCAATCTGCTGGAAAAATACTAGCTTCTGAAATATTAGCTTCTGCTGAAAGTTTTAGCTCCTGCTGAAATTTGCTAGCTGCTGGAATTTCAGGTTCTCACAAATATGATACGATATACCACTTTTAATTTAATTTATTACTATTTATTAAGAATATTGATAATAAAGCCAAAATATTGTCTCATGGTCTGGTATTTTGTCATTTTTTTAATTTCATTATTTGAAATTATATTTTAGTCCATTTGTCTTTTTTCTTTCTTTTTCATTATTTAAAATTGCATTTTAGTCTATCTTCAGTTTTTACAATTATGATTTGACTCATTTAAATATAATGATTTCAAAGTCTAATATGACCCTTAATTAGCTACTTTTTACCACTATGATATTATCCAGATTTTATCATATGGAATTGTCTTAAAAAAAAACTATAAAATCACATAAAACGTACGCCTGTGCTCTGGTACTGCCCTCCCAAACCCACAATATTAATGATATTAAACCATATAATAACTCAAATACTATTTCTCATCCACTGAGTCTGAATGAATTATTACTGCTCTCAGTAAATTAATTATCTGTGGATCACATGGTAGGTAGCAGGAGAAAACAAATGGGGTAATTGTTTCCTTCAGTTTATATTTGTGAAATCGGTCGACTGACAACACCAAAATACTCTGTGTATCTATTTTTTTATTAGCTAGCAATTAGATAATAAATGAATTGAGCTCTACTCATACTTGAATTGGTTGAATTTGAGTTTCCGATTTGTAGCACGATCAAATTCAAACTTAAAATTTTAAAAAAAATTACATAGAAAGTGATGATTTTAGTGAAATTTTTAATATCATGATATATAATAAAAAATAAAACCCAGATGAAGAAATCTATATAAAAAAAAGGGCAGCAAAAATCAGTGCAAATATATTCAACTTACCTCGAACTTAAAAGGAATATATACAAGACCACAGATCATCATGAGACATTTTTAGGAAATGCAGCTTGGTTCAGGTATGTTATGTTAGACTTCAAGAATTTTGGGCCAATTAGGCATTGATAAGTAGATGAGAATATGTCATATTGGAAAATAATAATAGCATGCATGAGTGATAAAAGTTCTATATATATAGAGACATCCTCAAGTCATTTAAGTACACACAACACACTCTCCTATATTTTCGTTCTTTATACTCTTTTCTTCGTTTCGGCTTCTGCTGCTTAGTACTGCCTCATGTTAGAGTTCAGATAATTTTTCAGTCTCCATAGTAATGCCTCATGCTAGGTTATTGCTAGTTGTTCGGTTGTATCCTAGGAAAACGTGACGTCCCAGTTGATCATCCAAAGACATACGGAGGGGACGAATCTTGTAAGGACGGTACTTCGTACAGGCCTCAGTTTGCTTGTTTTATGCTTTGGTCTGATGTGTTTCTTTTTTATTGTTAACTAGTTTCTCAAAGAAAGTTTTAGTACTTATTTTTATATTTTTTGCAACATCTTAAACAGTTTATCATTGGTGTTCTTTCAATAGGATGCTAAACAACGTCAAAGGAAACTGGGCATTTTCCTCTATGGTCAACTTCAGTTCATGTGCAGTATGGTATGTACCAGCAGTACACTGAAAAGAATCACTGGGTGGGCTCAAGAAGTGGTAGCAAAAATGTTTTACTGAGTCACGAACTGGCCAATTCCTTCGAGTGCTCCTAAACTGAAAAGGTGAGGAGATTTGAATCCGTCGCACTGGAGCGTGATCATTCTATTCTTTGCCGAATTATGTATTGATGATTGCTGTTCGCTTTCAGTGTATTGCGAAAGAAAACACAAAGACATGAATCCTGCAAAGTAAAACCGAGATGTCGGGCAGAAGTGTTCTTATAGCCGCTTTTGATTAAAATGGTGGATTCTAAGCCGATACCAGTCAGTTCAAGAAATCCAAGTGACTCACGAGATTTACCCGAGGAATGACAGAGGAATCTTCCACTGCTTGGAGAACTACCCCAGATTAAAATTTCAAAAATTTGAACAGAGCGAAGGAGTTGCGAAGAACATTGTCGACTTCGCAGACAAAAGATTCGAAGCCTGTTTTTCTTACGCCAGGCAAATGTTGTCGAGCAGTTAACTGAAAGGAGACTTTACTTCGTCACAAAAGATGAACTCCAAGGAGCTTTCAAAAAACAACTGGAAAATGATGGATGGTATGAGCTACAGGTATGAGGATGCTCTATAATATATATACAGAGACAATGTGTTATATGTGCCAGACATCTGTAAGAACTTGGTGTCTGGGTCGCTTCTTTACAAGCATGGTCTCCGTATTTTCTTTGAGTAAGGTTGTTTTGTCAAAAAGTGAAATGTTTGTAGGCAAAGGTTATGTTAGCAATGGTTTGTTCAAACTCAATGTAATGACTATTAATTTTGTGATTACTAAAGTTAATATTTTTTCTTACTTGCTTGAGTCTTCTTGTTTATGGCATGATGGACTTGGACACATTAATTATGACACAATATGTAGAATAATTTCCATGAAAAGAATTCATGCAGTCCAAATTGATAAACACCACAAATGTGAAACTTGTGTTGAGGCAAAACTAACGAGATCATCTTTTCGAACAATTAAAAGAAATAGTGAACCACTTGATCTAATTCACAATGATGTACGTGATTTAAAAGGTATGCAAACACGTGGTGATAATAAATACTTTATTACTTTTGTTGACGATAGCACAAAATTTTGTATGTCTATCTTCTTAAAGGTAAAGATGAAGCAATTGAAAAATTTGTCCACTACAAGAGTGAAGTTGAAAACCAACTTAGCAAAAAAATTAAGGTGTTAAGAAGTGATCGTGGAGGTGAATATGAATCATCATTTGCTGAGTTTTGTGCTCAACGTGGTATCAAACATGAAAGAACCGCACATTATTCTCCTCAGCAAAATGACAGTGCAGAAAGAAATAATCGAACCTGAATGAAATGATGAATGCGATGTTATTAAGTTCTGGGTTACCACAGAACATATTGGGAGAAGTTGTTCTAACAGCAAATTACCTTTTAAATAAGTTGTCCCGAAAGAAGCAAGATAAAAGCCCATACGAGTTATGGAAAAGTAGAAGTCATTCCTACCAATACTTGCGAGTGTGGGGTGTCTTGCCAAGGTAGCAGCACCCACTCCGAATAAAGTAAAAATAGGACCAAAAACTGTTGATTGAATTTTCATTGGATATGCTCAAAACAGCAGCGCTTATCAATTTCTTGTACATGAATCTCTAATACATGTTCTTCCAAAATATGATAATGGAATCTAGAAATTTCACGTTCTTTGAACACATGTTTCCATGTAAATCTAAGGAAGAACCAAGTTCATCCAAAAGATTATATGAGACAATTAAAAAAAACAAGAGCTTAACCAAGATATTGAACCTAGACGTAGTAAGAGAGCTAGGACTGAAAAATCTTTTGGTTCGGATTTCATCACTTTCATGATGGAAAGTGAGTTTTAAAGCTTGAAGAAACCAATGAGTTCATCTGAGAGGCCTCCATGGAAAGAGACTATCAATTCCGAATAGAATCCATTTTACAAAACCATACATGAGAATTAGTTAATCTTCTTCCAGAAAGCAACCACTAGGCTGTAAATGGATTTTTGAACGAAAAATGAAATCAAATGGAACCATAGATAAGTATAAAGTCAGATTGATAATCAGAGTTTACTATCATCGTGAAGGACTTGATTACTTTGACACATATTATCTTGTATCGAGAATAACCTCTATTTGTGTGATACTTACGACTGCCACCTTGCGAAATCTTGAAGTACACCGAATGGATGTAAAGACAACCTTTGTAAATGGATATTTGGAAGATGAAATTTACATGGAACAATCAGAGAGATTTTTTGTGAATTGGCAATAAAATAAGGTTTGTAAACTGGTGAAGTCTTTATATGGTTTAAAACAAGCACCAAAGCAATGAGACCAAAAATTTGATAAAGTCATGATAAAAAGTAGATTTAAATTCAATGAATGTGACAAATGTGTATACGTAAAGAACATTGAAAATGGATATATCATTTTATGTCTTTACATAGATGACACACTTATCATTGGTAGTAATGATAAGATGATCAAACCAACCAAGAAGTTATTGAACTCAAGATTTGACATGAAAAATTTGGGCTTAGCTAATGTGATCCTTGGAATTAAAATTCATAGAACTTCAGAAGGACTAGTTCTAAGTTAGTCACATTACGTGGACAAAATCCTTGAGAAATTCAATAAGGATGACTCTGCATTGGCTATAACCCCAATAGATACCAGTCAACATCTATCAAAGAATCGAAGTGAGAGTATATCTCAATTAAAACTCTCAAGTCATTGGAAGTTTGATGTACTTAATGAGTTGTACAAGACCAGACTTAGCTTATTCAGTAAGCAAATTGAGTAGTTCACGAGTAACCCAGAATTTGAACGCTGGAAAGCAATTATCAGATTGCTAAAGTACTTAAGGTACACTCGTGACCTTGGACTATGCTATACAAGATATCATGTTGTTATTGAAGGATACAGTGATGCTAACTGGATATCTGATATGAAAAACTCAAAATTTACAAGTGGATTTATATTCACTTTAGGAGGTGCAGCACTTGCATAGAAATCTTCTAAACAGACTGTAATAGTCAGATCCACGATGGAATCTGAGTTTATATCTCTCGACATATGCGTTGAAGAGGCTGAATGGCTCCGTCAATTCTTAGAAGTTGTTCCAGGATGGAAAAAACATGTGCCGGCTATATGCATAGATTGTGATAGTCAATATGCGATTGGAATGGTACAAAATAATATGTATAATGGTCAGTCTAGGCATATATGTCGTAGACACAATACCACTAGACAACTACTCTCAACTGGAGTTATCTATGTTGATTATATAAAGTCAAAGGATAATATAGAGGATCCGCTAACCAAGAGATTAAACAGAGAGTTAGTTGCGAAGTCGTCAAAGGGAATGGGCCTTAAGCCTATAGAATAAATTGGTGCGAAGAAAAACCCAATCTAGGCTGATTGGAGATCCCAAGAACTAGGTTTAATGGAACAACTTAATCACACTAATTTGGAGAATCACTGTGGGGGTTATCCTTAGTCCATTCCTATTATGAAACAGTGAATGTTTAGGATAAGCTTACAGCTTTTAATGATTATGATGCGAAGCAATATAGAATCATCTATGTGGGGGAGAAATGTGGCCGATTCGAAGGAATTGCGGGCTCAATTCTAGACCATCTTGCAGAACTAGGAATGTGTTCATGGCCAAAACGAACACAATCATGAGAACTGAATAGCATCAGAAAGAGTCATGTGTGAAATATATCTTAATTCACACAAACGGCTGTACAGTTCAAAGACATCACGTCTACTATCAATCAGTGAATTATTATGCTTTCACAAGGGAAGATTCAAAGGGTATACCTACATATCCTATGCAAGATTTAATGGTGAAACTTTATCACGAAAATCGTCAAATATCTTTCAATTTCCATTCATGTGGGGGATTGTTGGACTTAAAGCATTTTAGGCCAATTGGACTTGTTCATTCGAATGGAATATTGGACAAGTAAGGCATTGACAATTAGATGGGAATGCGTCACATAGGAATTAATAATAGCGTGAGTGATAAAAGTTCTATATATATAGAGACCTTCTCAAGTCCTTCAAGTACACACAACACACTCTCCTATATTTTCGTTTTTTATACTCTCATCTTCGTTTCAGCTTTTGCTACTCAATTCTGTCTCGTGATAAAGTTAAGATATTTTTTCAGTTCGCCGTAGTAGTGTCTCGTGATAGGTTATTATTGGTTGTTATGTTGTATCTCAGGAAACAGACGTCCAAGTTGATCCTCGGAGCACATATCAGAGGGGATGAATATGTTTTAAAGATATTGTACTTCGTACAGACCTCGGTTTGGTTTGTTTTATGCTTTGGTCTGTTATGTTTTCTTTTTCATATTGTTAACTGGTTTCTCAAATAAAATTTTATTACTTTATGATTCGATATTTTGCAACATGTTACAATTAGTCCTTCACTGATTCCACAATCAATGGCAGAATTGATAGTTAAGGTTTGGATGTTTTCTGACCTCATAAATTAATCTCTCGAGTTGAGCTAGCTCATATTTTAAAAAACCGTTGTAAATTTAGGGAAGGTTTTAGAAAGGTGGATAATATTAAACATCTCATGTCAACCGTAGATTACAACAGTACAGAGACATATTGGTGTGCCGACTTTTTAAAACAAGATTCATCCTTCGTGTTTTATCGATCAGAGAGAGAGTTTTTAGGTAGCATTAATCCGATCTTGAATATTGAAAGCTTCATCTTGTTAGTGTCAATAGTGTGGACCATGCTCCCGTTACAGGTTAGTTAAGTGCATTTGTCAAATATGAAGGCATACAGATTATGTCGACTTCACAATGGTAGAAACTATTAGATTTGTTTTGACGATCTTTTGGGATGAACTTTTTTAAGTTTTGAATAATATGGAGACATTGTACTGCGTTTTCCTAAATATCATGATCCATCCTCTGTGTTTTACCGATCAGATTCTCAGTTAATTAGGGACTGAAACCCTTAATTATCTTGTTTATTAACATCTAGAAGATCATTTAAAAAGTGGCAATATTCCAAATTTTTGTTATTTATTATCTTGAGTTACACTAGTATTTGATGCATGCTGAAATGTACTTTTTATAGTTTTATTTGTAAGATTTCATTTGAAAAATAGATTTATATGCTTGTACTGAAGGACATTCAATCCAGCAATGGACAGGCCATTGGGACTACGGTTTCATACGAAAACCGGAGATCTTTATAGGGCAGGTGCTTACTTGGGACTCCAAGTAGTTGGGCGGACTTGGGCCACATGGAGGAATGACTTCACCGTTAGTGACAGCTAACAGAAGTGGCCAGCCTTTACGCTTCACCCATTACATGGATATCGACGAAGATCAAGATGTGATTTACTTCACGGATACTAGCCCAGGGTTATACAGAAGGTATTTGGATTTAAAACTCCAAATTATTGGCTTATACTAAGATTAAGAAATAATCCTTTTCTTTTGTAACATGAGATACTAATTTGACAGCTAGTAATATGGATTGACATTGGATAATTAATGACGGTAGATGAGATCTTATTTATGTGGGCACTATCTTCACTTCATTTCAACGAGTAAGATATTGCCACACATATAATTTCAAAAAAAAAGTGGGTCTTATATATACATAGGCAAATCTTGATCATCCATCCTATCATGAGACAATACCCACATAAATAAGATGAATAACAGTCAACTGGGTAGTCTTTCTTGTGTCCAAAATCGTAGAATTGGTAATGTTTTGAAAAGTATTAATACACGTGTAAAGAGGAGAAAGCACCACCCCGCCTTATTAAAATATGTGGGTTGGTTGGCAATATCCCGACCTGTCTAATCTAACTTAAAGTTGGCTAGCCCACCACATAAAATAGGGGTGCCGAATTAGTAATTTTTTGTCCCACTTTTAGTCCATTTTGACATATTTTTAAAAATCAGTAGGAATAAATGTCATGTCATCATGAGAATTAGTCCATTTTTTAATGACGACGGAAAAGGGTGAGTTCATGAGAATTTTCTTTTGTATTTCCAATTGGTTTTCGATATATATACCTTCACCTGAACTTAAGAGGTGAAGACTTATAGATTTGGATCACGTTCAGGACAGTTCCATCAGGAGGAAGAGATCAACCTTCTCCCATGCAAAAAATTTGAAATTTCATGTGATTTTTGTTAACAAGCTTTTTATGTTTGATGTGAGACAATTTGTATCCTCAATCTTAAACCCCAAGAAAGACCGACAAGCTGATGAAGTACAATATATCAAGCAAATAAGCCACAGTTTTACTTGCTTTTGCCAATGGCGTGACCCTGAGTAAAGACCGTTGTTCCTCCTAGTAGCTGAAACAACGACATGCAGAACACTGAGATTCTGGATTCGTGGCCCTGATGCAGGAAAACACGAGACGTTTGCCGAACTCCTAGGTTTCAAGACAATGTAGATAGGTGAGTTTTGGGTTGCTTTCCACTAAAAAGCTGGGGTTCTTTTCTAAATGGGCAATTTCTTATTCGTGATTCGGAAATACGCTTTTGGAACTCCCCCTCACTACACTACTTGTTAGATGGAGGCAAGCCTCACGTTGTTGCGGTAGAGTTAAGTAACGAAGGAGACGTTCTGCGCATTTTAGAAGACATTGAAGTTTATGAGTGAAGTAGAGAGAAGAATGGTGAGTTAGGAATCGGTTCTGTGCTTATGCCATACGTACATCGGGATCTATACACCTGAGTTCGGTTGAATCAAAATGAAATGAGTATAATTGACATGAAAATATGAAAGAGTTGATTCATCTCACTAATAAAAATCGTGAGACTCTCTCACAAAAAACTTACTCTAAAAATTAAATAAATATTTAATGAATGAGACGGGGGCCTTTAGTTAAATGATGATATACGAATGGCTTGGAATTTCAGCAGCTCTATTCTCAAGACAAATAATAATATCTCTACAACAATTTCAGGCACTTTAATTTTGGAAATAATAAAGTCCACATCATAAAAATAAGTATTTCAGAAAGACAAGAAGTGGCACGCCATGCATATTTATTTGTTTGGACGTTTCATAATTTGTATACATGCGCATTGTTCTTTTTCCAAGTTAAAAAATAAGCCACATACAAAGAATATATATATCTCCCTTCATAAATATCTCTTACCCATTCTACGTACCCTACTGGCGCCGCTGTATCTGTACTCCAAATTGTAATCATTCTTGATCCGGGCCCCATATATTACCAAGAAAGTAAAATTTGACCAATTCATTTCATGTAAATTTCCAGCATTATGAGGCTGCAGAAACAATTATCTCAAAGCTCGGTCTAACACAGGCTCCAAATTTCTTTTATATATTAATTAATTGATCCATCGTTGTTAAATAAAATAATGTTAGCCGATATTGTTGTTTGTTCATTAATGTTAATTGTCAATTGAAAAAAATATCTCTTCTCTTCACACATCTTCTTTTTTTTTCCAATTTTTTTCTTCAATCATTTTCGGTACATTTGATCGGTTTTAGCGTGTAGTCAAAAATTAAAAGCAACCATATTTTCGGAAAATTTTTGACATATTATATGTTATGACACCATATTAAAGTGTTTCTCAAAATTTTATGATGAAACTGCCGCTCCTTTGATAGATATCTCTATTAGTGGTGGCCAAAATTTCAAATTGGGTCCATATTTGGAAATCTCACGATGAGTGCTATCTTTTCATATCAATTTTGTGAAGTTCTGGCACAATCGGAAAATAGGCGACGCTAGTTTTTTTCGGCTTACTGCCGGTCTTCCGAATATGGAGTAATTTAGGTTTGATTTTTAGCTTCCCTTGGACCAAATTTTGTAGATGTGCGTATCGACACTATAGCTATGGTCATATCACAGACGTGGATATCGACACAATTTAATTGTGGTCGGTACCACATAATGAGTAATTTTCAACGACATCTCGTCATTTTTCAGTGTCATGTTAAATGAAAATTTACTAAAACTAAAAAAATTTCAAATTACTGTAATAAAACCGTGAATTGACTTAGTTAACAAGATCAATAATTGAAAATTATGAAACTTACAATACAAAATTGTAATTTTTCCAATTTTATATATGGATTTCAATAACATATCGATTAAATTTAAAAAAAAAATTAATTTCAGAAAGCAATTGCTGATGGATGTTCAGGCTTACTTACTCATAACCCTACATATATAACTACGTGCCAATTAATTGAAGATGACTGGAAATTTATTGTGTGCCACATTTTCAAGAGATGCTAGGCCAGCTTAGAGACACGACGACGTTTAAAGAGCCCCCATATCTTAGCCTTGCCAACTCACTAGGCTTAACTCACGTTTCAAGTTAACGTAAACAACTCCACTACATTCCTGTCTCGTACTATGTTTGTATATATATATGGATACTATGGCAAGAATCCCACCAATTTTTTTTAGCCAAAGCAATGACCTTAATGGCCAGAATCCAACCAAATTTTTTACCCAAACCAATGACCTTAAAGCTCCATTCAATTGCAACGGCGGTTGTGTTTGTAGCAACCCTTTTAGTGTCATTCGACAATGTTAAGATTTGGACCAAAAATTCTTTCAAGAACGAAACCTTAGTACCGTCGGGAAATGAACACGAGTTGATATGGCTACCCGATGGAGCCGTTGGGCCGGAGAGCTTCGCGTTCGACGTCACCGGAAGCGGACCCTACACCGGAGTTTCTGATGGGAGGATTATCCGGTGGCAAGCAAACGAAAGCCGCTGGGTGGATTTCGCCGTGACCTCGCCCGAGAGGTGAGTACGTGATCCTGGTGATATTATTCCATACGTGTTCTGTTGTATGTTCAGTTTTGCATTTCGTGAAGATATGGTATATCCATACGTGCAATAATTTGCTTATATTATGTCCTTGTTTATACAAAAATTAACACACAGTGAAGAAAAGTGGATAAGGGGTCGATGGCGGTTTTAGGATTCTCCATCGATTTCGGTTTTTCTTTTTTTACAAGGGATTCATGTATAAATTAAAAAATTTGTTGAAACATAATATGTTAAAGGGAGGAAGAAAGGAAAGAAGGGAGAAGAGTTGAATAACTGAGAGACAAGAAAGAAGAGATTTCTTACAACCAACCAGTACTATATCTAGTCTTCTGTCTCTTCTTACCTTCACGCCTTATCAGAAATTTAAAAGAAAAACTGATATTTCTTATTGAAAAAGTTAGCTGCATGAAAACGAAACTAAATGGGCATATAATAATAATATAGTGAGTGGAATTCCATGTCGCATTAAAAAATGGTGGGAACCTAATTTCATTGCAGTTATGAGTTGATTGGTAAGTTTGGAATTTTCGAAATTTTAGTTCTTGGGCAAAATCCATGACTCAATCACATGAGACATAATTCAAGTGTTAAATTGAGTTTGTAGCTTTATGGAATGGAAGGGAAGAGGTCAGAATTTTCTATTTCTTGGTTTGGACGAGAGGAGTTTGATTTGAACATGCATTGATCTGAAGTATGAATTTCAACACGCATTTAATTTGTTCACATCAATTTAATTAAGGTGATTTCTGATTTCCCTTCTATCGACATTTGAACACATGAAAAATCCATTAGTATTTTTGTTTTTTTTTTGTGAACAATTTAAATGCATTCGAAATAATTTCAAACACCCACTCGCAGTGACGGAGCCACGTACATGAAGCCCCGTAGCCCAATTTTTTTTAAAAAAAAAATTATACATAAATTCTGTGTAATTTTAAAATAATATCATGTTAGTTCGGATAGATCAATTTAAAATATTAAAAAAATTAAAATTTAAAATTTCATTTCTATATTTTTGACTCTCCCACTCCCCACTCGAAAATTATTTATTTATAAAAATATTTTGAAAAAAGAAGATATCTCGGAGTTTCTTTTATCAGTCTCTAATTTTGGTCCATGTGGCGTTATTTCTGGTAAATAATGAGGCCACATTTCCAGATCTTTAAATATAGTGAGAGAAGATTTATTTATAGAAAAATAAAGCAGTCAGTAGTCCTCTTTTGTTGATTTTTATTTATTATTTATTTGAAGTTTCTATATTCATCCAATCATGACAGAACTTTATATTAGATTTTAAGTTATTTAAATATTTATTAAAATCTATTGGTTTACCATCCCAACATTTAGGCTTGGTTTGGAAGTCCGGAGAAAAAAGAAGAGAAAATAAACTTTTTAGTTTTCGTTTAATTTATATAACATTTTATAAGAAACTTTTCTTTAAAATCTACACATATTTTCCTTTTATTAAATTATCCAAACAATTATCATCCTAACTCCCAAACAAAACCTGAAAATTTGAAGATTTAATATCCATATGTGCTAGGGACGGCGCCAGAAAACTCAATTGGGAGACTGTTTTATTTAATAGTTAATTAAATTATCATAAAAATATAAATTTGAATATAGTAATATAAAAGTGTACAAAAAAATAGTAATTATTGTTATTTTGGTAAATATATATTCTAACAAAGAAGTTATTATAAAAATAATATGAATTCATATATAAAAATAATATGAATTCATATAATAGAATATAATAAAAATAAATAAATTTATAATTTTGAAATAAATCAATTACATAAACATGAGTAGCAAGGTACAATACAAAAGTCTTGAATGGTTAATCTATGACATATTTCATGCTAAAATTAATTTAATCATTGTAATCCAAATAAAAATGTAGGAGTTGATAGTCAAAATTTGTTCAATTTTATTTTAAAATATATATATTAGTGATTAGATACTTTCATAAATTCAAGAAAAAAATTTATGTGGGACGGTCTCACGAGTTGTATTTTGTAAACGGATATCTTATTTGGGTTATCCATAAAAAAAGTATTACTTTTTATTGTGAATATCGATGGGCTTGACACGTCTCATAGATAAAGATTGGTGAGACCGTCTCACCAAAGACCTACACTAAATTCAATACCAAAAATGTGAATTAAAATGTAAAAATAAAACGTAGACATTTAAAAAGTCGAAAGGTAGGAATTAAAAAATGTCTGTCGTGGAGAGAAGAGATTTGAAAATCAAATTTTTAAAAAAAGGTACGAGAATGGAATTAAATTGGTTTATGATCTATATTATATTTTTCTTAATTTTATAATTTATTTATTTTATAATTGTTTTTATATTAAATGAAAATTTATTAAACCCTTATATTATAGAAAATATTAAACAATTCGACGGCGGTCCAGCGTGTGCCCGCCACGCCGACCATTAAATCAACGCCACCCAACCAATACCTAATGGTAAAAATTTGAAAGGGTCCACGGGTCAGTGCATCTTTTATTATCAGACCGCGGTAGGGAACACAATTCTACTTGTGGGGAGAGTAGATGCTACCTGTGGGGTCAGTGCCCTCACAGAATCTCAGCCATTGATTTTACATGGTGATTAAATCTGGGCCTTTGATCACTTCATGGGGTGTATGTGTGTTTAAATCTGGGCCTTTGATCACCTCATGGGGGCAGTGCCTCAAAAGGTAGGGTGAAATAAACCTTACTTGTGGGTCATGCGGTGAACACTACTTGAAATGGGACGGGTTTGAGTACTAGTTTTTGGGTTTGAGTTCAATTTTTTTTTTTCGAAATAGTTTGAGATAAATATGAGAATACTATCTTCATCTCCGAATTCGCTCCGATAATAATAAGGTCAGGTTCAAGGATTCCCCGAACTAGCCCCTGCCCTGACCCTTTCTCATTACTATTTTTGAAACAGAGATGGATATTAGATCCTGGCGAATTTGGATTTGAGGTTTTCCGAACCTGAAAGATGTGGGGATGAGAAAAAGTATGGGGCGGTGATACAATTTGGAAGAATGGATAGGGATGACAAATCCGATTCCGTCTCGTCCCGTTGTCATCCGTGATGATTGAGCCATTGTTAAAAAAAAAAATTTAATGTATATATTAAAACAAAGATAAAACAATTAGAATGATAAAATGATTAAGAAGACAATACAAAATGTGAACCAATTCATCCGAATTCTTCTACTTCTCTTTCTTTAATTTCGACTCTTCTCTATGTCACAACGTCATATGACTTATAGTTGGTCGGCAACTCTAATTTCTATGTTACAACACTAATTGAATAAAATGTATGTTGTTTGTTATTTATTTTTTAGACTTGAATGCTATTTTTTTAATAACGGCAAAAAGTTGTGTGAAACGGTTTCACGGGTCGTATTTTGTGAGACGAATATCTTATTTGAGTCATCCATAAAAAAAATTACTTTTTATGGTAAGAGTATTACTTTTATTGTGCATATCGGTAGGGCCGACATGTCTAATAGATAAATATTCATGAGACCGTCTCACAAGAGACCTACTCATGATTAAAAATGTATCTTTTTCGGCGTATTTTGATTTTCGGGCTTCGTCCCTGATAATCAAACAATTGTCAATTTGAGTCACAAATCCTAATATTGTGATCTTTTAAACCCCAGCGTTTAATTAATTTTTTTAGATTACAACTAATTTATTAAGTTTTCATGATAGGTATGGATGTGAAGGTCCTCATGACCACTCTTATATGGAGCACATTTGTGGGAGGCCATTGGGCCTGCGCTTTAACGAACAAACAGGCCATCTCTATGTAGCCGATGCTTATATGGGCCTAATTGAAGTGGGCCCAAATGGTGGGCTGGGTACTCCACTTGCAAAACAAGTGGACGGAGTTAGTTTTGGGTTCGCAAATTCATTGGACATTGATCAGACTAATGGGCTCGTGTATTTTACAGACAGCAGCACGCGTTTTTCACGAAGGTAAGCCAATATAATAATCATTATTGTTTTTAAATCTTAATTAGATTGAAATATTTCACAAAATTGTATGTGTGATTTTTTTTATAGTGTTTTGCAAAATTTTGCATATGAAAGTATAAGGCATGCACAAAAACTCTTGTGAGAAGATGAATCTTCGACCCGACCCAACTCATGAAAAAAAGTATTATTTTTCGCGGTAGTAATGGATCGAGTTGACACATCTCACGGATATAAACTCGTGAAACTGTATAACAAGATATCAACTTTGAGATATGAGCTATAAACTATCAACGTCTGATTTTTTTACTTCCACACTAAAGTTATCATTATTGTTCCTCATTCCAAATCTTTAGGAACCATATTTCCGTGATTTTAAGTGGTGACAACACCGGGAGATTGATGAAATTTGATCCCAAAACCAAGGAAACGACTCTACTATTGAGCAATCTCATGTTTCCTAATGGAGTGGCATTGAGCAAAAATGGTGAATTCCTACTCTTGGTAGAGACAACTACTTGCAAATTATTCAAATTTTGGCTCAAAACATGGAAGGTGGGGACTCTTGAGGTCTTGACTCAGTTCCCCGGGTTCCCAGATAACATCAAAAGGAATGAAAAGGGCGGGTTTTGGGTAGGAATCAATTCACGGAGAACTAAATTCTTGGATTTGGTCATAACAAATCCTTGGATTGGAAAGCTCCTGGTAAAATTTTCCGTGGATTTGACAAAATTACACTTGCTTTTGGGTCGGTTTGTTAGGAGCCCTGGAATGGGAATAAGGTTGGATGAAGATGGGAATGTGGTGGAGGTATTCGATGGCACAAAGGGAAGCAAATGGAAACATGTTAGTGAAGTTGAGGAAGAAAATGGGAATCTGTGGATTGGATCGGTAACAACACCTTTTGTTGTTAAACAAAAGATCTCGAGGGCTTCTTCAGATAAATATCAATTTCTTTAGACTTTAAAGTTTGTTCATTATTAAGTATATATTTTGTTAGTTGTGTTTGGGTTCGATTTATATTATTTCATACTATATTTAAAAACAGTGAAAATATATATATAGTCGGAAAAATCGCTTGTTATTATGTTTTAATAAGAGTTTATCGATATTTTACGGTGAAAAATAATAAACGAGTTTCGAGGTTAAAATCGAAATTTCTTGGAGCTTTATTACATTAAAAAGATTAGTTTTTATACTAATTTGTTATTCTATTTACGGACTAAAATCACATTGTGAAGTTCAATGGACATAATCATTTAACTGTTATGAAAAATTTCAGGGTGGTTTTAACTTTTAAGGGGGCAAAATCAAGATTGTGCAATGTTTGAAAGGTTTCAATAATCAAGTTAATGGAGGATGTAAAAATTTGAATTTCAAGAAGAGTAGATTTTTTGTTAGACGATCTCACGAATCTTCATCGGTGAGCCAGGTCAATCTTATCGATATTCACAATAAAAAGTAATGTTTTTAGCATAAAAAGTAATACTTTTTCATTAATGACCCAAATAAGATATATGTCTCACAAAATACGATCTGTGAGACCGTCTTATACAAGTTTTTGCCTTTCAAAAAATGAAACCCTTGTTTTTTGAACAGCTTTGTGTGGGACAGTTTTATAGGTTTTTATTCGTGAGACGTGTTAGTTCATATTAACAATAAATAGTATTTTTTTTTTGGCATAAAAAGTTATATTTTTTTATGAGCGACCTAAATATAATATCCGTGTGTATGTTTATCTTCGAGTATATGTAGATATACATGTATTTTGATTGGAGGGAAGGGAATTCAATGTTGTAATAAAAAAGAAGGGGGGGTCCCTATGAACATGTACCACGAATTTGGGCAGCCTTTCGTCCACAAATCAATTTTGACTTAGTTCCTCTGAAAATCTTGTGGCCTTCTTTTGAACATACCCAATTTGGACCACCGGAAAAATAAATCATTTACTGATTTATTCAAATTTTATCATCATGTTTGTTCAGCACATAATTATAATAAATTTACTCTAAATGTAAAATTGGTTTATTTTTTTTTATTTCAAATGTACATCAAATAATATTATTATTTATATAAATTTTAAATATGTCGTATGCATATTATGTGCGCCAAAAATGTCACTATGATATTAGATGGCAAAAGAATTGTATATGGATATCATATTTGTCTTTAATCGTCGTCTTTGAATTGAATAATTGCTAATTTTTTTGGATTATAGTAATTTTTTTCTTAAGAAAACAAGACTCTGTACAAAAACACCACCATCACACAACAACAACTACTTATTATTATTATTTTATTTTTTAAAGTTTGTGAATAAATTCGTTATAATTGAATCTCAAACATGCTATCACGTTCGAATCTATTGATTTATAGTATGTTTTTTATGAGACGGTTTAACGAGTCTTTATCTATGAGACATGTCAACTCTACCGATATTCACAATAAAAAGTAATACTCCTTGTATAAAAAAGTAATATTTTTTCATAGATGACTCAAATAAGAGATCTGTCTCACAAAATACAGTCCGTAAAACCGTTTCACATACGTTTTTACCATTGATTGAATGTGAAATAAAATATAACCTATGAGTCATCAACAATTGATTAATAGCTTGGATCTGGGAACTTCCTTAAAATAAAAATAAATCATATTAAATTAATTTGAAAGAACATATATGAAAATATATTATATTGAATCCGTCGCATCGAGTGTTGGAATCATTCTTTTAAAAAGTCGAGAACAACTGTTGCAGTCCGCATTGCCTTTTGCTCCATTCATTTTTGTCTTTTTTGCACCACAAGAATTTTTATTTTTTTCCTCCCCCAAATTAAATGACAATAAATATTTTTCTTGACTCTTTAATAACTATGCTATTTTTAATAATAATAATAATAAATATATATATATATTGTTGGGTGCAATAATTGTCCCTGCTTGATAGAGCGATCGAACCGTGGTGCTTAAGCTGCTGTGCGGTTTAAAAGATTTGAATTGCACACCATTACTAATAGTTATAGCTTTTGGTAAAGCGACAAGCGCTCGGTCCTACATATATGTTTATATATATTTGTGGTGTATAGTTTAATATAACATGGAGCCATATTTTTCATTTTAATTGAGCCATATTTACAATAAATTAACAAGTCCTATACTCGAAAAAAGGTTGTACATTGTGTTTGAGACGGCAGGCAAAAATGAAAACATTTGAAAATTTTATATAAACGTATCCACATGAGTATTTGTGGGCTTTTTTAATTCTCTTCTAATATATTATTATAAATCTTTACTTTTTCATATATATTATTTTTTATGATGTGAGAACTCGCAGTAACTATCATTCGATGCATATTAATAAATTTACGGACTAACACAATATCACACAAACTACGTTAGTCATATGAACTAAATGAGAAAACATTGTCTGACAAACTCATCCGAGAAAAATATTGATCGAGGAATCGAATTTCTGTTCATTTATGTCTGACCAATTTTTATAAATAAAATTGTAAAAAGCACCAAAATATGAACATGACAAAATTCTATAATAAAAAAAAGTTCACGTGGATACATAAAAAATATGTCCGTTGTTTTAAAAGTTAACGTTAATATTTTTCAATAAGATATTTAATTTATTTTTGAGTAACAATATATTTTTAATTTTTGATAGAACAAAAATAATTATGGCTGGGAAAGGTGAAAAACACAGGCGTCCCTTGAATTGTTCGAATAGCCACAAATGACCAAATGTGTGATTATGATTGGTCGTTTATTTCCCATCACATGTTTTTCCCAGTTGTCCTGCACACACACACACACACACACACACACACACACACACATTTATTTATATTCATAAATTGTTTAAAATAAACTATTTTTCCATTTTCTTGATAATATTTAGAAGTGTTGGTTTATAAAAATAATATTTTGTTTGATTGCTTTAATATTGTCATGTCGAAAAACATGCATGCATGCAAGGGCAAACTAAATTAATAATTTTTTTTAAAAAAAACCCACTGAAAATTTTTATGTTTATTATTTTTATTTTATTTCTTTGCATCGAAACTGAATTATTGATTCGATATGCACAAACTAAATGATCGTATCCATTAGAAAGTCTTGGCGTAATAATTAATTATATCACTTTAGACACTCGAACCAAAACGTTAATTGAACTTCTTATCCAAATTTTAAATATATATCTAATGTATGCCAATCATGAGAATATATATATTTTTATATTAAATGACAATGAAAAGCATTAATTCAAAATTTTCTAACTTTAGATGATAAATTTATAATTTAAGTGGGTGAATTTAAATGTATGTTGAATACATTAAATATTAAAACAATTGGATAAGTGATAACGTATGAATGATCTCTTGTTGCTTTACCAAAAATTATTGTTGACGGTAACGGTGCAATTCAAATGTTTTAAGTCATGTATCAGCTCAAGCAGCATGTTTCGACTGTTTTACTCAACATGGACAATTATGTAACTTATAGTAATTTGGATTAGTCGGTTTTTTGTGGTTGAAGGAGATAAATTTGTGTAAATTAAAAGTTCCAGTAGATTAATATATGAACTAGTTTATAAAGTTTGAGAAGTACTATTTGTATTCAATGTAATTGTTATTTGCACTCCAATGCGTCCTTTATATGATTTTTTTTAAATATAATTTCAAAAAAAAAGAAGACAAATTTTATTAATGGAATTGGATTATTTAAAATAATTAAATCTCATAACTTGTTTTGTTGTATTTTATGTACTAATTATTTATTAGACGTCAATAAAATCATTAATTATTTATCACATATCAATCATAGCATTTGATTATTTCTTTAACCTTCATATATACAACTTTCATAATATAAAATTCTGTGTCGTCGGGGAACGAAAAGAAGTTTAATTTAATGTAAAGAATCATTTAATACGCTGAGCAAACAACATTATATTGGTCATGTCCTAATTAATTTGGTCCTATTTTAAAATCACAAAAACTCAAACATTTTGTGTATTTTATTCATGTCACTCATAAAAAAATATTATTTTTATTTAAAAAATATTAATTTTTATTATAAACATGTAAATGATTCATGTCACGCCTCGAGCCCAAACCACGTCTGCGTGACTGCACTATGGACCCCTACGTTTTACGAAAAAGATCAACTCAAGTTGTTATAGAAGTTCATTGTAGCTCATTATAAACTCATTTTAAATTTTTAATTTTTAATATGTGGGACAAATGTATCACAATCACCCCTCCTTCAGAACGTGACGTCCTCGTACAGCCTGACTATTAGATCCACCAGCGCCGAGAATCTAGACGTGGATCCTAGAGATTCAAGAAGTTGCTCCCGTCATGTAGCACTTTGCCGTGCAGGTTCAAGAGGTGGTTTCCATGCACGTAGCACTTTGCTCCGTATAGCACTTATTTCTCGGTGTTCCATGCCTGTGACTGGCTCTGATACAATTCTGTCACGCCCTGAGCTCGGGCCACGCCCGCGTGACTGCACAATGGACCTCTATAACAACTATTTCGTATTCGACCATGCTTTACGAAAATGAGTAACCTAAGTTGTTATAGAAGTCCATTCTAATTTATTAAAAACTCATTTTAAATCTTTAATTTTTAAGATGTGATATAAAAATAATAATACCTAAGATCATCTCAATTCTAAATTATACAATATTTTTTATAGCAAATCGTAATTCCAATAAATAACCTGGATGTCTCTGCCTCATTTCAGCAATATGAAATGGACTGTTTGCTTTACAACTTTTCTTCTGAAATTTCATTTTATGGATAAATATTAATGCATGGCTAAAAAATTCAATAGTTAAGAAACTAAATTGGACATAATTTAACTGTAACGTGAAAATAAATAAGTGAATTATTTAATTAACTTTTATTTCAAATTACGATTTTGGATATTTTTTGAATTAAAAGAAAATAAAGTAAATTCAACATTTGTTACATGGCATTGGTTCCATGTAATAATAATTTAAAAAATTATTCTACAACGACATAAAGCAGGGGCAATAAGGTAATTTGACACTTTAACCATCTTTGTAAATTTATCCTACTCCATCACTGTCTAGCATACAGAGACAGACCCATTCTCCTTGCGCACAGCTCAATGTAGGATCATTTTCGAATCGATTGCAAGGAATATGGCTTCGTCAGCAAGAACCAAGATCAGCAAACTCTTCCGTATCCCCTCTGGCGCGCGGCGTTTTCAGCTGTCATGGGAGGCCCGATCGTCGTCTTTCTCGACCTCCGCGGCCGCTCTCGCGGTGGATCCGCGGCCGCTACCGCCTCCGGTGGAGGAGTTGAATGGGTCGAGGATACTGGGGCTGGTTAAGGAGTACGAGGATTATCGGAGGAATCTCTATGATGGGCTGACGCATAAAGCTTTGCTTGTTGATGCTGTGGGAACTCTTCTTGTTCCTTCTCAACCCATGGCCCAGGTTCTTTCTTTCTTTCTTTTTTTTTTTGGCTTGATTCTCGCAATTTTAGGTGACTTGTGTACTCATTTTTTGGTGGGGATGTGATTTGTAATTCATTTAATGGTTTATAATCTAGGAAATATAATCTCGTGGTATGGGAGTTTCAGTTTTGCTTTGTGTGCGAGTCGACATGCATGAGATGCTTGAGCAAATAAACTATTTGTATGCATGAGTTATGGTTATGATTGGGGTTCAGGGCTAAAAGATAAAAACTTTCTCCTATATGAAGTTTTTAGATATCAACTTTACATGGCAACGGGCCATTTCCGCCTTCCTTAATTCCTTGCAGCACCGTTGTACAAATTTATGCACGTGATTTACTTTTGATGTTTTGGGCAGATTTTTTGTTCAATCCTTCGTACCTACTAATTCATGAATAATTTCTTCTGGGTATTTTGCATATTCAGTATAGAGTGGACCTTGTGCCTCCTCCATCTGTTTTATTGACATTTAAGTTCCATATTTTTGCTGAAATTTCTTGTTGCGATCCAGATCTATAGAGAGATTGGTGAAAAGTATGGAGTGGATTGCTCAGAAGTTGAGATACTAAACAGATATAGGCGTGCTTATGGTCAGCCTTGGGGTAAATCTCGCCTCAGGTCTTATTCTCTTCTCCATAGATTTTAATGAAGTTTCAATATTTAGCAATTTTCCCTTGTAAGCGAAACAGCGGCCACGCCTTAAGGTTGTACTGTTGATTAGCTCCTGTTGTCTTGTTTGAACTAAACATTGCAGCTTTTTTATTATCATAATTCGGGGTGAATTCAAGAACTGTTTTAGGTATAGGGGGAGAGTCGGGGATAGCCTTTGATTTTTAGAAAAAATATTTGTAAATTTCAAAATTTTTTAATCTGAGAAAGGTGATCCTCTCTCGCTCCCTGTCAGGTTCACCCTGGCTACTATCTTATTTATGGCCTTGTTGTTTGCTAACAAAAGGAATAAGAGTTTTAAAGTAATGAGGAAAACTTAGTTACAGGAGGATTGAAGGCATACTTCTAATGAGACTAAATATCAAGAATCAAACTGAATCCTTTTCACTCTTCGATTCATTTCCTCTGTCTTTTGTTCTCCTATTCATTTAAGCTTCTATTTCCACGCTAAACTTTCCGAGCCTTGCACATGGATCTTGCTATCATTTGTTGCATAATTTAGCTTACTTATGCTAGTTTTAAACATTTCATAGCCCATTGAGTCCAATTTCATTTCGTTTATCATAACATCAATGGATACCCTTAATGAGTACTCTTGCTTTGATTTGGTAGTGTATGAAGATATTTACTTGTGCTTGCAGATATGTTGATGATGGGAGACCATTTTGGCAGTTCATAGTAAGTTATTCAACCGGTTGTTCAGATTTGCAGTATTTCGAGGAGCTATATGATTATTATACCACTGAAAAGGTTCGTCGATGAACTGCAAATGTTGTTTTTGTTTTTAGTTCAATAATCTTATTTCGTTCTGTAAACAGCGCCGATTATTTTTCTCAGTAGATGATGATAATTTGGTGTTCTTTTTTCTTGGACAGGCTTGGCACTTTTGTGATCCAAATGCTGAGAAAGTTTTCTATTCTCTTCGAAAATGTGGAATAAAAGTGGCTGTAGTTTCTAATTTTGATACCCGGTTAAGGCCGTTATTGAGAGCTCTCAAATGTGATCACTGGTTTGATGCTGTGGCCGTGTCAGCTGAAGTAAGTGGAAGTGACCCTTTTTTGCATTTCCATATTTTAAGGCTCCTAATATATGAAATAACCTCATTCCTATCCAAATCAGGTCGAAGCCGAGAAGCCAAACCCCATGATATTTTTGAAAGCTTGCGAGTTACTGGGTGTACAACCTGAGGATGCTGTACATGTTGGTGATGATCGTAGAAATGACATATGGGGTGCTAGAGATGCTGGTTGCGATGCTTGGCTTTGGGGAAGTGATGTTAACTCCTTTGAAGAGGTATATATGTTAATTATTTTTCAACCATTGTTTATCTTTCTAGTCTTGGACAAGCGTTTTTGGAACATGTTAATTTCAAAGATAGTGGTGTTTGGTTGGCTTTTGTTTGAAAGAAACTCTTCGAAAGCCGAAAATAAAGAAACAGATTATGGTTATTAGGATTTCTGCTTTGGCTTCTTTTCAAAAAAATAAAATAAAAAATGGAGACATACAATATGATATAGGTCTTTAGGTTCGATTTCTGTTTGGGAAAGATAAGAAAATCTCGTTTTTACTCACATACAATCAATAAACTGCTTTGTTTTTTTTTTTTAAAGGTTAGGCATTTCTGTTTCCAAATTCACCGATCTAGCATACTTACTAGATATTGCACATTTTACGCCAAAGTTTTGAAGACTTTGATAACACAATTTGATTTATATATAACCTTGTTCTTATGAGATTTCTACGACGAAATATATCGACGAATAACATGACTTGGTGTTTTGGGATATACAGGTTGCTCAGAGGATAGGAGTTCCGGTCTGAAACTGGTTTCTTGGTTCACCAGAAACTCGTGGATATGCAGTTGCTGGTAGTGTGAATTATTGATCCTTGGAATAGTTTTATTGTAAATATTTTGGTGACTTCGTTACTTTTTTCATGTGTAAAAAGGGAAAAATGTGGTCAGAGAGGTCACTTTTGTGTAATATATGCAAGTGGAATTGTGGCGGAATCAGAGGGAAATCTAGCAGTGGATAAAGGATGACATTATCCAATAAAAAAGAATCAAATTTTGCATTATCCAACATAAATCAAATTTTGCATTATCCAACATTAAGAATCAAATTTTATGCGTAATTGAAATTGTTTCTTATATTTTGTGTGCAGACAAATCGTTTTTCCCTTTCCCCTCTCTATTTGAAAATGCAGAGCCCGATGAACTTGGACTATTCAGCTACAATTTTTCTTGAAAATGATATTAGTTTCATATGGTGAAGATAAATTGATTAAGTTTGGTCTCTCTGCGAAATGCTTCCACTCGAAGAAACGTTAAAATTAATATGGACATGGGTGCAAATGAATCAAGCTGAATCGAATACAATTTATTTTATATTGTTGAGTCCAAGTTTGAATTTGTGTCATTGAAAACAAGTTGTTAAGAGCATATAGTTGTATGTAAAAACAGCGAGCAATATACTACTTGCATCCAAGGTCGATCCTAACAATATTTAGGCGTGAGTCTAACTTTTAAAAAAAGGCCTCTAAATCATAATGTGTGTTCATATTTTTTTTTTAGTTCCATAGCAATTTTTCAAATTAAATCAATACGTCAAAGACAACATAAAAAACTAAAGGAATAAAAATATAAATATGTCTAAAATGATCACTAAAAAGCAACCCGCCTCATAGTTTTAGAGCTAAAATACTAATCAAGTCTGTATAATCATGTTGTTCAGTAATTTTTTTTATCAATCGATAACATAGTCAATCCATTCAATTTTTCTCGTGACATGGCTGATCGGAGAAAAATTTTTATGAGCTTTATCTTTGAGAAACTTCGCTCTGCACTTGCTACTGTGACCGGGACAGTCAACAAGATTTTATAAGCAATATGAGCATTTGAAAGCCGGATAAGCTTTACATCCACCAAAATTTCAGTCAAAAAGCGTAAATTATAGATATCATATAAAGCACCGAAGAAAGTAAAAAACTACAATAAAAAATTAGAAGCCCGAACAAAGCAAATACAAGAAAATAGATTTACAGCTCCTCACGGGTCTTTCAATCAAACCTAGAGACGATGCAACGACTGGAGTCGATTAAGGCTTGTCTGCAGATGAATATCGGGGAAAATTGGGGAATAAATCGATAACATGCTAAACAAGTTTCATTTAATAAATACTTGGTTTTGGGTTATCTAATAACTAGTATTATATGTAATAATTTTTTTTAAATATTTGGGCCCCAAAAAAGAGATGTGCTTGAGTCGTTGGACTCATTTGCCTCTTAATAGGCACGGCCCTACTTGCATCAAGATAGTTTATAAATTGGTGATTGATATTCGGGTTTGGTAAAAACTTGTGTGAGACGGTCTCACGGGTCGTATTTGTGAGACGGATCTCTTATTTGGGTCACCCATGAAAAAGTATTACTTTTCATGCTAAGAGTATTATTTTTTATTGTGAATATGGGTAAATTTGACCCGTCTCACGGATTATGATCCGTGAGACGGTCTCACATGAGACTTACTCTTCGGGTTTTTGTTTCGTCAAGAGAGATGATGAAATTTCTGTGTTCGGATCGAAAAAATTGAAGTAATGGATATCAAATTCATTTGTTTGTTTGGAATTTGGATAAACATACGTTGATCGAATTTCAAAACCACTCATTTGTTAATTTACGTAAATACAATGGTTTTTGTAATGAATTTCAAATTAATACACTCAAAATAAAGCGTAACTTCAAATAAATTATGAAATCCTCTTCGAACTAAATAATTACATCCTAATGCAAATCAATTTTGTAATTAATTTTTTGGCTACCACTCCATTGGCCAACTAGTAGAAGAGACTCATTGGCCTATAGTCGTGCTTAATAATGTCAAGTTCGAGGGTTTTGAGATTCTCAATGACAATTTTATTCTAGCTATTTATTTATTTGTGTCGAGAGAATTTTGTTTCGTCTTAAATTTGAGATTTTGATGTTAGATCGTTTTATTTTATTTTCTTCAAATATTTTTATGGAGTGATATAAACATGATATATATCCCCAACATTTTTAATGATTTCTCTTTCGATTTCTAAATTCGCGGAAAATATGAAAAATGAGTAAAATTAATTTTGTTACATAAATTATTGATAAATTGACAAATTAATACATGATCAAGTTAAAAAAATTAAATAAAACCATTAACCTAAATTGCTTTTAAACTCAATTATTATTAATAAATTCAATTATGTACATACTTTTATTTCAAGATTATTTTATTTATTTTAAAAAAATTATATATTTTGAAAAGTGATATTATGATAAATAATTATCAACTAAAATATAGAGCTAAAAATATTTTATTATTTTGATATTAAAATAATAAAATAAATATATGTTATCGGATCCGGAGTTACTTGTTTTCGGAGAACGAAACAAACATAATAATTGTTTTATTTTTTTTCAAAATCTGATATTGATTTGTTGGAATTTGGAAAAACGTTCAACATAAAAGTTATAGATCATTAAAATTAAAAAAAAATTTGGAAAAAAAGTTATCGGCCCATGGAGGGCTGAAGCTCCTAAATGAAAGATCATGAAAAATCTCACTCATTATCCCGATTTACCTGATCCCGATAGTTAAAAGTTTTTGCATTTGATTAAAGAATCCATTATTAGTTTTGTAACTTTTTAATTTTTAATTTAATTTGAATATATATAAAATATCTATTTTTTATTTTTTTATTATTGTATTATATATATTATAGATTATATATTATTATATTATAGTTTTATATATAATTTATTTATTGAGCTGTAATTTTAATATATATATAATTATAATAATGTAATATAGATTGAGGAAAATGTTATTTTATTATATATTTTGAAAATGTATTATATTTTAATATCTAACTTATCAATTGATATATAATTGTATTAATTAATAATTATATTTTTTATACAAAGAGTATGAAACTTATTTATTAAGATTTAATTTTTAAATAAATATAAACTTAAATTTACAATTTTAATCAACAAAATAATCTTTAAAATAAAATTTATATTTATTCAAATTTAATAATAATTGGACTTAAATGTAATTTTATTTAAGAGTAAAGTTGGCTTTTTAGTTGGATAATGTACCAATTACCCATTTACAATATTTCATAAATTAATTTGCTAATTTATCAATATTCATATATCAAAATAGGTTTGATGGCCTATAATGAATTTAGCCTCTGTAATGGATAATGACATTGTGTGCTACAAGTTACATTTCCAACTAATCACATTCCCATGATATTTGAACACATATCCAGTTAGAGATATCCTCGAATAGAGACAATCAACGTAATCTGCATCCATAAAGTTATTTATTACTCATGTATTTTCTCTCTTTCTTTTATACAACAATCCCATTTTAGACGTTCTCCTGAGATACCTAAAGATCCAATTCACAACTTCCAGTGTGACAAAAAATTTCTCATCCAGAACTCCATGTAAGAATTTTAACATCGAGTTACTCCAACTCCAAGAGTTGACAAGTAAATGATGATACAATTGAATCTCTCATCGAAATGATTCAGAGATTATTCGGGATTCATTTTGATATTCTCACATTTCTACACTGCTTCTATGAGTTTATTTTCCTTTGTTTGATAATTACTCATACAGAGCTGAGTCAGATTTTTCCCAAATTTCTTTTGTAGTAGCACATATCTTAATCTTACTAAATGTGTTTTCTTCTAAAGCTTTGTATGATATATACTTTGCCTCATTATCCAAGTTCGTCTTCTTTTTATAATCAGAAGTTCACTTTGATCGATGCTTCTCTATAATTTGTGGAGCTCCATCAGTAATGGCTACTGTAGTGTTGGCCTTCAAGATCTCGATAGAACACAGTAATGAGTCCGCATTATGATCATTTAATCATCGAAATCATCTTTGGAGAACATGCGAATCTTGCTGAAGGTTGCCATTGATGTATATAGATTCAGAGGTCAAGAAAACCTTATCCGATACCATTGGTTATGATCGGTGGAGGTGTTTATAGAGGGTGAATAAACACTTCACAAATTTTCTTTCTTGATCTGACTGTTGATAAAGTCAACCGGTATTAGCAACTGAAATCGTATCTTTACTTTCAATGTTCACCAGATAATTGATAACCGAATATGTCTACCGAAACTTTCTGAACAAAAGAAAAATATAGCCTAAAATGAAATGCACAAAAGTTGTCTCTCGAAGTTTGAATGTTAAAATCTCTCTACGTGGTCCCCTCTTCTTCTGTTTCCATAATGTATTCACTAAAAGACGTTGATATTTATGTCTGATGCAAACATCCACTTCATTAGGTCTTAAATACTGACTTTTTAAATTCTTAGTATTAACTTTTCAAGATTTTATACAAACTTCTTAACAGAAAGACTCTTTCTGTCAATTAAAATAACTCACTCAAATGATAAAATGAATACTGAGATAATTAGTGAGTATGAAACAACACAATATGATCTCTAAGAAGATCTGATAAAGCTTTGAGAGTGTGCTTCAAATGTTTTCAAAAAGACTCGTGAATGTTTTAGAAGTTAGTAGCAAGCAAGTTAATATCGAATGTCTAGCATTTTCTGAATCTTGGAATGATAGAATTGAACGGCTATAAATAAGTTGTACTTAAACATTCTTATGAATATTTGACTTTTGTGAATTCATTCTTCATTAATAAGCAAATAAGTTTGAGCTCATAAATGTAAAAATTAAAGTAAACATTCAATGAAGGATTGCCCATTTATTTTGCAAACCTTAGATAGTTTTCAGAAAAGTACGCGATCTTTTGAACTTAGTGGTTACTAAATTTACTCGATGTGCTGAATTTTAATGTTTCTAAGTTTAATTCCTTATAAATAACACATCATTAAAACTTAAAATTACTAAACATACCATAACACTATAATTTATAATTTCTATAAACCTCTGCATATAGATACTATCAATAATAAAAATTAATTTCTTTTTAATTAAAATTGATGATTGTTAAGATATGATAAAGCATAACTAGTGCTTCTTTCAATCCCAAGAATATTACCTACGATATCTATATATTATTATAAAAACACACACATTCATTAGGTACTATGAATCCACCCCAACCTTTGACATAACTTTTCTTTCTGGTATACCGACGTGTCGCTTTGACAAAAACATACCCAGCCTTAAAATCCCAACCCCGAACATCCCCCAGTATACCGAGTAACATTGTAAAATTTGTTACGTGTTAAAGTTAAATATTTAATATATTATAAGATAAATATATTTTAAATATAAATATTACAATTTTGAAATGAAAAGAGCCACATCAAATATATAACAAGAATATTTATTCTATACAGCTCTTGCTTAATTAATTATGTAGAAAACGAGAATCAATAGATGAAAGAAATTATGTATTCTTTTATATAAACAAAATGATATTGAAAGAATATTTGTTAATTACATAGTATATATAAAATTAATATATGAGTTACAGATATTATATAATCCCTTGTTGAGATTATTTTATCAATGATATGTTTCATAAATATATAAAAATAGAAATTGGCAAGGAAAAATGGAATGATTTGGAATTGAATATTAAATGGAAAGCAGACAATGAATCTAGACTCGACCTTTGTAATGACAAAGTCACGAGTATGCATGCATTTAGAAAACGAATTGAAAGATTTTATCCGGTTAATATACAATCATATATCATGTTTATATTTGAATTTTACTTTTCAAAATGCTTTATTTCTAGAACACTTGTATGATGATGATGATGATGATGATGATGTATATATATATATATATATATATATATATATATATATATATATATATATATATATATATATATATATATATATATATATATATATATAGGTAAAAATTTGTGTGAGACGGTTTCACGAGTCGTATTTTGTGAGACGGATCTATTATTTGGGTCCTCTATGAAAAAATATTATTTTTTATTCTATGTGTTTGGTTGAGTGAATTAAATAATGATAGATTAATAGTCAAATATTTATCGTTAAAATTTTAAGATGTTTTAATAATCATTTTGACCCGGTTTAAGATCCAATTTTATTAATCAAATAGTTATCCATAAAATTGGATCTTAAACCGGGTCAAAATGATTATTAAAACATCTTAAAATTTTAACGATAAATATTTGACTATTAATCTATCCTTACTTAATCCACCCAACCAAACACACAGAGTAATATTTTTTATTGTGAATATCGGTAGGGTTGACCCGTCTCACAAATAAAGATTCGTGAGATCGTCTCACAAGAGACCTACTGGTATATATATATATATATATATATATATATATATATATATATATATATCCAAATTGATCAAAAAGTAGCCGACTATACTCATTGATCAAATAGTAAATATTGTTAGATAATATTTAGGATATTAGAGAATTTTGTATCTTCTAAGATTTCAATTTCTCTTTTTAGGTA
The DNA here is from genome assembly GCF_022965805.1 of Primulina eburnea. NCBI lineage: Eukaryota > Viridiplantae > Streptophyta > Magnoliopsida > Lamiales > Gesneriaceae > Primulina > Primulina eburnea. The sequence goes on along the minus strand of NC_133108.1, from coordinate 36,950,149 downwards.
AAAATTTTCATTAAAATAAGAGAAGAAAATAACTTGTATTCTTTTTTATTTTTGTTTATTTTCTACAATATGAAAGAAGAGACTCGAACTTGAGTAATTACCATGGAGAATGGAGGCATAAAGTGAGATTTTTAACCGGTCCCAAACACAACAATGCCTTTTATTTTTCTTCCTTGCAGCTAAATTTCATGAGTAGGTAAATTTCATAAAGATTCCATGTGACATTTTAATATGCTCAAGCCCATGCACAAAAATCAAAAGGCTGAGACTTTCACGTGTTTTGAAGTTTATAGCTAAAAAAATCAGGGGTGTTAATTCGGTCGGATTGAAGTATTACAAAAAAAATTTCAACCCGAATTCAAATCAACTCGGAAACTAGGAATCCGAACCAATTCGCCCAACCCGATTTTTTTTTAAAAAAATAATAATGATTTTTTTTAATATGCAAGTGTGCAAACATTTTTATTTATTATTTTTAAAAAATATTTTAAAAAATTCAAAACACCTAATAAATGTTTTAATTTAAAACATAATAACAAATTAATGCCTAAATATATGATAATTATGTTTCGTTGATTTAAATATTTACATTTAAGAGTATAAGTTTTGTAAACTATTAATTATTTCATAAAATAAGCAATTGTTTATGAAATATAAATATTTCACAAAATAATTATTATATGATACAAATTAATGAGTTCAATAACAATAAAAAAAAATTCCATGCATGTCAAAATAAATTTCAATTAAAAAATCAATATTTTACAAAATAATAGCATCCTCATTTAGAAAACCTCAAACCCTAACATGATTATTTTCGAGTCGGGTTTGTTTTTGATACCCCTATAAAAAATCATCTTATTAACTTTTCTTGTGGAACATTGATCTCACCAGAGCGTCTTCTACTTTTAATGTGCCATTAACTAAATCCGAATCATTCTCAACGAATCCATAAGAAGTGATTCTATTTTTTTCATCGGTCTGGGTAGAGACCAAAGATCTTGGATGAAATCTTTAATAATTATTATTTAACTAATAATATATAATAATATCATTTTATTGTGTACGTGTGCATGAATCTAATATATATTAGGTGTCTTCAAAATTTTGAAATAATATTGGTGTTAGCATAACGTCTTTGCAAAATATTTAAAATTTTGTGATGTTTAAATATAAGAGATACAAAAGAACATATTTCTTTTAAATTATTTTTTAATTTGTCGATAAGAAAGGAATTAACTAGATATAAACTTAAAAATTTAAGTTATAAAGTTATTTATTTCTCATATAAGATTTTATCCAATTTAAAATAATACACATTATTATTATGCAATTTAACTTAAATATTTTCACGTCAAAATTGACCCTATATATATATATATATATATATATATATATATATATATATATATATATATATATATATATATATATATATATATATATATATATATATATATATATATTAGGTGTATTTGACAAGTTCGGTTTATAAATGTTATGCAGATAAACTCACCCCCGACGAATACAATCATCTCTCCACAGGAAAACTTGGGAGCTTTAATGGAGGAGGATGATGATTTACAAAATAGAAAAGGTTAAAAGTGAATCTACGTGCCAAGGGCAGCCGCCATCGAAGACTTTGATGCTCAGATGGTCGATTGTTTTAATGGTGGTGTTGACGATGTTTCTCTTGTTTCTGCCGCTTGTTCTGCCGTCCCTTCCACCGCCTCCGATGGTGTTCCTCCTCACACCCGTGGCCATCATGGGCTTTCTCGTGCTCCTAGCATTCGCGCCGCCACGTCCGCCGAATGAGCTTCCATGATAAGTGAATTAACATATATATACATATATCGCAAGCGAGCGTGAGATTCAATTCATGGCGGTGATTGTAGTAGTATTCTCAGCCTAGGCGTCGTCGCAACGCTCCCACGGTGCTTTCTGTCCTTATTTGACTGTGATGATGAAGGAATATTACGAGAAATAAATCATATAAATTTTTTTTTGGCTCTTTTTCTTTCCTCCCGTGGCAGCGGCGGCTTATGATCTTCCTCGTCCCGGCGCTACGACGGCGCATGGTGTTTGCATACTTAGCCATAGCTCCGCCATGAATTCCCAACTTTGCAATTCTCTGAGTTTGTTTGTTGAATGATTAGTAGATGTATAAATTTGGATTCTAACGAGTTTTTCGAAATTTGACTCATTTATTCAAATTAATGTATAATATTATATTATGACGTGAGAATATTCAATTCAATTAATTACGTAAACTCACGAGCTTTGAAATCATTATAATTAAATCAAATACATTAAAAATAAAATGTTTACTAAACTTCTCACATCTTCGATAATCTTATATTCCGTTTTTTTATTGTATTAAATGTTATTTTATATACAAATTAAACGAGCCGAATAAGATCTCCATTTAACAAGTAAAACATCGGGTTAGCATATGGCCTTAATTATAAGTAGAACAATCTGGGAAAAAAAATTCCTAGGAAAAATAATTTTTTGCTCCAATAGTTTGGGTGATTTAGGGTTTTAGTCAGTTAACTTGTCAAACTTTGATTTAGGTATTGAAAAATGGAATTTTAGGAATTAAATTTGAATGAAAATTTGTGGTTCATGTGAAAGTGTATTTAGGCTCTCTACATTTTTGAGTTAATTATAAAATTAAATTGGTTTTTAATTGCAAATTAAATTAATCTTGCATGACAAAGTGTGACTTTTGGAACGTATAAAGATTATGTTTATTTCCACAATATTTCACGCTTTCAAAATTTCATGCGAACATTTTCTTACATTTTATATTGTTAGTTTTTCACTTGATCTGTTAGAATTTTGGTGATAAAGTAAAGTTACGATTCGAGTTTGCCATACTAAATATTTAAGCCACAATTTTAGAATTCAAACACAACTTTGACAAATATTAAAGCACATGTTTGAGTTAGTCAAATTTAATGAGTTTGATTATGTAAGCAATGATTTATTATTTTTGTTTGTTTCATAAACCTCACCTATAAATACATATCCAATATTCATTCTAAAATCATATTAAAACACAAAATCTTCTTTTCTACAAAACACAAATGTAGAAGTGAAATAAAGGACTTAGTGAGAGATATATTTTCTTGAGGAGTGTTTATCCTTGGAAAAAATATTATTAGCAGTGAGAAAATGAGTGTTAAAAACCATAGTGTTCTGAAAAAAAAAATTTAATATTCTCAATTATCTTTTCTTTTGTTCTATTAATAAAGAAGTCATATTCTTGAGTGTTTTGAATGGATATGTACTCAATATTGGAAGAACCACTGGACATGTTGATTTCATTGTTAATTATATTCTTACAAAAAATATTTCTTTGGTAAAATAAAAAAATAAACATTGATATAAATTTAATTTTATGTGTCAATTAAAGATTTGATGTTGCAGGCTCCAAATGATCCTTTAATTATCTTATTCGATGGCAATTTCTATAATGGAATTTCAATTTCTTTAGTGTTTGATATTTGTGGGAGTTGATTTGATATTAAATAACATCAATATGATGATTTAACACTCTGATATCAAATTAAGCTCCCAAATTTGAAGAGGTATGTGATGAATGTCTTAAATCGCGCTTTCAACTTCGTCGATTTTCTGGAATTTGATGAAGTTGAATTGAAAAGTTTATGCCTTGAAATTCTTCTCCACTTTACTAATTTTCTCTTGATCTTCTGCCCATATTTATACTTGAATGATGCAAATTCTTGACATACTCTTTTGATGAGGTGTCGCAATTTGATTGACTCCTTATTATTCTTTGGTGATTATTTCTTAATCATAAGATTTGATTTCAAATGCTAAAAAATATCAGTATTTTCTTCAATATATTCAAGATGTAATCTTGATTTGCCCACAATATTTATTATAATATCAATTAATTAAATATTTTATTAAAATTTCTAATAAATAGAAAATTGTCCTTGCAATGCCTTGGCTTTCTTTTTCTTATTCTTTTTCTCTCTTTGGCCATTCAAAATTTATGACAACAAAATTCAACTCACTTTGTTCGTACCATTGTATTGTTAATACACAAATTCTTATTCCAAAATTGCAGATTTAATCTTTTCGACGTTTCTTTTTCTTCAACTATTTTCCTTTCACCTAGTTTATTTTCTTCAACAAGTAAAAGATGGATTATTTTTTTAAAAAAATTCAATTGCATACACACTGCTAAAATTACTTTCCCCACCCCTGTTGGTTTATAATTCTGTTTTCATTTGAATGTATATTCTATTTTACGTTGCAACAATTTTTTGGTTGGTCTTTTTGTTTGCCTATATTTCTTTGCAGCGGGTTCTGAAATAACAAGCTTTGTTTGGAGTGTGGTGTTCATCTATTTCATTTAAAATTTATTCAATTCATCATCGATTTACTTTGTTTTGTTATGATACAACATATTGTGTTTAATGCTATTGATTATGTTATAAAATTTGTTTTACGAATAATAACATTTATTTCTTTTATGTTGGATTTCATTTCATAATCTGATCCAACATTGGAGCACTATATTTTAATTTAATGATATTTTTTTCAAACTTTTGATGTGATACAGGACATGTCAGCAATTTTTGGTTCACGTCAATACTCCTACAAAATATGACTAACACAAAAAAGATTGTCAAAGTTATTGTCCAAAACCAAAATTTGAAAACTTAATGTATCAAAGTTTAAAATCGAACAAGTTAGTAGACAAAAAATTATTTTCCATAAATTTAGATGTCTTTTTTTCATTCTCATGTAAAATAACTTTTTTGGGTCTCTAACTTTTCCTATTTTGAGATTGGTCCCCTAAGTTATGAAATCTTGGTTTCGATGCACTGACTTTGAGCTTATTTGGTTTTTAGTCACATTTTGTAGGAGTGCTGACGTAACACTAGAAAATTCTGATGTAGTACCAAATATGATGATATGACATAAGAAATTGCTGACTTGTACAATACCAAGCCAGCAATTGAACAAAAATAGACAAAAGTTAAAATTTGGTGTACTAAAACAAAACTTTGAAAATTTAACGAATCAAACCCAAAGTTTGAACAAATTATATTTAAAAAAAAATATTTTTCCTCGTTCTCATAGCCTATATATATATATATATATATATATATATATATATATATATATATATATATATATATATATATATATATATATATAGATATATATAGGGAATTGATACCCTGGGCGCCCTTGGTGATCTCCCATTGGGCGACAATACGTCGCAAATGGCGACGGATTTTAACAAACCGTCGCGAAGCCCACATGTGCAGTTTATTTTTTTTAAAAATTTGACGTTTTGCGACGGTTTAACAAACCGTCGCAAAACGTCAAATTTTTTTTATAAAAAGAAAAGAGGGGACAGAGGGGCGTTCCCAAATTTCGTGTCCCACCTTCGCCCAACAGCCCTTCTCCCACCTACGCTCAAATCTTTACGTTAAGAAGATTGAGCGAACTTCTGGAGCTCTCGTGCGGGGAAATATTCCGACGACATCAGAAGGTAAATCGATGTAGTTCTAAATTTCATATTCCGAAGAAATTTCCAATTTATGATTTTGAAGGTTTCCGGTGTATTGGCATACATGTTCTTTAATGTTTGTGAAGTGTAAGTCTGCATATTTAATTAATTGCACTAGGAAATGGTGTTGATGATCTAGTTATTTATGTATCTGGAGTATTTATAAATTTATTCATTTCTAGTATGTTTTGTTAAAATATATTTTATACTTGATGTTGTTTCTCATATGATTATATTGTTACCGTCGCTAATCGTGCTCGGTTAATCCCCAGACAATCCTCGCCAGCACCTTACCGCCCGCAAAGATTTTCGAGCACCACCCCACGTCTGCCTAGCGCCACTGTAGATGAAATGGATCAATATAGTGGAGATGAACAATCGTACATCCTCCAAGTCGGTGATGATCAGAAACCCCATATTGGTATGAGATTTGATTCGTTAGAGGATGCATTCTCATTCTACAACCAATATGCCCGAGAATCCGGTTTTAGCGCGAGAATGAGTAATAGCAAGAAAAGTAAGAAAACAAACGAAATTGTATGGAAGAAATTTGTATGCTTTAAAGAAGGGCATACAGATGATATTCGATGGAGCAAACAGACAAAAAAAGATCAACCAAGAAAAGAAAGAGCCCGTGGTGAGACTAGAACCGGATGTTTGTCCAAGATTTCAGTTGTCAAGGAACAAACAGGTCCGGGTTGGGTTGTCAGTACTTTCGTTGAAAGTCATAATCATTCATTATCGACTCCGTCGAAGGTGCATTTGTTACGCTCGCATCGCGGTATTTCTGCATCAAAAAAAATGTTGAGTCAACAATTTGCAGAAGCCAATGTGCCAACTTGTCAACAAATGAGATTATTTGAGATAGAGTCTGGTGGGCCTGAACATGTAGGTTTCATAGAAAGAGATATCAGAAACTACGAGCAAAGTGTTAGGGATGAGCATAAGGGTATTGATGCAGAAACATTGGTCGATTTCTTCGAATCTGAGAAAGAGAAGAATTCATTGTTCTTTTTTGATTATGAGACTGACTCGGACAACAGATTTACCAGGTGTTTTTGGACTGATCATGTGTCAAGAAGGGCATACACTGCTTTTGGTGACGTGGTTGTGTTTGATACTACATACAACACCAACAAATATGGGATGATTTTCGCACCATTTGTAGGAGTTAATCATCATCATCAGACCATTCTTTTTGGTTGTGGATTGTTGAGTGACGAAAAAACAGATTCTTTTGTTTGGTTGCTTAATAAATTCCTAGAAGCCATGTGTCAAGGTGCCCCAAACTTGATTATCACTGACCAAGATCCGGCTCTGACGAAAGCCATATCACAAGTTTTTCCTCGAACAACACATCGATATTGTTTGTGGCATATACTGAACAAATTCTCTGAGAAATTAAACCCAATGACTTTCCGTGATCACTACGAAAGCATAAGGAATGCCATTCTACATTCCTCCACAGATGAGGAATTTGAGAGTTCCTGGGAAGCTGCTATGTCTAATGCTAACTTGGAACAACATGATTGGCTGTCGTTGATGTTTGATTTGCGACATAAATGGGTGCCAGCATATTTTAATCATGTATTTTCTGCGGGTATGTCAAGTAGTCAGCGGTCCGAAAGTTCACATGCTTTTTTCAAGAGATATATATCTAGCAAGAACTCATTGATGGATTTTATCATTCGTTTCAATAAGGCACTCCGGCACCAAAGACACAATGAGTTAGTTGCAGATCATGTCGATATGAATGAGCGTCCCAAGCTACAGTCCAAATGGCCAATGGAATCTCAGATGGTGACGGTTTACACGAAAAAGAAATGGTTGGAGTTTCTAGAAGAAATGAGTCAGAGTCATGGTTATTACGTGCAAACAGAATCTGTGGGAAATGAGTTTGGGATTTACAAGGTAATGAATTTTCAAGCTTCTTCTTCTTCGAAACCAAGAGTGCTTACACATGTCATACAAGGGGATGATATATTGTGCAGTTGTATGAAATTTCAGTTTGAGGGCATTCCATGCAGGCATATGTTAGCATTTTTTCGTATAAACCAAGTCTTTCATTTGCCTGATAAATATATACTGAAACGTTGGACGCAAGCAGCAAAGAATGTAGAATTTTTTCCTACAGATGAGCCAAATGTGGTTGAAGCTCCAGAAAGATGTTTGATGTCAAGACATTTGAGGTTATCCTATAAAGCTTCTGCATTAGTTGATATTGCATCATTGACTGTTGAGGGAACAAATTTCTTGAATGCACAGTTTGATTATATTGGCAACAAAATGAAAGATTTGAATATGACTACAACAGTAAGCGGTGGAAGTCAATGTAGAAGAGCCACAGATAGGGCTGTTGATATCGTTGATCCTCAAAAAATTAGAACAAAGGGATGTGGGAAGAGATTAAAGTCATCAAAGGAGAAGGCAACCACACAGGGAAGAAAATGTCGTGGGTGTGGACGCCGAGGTGTGCAGCATGACAAGCGTAACTGTCCAAATTTGCAAGACGGGTATGTGTTTATCAACAATGTAAATTTTTAGTATTTTTGTATATATTTGGTTAATCATCAAAATTAATATATGGTGGCATACTCAACGTTCTTCAGGTCAACTATTAATAATAAAAACGAAGAAGAAAGCTCAGATGACGAAGATTTTGGATCGATAGATGGTAATTTAAATCTCTAAATATATGTTGTTAATCATCAATATTTTTTTTTATTCATAACTGTTTTGAATTTTACAGGTTCTAACAACTGGATTTGATAAAGGTTATTATTTTATCAAGTTGAATATGTGCGATGTGGTAACCATTTTATAGTGCTTTATCAAACCTCTGTCGTGGATGAAACATCGAGCTTTGAGGTTTCTGTCACCATGAGAAGGATCCTCTGCTTAATTCAAGAATTAGCATTGTAGAATTTTCAAATTCAATATGATAACCATTCTCTGTCAAGAAATCTTGGTGTTTTAATTTTCCTGCTGTCATATTGTTGTATCGTTCTCTTTCATATGACTTATGGAACATGTATAAAAACCCGCTGTGGTCGACGTAAAACATCATGTTTGTGTCGCGTAGTAAATTATTTCTAATTTCCACCTGTCTAATGCATTTGTGGGCTGTTGGGCGAAGGTGGGACACGAAATTTGGGAACGCCCCTCTGTCCCCTCTTTTCTTTTTATAAAAAAAATTTGACGTTTTGCGACGGTTTGTTAAAATCCGTCGCCATTTGCGACGGATTTTTAAACCGTCGCAAAACGTCAAATTTTTAAAAAAAATAAACTGCACATGTGGGCTTCGCGACGGTTTGTTAAAATCCGTCGCCAGTTGCGACGGATTTTTAAAACCGTCGCGAAACGTCAAATTTTTAAAAAAAAATAAACTGCACATGAGCTGTCGCCCACTGAGCGCTCACCAAAAGGCGCCCAGGGTATCAATTCCCATATATATATATTAAAAATACTATCTTTGTGCTCAAAATGCTAGGACTGCATTATAGTAATTTTTTCGTTTGTTTTGAAGAGCACCAATGAAACATAAAAAATATCAATACTGAAATAAAAAAAAATTGATTCTTTGAGTTAAAAAAATAAGCAATATTTAGTTATAAACAAATCCATGAAATTATATTTTTTGTGCAATAGCTCCCGCGTTTTTTTTTTAAATATTTTTGATCTAGTTATAATTCAATTTACGGTCTCACTTAGGCACTAACTTGAATTTTTTCCAATTTTAATATTTTTTTACTAGTGTGACATTAAATATATCAACAAAATCTGACGTCATATCAGTATTTTCTAGTGCTTCATTACAACTTCGGTAAAAAAAAATAACATTAAAAAGTACAAATTAATGGACTACTTCGAATTGATTGACAACATAAAAAAAACAGAAACTTCCAAATTTTTAGGATCAGAAATATAAATTCCCTAGCTAAAAAAATTTAAAATGTCAAGTGCCAATTAATTAGGTGCTAGTTTATTTCAACATTATCAACAAATAAGTAAAATTGAATAGATTGATTGCATATGCTCTGAATTTTTAATTTTACTTAGATATCAAAGTAAAATATTTTACCTAAAAATCACTGTCATGATTGAAGATAAAATTCGTTTGGAACAGATCTTGAAGTGAGATCCCCCAGTTTCGGGGTACTGAATTCTCGCAAAGTTAACAAATTATTATACAAAAATATAATCGGGCAACAACTATCTGCACACCAATTTTTATCGATTACACTTCCATTCGAGCCACCAGAGATTACGAACATAGAAATTCTGCATTTGTGCAAGTCCCATGCACACACTTGACCAGAACCCACATAATATATTGGTACAATTTTACCAATATATTACCTGTATTTCAAACGAAAACTCTTTGGTTACCAAGTGTTATTACCAATAACACTTGGTAACCAAAACTCTTTGGTTTTACCTGTATTTCGCCGAAGCTGGAATCCATACTAGCAGACTGAGCAAGTCGACAGGTTCAGTGAAATATTTATTACCTTCGCAAGCTGCTGGACTACTTTCATCGTTCACTACTTCAAGATTAGATTCTTAATCCTCGAAACTACGAGTACTTTTAATTTGACGTGCTACATTTTTCGGAGATTAGCCATTGGATTGAGGAGGTAAAACGTATCTTCCATGCAGTAAAAGATCACAAACCATGCTTGTACCGAAAATACTTCATATACTTGAGAGGATAAACCACAGCAGGGAAAGTCAAGAGTTGTATTTTTTTGCTTAATAATATTCATATTAATAAGATTAGCTATTGATTTATTTCGTCTGTTCAAATACTCATGATTACGGAATTGGACTAGGCTCACTTATCCAAATACATAAAAGTTATTAATATAATTATTATATATACTTTCAAAAACTACATTTTAAATTGGTAATAATTAAATGAATTGACGGAAACATTTTTGTTTAATAATAACTACTCAATTATATTGTCGGATAAGATATCATCTTGAAAGAAAAAATAATCTTGAATTTTAAGATATAATTTATTCCTTGAAATAATATCTTATTTAAATTTAATTTCTTTCTTGATAAGATTATGTGGAATATTGGGTTTTGCCTTTCTAGATATTATATTTATGATAAAGATGTTGATGATATGATATTATTGATTTAAAAGAATTTTTGAGGCTGCATATCGTGTACACTTTGCACGTCGTGGTTTTCAGAGATAAATAATTCTCAAGGACATAGCTGTTTTGAAGAGTGTTGTCGCACGTGTTGCCGTGATTGTTGGAGACATCTACAGACAACATGCATGCAAGTGTTGGCTGAAGATCGTGTTTTGTTGCTCCAAGTTTTTGGCATCACGTTTTTGCTTTCATATTTTTGTTTTAGTGTTCTTGGTTGATTTAGAAAGTTATTTATTTTCTCAAACGTGTTGAGGAAATTGATTGTCATTAAGATTACTAGTGGTTGGTTTTTGTAAACGTAACAGTTGTTTTTTAGTGATTAATTTTGCCCCGAGTCACCGCAAAATACTTGTGCAAATTTAATATTGTTCATCGTATTTATTTAAAGTCAATTTGTGTTACAAACTTTAATATTTCGCTGCATGTTATCTTAAATATTGTAACATTTAGTACAACACTAATTCTGATAAAACACAAATCTACAATCTTACACTGCTATTATTATATACACTCACACTTGTCAATTTAGCAATAATCTTTACAGTTGATATATGTTAAAACCTAGTAACATATTTTCCCATAATTATTCGTGTAAATGTCTTTCTTCATTCTCGTGATACTTCTTGTTTCATTAAATGGCCCAATCAATTTTCTTATAAACATTTTAACTCAAATCGAAAACAAAAAATGTATACAAATAAGAATTATTTACAAATAAATAATATGGATTTTTTTGGATAACTTTAATAGCAATTTGGTATACTCGATAACTTTAATACCAATTCGGCATAAAAATGGTCATATCACCTCTTTCTCCGACCAAAACCTCCTTTGTTCTACAAAATTGTTGTTCCATGTAAGACGACTCTAATTGCTCAACGTATGAAAATAAAGAAGATGAAGAGAAAATAAATTTCGGATATATGTTTAAATTTTGTGAAGGTAATTTTTGGTGGGAGGAGTATGTATCAGTAGGTGCAATCTGTGTTGTGAAGGTAATTTTTGGTGGGAGGAGTATGTCTAAGTAAGTGCAATCTATGTTACAATTCTGACTAAAATAGTGATTGTGGTGGAAAATTATGTCTTCGTGGTTTTTATTCATATGTTTCTTTTGTTTTAAGAATATTTGGTGGGAGGAGTATGTCTAAGCACACTACAAAAAAAAAAAAAAATTAGCGACGGATAAAACCGTCGCTAAAAGGGTAAAGCGACGGTTTTAACGACGGTTTGGCAGTCCGTAACAGAAGTGCGCGTCGCCTTCTCAAAGAGACTGTTTTTTAACACCCGTCGCTTAGTAGCGACGGTTAAATTGAAGAAGACCGTCGCTTTTAAACCGTCGCTACAAAAAGCGACGGTTATGCGAACATTGTCGCTATATTTAGCGACGGTTTTTTAAAACCGTCGCTGTAGTAAGCGATGGTACGTCAACAACCGTCGCTATTTTAATCGACAATTTTTTTAAAAAAACCGTCTTGCAATGGTCGTATATGCAGGGTTCACAACCGTATAAACACTGCCAAAAAATTCACAAATTAATGAAATGTTTCCACAACCGCCATAAAATTCACAAATAAACTACTACACAAAAATTAAAATCATGTATTAAATTTTCTGTAATAAAAAAACTTTAAAACCTGATGTACGCGAAGATATGGAGTTCCACGTAACACGTGAGGATTGCACAGACGAGCAAATCTACGATATAAACACGAAAAAATGTTAGTACAAATTAAATAAATCGAAATTTCGAAAAAATTGATAGATTTCGCTACTACCAGAGGTAGGTGAAAAATCGTATAAGAAAATGTTCGTGAACCTCGGTATATATAGAATCATAGCTACGATTTTTGAAAAAACCGTCGCTATATAGCGACGGTTCAAGAAAAACCGTGGCTATGTAGCGACGGTTAAAGCATAACCGTTGCTATATAGCAACGGGTAAAGCACGACCGTCGCTACTGTAGCGACGGTTGTTTCAAACTGTCGCCGATCTAGATCGACGACAGTTTATGTATAACCGTCGCTATTTTAGCGACAGAATTACTTAAACCGTTGCTATATTGCGACTGTTCGACAAACCCGTCGTCATTTTGTGCGACGGGTTTTTTACCCATCGCCCAAAATAACGACGGGTAATTCGAACAGTCGTAGATCGGCGACGGCTTGAACTTTAACCGTGGCTTAAATTAACGACGGTTTTTTAAAACGTTGCTATTTAAAAATTAACGACGGTTTAAATAATCCGTCGTTAAATATAGCGACGGACATATATTTAACCGTCGCTATTATAACGACGGTTTTTTGTAAACGGTTGCTTAATTTGATAAGCGACGGTTTTATAAAAACTGTCGTTAATATAGCGACGGTTTATGAGAAATCGTCGCTAATGTAGCGACGGTTATTCTTGAACCGTCGCTATTATAATGACGGGTTTTATTATATTGTCGCTTGATTTGTTAAGCGACGGTTGTATTACTAACCGTCGCTATATAGCGACGGTGCAATAAAACCGTCGCTATAATAGCGACGGGTTTTCTAAACACCGTCGCTAAGTTATCCGTTTTTTTGTAGTGGCAGGTGCAATCTATGTTACAATTCTGAATACGATAGTGATTGTGGTGGAGAATTATGTCTTCGTGGTTTTTATTCATATGTTTCTTTTGTTTTAAGAATACTGTTGAGATCGAAATAGAGTATAAGGGGGGTGTATTCAATCTAAACTTTTAATGACTTTTTTTAAAAGGTGGACTTTTGTGGAGTTGATGGATTTTGATTGACTTTTATAGATCTCATGGAATTGTAAAACATATTTCATAGACTTTTGACTAGTATTGTAGTGTGATCGACCAAATGTTTTACGAATCAAGCAATATCGAGTATTTTGACCAACAATAAGTAAAAACACGGCAAGCATTTCTTCGACACAAATGTATCTTGTGTCTTGTAAGGGTGTTCTTTCTCTAAGAATGGTGCATAATTTTAAAAAAATATCGGGGTACATTCTGTAAATTTCTCGAAAATTTGTTGGGTCCTTTTTTAATATTCTATGAATATAATCGTATCCACTTGTAGTTGTTGATTGTCTAGTTAAGGGAGGATGGACAAGTTCTCTATGAATGTTAATTATGTGCTCATTTAGCACATATAGGATCTCAAAAATTTGGATCAACAAATACTCAAAAGTTCCATGTAATTCTTCTCCTAGTTCTTCTTCTTCCATTTGTTCATCTACGTTGTACACATTGATATTTGACATTTAAATTAACCACCTGACATAAAACAAGTAATGAAAATAAAAAAAAGCTATGAATCCATTAAAAAACATCATATGTCTAACCAAAAGAAGATATGTTCAATAAAAAAAAAAGAGTAATTATAGAATAGAAATAATCCAAAAGTTCAAATTCGCTATCAGTTCAATAATTAAAAATTAATTCAAAAAAATATTAGTAAACATTTTAACACAATGTTTATCACTGATTTATGCCACCAAAAATCAATCATTCATTTAACTTATAGTCTATCCATTCCAAGCGCTCTTCGATTGTCATTTTCAGGAAAGCCATCTTCTTTGATCTAGTATTAAGTAAGTCAAGCACCTTGTACCGAGTACGATTCTCCAAGTTTGGGATTTCCTTAATAACATCCCAACAATTATCATCTACATCACCAATTGATTCAATCTTAGAAGCTACCTTCTCAAGGTTGTAAGAGAGCTTATGCATAATATCTTGGTCAGGATTATTTGATGTGCTCGATTTTGTTTCAAACTCGATCTTATCTCGTTTTCTAGTGGCTGGTGGAACCTCTAAACTCATTGGTTGAGAAGGTAATGGAGAAGTAAAGTTCTCATGAAGTGGAGGCTGATATGAAGATTCTTGCCTTTCACTTTGAATGAATTCACCACTATCGTAATCAAACATGTAATCATCTATTAAGCTAGTACTTTTATTTTGTTCAGTCTCAAATGTTCTCGCATCAGTGTCATCTTCTAATCCAATTGAACACTTTCATGTGGCTGTTCCATTCCCAACTGCAATTCTCAAATCTTCATAATCTTCAAAAGTGCTTGTCCGATAATGTGATAATGTTCATGTTTAGGATGAGACTGTCAAAAAACAAAAAGCAACAAGTGTTAAAAATAATTCTAATTTTAATTGAAAAATGTAAATTTTATTATTCTAATTTGAGATTCTCACCTTAAAATATTCATCCCATACTTCATCATTAGCCGTGAATTTCTTTGTATCAGGATCCCATCCAAACCCAGAACTATGACGTGTAAGCTTAGAATAATTATTATATCGTTGTTTGAACCATTTCAAACGACTTTGATATTGTGCGAAAGTCTTTTCACACCCCAGTTTTCCGTTAAGAGTAGTAAGTATATTTTTTTCCACTGTTCTTTTGTTCAGCATCCCATTCTTATCACACCATCCTCTGATGGCAGCATCAACCATGAGTTTTAATAATTCATTGCTCTCCTCAGTCGTCCAAAAATTATATTTTATTTGTGAATCGCCCATTTATAATTTATTAAGAAAAGGTAAGTATATTAAAATATGAGCACGGGGTTCTTAAATTTTTTGTCAAACATGTTAGAACATTAAAAATGCATCAGCCTACACGCGTGCAAAAATGCATCATACCTTCATACTATATATATTGAAATAAAAATGAATACTTGCAAGAAAATAAAAGGGTTCACAGTCGAGAAGGTAATTGGTAGGTAATATGGTAAAGCCATTGGATGCTTCATCTGCCATTGGATATGGCCTGAGAATCCAGGACACTGATTATGACATAAAAAATATTTTTTTCCTTGAATAAATCAATACAATGTTTATGCGAGCGTGGGGAATATGGAATTGGTAGGTAATATGGTAAAGCCAATTTTCGTTGAAAAAAAATTTGTACCTGCTCAGTTCAGAAAATTTGATATTTACGACTCTGAACGCTTTGTTATGACAAATGGCAAGGCTGACATACTTGCATCACTTTGCAAATTGTACGAGACCTCAGAAGATGAGTTGAAGAAAATGCTAGAAAAAGCAAATAATGTGATAACTACTATATTAAAGAAAAAGCCTTGCTTGGCTGCTGAATATACAGCTCAAAATTTGGAAAATATTGTCACGGATAGGTTGATCTATTTTGAAGATTTGATGGATGAATCATCTTTATCTACGAATATGATGTTATTAGAAAATGATTATGATATGGTTCTCAATAAGGGTGAATTGGATGAGAGAATATTCATCAATGAAGATGACAGCTTGTTAGGTTCAAGCAGCCTATCTGGGGATGCAATAAATATGAGAGGAAACGGAACCAAGAGAAAATTCGACTCGGTATCATCCCCGACGAAGACAGTCACAAGTCCATAGGAATTGGTAGGTCTAATTACAGTCCCAACCATCAAACATGATGCTTTGAATTGTGTTACCGAACAAGTTCATTTACGTCAAGTAATCATGTCGATGTGATGAATTTCAAATCGACACTCCTTTGGTATACAATAATCATAATGATTCAAGAAAAAACACAATTCATCACATGTTGGATCATTCATCGTTTGGCAATATAATAAATTCAAGAATGACCAATCATACCTTTGAATAGAAGAAATTTGTTTGAGAGAGTGAAGAACCCTAGAGATGGCTTGAGATAGAAGAGAGATAGCGTATTTTTCAAAAAAGAAAGTCCATCAAAATATTTGGTATAGGTGGAAGAATATTTTAGATTTTTTGTAATTGTACATAAGGCTTCAAGGTTTGTACATGGATAATAAAATAAGAATCCTTGAAAATCTATGGATTTTTGGATACCTCTTGACTTGTGGAGAGTTTTAAAAAGTCAAATTTGAATACCACATGACTTTTTAAAACTCTACCAAAATCTATGTTGAATACCACGTAACATATATAGAGTCATTAAAAGTTTAGATTGAATACATCTAGATTTTAAAATTCCATAAAAGCCATTAAAAGTTTAGATTGAATACACCCCCCTAAAGAAAGTTAAGAATGATGTTGGGAACAAAATGGATAGAGTGAATAAATTTTTTAAAAATATTTTGCAAAATTTGAGATGAATTTAACACTTATTTGCTATTAAAGTGAACAACTAGACTTAACTGGACTACAACAAGAATTTAGGTGTGGAAACAGTCTGGAGTAGTGATATAATATTTATTCAATGCAATCAATCAATTAACATAAGATTAGAAGTGAATTATAAAATATAATAATTAATTCATTGAAAAAAATTTTAAAAACACATTAATTTTATGGATGTTCGGATATTAACAAATCCTACTTCATCCCTTATCCCACTTAAGAAAGATTGCATTAAAAAAGATTCATACAATCTTTATACAAATCTACATTGATTAGGACTTATCACAATGCCTAACTCGAAATTCTTAATATCACCACAACAAAGACACAATTGCTTGGTTTGTTTGTAGAACCCATAGTTCAGATAAATGATAAACGACTTGACTTATCACAAATTCACAATTTCTACAGCTTGAACTTCCGATAAACGATAAACGATTTGACTTGTCCAGCGACCAGAGTTCTGTAAATACATACGAACTACAATTAAACCTAAAGTAGCTTGATATTATTTTGTCATTACCCAAACTAAGGTATATGTCAAACCAATCAACAAATATTGCGTAATGATTGGTGAGGTTTACTTTACTCTCAAAATTATATTGGTATTCTGACTGAAAAAAATTACAAACTAAAAAATTAAGAAAAATTAATAGTTATTTTTATAACTATTGCTAATGCATCAAGAAATTAATTAAATTTTTTAAAGCAATCTAAAATTAATTTTTGAGGAAAATTTAAAATTAGAATTTAAACTTGTAAATTATAACGGTGTGAAAAGAATAAGGCAAAAACTTATGTCAGAAAATATCACGAGTAGTATTTTGTGATACATATCTTTTATTTGGGTCATGTATGAAAAAATATTACTTTTTATTCTAAGAGTATTACTTTTTATTGTGAATATCGGTATGGTTGACCATCTCACGTATAAAGATTCACGAGATCGTTTCACAAGAGACCTATTCAAAAAATAATCTCATGTAAAAATTTGGCTTGTTAATGTATTTTTTGAAGAAATAATCTCATGTAAAAATTTGGCTTGTTAATGTATTTTTTGAAAATTTAAAATGATTTTACAAAGTCAAGCAGTAAAAAAAATAAATTTGAGCAGCAGATACAAAAAATCGTATAGATGATTTCTTATCTTATCCTAAAAAATAAAAATTAAATATAGTTTTAAAACTTTAAAAGATATTTTATAAAACGATATCACAATATTTTTTATCATATTTATAATTATATATTCGACTTATAAAATTTACAATAACAATGTAAGTTTTTGGCTAAAACTTTTATAAATGAGAAAAAAAAAAGAAATTTTATTTATTACGATGTTTTCAGAGATTTAAAAAAAAAACGGAGAAGCAAGGGTCGTCTCCTGTTCTTCCTCTCACGTATCTTTTTCTTCTCTCTCAAAGCTAATGCCAGAAAATCCCCAGATACCACCCAATTTTATACGTTGAAAAATTGCAGGCACCAATCAAGATTCCTATACATATATATTTTTCCTTTTTCTGGTGTTCGTAATATACAGGGAATTTATCGATTTCGTGGAATTAGGTTTTTCGCGCTGAGATATTTGCAGATCTGGTGCTTTTTTTGGTTTAAGGTTTGCTTATTTATCTGATAATGTTATTTTTTGTTGTTTATCTCGTTGTTCATGGTTGAATTATCTTCGATATTTTCTTTTAACTCATGGATACCTCGTTTATTTATTTGTTTTGTGAACTTGGTTATCTGTTTTAGGGTTTTGAATTGTGCTTTTCTTTGGAGATGTTTGGTGGTGATGGCGGGGGTAAATCATTGATCAGTTTCGATATGATTTTGTGTGGTTTTTATTTTTGGTTTAATGTGTAGTTTAAATTTATCTTTTAGTATTAGTATGTGTAGTTTAAATTTATCTTTTTATCTTTTAGTATCAGTATTTTAAAATACCGATTAATCAGTAAAGTCCCTTTGATTTTGGAGTTTTTAGTAGTACTTAGCTTGTGGGTCAATCGCTTTGGTTAAGTTCATTGTCCTTTGAACACCAAGGTCCCTACCCGAGTTTACATCTGAAATAACCTTGGTACGGAATGACGGAGTAGTGGTCTCGCTTATGGTTTTTTTTTTTTCTTTGTCTTTGTCTTTGTCTTTATCTTCCCCTTTTTTATGAATGGGTTCCGCCAGACATATAACGATAAGTTGAATTATTATTCTCTACTGTTCTTATGCATATTAAACGTGTTCTGTAGAAATATTTTTTTTTGAAATCAGACAGTCCTATAAAATAGAGCATCTAGGGAGTACGAGGGCACATGGATCTGTAATCTGGGTTATGGATTTCATAAATATTGTATGCAGTATGTTTTGTTGTTTTTATATGCATAACTTGGGCCAGAAGATTTACTAGATTATTGGTGTGACAACATTTATACCTAAATGTTGGGTTTTCAGATAGTCAATGCTCTTGTTTTGGCACACGTATAGAGTGACGCTTAAGAGCTTTGGCTTTTCAGTCTTCTTTCTTGATTAATTTTCTGTTCATAACGTTGCTGCAGGCAATTTTTCATGGACCGTATGTGTTATGTGTCTTCAAAAGTTTCATTTGGTGGAATTGATTCTTTCATTTCTTTGTTTGATGGATGATGACCATTCTGATGGATAACAACAAAGAAAAAAGTTCCTCAATAGAAGGTGTTCAGCGCCTCTTTAACAAGGTATGCCTTTTCTTTACTCTGAAAGTTCTATAGAGTCGTTTTTGGTTGGTGTCGTGTTTGTAAACGCACGCAAATAAATTTTTATTAGAAATAAATTTTTTAGAAATATATATTTTTCCTGAAACACTTGCATTTTCATTAATAATTATTTCCTCCGGCCGATTTCTACAGAATGTCGAATTGGAAAATAAACGAAGAAAAGCAGCACAGGCCAGGATCCCTTCAGACCCTAACACATGGCAACACATGCGAGAAAATTATGAAGCAATTGTCCTTGAAGATCATGCTTTCTCTGAGCAACATGACATAGAATATACTTTGTGGCAGCTCCATTATAGGAGGATCGAGGAGCTGAGGACACTCTTCAACGCAGCTCTAGCATCCGCAGGAGCCGCATCCCAAAATGGGAAAGGTCAAGTTCGTGACGGACCTGATCGACTTACAAAGATCCGTTCCCAGCTTAAGACTTTCCTTTCTGAGGCGACTGGATTTTATCACGATTTGATGTTGAAGATTAGAGCAAAATATGGTCTGCCACTGGGATTCTTTTCTGATGATTCTGATAATCAGATTCCGGTGTCAAAAGATGGAGAAAAATCTTCTGAGCAGAAAAAAGGCTTGATGTCCTGTCATCGTTGTTTGATTTATCTTGGGGATCTTGCTCGTTACAAGGGCTTATATGGCGAAGGAGATTCTAAAGCTCGGGATTTTACGGCTGCATCTAGTTATTATATGCAAGCTTCTTCACTCTGGCCTTCAAGTGGTAATCCACATCATCAGGTGAGTCAGTATGTATTTTATTGAACTGATTTTGTTACCCTGAAGCATTTGATTAAAATATTCCTCCAGTTTTTATAGTTACCTTTGATTGTTTACTTATTATTAATTGTCCTTTATTATCTTCAGCTTGCTATACTTGCTGGATATTCAAATGATGAGCTGATATCCATATATCGCTATTTCCGAAGTCTAGCTGTTGATAACCCTTTTATTACTGCAAGAGATAATTTGATAATTGCATTTGAGAAGGTAAACTTCTATGTGTTGCAATACATTAACTGCACTAGACTCACTTATGACTTGTTTGTTGTCTTTCATAAGGTTTTACATAGTTTGATAATTGCATTTGAGAAGGTAAACTTCTATGTGATTACAATACATTAACTGCACTAGACTCACTTATGACTTGTTTGTTGTCTTTCTTAAGGTTTTACATAGTTTAACGGCTCGGATTGGTGGTATTATTTCTTTTACCTATATTCTATCAAGTTGTTACTCCCCGTATTGCACAGGGTTCTGTATAGCAAGGTAGTTAATAGTGCACGAATCATGCATTTGTTACCTTGCGGACTTGTCTATGTTTTACTTGTGTTGGCATTTCAAGCATGTTCCTTTTGCACCTAATTGAAATGTGTTTTATCAAGAATGGTGTAATTAAATATGTTTTTTGCATTGCATATGAGACTCTGTTGTCATTAAAAATCTAGGTTCGTGTTGAATTTTGTTAAGTATGGTCAATATATTTTGTGACGAATGCAAAGTGCAAGGATGCGGTAGGATTTAGGAAGAAGGATGATGCCTTTCAATCTTATGATATCAGAACTATCGTCATTTTTTTATCTTTTATTTTGCAGAATCGGCTAAATTATACCCAACTTCTTGGTGATGCTAAAGTTACTTCAACGAAGACAACACCTTCAAGAATTCCTGGGAAAGGAAGAGGCAAAGGGGAAGCAAGACAATCTTATAAAGAGAACAATCGGGTATCTACTAATTCAGTTAAGGAAAGAGCCTCAAATAAATCTGATCTCTTCAAAGCCTTTGTCACGCGATTTGTTAGACTGAATGGAATTCTCTTTACTCGCACAAGGTCAGTTCTAAATTTTGGAGAGAATCTAAGAAATGTTAATATATTTTTAACTGATTGTTGTTTATTAACTGTGATGACAGCTTGGAAACTTTTCCGGAAGTGTTTTCAATGGTGAAAAATGATCTATTAGAACTTCTTTCTTCTGGGCCGGATGAGTTCACCTTTGGCTCAGATAATTCTGAGTGTAAGCTTACAATTGTCAGGCTGGTTGCCATTGTAATATTTACGGTGCACAACTTAAATAAGGATAATGAAAACAAATCATATGCTGATATACTACAGCGTTCAGTTTTACTTCAAAATGCTTTCACTGCTACCTTTGAATTTATGGGATTCATGCTCGAAAGGTGCTACCAGTTAAATGATCCAGCGTCGAGCTTTCTATTGCCTGGCATTATGGTTTTTGTAGAGTGGTTGGCCTGTCGTCATGATGTTGCTGTTTGCTGTGAGCTGGAGGAGAAACAAGTCAATGCAAGGACTTTTTTCTGGAACAAATGCATTTCCTTGTTAAACAAGCTCTTATCAAGTGGCTATTTGTTTCTGAATGAGGATGAAGATGAAACATGTTTTTCAAACATGAGCAAATATGATGAGAGTGAAACTGCAAATCGTCTTGCATTGCCCGAGGATTTTGAATTGAGAGGATTTCTTCCTCTCATTCCTGCCCAGCTTATCCTTGATTTTTCTAGGAAGCATTCTTTTGGCAAAAAAGAAAAAAGTTCTCGTATTCAACGGATCATTGCATCTGGAAAGGCTCTTACTAATGTAGTTCGGATTGGTGAGGAAGGATTCTATTTTGACCCCAAGTTGAAGGAATTTGTGATTGGCGTTGAGCCACAGATTTCTGATGATTATCTGTTTTCCAGTCCTCTGGAATCCAATGTAAATGACAACTCTGGGAGGCAAATGGATCTCAATGCTGTGCCACAGTTTGAGGGTGGTGTGGAAGTTGAGGATGAGGATGAGGATGAGGTTATTGTTTTTAAGCCTTCCACAATCGAAAAGCATTTTGAGGACTTTGCTTCAAAGTTTACTTCTTCACAGGTTCTTGCTTCTGTTGGGGGGGCTGGACCTATTGCTCTTGGGTGTGAAAATGGGACCTTGTCTGTTGGAGACGATAGTCTTCTAGTGCAGAATGTAATTAGCGCTAGCATGATACCTCCTACGACCTTTGCTAACGGCACTGCCCAGTATCTGCAGCCAGTCCAAACCAGCACATCAAAGTGGGTTGTAGATCAAGCTCAAATTATGAAAGGGTTGGCCCAGCTCCATTTAATGGAAAATGAGTCGTCTCTTAGGTCTGAGTTGGAAGATCAGTTTCGAACTTCTCAGACTGCTACTCTTTCTGTTCCCTACCCCCAGTGTTTCAATGTTTCCACCGGCTATAATCATCCAATTTCGATTCCAGAAACTACGTTGCCATCAAAATTTGACTCCATTATATTCTCAGGAGCAACCTCTGATAACCTGCCTGTGAAACAATCTTCAATAATTCCAACTGGCTTAAAGAAGAATCCAGTGAGTCGACCTGTTAGGCACCTTGGTCCGCCACCTGGTTTTGGTTATGTTCCTCCCAAAGCTGCGGATGAGTCACTGAATATGGCTTTGAAAAATGAAAATCCTCCAAACCCTCAAATGGATGATTACAGTTGGCTAGATGGTTA
This sequence comes from Primulina eburnea, assembly GCF_022965805.1. Taxonomy (NCBI): domain Eukaryota; kingdom Viridiplantae; phylum Streptophyta; class Magnoliopsida; order Lamiales; family Gesneriaceae; genus Primulina; species Primulina eburnea. The sequence goes on along the minus strand of NC_133108.1, from coordinate 36,927,069 downwards.
TCACTTTCCATCATCTGATAAAAGTGTTGGATTCAGCAATTCTCTTAATCTAGTGGGACCTACATTCCATTCTGTGAGCAATAGCAATGATTCATCGAGCATAGCAAGTTTCCCTTTTCCTGGGAAGCAATCATCGACACTACAAGTTCATAGCGAAAACCAAAAAAGCTTGGGGGATTATCAGTTTTCAGAAAATATGAAGCTATACGACAAGCAGCAGCAACAATCTCATAACAGAAATCAACTGCCAATCGGACCTGTGCAGCAACATAAAGGATCATCTGGAAACCAACAGACATTCGGGCCTGCACAGCAGTATCAAGGACAGTCTCTCTGGGATGGTCGGTTCTTTGTGTGAGATGATTAAGGAGGCATAGAAGGTACATTTGTTCTTTATAAATTTATCTTAATCCATTCTTTGCCAATCTATTTTACCTTTGTATTGGATGTGGAACATTAATTAGCTAGTGTTTGCATATGTAAGCTATCAATAATTTTCTCATCTGGATTTTACTTTCCTATATCCACGTTACTAATTTTTTTAATGTATTAAGGTTACCGGTTTACTGCGGCAAAATACCATTGCCTGGTGCCACTATTTCAGCAATCGCCTTTGCCGATTGGACGATGTTAAGTTTTTCTGGGAGCATGGTTGGTGTTAGAGTCTTGCCGGCACCTGCTGTTCAACAGGTCTCTCTATGACTCCCTCTCTATCTCTCTCTCACACAAATACATGTGCACACACAGATGCAGTGTCTCCGTGTTATGGACCCGTGTGTTTCTTGGTGAATCTGTGTTCACTCCATCATATCATCTGCTCTTGATGTCATGTTTGATTTAAGTGCCAGTTTTATTATTTTTATTAGCTGTGAAGGGATTTAGTATCTCAGTTGTTTCTGGAGGATGCTTGGGAATTGCTTTGCATGCTATGTTTGGTGCATGTGAAGTTTAACGATAACATTTTTTTGTTCTGCAAATTAAATGCAAAGGCTTTGGCTTGGCCATTGATTCTGCTGCACTTTTCTCACAGCACTCGACCTTTTAAATAATTATCTATGGACTATGCATAATCTTTACTCTCTCGTTGCCTTAGTTATTGTTTACTATTTAACTTCATGGGCATTATACCCTTGTAAATGGAAAATGGTCTAATTTCTTCTTTCCACTCCCAAAACTATTTGAAGAAGTAAATCACATAAGAAATAACAAATTAATTCTATTTTTTGTTTGGTAGATTGAAACTTAAAAAACTATTTCAATTTTTTTTCTTTTGTCATTTGTTTGCACATTAATATGTCCCTCAATTGCCTAATACTTGATTTCTGGTTCTTGAAAATATAACCAGTTTTAGAGAATTATCATGAAGTGCCAATTTATCTTCCCTCTTATCAGTTCTCTTAATTGGACATTGTTTCTATTTTTTGCCACCTTGTTACAGGAATTGTTGTCATACTTTATTTATTTCTGGCATTTGTGGGATATGACTCATGTCCTATTATAACCACATAATTTCTATGCCTTTTTGGGAGTGTAATTGTTTGCTCTATTCTATGGCATAAATTGGGGGAAAATTTTAATAACTCTATCCCAGCTTGAGTTAACACATCCCCACTGTCAATATTTTTGGAAGCGTGATTTTTGGAGTTGATTGTGGTCTGTGGAGGATGAACTGTGGCGGAGCTTTCCTAATACTTGGTGTTTATTTCCAAAAATATTGAGTAACTTCGAAACGTTTTCCTGTTCAAGTTTGGCTGCTTCTAGATGTTCTACTTGTCTGGAGAAGAATAATGTATGGTTAATATAGCATTTGATGTTACAATTAGAAGGAGAAGCAAACTAATAAAGATATGGGAGTCTGTGGTAAGCATGGAAACTCAAAATCTTACTTTCCTCTGTTGTCATCATGCCACATTTTACCTTTCCAATTATGTGATGTATATCTTGTATACCTTTGAAGATGGGAATGTATAATTCAAGATTGTTGACAAGCATTGGCGATGTTAGTGATTTGTTGTGGGAACCTGTTTGGATTTGATTGGAAAAATTTATCTGTGACGCAATCGGAAATGAAAGTGATCAGGATTTACTCTTGACTCCTCAACGAGTTGCTTTCCCTTCTGCTTTTCTGCTCTATGATTTTCTACCTACTCTTCGTATTTAATTTTTTCATCGACCTCCACCCTCAACACCTTTCTTTTCGTGTTTTTCTTTCTATGTGCACTTAAATTATCTTTTTTTTTTTTCATGCAGCTCGTGCCGTGCTTTCCAGAATATTTCAGTGGAGCTTATGGTAACAAATAGATCGAGTGATTGGAATTGGAAACTTTATGAGCTTGTCTGCCTTGTCTTGTTGTATCAGTTGGGATTTCTTCTCAAGGAATATCACAAGTAGACTGGAAGCAGTGGGCATCAGGATTGATTTAAAAGATCAGGTGAATATTCTTGATATGAAGTCTTCGTAGTTGCATTTCATGATATGCAGGTTCAGATGCTGAAGTTCTCCTCTCCAGTGTATTCCTGACAATATGTTGTCTCTGCGCATTGAAGATGTTGAATGGAACTGAAAAAGTCGTGGGAATGTTATTTGTAGTGATCTGCGAATTATCCATTGTGGTTGTTAGACTTAAATAAGTTTGTGACTATGAACTCCAACTTCATGGTTGATGTTTTTATTGCGAAAGCACATTTTTAGATGAACCTTTAGGTGAATGTTATCCCTATGTTTCGCAATCTATTGCGAATATGATATTTGTTTCTTAAATTTGGGATGGTTCTTTGAATGCTACTACCATAAGATGGTCCTTCTTTTTCATGTTACTGGTATTATGCACGGACGTGGTGATTATTGGCACATCATTGCAAGACAGACGACCTTGGCTAAAAGTTGGGAAGTTCTCATCTTCTCTTACAACAAATAAATGAAACCGATAAAACGTCCAGTTTGTTTTTGAAACACCACCTTTCTTGACATGTGAAATTGCTAGTTTTTATATATTTGCATTTGATTCGAACGAGTCGTGGGTATTCTATTACCTAGAAATAGTGTTAGTTGTAAGAGATTTTAAGTCCGTTGAACTTGAAACTTAAAATATAAATCCTCTGGAATGCATGACTACCCATTTTTAACCAATTCATGTTACACTTATAAAATTCCCACACAAATTATAGTGACCCAACACCGTTTCGACGTAATAATTTATGAAACAATTTCAAAATATGTATCACAAAAAAGAAAAAACGTATTAAAATGTCTCTATTAAAATGAGCCCGTTTAGATTTTAGAGCATTTCTGCATTAGCTATACTAAGACGTATGTATAATAATAGAAAACTTTTGATGTTTTACAATTAAACATACGTTTCCATTACAGTTTGTTCATTGCTTATTACTCATCCCAAAAATACATAGAAATTATGCAAACTACAAACAGACTTAAAAAAAAAACCCTACGATCCATATGATATTTGATTAATCAAAATGTATTCTCACAAAATCTCCTTTAATTTGAGTGAGACGTGTAGATGTTGGAATTATTTTGTGGGCTCACATAATTTAATTAATTGTACATGGACAAGCTATCTAATAAAGGACCCAATAAAGTGATCTAATTAATTATGGGTTTCCAAAGTATTAAATAAATTGGTATGATCCACCTTATGTGTAGAAACCCAGCACAATTAGGTATTCTATGATAGGTTGAAGACTGCTAAGATTATAAAGGTTATGGTGTACAAGGAACAGAGAACACAACACAGAATATATACGACGCTCATATTCTAGATCTCTCTCCTTCTCCCATAAAAAGCAAGAATAAGGTGGTCGATTCTCTGTTGCCTTGGAAGATCCATAACTCTGACATTATATCAATGAATGGATTCTGGTACGTGTTTACTGTTATTTATATTTTCTGATAATTCGACATAAATTTCTGGTATGTTGTGATATTATATATGAATTTAATCACATGATTTATAGATTTATTTTATTAAATCTCCAACAATATATACTTACTTTCCCTCTAAATAAAATAAACTAATTTAATCTCCAACAGTATATACTTTTTGTTGGACATTCCCTCGACTCTATGCTTCATTAAAGGTATAAAAAAAATCAGTCTATTCATATAGCAAGGAAGAAAACAAAATTGCCCAACATTTTGCAAATAAAGTATTTGTTTATAATATAAACTTACATGGTAAACCAATTAATCTCATATGATAATTAACTAGTGTTTCTTTCACAATGCCATTAAACAAATTTCAAAATACAAATTATATATATCATTTATGACACCACTCTGGAGCAACAGAAATATAATAAATCTTAATCAATTAAGTATATAATATATTTTTATATATATGTTTGTATACGTATATAACTACATAAGATTAAATCTTTTTAAATAAATATTATAAATTAAAAAAATTTCAAAATATAACAGATTTTAAAATTTTAAAAAATATGATAAGGTGGGGTTTGTAACCCCACTTCATTGAAGAGTCGGGGTCTCTTATTAAATCTTTTTAAATAAATATTATAAATTAAAAAAATTTCAAAATATAACAGATTTTAAAATTTTAAAAAAATATGATAAGGTGGGGTTTGTAACCCCGCTTCATTGAAGAGTCGGGGTCTGAGACCCCGACTGCTAATTGTGTTTTTCGAGGAGTCGAGGTTTGAGACCCCGACTCCTCCTCTTTTTTTTTTTTCCGACAACTTCTTACAATTGATTAGTGTTGATTTTTTTTTTTTTGTCATTTTGTATGACAAATGTATCTGATAAAGCCAAATTGAACACCCGTGATAGCCAAATTGAACACCCGTGAATCTATATTGAATTCAACTTGCAATATCAGTGATGCTCGAACATGTAATTGCTTGCTTTTATCATTCCTTTCCCTCATGTTCTTCTTCTAAGGTGCATGCAAGTTTTTTCTTCTTTTCTATATTTTTTTTTCTTATTTCAATCTATTTTTCTTCTTCAACACCAATTTTTTTTATTCTTTACTTTGTATTTATGATGAACTAACAAGAAGCTTAGTTTTTTTTTCTTTTGCTGGTATAAATTTTTTTGAAAAATCAATAATTTGGAGTTCCTCGTCAACAAAGTAAGTGATTTTTTTATTAAACAACAATTGTTAATATTTTTAATTAAATTTATCATGACATTGTTATGTTTAGTGTTATATCATTCATACTTTGTAAATAATACAATTTAAGATGTTAAAATTTTTTAATGATGACAAATATTAATGTTAAAACGGATACGAATGCCTTGAAAAATTATAGTAATCAAAATTTAATTGTTGAATATTAACTAGTTTGGAGAATTAGGATATTAAATATAATTTAGATACAATCTGATAAATTTTAAAAACTTTTTTTATTCAATTAGTTTTCAGTAGAATGAAAATTTTGAGCAAATTAAAAATAATTTTGTGATATTAATTAAATTTTAAGTATAAAAATGTTTATAAATATTATAAAATAAAAATCTTGTAGCAAATTTTAACCGACATTTGAATTATAATTTAACTTTTTTTTGTCATATATTTATCAGTATATGAATATTTATCAGTATATGATTTTTCTAACTAAATATCTATTCATTATTATATATCCTTTCTAAACATAATAAATATAAATTGTATAAATAGTCAAAAAGATATTAGTATTTATAATACAAAATTTTTCTAAGATCAAATAATTATTTATAATCTTTTTTAAAAAAAATTCTATCAAAATCGATTGAGAGAAATGTTTTATAATTACAAAGCTTTTAATGATAAGTTTGAAAAAAATAAATTGGTTATACGAAATAAATACTAATTTGATATACATATATACGTGAAAATTTTCTAATAGTAAACTTTTCATTAATAATATTAAAAATATTGTTTATATATTTAAAATATTAAATAGTATACTCATTTTTTTGTATCATAAATGATAATATTCAAATATTTTTAAGTAAATATATATAAAAAATATTATAGCATTTTTCTCATAACATAAATATACTGAACTTTCCTAAAATAAATTTAATTTTTGTACACTTAAAAAATATATTAATTGTAAAAATATAACAAAATAATGTTTTATTAGCTTTTTGGACTTAAAAAAATATTGTAATTTTAAAAATATAATTATAAATTTGTATTATTATTTCTATTTTTTTGAAGGAATATTATTATTTCTAATTAATAATAAATTATTCTTGTTATTTTTTACAAGATGGGGGCATATATCAAACCGGTCGACCCTAGTGTCCTTCACTTGCAGGAGACTCATATCTCAAGAACAATATCAAGCGATAACATCGATACCATTTCAGAAGTCAGACGATCGGATAACCGAATTTCGAAACTTTATAGTTATGGCTTAATTCACAATCGTGTTCTGACCCTCTTGAATGAGATGGGGTTATATGGTGTTCTCCGATGTGGCTTTCGACCTATTGATAACCATCTAATTACAGCTTTAGTTGAGAGGTGGAGACGTGAGACTCATACATTCCACCTACGTGTTGGTGAGGCCACCGTCACACTCCAGGATGTTGAAATAATATGTGGTTTGAATATTAAGGGTCAACCTGTAACGGGAACCGGCATGAGTCACACAGCTGAAGAATGGCGTAAAAAATGTGTCGAGTTACTAGGTTTTGCACCCACTGCATCTTTAGTGACTGGAGGACGCTTATCGATATCTGTTTTAGACACACACTGCATAGAAAATCAGATTGACAACGACAGTTCAGACTTGGAGGTGGTGCAATAGACTCGATGTATTGCCCTGATGGTAATTGGAGGATGCATGTTCCCTGATTCTCGTGGTGGTGTTGTGAGTCTTATGTATTTGCAGCTACTTCTTAATATTCTACGGGCGAGTAGGTATAGTTGGGGAAGCGGTGTATTATCCTTCCTGTATCGCGAGTTATGTAAATCATCAATTATAGGGAGGAAAATAATTTGTGGGCCTTTGTTGATCTTACAGGTAGCTTTATTATATTGTCTATAATAATTTCACAATTTTTGTAAGCCAAAAATAATTTGTAGGCCTTTGTTAATGGTGCTTTCTTTAATGCAGGTTTGGGCATGGAGCATGATGACATCGCTTAGTCCTGATGTACATGGTTTTTGCCATATTGTTCCTGCAGCCCCCGATGTAAATGATAACGACTATGATACAATTCTTCCAATTGCTCCTTATGGTGCAAGGTAAATTTTTTCAAATCAATTTAGCATTTGAGTTACAAAAATATTTGAAATTACTTTTGTTTGTTTGTTTAGGTGGGCTCGTCATTTTAGTCATACTCATACATCTACCCACTCAGTACGTATTATACGTGAGATACTTTATCTTATGGAAGATGGTCAGGTGTTTATCAATCAATATTCATCAATATTAATACTAACATTCAATTAACACTCATATTGATTTTACATTTTTTTATTAATTGCAGTTTAATTGGACTGTTTACAATTTCGAAGCGCTCGATGTGCAAGCATTCATCACAGGACATCAAGGGGAAATATGGCGATGTGTATGCCCTCTAATTTGTTTTGATATTGTGGAAATGTACCGTTCAAATCGGGTGTTGCGTCAATTTGGAATGCGACAACGAATTCCAGAACCCGCAACTGATGGGGATGATCTACACAACTTGTCCCGAGTAGGACATCGTAATTTTGATTGGAAAGAATTTCATAGTGGTCTGATTGAGATATGGAAAAATAAGGAAACACATATCGTGGAGAATATGCTCGTCTCTGGACACATGATGGTGGACTATCAATATAAGAAATGGTACGACAACATCACTATACGATTCATTTCTCCAAATAGCGAAGGAATTGGTTACTTCAGTGGACAAGCATATTTCCGAGCCATTGTGGTTAGTGTTAATGCAAATTTATCAAAGTAAATTATTTGTACTTATTTTCTAATGTTTTCTTAATTGATATGATTTGTGCTACATAGGACGAGGAAGCAACCACACTCACAAATCAATTCAGAGGGCTTAGCGTACATGAACAATCGAGGGAGGCACTTGAGGAAGCCATTCAAGATGATTGGAGAATTGGTTCACATCTTCGTGATGCACTGAATAAGGTATCTAATGAAGAAGAAGTGCAACATGATATACCACGTAGAAATTCGTTTCAAAATCGTGAGGAATGTAGCCGTCGTCGACGACGTGAATCGGGTTCTAGTAGCTCATCTGGTTCACAGCAACATCGTAGACCACATGGATTCGATGTCACTGCCACTTCACATGGACATTGCATGCGTGGGTTATCACGTGGTCATGACATGTCTGGAACGTCACATAGACCATCAACAATGTCTAATGTTGACTATCGCCCATCAATGCAATACGGTTTTCACACTCCGTACGTTGCTAACAGTGTTATCATTCACTGATCTACTAAATTCTGACCATCGACAGTTTGATGATGAAGTGCGCTCGTTTAATCATGAAGTGCGTCCAAACTATTTGACTTCACCGATTCCATTCCATGGATTTTCTGCCACATCATCTGCTAATGATCCATATGGTTTAAACAGAGAACACAATACGGAGACAGAACATAATACGGATATGGAAGCAGAACAGTTGAACTTGCGAAGAAGTCTACGAGTGCGTATACCACGTGGTTGTGGCACTAGCCATTTCTATTACTACTAGTATTAGTATATCCTCTATGCATGTCGATTTCATATTCTCGTCAATTGTAGTTTGTTGTTTTATTTTGGTATTTGTATTTTGGATGTGTTATGATATTTTTATTTGAAAATAATATGATATATCGGTGCATATAACATGATATAAATTTATATCATATTTTTATTTCATATTTTTATACTTATATAAATCATATAACATGATATAAATTTATTGACAGAATAAAATATCAATAGTCAAAGTAAAAAATCAAACATCAATTACAGCCAAAATAACAACTACAATTATTTAAAAACTGTTGATATTACACATTCGTAATACACGTAACCACACTTCACTTGCAACACAAATCTTAATATTATTATGATAAACAACACATGAAACTCCATTGTTATGATGTACCACCACGTGCATAAGCATGTCTCTCTCTTGTTGTTGGTCGATCCATCTCATTATGTATCCTTGATGTTCTATGTCTACCAGCTCTTCGTTTTTCACGTCGACATTGGTTATGGTTTAATTCAAATTCAGCGTCATCCCAATATCCTTCATCTGGTATTGGGATAAATTTTCCTTCATATGTTTTAACGTATCGGTGCATACTAAAACACGGCTGCATTAATTCCATCGGGTCCAAACCGTACCACTTTGCTGTACATATGGCATGAGAGCAAGGTATTCCGAAAATTGTCCATTTTCCGCAAGAGCAATCACGAGTACTCAAGTTAACAACTTGTACATGTTCATTATGTCCTAGTCGTCCTCGTGTTACTACAGATGCAGATTTGTCACTGATTTCGTATCTGCTAACACTGTGATTGCTTGATTTGATTGACCATTTCTCGTATTTGTGGAATGCAAAATCAGGCCACGGTTGGTTGTTTGCCACCATATAGGTAATTCTTTCCTTACGATCGAAGAAATATTTTACACAACGTCCAATTGTTAACTGCACAATTGCTGAAATAGGAAGACGTCTTGCACCCTTCAACACACCATTCAAACACTCGGACATATTTGTCGTCATCACACCACGACGCCATCCACCATCATGGGCCATCGTCCACTTCTCACGTGGAATCCCACACAAATATCGATACGCATTCGGGTTAAGGTTTTTAATTGCATCCATTGTGGCATCAAACTTACGTATCTGATGTTGAGTGCCCCCTCGCCAACAAAGATCTTTCAAATGAACATTCTTAAACTGATTGTTGAAGTTTGAGCATACATGGCAGAAACAAAAACGATGTACTCCACGAGGAGGTTTGAAATCTGGTACATCATCCACAGCGTTTACAATAGTCCGATGCCTATCAGAGATAAGACATATACCTCTAGCCCCACGAATGACATGTTTGCTTAGATTATCAAGAAACCATTTCCATGAGTCGTACGTCTCTTCATCAACAATCGAAAAAGCCAATGGCAACACCTGATTGTTTGCATCCAATCCCACTGCCATCAACATTTTTTACTTGTACTTGGTATATAAGTGGGTTCCGTCAATGCTAATAACCGTACGACAATGTTCAAACCCATCTATGCACGGTCTGAATGCCCAAAACACATAGTTCAAAATCTTCACTGTTGGGTTATACGTATCAATATGGTTCCACTCAACGATAGAGCCTGGATTGTGCTTCACGAGGGCGCCCATATATCTCGGTAGTCGTCGAACAGAACTTTCCCATGTTCCATAAACATTCTCAACAGATCGCCTCAAGCTATGCCATGCCTTGTGATACGAAATATTGTACCCAAATTTGTCCTTAATCAGTTGCATTACATATTTGATTTCGTATGAAGGGTCACAACGAACTATACCCACAAGAGTGTTTGCCACCATGTTCATGTCCATGTTATGATGGTCAAGGCCGACATGACTAGAGATACACGTATGTGACCCTCCATACTTAGTGATTTTCCAATAGCCCGACTTCACCTTGAGCGATGCTCGAAGACCCCAATGACATGGCATAGTTGAAGACTTATTTTTGCAGCAAACTTTCCAGAACGTCGGTGAGCTTTGGACGACACGGTACTCACGTCGTGCGACCCTAACAGAGTAGTCCTTGACAGTGGCAATCAGTTCTTTTTTGTCTTTGAATATCATGTTGATGCACAAATCGCCTCTTTCAGGGTTGTAAAAGGTCGTGCGACTTGCATATGGGAGATCTGTAGAATCTGGAATTTGCTCATCGTACACTTGGCTGAAAAATGGTGGATCTTCACAGATTATCGACCTATCCGCTTGAATATTGTCAGGCACCGTACCTTGCCTCCATGCTTGAGATGATGTACCCTAATTTGGAACTTGTGAATAACCGACATCACGTTCAAATGCATTATTACCATCATTTTCATCGACATTACCATCTCCAAAATCGTTGGAAGGTGAATCTTCATCAATATCCTCATCGTGGTAACTATCCATAAAGAAATCACATCTCGTTTGTTCATCATATGATGTGTACAGAGTAATTTCATACGGATTACACCTTCTTCTTGCACTAGACTCCCATCTACGCCCATCATCTGCCCATGGAATGGTTTGTTCAACCACATGATTATTCACATATCGATCCCAATTATTTGGCTGTTCATCTTCACCCACAACAACATTTGAAGTGCCTCCTCCATCATCGAAGCCCATTGTACTAAATCCTTGTGTAATACATGGGATGTAGGCTTCTAGAGCATTGGAACAAACATTATTTTGTACCGACTCAGACTCAATATACAAATGTAAACACCACAGGTCAATCTGAGATGTCATAAAATGTAAATTATCGTCATCTTCGATACAAAGTTGAAACTCTATTCTATGCGTCATCTCCATGTAGGCATATTTGGCTGCCAACTTCAACATAAATTCCTTGCTGTTAATATTTAACTTTTTATACAATCTCTTCATCAAATCAGAATAAGTTATGGAACATGGTACCATCATCATCTTCACAGCAGGCTTGCTGTATTCCACAGTTCCTTGTTGTGCAACTACATAACCATTGACATATAACGCCACTGATATAGTGTCCATTTTCTGTGTTACGTGAATATAATTATAATTAATCACAACACAACATATGTTATAAAACTATGAAATTCTGAATAAATTAACCATGATCGTAAAGTGATTGATTTTAGAGGAAAGAAAAAGTTCATTTTAATAAATTAAACATTGTCGTCATTTTATTAAATATATCACACACAACATATAAATAATACAATATCAACAATAAGATAATCATGTAGAATTAATAAGCATCTATAAAATTTCACTTACAGAGTATAGAAAACAAAAATACTTCGTCTAACTTTGCAAATTAAGTTTAAACAAAGAGATAAATTAGTATTTGTAAAATCAAGTTTTTTAATAAAAATCACATACCTGAAATTTAATAAAAATCACAAAATTATTTCTCATTTAGTCAAAATTTTCATTATATTTAAAGTGATGGATTTTAGAGAAAAAAAAAACAAGTTTTTTTTTAATAAATTAACCATTGCACTCATTTTCTTTAAACAATATTACACACTACATATAAATAATACAATATCAACAATAAGAAAATCATGTAGAAAATAATAAACATCTATAAAAGCTTCACTTATAGATCATAGGAGAAAAAAATGCTTCATCTAACTTGTTCGGATTTTTTTACAGAGCACCAAAATTTATTTTAAATAAAGAGATAAATTAGTACATGTAAATAAAATTGAAACAAAATGTTGAAGAAAAAATACCTTTATATATAACCAACATTCAGCTATAAAATACACTACCACATCATCGCCAAATGCATCTTTATCAATTTCAATACGAATGAATTATTATTCATGTAAGTTATACATATATAGTGGGAAGAAAGCATAAAAAAAACAAAAGAGGATTCAATGAATATATTTCAATCAGACATTTGTCCCGGAATTCGCGGTGGTTACTGTAGCGATCAAGGAGTCGGGTTCTTAAACCCCGACTCCTCGAAAAACACAATTAGCAGAGACCCCGACTCCTCAATGAAGCGGGGTTACAAACCCCACCTTATCATATTTTTTTAAAATTTTAAAATCTGTTATATTTCTAATTTTTTTTTTAATTTATAATATTTATTTAAAAAGCCCTTAGATCTTGCACTCCAAAGTCGCGAGTCAAACATCATATGTAATATCACCATTTTCCCAAGATAGAAATTGTAACTATCACCAGCAAACCTGTCTTCTTCCCGCCGTTTATTCTAAGTCTAACCTAGGGAGTTCGATCCTGCAAATGGAACTAAATTAAATAGACACTCGGGACATTGAAATTTTCATGACATGATCCAAGAAACCTCCAACTGCAAACAATACACATTGAATTTTTAATACATAATTATCTGTTTCTGGAAAATACAGGCAGGGATTGGTTCTTGTTTTCTGGATTCCATATTCACGATCTATATATAAATAGAGCTCTTGAGTTAACTTTTATGTATTCCCATCTTCTAGAATTTGATTTACTTCACTAAGAATAGTCTCTTGAGAAAATGAATATCAAAGCTTTCATTTTTCTGGCTACCCTTTGCGCAGTTCTTCTCATCTCATCTGTCGCAAATCAAGATGAGAAAAAGTGTAAGTAAAAGCGTCGTTAAATCTTAATTTTTTCAGTAGCCTCTACTGTTGAGAACTTGGTCTTTGTAGCTCTTGAACTAAATACAAGTAAATCAACTCGCCTATATATATTTCTACACTACAGAAGAGTGTCTTAAATTTGATTTCATGAGATCTATGGTAATATTATTTAATTTGCTAACTCTGAATAGTAACTCAGACAAAAATATAAAAAAATCTAGGTTGCTTTTTGAATCTTTGACTTATTAGTACTGTTCGTTTCAACACAGCTCCTGCAGGCTGCCTTTCTGCACTATCAGTTTATGTATAACAATTCAGTATATTTTTCCTATTTAGTTTAGCTATATTGCGAGTTATACTCAGTGTTGATATGAGTATCTTGTACCTCGTGGATGCAGCTGAGGAAGCAAGTCAAGCAGGTGATCAGAAGTGGTATGGCGGTGGGGGATATTGGGGTGGACGTGGAGGAGGATATGGTGGCGGCGGATATTGGGGTGGGCGTGGAGGAGGATATGGTGGTGGAGGATGGGGTCCATGGGAAGGAGGCGGCGGCGGATGGGGTGGTGGCGGCGGCGGCGGCGGATGGGGCGGAGGAGGAAGGTGCCGGTGGGGCTGCTGTGGTCAGAATTACCATGGAGGGTACTGTAGGTGCTGCTACACTGCACAAGAAGCTCTAGCCTACATGCAAAATGAAGCGAAGCCTTGAATAGTACTGCATGAACATGTGATTCCGTGCATGTAAAATACAAATAATGCGCATGGATTAAATAATAGCTAGGAATTAAAATAAAAATAACGTTGACAATAAGATCTTTGAACGTCAATCTTTATAATCAGGGTTTTTATTTGTGTTTGCAATGAAAATTCTTGATTTACAAATGAACCCATAGGTTCTCCCATACACAGCTTGAATTTGAATTAATGTCACTTTCCTTTATTCATTTTTCTCTTTTGAGCTCCAGACCTATATTGAAGAGACTTCTCCAGTTTCCTTTTTTCGTCTCTCCCAAATGTCGAGTAAATTTTATTATTCTAATGTTAATATCGATATCTCTATCAGAAATCAAATATCAAAATAATTTCATCAAGTTATATGGGTATCTTTCAAAGATCTCAAATGAAATTGTAGGCCTCCCGAGTTATAAAAAATGATTTAAATTTACTCTCAATTTTCTAATCAAATATCATATTTTGTAACAGCAAATTTCACAAAAATGAATGTTCTCAATCGAGTAACAGATCTTGAAAATTAATGGAGTTGAACTTGAAAATCTTTCCTCGAACGATCTCAGGCTCGAACACTACTATCTCAGGCTCAAAGAAATTCAATGGACTCTATTTTCCGACAAAATAACTACGCTATTGAAGAAGATAAACTTATGTGTCATGTTTATCTTGACATTTTGCAAATCCTATCATCGTTATAAACCAATCCAAATATCGATTTTGGAGTCGTATTGAAGAAGCTTTCAATGCCGGCAAATCGAATAACATTTGCCGAGTGGCTTGGAGATCTCAGGCTCGAAAAGTACTAATTTTCTATATGGGTTGGAGATGAAATATTTGGTGCATAAATTTCACTATTTTAAAATCGAATTGCTTTAAAATAGAATTTTGGATTGGAGAAGACCGAGAATTTGGTGCTAAATGTTGATTTGTTTCATTTATGAAATTAGTAGCATAAAACCAAAAGGCAATGACAAAATAGCCACCACCCTGCCGCCGTCCTCCGTTCCCTCTGCCACCGCATCCCCATCTTTCCTCGATATTTTTCCTTAACTCCGATTATTTAGAGCCCAGTTCACTTCGGCATCATCAACAGAATTGGATATTGCTGGAACCGTCCGCTCCACTTTAGTCGCTCCCCCTCCTTCGAACTTGGGTACTTCACAGAAACAGAGAGAAACTGGATAAAAAACAGCCTTGTAGAGCATTTTATTGAATATTATATAAAAAGCAATTGAGAAACATGCTTCTATAAGGGAACCACGTTTTAGTATTTCTTATTCTCATTTTTGATATGCTTTATTTTACCTTTCTCATATATAATGTAAGTTACCTTCAGGCTCGATTAAGAAAAATAATAATGAAAGGTTTTTCTTCTTTTCTACCCAACTGTGTCTCTTGTTCCTAAATGGTATCAGAGCAATAAAGGTGCACATGCCTCCCCATGGCGAAGGAAAATCAAGCAAATCAGGCTCCAAATCATGCGACGATTGGATCGGGAAATCACATTGCTATTAACAATTCCGACAGTCCATTTTTTTTGCTGAATGATGATCATCCTAGCTTGATTCTTGTCTCGCATCCGCTTTCTGGAAGAAATTACAACACATGGAACCGAGAGATGTCCATGGCGCTTACAACAAAAAATAAGCACGGTTTCGTGGATAATTCAATTCAATGTCCACATCTGGACGATCTCTTTTTTGGAGCTTGGCTACGCTGCAATTCCATGGTGATTTCGTGGATTTTTAACTCTGTTGATAAGGAAATAGCTAATAGCTTGATGTACTTACTGACTGCCTATGAAAGATGGATTGACTCACGCAATAGGTTCCACCATAGCAATGCACAACGAATTTTTCAGGTTAAGAAGCTGTTGAGTGGATTGCGCCGATAGACATGTCAAAACGGATTGACGGGGCGGGCCAGCCTGCAACTCGTCGCAACCAGCCATTAGGCGGGGCGGGGTGGGGCGGGCCAGCCTGCCATTTCGGCGGGCCTCTAAATGGTCAACCCAGTCCAACCCGCCTTGGGCCGCGGGTTAGGCGGGCCGACCCGCTTATTTTTTTTAAGAAAAAAATGCTAAACAATATCGCAGTAAACACAAGAAAAATATATTTCAGTCATTTCATAAAATACTTAAAAATATTGAAATAAGAAATTAAGAAAGCCTACAACATAATCCATAAAAAGTAAAGTGTTTAAACCAAACATGAAGATTGAGACATGTAAGAGAACATAAGTCGAGGAAAGATACGGTTGTAAATTTTAAAAATGTTATGTATTCAACAATACACATAATTAGCAAACCTCCGTCGGGTCCACAAAATTTCACTGCAACTCTTCGGATTTCAAACGAAACCGCTCTTGGGTTCACAAACAACTGTTATGCTTAAAAATAATTTTAAGATTCATGAATACAATTTACATGAATTTATTCTCTTTTGTTTTCTTTATATATATCTATAAATTTCTCTATTTTTATTTTTTTATGTATATTTATTCTAAGAGCAAATTATCAATATATTTGTTTTAAGACATGGAGGCGCATGAAACTTATCTAATTTTTACTTAAAACTTAAACCCTCCCCGTTTGGGCCCGACCTGTCTTGACCCGAAACCCAAACGGGCTCAACCCATTTGGTCCGCCTCCAAACGGGCTGCTATTTTATCAACCCAACCCGTTCAATTTTTATAGTGGGACGGGTCGATCCGATGGGCCTAACCCAATTTGACAAGTCTATATATGCACCAAGGATCGATGGATGTGATTACTTACTACACTCGCTTAAGGACACTCTGGGACGATTTTAAGGACTTCCAACTAGTTTCCTTGTTCAATTGTGGCTCAATGAAAGATTGGATGAATTTTCAGAATTAAGAATGTGTTATGCAATTTTTAGTGGGTTTGAATGAGTCATATGCTCAAATTCGCGCAAAAAATCCTAATAATGGATCCTATCCCTATCATTTCAAAGACCTTCTCATTGGTTGTGCAAGAGGAGAGACAACTCTCCATACAACAAGAGAGTATTTCTTTCCAAATTGATTCAAATACACCAGTGTCACGCTCACCGAATGTCGCTGCTGTTAAGTCCTTCTTGAATGTCAAAGGGAACAAGTATGATAAGCTTGTGTGCTCTCACTGTGATGGGGTTTGACATACTGTGGATAAGTGTTATAAATTACATGGTTATCCACCTAGTCATTCTAAGTACAAGAGCAAACAATATCCAAGCAAAGCACATGCAAACCAGGCTCGTGGACTTACAAACGACTTAGCTTCCAGCACTTGGGAGACTTCATTGAATCAAGAGCAATGCAATCAACTTATTATAATCATAAGTTCTCAGCTTCAGCATAATCCTGGATCCACTACGACTCCACAACACAATGAGCCTTCGGTTTCGTGCTTCAATGGTATATATTCCTTGTCCTTTGATTCTGGTTTACTGTCACAGAGAAGCTGGGTATTAGACAATGGAGCAACACATCATCTTTGATGTTCGTTGTACTCTTTCCACTCTTATACAAGTTTTCGCTCCACATTCACACTACCTAATGGCCTCACAATACATGTTTCACATATTGGAACCGTATGCTTATCAATGCATTTGGTGTTGCATAATATCTTTTTTGTCCCATAATTATGTTTTAATTTACTCTCAGTTAGTTCCATCATCACCATCACAATTCCGTGAGTCCATTCGCTCACGCCGCCCTATCACTACCCCCAACTCACTTTCGTGATTACCAGTGTTATGCCACTACCTCTACTGGCCTCTCTTAATCCATCGCCCACCCATTATCCTCTGTTCTCACTTCAAACAGGCTGTCACAACAACATTGGGCTTTTATTCATAACATATCTTCCATCATTGAACCACAAACATTTGCTCAAGCTGTTGTCCAGCCGGAATGGAGATAGGCTATGGATGAAGAATTACAAGCACTCGAACGTAATGCTACATGGTCCATTGTTTCTTTGTAGTTTCCTATAAATGGGTATACAAGGCCAAGTTTCAGGCCAATGGCTCACAAAGAACGGTATAAAGCTCACCTTGTTGCCAAATGGTTTACACATCATGAGGGTATTGATTATTTCGAAATTTTTTCTCCCATTGCTAAACTTGTGACAATCAAAACTTTATTAGCCGTGGCAAATGCCCGTGGATGGTGTTTGATACAGCTTGATGTCAAAAATGTTTTCTACATGGTTACCTACATGAGGAAGTCTATATGTCATTGCCTCTCGGATAACAACGACAAGGGGAGCCTTTACCATCACAGCTAGTGTGTAGATTGCACAAGTAATTGGATCGCTTTAAGCAAGCCTCGCGTCAGTGGTTCGAAATATTATCATCCATTCTTCTTCAGATTGGTTTTACTCAGTCACTTGCTGATAGTTCATTGTTTGTTCGAGCTCAGAGCAGCATATTTCTGGCCTTACTTGTATACGTCGATGACATTGTCATTGCCACCAACAGTGAAGAAGAAGCTGTCAATGTAAAAGTCTTCCTGAATGGCCAGTTCAAACTAAAAGATTTGGGCAACGTAAAATACTTTCTTGGCATTGAGGTTGCGCGATCTACTCGGGGCATTTCCATTTGTCAGTGTCATTATGCTCTTCAACTCCTCATTGATTCAGGTATGCTTGGGGGCAAGCCTCGTTCCACTTCTATGGATTTTGGTTCTCAAATGAGTCAAGAGGACAATGCCTTGCTCGAAGATTATTCTCAGTATAAAAGAATTATTGGTAGACTCATATATCTCACACTCGCCCAGATTTGCCATATGCCGTTAACAAATTGAGTCAATATGTTGCCAAGCCTAGACTAGCACATCTAGTTGTGGTGTACAACGTACTTTGATACATCAAAGGGACCGTTGGTCAAGGGTTATTCTATGCCTCCTCTAATGACCTTCCAATTAATTCCTTCTCTAATTCCATTGGGTAGCATGCCCTGACACTCGTAGACTTGTTACCGATTTTGTGTGTTCCTTGAAGATTCTTTGGTATCCTGGAAACCCAAGAAACAACAGACGGTCTCTCGATCATCTTCAGAAGCGGAATATCGAGCCATGGCTAGTGTTACCTATGAGATAGTGTGGATCATTTCACTCCTCAAGGACGCAACTGGAAAACACGCTTCTATAAGAGAACCACGTTTTAGTATTTCTTATTCTCATTTTTTATATGCTTATTTTACATTTCTCATATATATTGTAAGTTGCCTTCAAGTGCGATTAAGAAATATAATAATGAAAAGTTTTTCTTCTTTTCTCCCCAACTGTCTCTTGTTCCTAATACATTTTATCACTTCAGCAGTTATCCTTTGTATGCAATCTTTGGTACATGTTCGTTTATTGTTTTTCAAGAAGATAAGAAGTTTTGTTTTATAATTTAAATTGTTGCCTCAAAGTGGTAAGGGACTGTTGGATGTTTTAGGTTGCAAGATCATTTGGCTTCGAAGAGATTGATTTTCCAGTTCTAGAATCAGAACCATTGTTCTTATGGAAAGCTGGGGAGGAGATCAGACACCATGTATATTTTTTGTTTGTGCATTTATTTTGCACCATTCAATTTATAGAAAGATGTGGATATGAAATGGAGCAATGATGACCAAATGCAAGTAAAACTGGAAGGTGACACTCAAGTATCTTATTTTTCTTTATGGATTAAGTTTTACTGCTTTGAAGATCGGCGAAAGCCAAGAGTTGAATTAAGGCCAGAACTTACTCCTTCTTTGTTAAGGCTTGTGTTACAGAAATGTAAGTTATAATACAACATTATTTAGCAAATCTAAGTTTTTGGTACCATGACTAATTTTTAACTTTTATGTAAAATGTCCAAAGAATATTTGTGTGTATGTACTGATTTTTGTATCCAGGTACAGGTTCCAGATTTTGATCTCCATCTTTTTTTCTGTTCAAAAAATATGTTTCCCTTCAGCTACGATGGTTTAATATTGGACAGTGCTGGCGGTATGAGCGAATGACCAGAGGTAATCGTCACAATATTTATCAATGGAACATGGATATTATCGGTGTACCAGATGTCACATTATGTCTATTGAGTTTATTGTGTTTTCTATGATTATCCATTTCATTGAAATTCACATACACACACCGTCAAATCCTTACTTCAGAGCCTTGAAGAAAATTTGGACTTACCATTTTTTGTGTCTTACTTTATTTGATTGGCTGCTCAAAATAACTCTCTGATTATGTGAACTTGTCAAACTCTTTCAAGAAGTTTCCAAGCACCTATTGTCATTTATACAAGCTTTTTTTCATCATATTGTAAAGTAAATCTAGCATCATTGCTTGCATAACTCAGTCGACTGTAAGTGTGGCTAGTTTTGAAGTGCATGTAGATAGGTTCAGCCTCACTCCAGCTAAAAGTTTTGGCTGAATTAAACCTAATATATGAAATATGATTGAGCTAACTTTGAGCTGTACTTGATTTGTAGCTTGCAAAATGTGGGAGTATAAAATGAGGATTACTCTTTTTTTATTCCGACGTGATATGCTTTTTACCATGGAAGTAAAACAATATATTTTTTTGAACAATTTTACTTAAAATTGTCCTCTGTTTTAAGAACAGTTTCTTCTGTTCCGACATCATGTTACAATCACAAATTTCATTCACACTTCTTTTTTATCATTTTGAGGTAGAGATGAAGGTATCACTATACTACTTCATAATCGCTTTTACCTACATTTTTTATCTGTACGAAACATGTGAAATGGTGACCATGTACATATACATGTTGGCAGTTCTACACCTTTATTTTCGTGTTATTGAAAAGTTTGTAATTTTGTGAGTGCTATTTTTTTAGGCTGAAGCAGAGGTGATTTTTTCTTTTTCAAGTGCATTGGCATCATAGCATCAGATGGGCTTAAAGTTTCTAGTTGAAAGGTGTGAGATACTTTACAATTTGTATGCTTGTTTTATCATACTAGTAGTTCATGATATTGAAATCAAGGGAAGTTGCTAATATAATGTTTCAACTTTAGTACATGAGGGAGCATTGGTATATGTTCTCTATTTTGTCATTTGTTTGGCTATCTATAGGTTTTTCAAGAAGTACTGACACACTATTCCATACCAGAAAGTTAGTTTGGTAGGGTTTGTGTTATTACAGATAAGGTTATAGCTCGACAATGTTGCATTTAATCATCATTAGTAGCCATTTACCAGTTAAAATAATCAGTGCCAATGCTTCATTCTTCCTCCTGTCTTGATCTGTCCACATGATCTCTCTAATTTGACGTTTATGCTAAATAATGTTCCTTTGTTTTCTCTGGTTTATGTTTCTTCTTATTGGTTTACTATTTTTTGTTTATATCAGATTGAAAAGATTTCAATTGATGATATCGAGAAGGAGTGGAGATCTATTGAGTTATCAGACGAAGTTTTTGAGGAACTATTGGAAATCCTCAGTAAAATCTTTTCCAAATATGGAAGGTTATCATTGCTTATGAACTCTATCGCTATAGCGACTTTTGATAATTTGTGGTTAGGAAAGTTTGTTGCCAATAAATCGGTAGGAAAGAGGAAGGAAAACTCTTGTTTATATCTTTTCTGGCTATGTTATAGTAACGATGACCACATCATCTGACTTGAAATGGATTTTTTTTATAATTTTGAAAAGAGTGAATCTTTTCTTAACTACAATGTAATGTTCTGAAAATCCCATACATTGTATAAGAATGTGATGCTAGTATCCTTATTTAGGTACTATGACTATCGATGTCATGTTTTGACTGGTACAAGTTTACTTGAATTAATATATTTTTTTTGTATGTTTGTGTAGAGCATGCACACTTATATTTCAGTTATTCTCCAAAGAAGAATTATCATAACAAATTATTAATATCTTCTCATCATGGTTAAACTGCTGTAGAGAAACTTGGGGATTCAGTGGAAGAAATTGCTGAACCGAAGAAACTATTTTCACTAGCTGAGAACTGCAGTTTCTCTGAGTGGATTCAAGTTGATGCGTCCGTTGTACTTGTCTTGGCCTAATATACTGGAATTTGTTTGAGGCAAAATTCCATAGATTCAGCTTATGTTCATAAATAAATGCAGGGCTGTAGATATTCCGTTTAAAGGGTGTAAATACGTGTCTAACTTTCTGTATCTGGTTTATGTTTGTACAATACTTAGTTATAGAGATTTTATTTTCCCTTGATAATTTTGCAGAGTATTCAAAAGGGTAGCAAGAATAAATGCTCGAAGGCTTGTACTGGTAGGGAACGATGAGTGGCAAAAAGGAATGGTTAAAGTAAAGATTCTTGAATCTGAGGAACAGTTCGTGGTTAAAGTCAATGAACTTGAGTACAAAATTATAGATCTTGATGAATGGAGTATACCGGGAAAAACTCAGCTGCCATAGTGTCGGAGTCACCTTCACGATGATTGGAATTTTAGTATCCAAAGGTTTCTGCACTTGTTCTACACTATAATTTCAAATTTCAAAGCCTTTGGACTAGTCCATGAATTTATATGAATTTTTGAAGGAAACACAAAATCAAGCTCCACAAAGTTTTGGGATGGTTATCTTTAATTTTAATGCTCCTGGATTTCCATCATGCACACTATTTTTGAACTTATGCATAGAAAGGAAAATGTTAAACATAATGCCTACCTAGTATGTTCAAGGTTCAATCAATGGCCAGAAACAGTAGAGCAAGTTTCCTTTTTTGGGCCGGAAATACCCATATTCAACCAGCCTGAAATACACGATCTAGATAGAATGAGTTTAAAATTAGAAAAAAAACTTTGTATACAAAAGTTATACCATTTTAAAAAATACACTTACTGTGAAAATTTCAGAATTTTTGGAATTAATTTTGAATTATTATGATTTTGTTACTAATTCTAAAGTGTGTCCAAGTACCAAATTTAATCAAAATCTGAACTTAGACAAATTAATTATCTAGGAATATTACTAACATATGAAGTATCATGAAATTGATGAATATAGAAATATTGAAGCAATTGGAATATTAAAGAAAATCACTGAGTAAGATAGGAAGCTGGTGTTTATTATTGATTTTATTTAAGATGACATGTTTGGCATTTGGTCTGCAATTTATCGTAACTCTCTCAACCATTAAAATTTTCATACACTGCAATGTTTTGAATAAATTGAGCTATATATGATCACCATGAATTATTTGACTGCCTAGTGTATTTGATTGTTGTTAAAATAAATGAGATATAATTGAAACGAACGACTGAACGGAGCCGGGACAATGATCATCATATCAGATTTCTAGTTCATTGGACACCGTGGCTTAGGACCGGAAAGTGAGTCCAATGAACGAGTTCAATTCTGGGTATATGGTTCATTAGAACAATGTGATTTGGGTCCTGAATAATAAGTTCAACTTGGCTCGTACTAATCAATTGTGCAGATTCTACATGAGTATGTGGAGAAAAGTGCTACACCAAATAATGGTGGGAGCCACCTCTTTAGCTTGCATATCTATTCTAGAATGGGGACAATCATGACATAATACTTCATTTCTCTTTCATTGTCTAACCTATTGATCAAAGTTGGGATATCATTATGATTCATTTGTTACATATATATATGACGACTGGATTATTACCTCAATAAGTTTTCAAAGACTTAACCTTTGTTTCTTCCATTTACTTTAAATTTCAGATACAGGGGAACCGGAGCCACAACCAGAGGAAATCAAACAATGTGTTAACTAGTAAATTGTATTGTCCTGCATTGTAAAATAAAATAAAGTATGATTGTGTAGAAAAGCGTTCGTTTGACGACATACTATGAATTTAAATAAATTGTAGTAACGCTTCCGCAATTATGTTTATATTGAATTCATATTATAACTATATTATAATTTACTTTACATTATATTATACGTTCAATATTTGGGGCCCACAAGATTAGGGTCAACTGGTCTAGCATTTTGTTTAAGACCTTCAATGAGATGACCAAGGCAAATGGTCAATCTGAAGGGTTCAGACTACATATATGTTATTTGCTTAGATTGATAAAGGTGAATTTTGACATTTTTGAGCATGTGCATCCAAAGAAATGGTTCAATGTTGTGACTGTTAATGAGCCTATGGAATAGAAAAATATAATTGTTGCAGAATCATTGCACGTCAAGACAGGTGCTGAGCAAGATGCTCATAAGCAGAAGAAAGCACTAGCTAGGGCACCAGTGAAGAGAAAGATGGTCTATTCTAGATCGACGATGTCGCTTTAAACAAGTTTTTGTTAATCCTTTGACTCCTGCATCTAAACAGTCGGATGCTGCTGATCCAAAGTGGTCTAAGGGCGATAAGCATCCCAAGAAAAAGAAGATCAAGTTGGTGTCCAAGGTGATAGAACCGGAGAAGGTTCCAAAAGTCCAGCCGACTCGACAAAAGGCTGACATTTTCATTTCTGATGGTGATATCCCTTTTACCACTATGTTCCCAGCGTCGGACCCCAAGGACAAAGGCAAAGGGAATATGCAACCACCAACCAAGCCTTCAGCAATTCCTACTGTGGTTCAGATAGATGTCACTTTGACATTGTCTCAAGTATTGAAGGTCGTGACCAAGAAAGTGAAGTTGTATGACAAATGGTTTGAAACTGCACCCTGTCCTGTTCAAAACCATCATTTGAGGGAGAATCTTCTACGGCTGATAATTATTCAAAAGCAGAACAATTTTGATCCCACGAGCATCACAACTCCTGATGATTATACATTCATCTCACAGTTGGAGTTCAATGTTCTGACCATCGCCTTCAAAATTCCAAATAACTGAAAGGTGTTTTAGATGTCCAAGCTACTTCTTGTCAAGACAATCAAAGTCTACACCAGTGAATCACTTGCCATGCTCAATGATATGAGTATGGAAGAAAAAGAAGTGACCGAGGAAGAATGGAAAGCCAAAGGAGTTGAATAAGTTGTCCCGGATCATACTACTTTCAACTGGTTGCATACCGACGGTTACCCTTGTCACGCCCCGAGACCGGGGTTAGTCGACACCGGCGTTGTTCAACAATCACATAATCGTCAAACAACAAGCCTCGTAGTTCAGTATAAACCAAAACCAGTCTATTTCATAAATAACTCAAAATAATCTTGTCTTACAGTGATAAATTCCAAAACGAAATAAAATGTGCGGAAGCAGTGTACAACTTGAATCGAAACTTAGGAAGAACATAAGCGAGAAATCTTCATAACTCAAGACTTCCTCACCAACTCCAAAGCATGTCTTATTTCATCCTCGTCTACTTGATCTTCATTCTTATCTGGGGAGAAATGTAAGGGGTGAGTGTTTGGGAAACACTCAGCAAGTGGGGGCCGATCGATTACCACAAATACATATAAATATAATTTAAAACCCATATTGCAAACTGATTTTTCAAAACATAGTATCTTATATCAGATCAGAATCGGAATCGAAGTGCGAAACAGAGATTATCAGACAATTCAGAACAGAACGAATCAGAACAAATGAAAACACTGTTATTCATCTCGTTATCCATGGTCAAATTGTCCCCAATATGTTAGTCCTCTAAGGGATGAGGCCAAAACACAGTTTTATACCCACTGATGGGGGCCGAAACACAGTTTTATACCCACTGATGAGGGCCGAAACACAGTTTTATACCCACTGATGGGGGCCGGAACACAGTTTTATACCCACTGATGAGGGCCGAAACACAGTTTTATACCCACTGATGGGGGCCATATATAATTTACAATCGTCGTTCCATATCCCACTCGAATCATAACAGTGCACCACAAAATCAGATGTATCAAACAACATTTATCGGAATTTTTGAATGAACTCAGCAGAATCAAAGAACATTGGAAATAGAAGAACATATCGTACATCGATCGAGATTTTATAAAATATATAATAGCATTTTTCGAAGATGATTTGACACACATAGACGCATGTCATGAAATACTTATACAAAGTTTAAGTTACAAAGAAATACATATCAAAAGCCCACTTACCTGATTTCGTTTGGATTAAGGCGCTAGAAGGACATGCTAAAAGAACTTCGTTCGAACAAGGTTGCGGTAGAGCTTCGACTAGGCTGCTGCAAAATGCTAAATTTCGAATTCTTGAAATTATGGGGAGGGAGTTTGCTTCTTATATAGGCTTGAATAATCAACTATAAAGGTAAACCCGGATCACTCCAAGAATGTCGCTGATTGCTTAATCAACGTGATGATTGCACTTTTCTCTCCCGAATGAACGTGGCCTCTTCTTGATTCAAGATACACACCCGAGATTCATGCTGTAATGGTGAGTGATTTTGGCTCCCTTAAGTGCAAATGGAGAGTGATTTTGGGCTGCATGAATCTCCTCCAAGATTGGTGTCCTTCCATATTGCACGGTCTTCACATTTGATACCACTTAAATGTCATTACTCATGGTCAATAACCTCCTCTTAATAACACCTATTCATGGCCATTAGCATCATATTTAAAATGCCTATTAATGATCATTAACCTCTTCTTAATTATCATTATTTTTCTTTTAATATAGCTAGTTTAATGGTTCATTTGTTGTGGTTTAGTTTAGTCATTAAGAATAGTGATAAAAGGTAAATAATGAGGGAAAAATGATTATATGAATTTCCAAGATTATGATTGCATGGAACGCGAATAATGTTGTGCCAAAAATGAGCTGAAATTTCCTATGACATATATCGATTTTCTCGTTGCAAGATTTCGGGTTTTCACATCCCTCCCTCCTTATTAGAAGTTTCGTCCTCGAAACTTGAGTTAACTCGATGTAGATATGAAATGATTGATAAATTCAAAATTTAAATCCATGTTGAATAATCTATGGTTCGAGTTCAATTGATTCAAGGAAAAATTAAACTTGAATTCTATAATACGAAGACGATAGGTTTCAAAACACAAGTAGTTAGATGTAAAAAAAAAATATGGACAAGGGTGTCCTTATTCCAAAAGACTTATGGGAGCTTAATCTAATCAATAATGTTTCCGTCTCCTAACTCCTCGTTAGCTTCTTCTCCTTGTGCATTTAGTGGTTGTTGCTCATGCTCGAGTGCAATTTGCTGGTTGGCGATTTCTACACTCAAGTTTTGGTTGTTGAGCTCAAGTTGTTGCACATAGTTGTCCATTTCATGACGATAGACATTGAACTCATGTTGAAGTTGGTCACAAAACCACTTCTTAGCGTGATAGTGGTGGCACCAAGCTTCGGAGGTGGCAAACATTTGTTGACCATACTTTTGCGACTCTTGCAACTCTTCTTTGTAAACTTTGAGTTGCTTCTCCGCAAATTTCTTGTCGAAAGTGAGTTGTCTCCCTTCTACTTGAAGGTGATCCCTAGCTTTCTTCAACTTCTCTTTGTCATAAAGCAAACTTGTGATGGTACCCCTAAGTTGCTCGATTTCGAGCTCGAGTTCCCTAACGGTCTTGGCTTGCGTCGTCATTTGCTAACACGAAATTTAGAATCTTGCTTGAAGGGGGGAACGAAAATATGAGAGGATTGTGATTTTTTTTTTTTTTGTGAGTGACTTTCTTCATCTATGAGGAGATAGTTATATAGCTATTTTGGAGAAGATGTAAGGTAACAATTTTTTTAAGGCCATTGATTCATTTTAATTTGTACTTAATTGTGTGCCAAATTCTAGGTCAATGAATGTCTCACGTTTCTATAATAAATAAAAAAAAAAATTTAATTGCATGACAATGATCATGGGATGAAATTTTCGAAATTTGAGCTAAGAAGAATTCAAAATTTCAAAAATTTAGGTGAATGTGATGGCTAAATTCTAGTGTTTAAGGTAGCTTTCCAAATTTAGAGATCGATAATGATGTTACAAAAATTGAAGGTAGGTAAAAGATGAGGCTTGATTAAAGGATGCATCATTGAATGAACAATTTTTGAACAATATATGAAAATTCTAAAATATAGGTAGGATTGTATAGGGACAAGTAGATGAATAAATAAAATTTTAAAAAGAGACATGATATATGATCTACCCAAGAAATGTATTATAATTTTAGTTATTAATAAGTAATTGACAAAATAAAAATTGGGATGCGAATGGTTCCTGTGTTCAAGAAGAATTAGATTAGATATTGAAGGCCGAAAGGTGATATGTTCAATCAATTACATTGATATGTACGTGAATTGATTTGATTGCAATTAATTCTATTAAACAAAAAATTAGTAATAGTTTAAGACCATACTAAAAAAAATGAAAATTTATTATTTGACATTAAAAATATAATTGGGAATGATGTTTCAAATCAAGACCATATATTCAAGTCAAGAACATAAATTTATATGTTCACATAAATTTGCTTAAAATCCTAAATATAATTTTTTTTTTTAACTCTATTAAAATTTAGTCATGACCTCCACACTTAAAAGTCAATCTAACTTAAACTCAAAAATTAAAATCTCAAATTTTCTATTGACCTATTAATATAAAGACTAGTCCCAAATCGATTTCATATAAATCTCAAAAAGCATATCTTAAATTTTTTTTTTTTTTTTTGAAACATGCCTATGCATATGGATATTAAATTTCCGGTGACGAATCGATGGAATATTCAAAAAAAAAAAGTCAGAATATTTTCATATGAATTAAAAATAATTCATGAGGATCAAGGAACAATTGGCAGGATAGGATTTCAATTTTCTACGCAGAGTTGTAAGTTCTACGAGAATTTCAAAAATTGGCAAAAACCGAGCGTTGTTACGAGGGGCGTATGAAGCTATTTCCTGAAAAACAATGGAAGGCTTACAAAATGATAAGGTCATCAAACAGTAAATGTCAGAGTCATCTCATTCGAGTTTTGATTCAAAAAGAGTTCCAAGATAAAAAATTCGAGAATTGACGTATGGTTTGAAGATTATACATCGAGGACGGTCCAGAATAATTAATGGAATCGAATTTTTGAGTTTCCTATGGGAAGTCACAATTTTCGAATAAAAAACGTTGGGGTGGATATGAATGACTAAGTTTTTGTCAAAATCTAACTTCATCAAAATTTGTCCATTGAAATCCCCAGCCGGATTATGAACCTGGCGGCTCTGATACCACTTAAATGTCACGCCCCGAGACCGGGGTTAGTCGACACCGGCGTTGTTCAACAATCACATAATCGTCAAACAACAAGCCTCGTAGTTCAGTATAAACCAAAACCAGTCTATTTCATAAATAACTCAAAATAATCTTGTCTTACAGTGATAAATTCCAAAACGAAATAAAATGTGCGGAAGCAGTGTACAACTTGAATCGAAACTTAGGAAGAACATAAGCGAGAAATCTTCATATCTCAAGACTTCCTCACCAACTCCAAAGCATGTCTTATTTCATCCTCGTCTACTTGATCTTCATTCTTATCTGGGGAGAAATGTAAGGGGTGAGTGTTTGAGAAACACTCAGCAAGTGGGGGCCGATCGATTACCACAAATACATATAAATATAATTTAAAACCCATATTGCAAACTGATTTTTTTCAAAACGTAGTATCTTATATCAGATCAGTATCGGAATCGAAGTGCGAAACAGAGATTATCAGACAATTCAGAACAGAACGAATCAGAACAAATGAAAACACTGTTATTCATCTCGTTATCCATGGTCAAATTGTCCCCAATATGTTAGTCCTCTAAGGGATGAGGCCAAAACACAGTTTTATACCCACTGATGGGGGCCGAAACACAGTTTTATACCCACTGATGAGGGCCGAAACACAGTTTTATACCCACTGATGGGGGCCGGAACACAGTTTTATACCCACTGATGAGGGCCGAAACACAGTTTTATACCCACTGATGGGGGCCATATATAATTTACAATCGTCGTTCCATATCCCACTCGAATCATAACAGTGCACCACAAAATCAGATGTATCAAACAACATTTATCGGAATTTTTGAATGAACTCAGCAGAATCAAAGAACATTGGAAATAGAAGAACATATCGTACATCGATCGAGATTTTATAAAATATATAATAGCATTTTCCGAAGATGATTTGACACACATAGACGCATGTCATGAAATACTTATACAAAGTTTAAGTTACAAAGAAATACATATCAAAAGCCCACTTACCTGATTTCGTTTGGATTAAGGCGCTAGAAGGACATGCTAAAAGAACTTCGTTCGAACAAGGTTGCGGTAGAGCTTCGACTAGGCTGCTGCAAAATGCTAAATTTCGAATTCTTGAAATTATGGGGAGGGAGTTTGCTTCTTATATAGGCTTGAATAATCAACTATAAAGGTAAACCCGGATCACTCCAAGAATGTCGCTGATTGCTTAATCAACGTGATGATTGCACTTTTCTCTCCCGAATGAACGTGGCCTCTTCTTGATTCAAGATACACACCCGAGATTCATGCTGTAATGGTGAGTGATTTTGGCTCCCTTAAGTGCAAATGGAGAGTGATTTTGGGCTGCATGAATCTCCTCCAAGATTGGTGTCCTTCCATATTGCACGGTCTTCACATTTGATACCACTTAAATGTCATTACTCATGGTCATTAACCTCCTCTTAATAACACCTATTCATGGCCATTAGCATCATATTTAAAATGCCTATTAATGATCATTAACCTCTTCTTAATTATCATTATTTTTCTTTTAATATAGCTAGTTTAATGGTTCATTTGTTGTGGTTTAGTTTAGTCATTAAGAATAGTGATAAAAGGTAAATAATGAGGGAAAAATGATTATATGAATTTCCAAGATTATGATTGCATGGAACGCGAATAATGTTGTGCCAAAAATGAGCTGAAATTTCCTATGACATATATCGATTTTCTCGTTGCAAGATTTCGGGTTTTCACAACCCTTCCACTGCGATTTGGTTGAAATATCCATTGTCTTTGAAGCTAAGCAAGTGGCACTTGAAGAACCCTCTTCAACCACTACAAACCATGCAACCACTAATCTTACTTCAACCATTGGGGGAACCCAACCAGAGATATATCTCTCATCTATTTAAATAACCCTAAAATATGTCATTTCTCTATTCATGATATGGAGACATCATTAATTGAGCTCCCTTTAACCTCAGTGGATGACATGATGAAGTCAACGAAAGATTTAGATCTCTTTGGTGGCCAGTCCACTAACATCGATACCGATCAAGACATTGGTCCCAATACTGCATTTCCTGAGACATTCTTTGAAGAAAAGGTCCCGAAGACACGCCTCCTTAGACAACTGTTGATCAAGAAGATTCTTCTATTTTTTCTCCTTCATTGGTCGAGTATGATATTCAAAAATATGTCTCTCCAATTCTTCCTAACCATGAGAGCACCTATGGAGACGATAATATGGAGCATGTGGATATATGGGTACTGAAAGTGAAGATGAGCGGTCGGAGCCAAATGACAGTGAAACTGGCCCTTAGAGCACAAATAATCAGATTGGGGCCGATGTATATTTTATAGAGGTCAATTTCAATTTTGAAAGGGTTTGTTGTCTCATGGTCGACTTTGATGCTCGTCTAATATCCTCTAATGTTGAAATTTTCAATATTTAACAAGCTATAATATGAAATGTGTCTGAACTAAATCAGACATCAAAATTTGCATGAATGAGTTTAAGAGTTCAAAGAAGCACACCAACAATGTCATAGTCACTTTGTCATAACAGTTAACCCAAAATGAACAAAGACTTGAGGCTCGTATTGACGGTCTTCAAGCCAGTTTTGGCACCAAAATAAAACAAATGTTGGATCATTTTCAGAAAAGTAATGCCTAAAAGGGGAAGAACAATGTTGGCAGGAAAAAACAGCAAGAAGGACGCATGATGAATCTAGAATAAGAGTTGTGAGGCCCCGGGTCCGACATTAATGATAATAATTATAAATGTAACAAACCAAACGATTTAGTAAAATAAATAAAATGTGGTTCACAAACCAACATAACATCGTCAAAATAATTCAAAGGTCTCAAATGTTTGAAATATAAGTTTTAACATGTCAAAATAAACTAGTGAGCCAAAGTAATCCAAACATCATCAATTAGCTTCTAAGACCCGAGAATCCCACCCTAACTCGTATCTCCTCGCCTGGAGCTGGACTCTGACATCCCAGGTCTCGCCTCACCTACCGTCAAGCACATGAAAACAAGATGTAGTCGACGTGCCGTTGAGTATAAACCCAGTATGATACAATCAATAACATATGAGAATTAAAAAGACAGATAATTCATATAAATTCATAAAGATGTAATATAATGCAATGCATGATCATAAACTGTGGGTTATCAATAAATCTCAAGATCAAGTGAATTATCTGGTCATAGGGTATCCAAGGGAAGAGAATCCCCCAGCAACATCCACTGACTCATCTGCTCGAGGTGGGGTGCTGTGTTCTATAATCCCAGGACTATGGTGCGCCTATAGAGAGTGTTCATGCCATATCAGCGACCTCCACATACACTATGCCAACTCAACTATAGCCACATATGTCCAACAAATCAATAAATCAAGGGGACCTCTACCATATCAAATCTGGATTGACAAGTGACTCAATATGCAATGTAATGATGCAAATCAATATCATCATCTCGATATAAAAATAAACTCATCTCAAGACAACAATCATCATCGAATCACAAGTAATTCATCTAGCCATATAATTTTCAATTTAAAATAAAAATGATACTTTTACCTCGTTGTTACCGACCGTAACATACCTTTTAAATATTACCAAAAAGAGATCGAAATGTGTAGTTGAGAAGTCTTGAACCTCTGAAGTATACTATCTCAAGAACTCGGATTATTTATCAAAATAGAGCAGTTTCTGTATAGAATTCATAATTATTTCAATACTGCTTCAAATCGAGATCCGCAAATTGGATATGCTAGAAAACTCAAAGCCCAACAATTATTCTTCACAAAATTTTGTCAAATAAATTCATTTACCCAGTCGTTTATAATCTGAAACTTACAACATAATTCCCACGAACTCTGCTTCAATACATTTCTGGCACACTTTAGTATTTTGAGCATAACTTGCTCAATATTCAATGGAATCAAGACAATTTGGTATCATTTCGAAGACAAGACAATGTTCTATAACTTTCATTGGAACATCAAATTACTAATCCCCACCAATAAATCCCAGAAATCAAATAAACAGAAGGCATGTACACATATCTGAACTAACTCGTAATTTCATACCAGTTTTAGTAAAAATCATGTATCTCTTTCAATTCTTCCTGGAATTGAGTGATTCAAGAACAAAATCGAAGCTAACGTGATGATCTACGAGTTTGATGAAGACCCTGACTCCAAAATCAACTGTCCCATATACACGAAATAAAGACGGTGTAGAAATTGTTCTTTACACGTAAACAATAATCCATTCTCATTTCCTTTTTAAATTCAAATCAACTCAAATACAACATCTTCAACATCTTAATATATCAAATATCAACTCGAATATCAATTCTAAATTTCAACACATTTTCAAACTTAAATAAAAATGAGAAATATTTACATCCTCGTGAAGCCCGTGATGAGAGGATCACAAATCTACCTTTATTTCAAAATTTTCTTGAGCTAATCTCCCTTAAATTGAAGAAGAAATGTAGAGATGAAAGGAGATGGATTAAGGATTTGTGTAAAGGAAGAGGAAAAATAATTGGAGGATGAATGGTGGAAGTCAAAGTGTGTTTACATAGTCAATTTTTGCATCTGTAGTGCCGCAACGCCACTTTTCAGCGCCAAATTTTCACAATTCTAGCGCCTAGGCACTACTATTCTAGCCCCACAGCGCTTGAATAGTAATCTCGTGAACAGTAATTTCAAATTTTTGTTTTTTTTTAAATTCGAGCATTACAAGAGCGGATAAAGAAGAGAAGAAAAGAAGGATCAATCTAAGAGAGATGATGGATCAAGAAGTGGCGGGAGCTCTTGGTTTAGGAGGTAGAATAAGTTTTTTTATGCATGCAGGCGTATTAGGTTTTCCTACGTTCTTTATGTTGTAACCATGAAATTTATATATCAATGAATTTATTTTTTCTTAAATCATTTGAGTTTCTGGAGCTTAGATTTTGTCATCACTAAAGCAGGAGAAATTGTTAGATCCCTTAGTTTTCGCTATAAAAAATAATAATTTATTGTATTAGATCAAGCTGCATTTGCATGTAATTAGCAGTTTATTTGTTCTACTCGATCGTTCAAGCATACAAGGTTTTGGCATAAGAACTACTCAACTGTTCACTTTATCGAAGTGCATTTGAAAACAAATGAGTAAGATATCCACATGTCTTACAAAAATCCCACATATTTTATCAGAAAAGTTGACTATATGATCTTGCACTGTAAACAAGAAATCAGAAGATCATAATATTTTCCAAAAAAATCCTAGATGTCAACGACTATTGCTTTCCGCATTTGAAAAATGTCAAATTTCTCATTAATTGAAGTATAGTGCAATTCAAGAAAGGACGGAAACAACATTTCTTTTGCATCAATGCTCATTTATGGAGTTATAATCGAACTTTGATGAGCAAATGCAAAAGAGCATTATAAATAGATAATGTCAAGAAGAGTCGAAGTTACGGAAATAACAAGAACAAGCATTCCAAGTAATTTTTCAAGCTTAGCATTCTCAAAAATTTTTTTGAGCACTCTTCACTGTGATACTCACTACTGCTTGAACAACTCTCGCTTCAAAGATTATCTATCAAACCATGGAAGATTATCAAGGGCTTCTGTTAAACTACTCAACTGTTACTTGTCAAGATCGTTTGGAAAGTTTTTCGATAGTTTGAATATAATGATTCATTACTTTATTTCATTTGTGTTGTATTTGTTGTTTGACTGCGTGTCTCAACCGTTTGTAAAAGTAAACTAGAAGTTTTTACTTATGCAGTGAATAAATTCTAAAGTTGAAGCGGGTTGTTATAAAGAGTTGTAAAACCAAAGTCTTCTAGTAAAAATCGTTCCTAAGTGAAAGATGAGATAACGTAGGAGCTTGAGTTTCTAACATTAATAAAATCATTGTGTTATTTCTTTATTGCACATATTTACTTCGTTGACTTGCTATATTTGAGTATAATAGTTTCATAAAAATCATAGGACCATATTTAACACTATTTGTTGTCCGATTGTTTTTAAGATTTGAGAAAATTAGGTATTATATGTTAAGATTGAAACTTGGACCTAACTCAACCCCAAAAGCTAGCTCAAGGGGGGAGAATTGTCCAAGCCCATATATACAACTCTCAAGTTATTTATTCAACCGATGTTGGACAATTAATATTATATAGCGAACCATATCAAGACCGACCACATTATTCGACATTATTTTATATAAAATTTTAAGGAGTTTATTCACTCATTCTAAAATCTGACATGATCCTAACATGTTCTTACTTGGATTATTAGATATTTTAGAGAAAATTTCAACGTTTTCATATATGATGTGTTATATATAATTTAAAAATTCATTTTTTGTTATATCTTTGTGAGCTATTTTTTTGTTGTGAACAATATTCTACTTATAAGTTAAATAAAATGATAAATTATTAAATTTTTATTTATAGGTGAATTAAAAGGTAAAAGGTAAAAAAGATTATCGGCTATTATTTCATTCACAAAAATTAAAAAATGTTAAAATTTTAATGCTCCACCCCAAATTTAAAAATCCTGACTACGTCCCTGTGAGACCTCGGCCAAGTTGAAGAAAAAAGTCATGTTCTCTAATAAATTTTCTCAAACATATTTTTCCAAAGAACATTGACCAAATTTCTGAACACTACTTTTTTATTCGTATGACCATAAAATTTAAGATAAATGAGTTGTATGGTGCAAAACCGACCAAATTAAATTTAAAAAATTGTTATATATGATGAATTAAACAATATTGCACTTAAATAATCTCGAATTCGAATTCGATAAATCAAGAAAATAAATATTGTGCGACTCTACCATAATAGATCCAACTCAGTTCAACTTCAGATTAACCCATTGTAATTGTCTTGTTGTAACCCTAACCTTTCAAATGATCAAACTGATTTTATGTTATAAATATTGTAATTGAGAAAATGTTGCTGTAACCTGGTATTTTTAATGATAAAAATGGTTTTATTTTATGTTATAAATATAGCGACACAACAATAATAAATTTGTTAAATGTAATTTTTTTTTTTTATAGGAAAGTCAGAGCACTTACGCATTCAATGTTTGTCGATGAACATCAACAGTGCTGTTTGACCACATAATGCTCACAACTATTGGTAATTTAAATTATAATTTATATTATGTAGGATATAAGATGTAACGTTTGTTGTTTTATAAAAAATTATAATTTCTGGTAATTGTGTAACTCAAATTTTTGTTACCGAACATCATCTCAAGTGACATGGTTCGATTGCTCTACCCAATTATTGCAGCAATAATCTCTCTCAATAATTACATTCTTAACGAGAATCAATCTTGCGACCTTAGTTCAGATACTAATTATAAGATCGATCACTTACCGTTTTACCAAAAATTATAGTTAATGATAATTATCAAATCAAATATTTTAAACTGCATAGCAGACTAAGGATCATGGTTTAATCGCTCTAGTTGAAAATAACATGGTTGCACATGAACATATGATTTAATCAGTTCCCAATTTATATCATACAAATACAAAAAAAAAAATTGTTTATAAGATGTCGTTTTTAAAAAATTGTTTATAAGATGAGGGAATCCAAGACAGAATGGAAATTGATGTCGCGACATTGATCCGCTACAAAAAAAATATTTTCTTGTGTTAATAAATGCAGTCCTTCCAAATATGTGTGTCAGATTTATTTATTTTTTTCTATTTTCTTTTGAATTGATAAACTCCAGTTTATTGGTTACGTATATGCAAGTTTATCAACATATTAGAAAAATACTCCTATTAAAAAAATTATTGTAATTTATTTATTCTAATTAATAATAATCAATGAATAGGTACAAACTACAATTAATGACCTAAATACCCATATATAAAAGTTATTCTAACCATAAACAAACTTATGAAAATCACCTCTAAAAACAACTGAATCTAATATAAAGTCACAATCATTTTTGTATTAACTAACATTTATACAAACACACATGGTGAATGCTTTATATCAGCTAGATTATGTCTTTGAGAGTTGTATATATAGACTTGAACAATCTTCTCACCTTAAACTAGCTTTTAAACATTATGTATTTAAATGATCTATGGCCCCCAATAATGTCATATAAACTTCACACTTCAATTAATAATTTCTGGACGTGAGTATGTGTCAAATGTGAAATGTGTCACATCGGTCAGATTAAACTATTGAGAGCTGTAAATATATAATCTAATAATCATCTCTCGTTGAAAATCTTTTGAGGATGAATTAGATTCAAGCTTCAATTTTAACGACATAAAATTAATAGTTATACGATACCAAACAAAATTACTAGTTATATATAATATATCAGAATGCTCTTTTGGGTTTTTTTTTTTTTTTAAATCTAGAACAACCCGATGAAACCGGAAAATCTCGTACACATAAAAAATACTGATAATAAAAAACAAATTTTATCAAAATTAAAATCATAAAAAAATTTATTCAAGTACATATTTAGACTTAGTTTATATGAATGCTTAATACACAAAGTAATGTTGCAAAAATAAATCATGAATGTTCCCGAGTTACTATTATCTGTAATTCAATATAAATAAGTTTCTTATAAACATATCTTGTTAATTGTCTCACATCGGTTGGATAGATAACTTGGAAGTTGTATATATTGGCTTGGACAATTTTCTTCCCTTGAGCTAGCTTTTAGGGTTGAGTTAGATCCAAGTTCCAATCTTAACATGGTATCAGAGCCCGGGTTCCACAGTTATGTGTTGGACTACCTATAATTAGGCCACTCGTTCTACTCATAATTGGGTCATTTGTAAACTCCACGCTCCAGATGTTCATTCCTGGGCGTGAGAGGGGTGTGTCAATTGTCTCACATCTGTTGGATAGATAACTTGGGAGTTGTATATATTGGCTTGGACAATCCTCCCTCCTTGAGCTAACTTTTGTGGTTGAGTTAGGTCCAAGTTCCAATCTTAACATATCTTTAAAAAAAAAAAAAAAGTTTCCTACAAGCATATTAAATTATTTCACCAAATTTATAGAAAAAAAAGTAGTGTAAAAGAAAAAGAAAAATCGTATAATGACCCTTAAAATAAAGAACACAAACATGGGTTACAAATTAGTTTTTACCAGAATTAGACAGCGACAAGTACAATTTCAAGTAAGTACAGGGGGATTACAGCAATCTTCCATTGTGGCTGGAAAAGGCTATTGACAAAAGGAGGATGCTTTCAAAAGTGGATAAATGCTTGGACGAAAATGACGCATTGCTTGGAACAATCTGAAAGCCACGTCTCCAAATAATACGTAAATACATTTAAAAAAATAAGAATCTTAAAGGTCCCTTGAATATTGTGCTTGACAAGAAAGTCTTCTTGGTTAGGGAGAAATTTCCAGATAAAAATGGTAAATTTTTTGGGATTTTTTAAATCGGATTCTATATTTAGAGCAATCCAATGAGCTTTTTATTAATTTTTTGGAAGCTGAAAATATCAAATCTTTTTGTCTTTTAGCTCCCAGAACACTTGATCTTTGCCTGAAAATACCAGCTGTAAGCATAAGGTCTCGGTGTCCTTCGTACTTTTTATCATGTTTTCGAGGCCTTGCGGGAAGGGTTTACACTACACAGCGTTGTGTTTATGGCGACTTTGGTGCGTTTGGAAAGTTTGATTTCGCGTGTTTGATTTGTGTACTAACTGGGATTTGGTCTTTGTGCCGATTTTCCTGTTGACTTTCAAATACTTGCAACTTTCTTGGCCAAAGAAGATTGGAGATTTTCATCTTGTTTCTCGGGTTTGAGAATTGGAGGGGGTGGTGATGATTTATGGCTGGTGCAAAAATAAAAATTGGTGCAGAGGATAATAATAATAGAAGAAGTGCCACTTCTGTGATGCCAAGCTTCTTTTCTCAGGCGCCAGTTTCAAATCCCATGTAATATTGTTGTACTTCGTTCTCTCTCTCCCTGTTCTTTTTTCCTTTCCAACCCACTTTTGGTGCGTGAATACTCGAACATGTGGTGATTATGTGAAATTTATTGCTGCAACAAGTTCTTGCGAATCCTTTATTAGAAATTATCGTTGTATAATTTGCATTAATTGTTTTTACGGTTCAGTTTCTTGTATTTTCTTTACCGTCAGTAAGCACAATGAGTGAAAACTGAAAGCGAGAAGCCGGTGAAATTTGAAACCAAAATAATTCGTAAACATGATGATGCGGCATCTCACTTTGTGTTATTAGCATAGGAAAAATTATGAGGTTTAGGGATGCGAAAATATGTTTTTTTCCCCTTTTATCAAAATCGTTTATTTGTTATAGTAAGATTGAAGAGAGACGGGGACTACCCTTTTCTTCTCTTTTTGATAAATAAATCATTAGTTTGAGTTCTAATGAACTGCGGATGCTATGAATCTAATATAGTTGAAGATTTTCAAGATTAGACAAATCTTTAATTTTTGTACAATAACAAATGAATTGAGTTAAAAAGTTGTTGAAAAGGGGAAAAGTAGTTGCAAGGATGTAGTTTTAGTTGTATTTTGTCAATTATTATTGAAACATTCAATGCTGATTAGTGCTTATATTGAATTTCAAGTAGAATAGTTACTCCGCTAAGCTTTTGTTGTGCTTGTACCAGCATTTACTTGTTGGAGTTGGTTCACTAAAAAAGCAGTTTGAGTTACCCAAAGGAGGCCCAAATGCATGTAAAAAGTAAAACGAAGAAGACATCTTCTTTGCGGATAGCTAATTGTGATGACCTCCTTTTTAGGCTATTAGTCCGAAAGAAGAGCCTAAATGAACTTACTAATCATTCTCATAGTTTCTCACAGAGCTAGTGCTCGATTGTGACATTTTCCATGCTGACGATGTACGAAAAATCGTTTTTGAATTCCCTATGTTTGAGTATATGTTCATTAGCTTACATCTTATGAGAAGCGTACCTTGTGGGTTGCAGGGGTACAGAAGCTAATGGAACACAATCTTCACGACTTCCAGATTATGGGGTCCTCGAGCAATACATGGGATTTCGTGTCGGAGATCCCAGTGGTATCAGCCAAAGTAAGTATAATGAATTTAGTTATCTTTGTAGTTTGTTACTTGGTTTTTGTCAAGTTTCTTCAATTTTATTTGGATCACAATCATGTTTCCGAACTTATACACTGTGCATTTGCTACCTGTAATACATTGAAGTTGGTTGATCCTTTGCTTTATTGTCTTTTGATATTCTAAAAATACTTTTAGCTCTGGGAAAGATGAAGGTGCCAGTATTTATAAGTTCGACCTAATCCGAAGTGTAATCTGACTTCACTCGATGCTCATAATTCATAAACTAGCGGAATGTATTCTCACAAGCATTTTCTCAATGCCATAATCTGTAAATCAGGGCTTTTTAAAAGAAGCAAACACTGCCTTATGTTTCGACGTAGATGGGAAATTGTGCATTTTTAAGTGGTTTTTTGAAGTAAAACCCAACCAAAAGCCACTTTTTTCAAAACCTGCAGTTTTAAAAAGATATTTTTAAAAAAATCCAGATTTTTTTCTGTTGTCAGAATTTTGTCTTCATCCAAGAAAGTTGTTTCGTTGATAGGTCCAAGATTTACTTCGGCTGCGGATGGCCAACTATCAGGCGCTGATCTCCATTCTCAAGCATTCAATATGGTAACTATCACTTATCTAATGGCTTTGTACCTTAATTGCTTTATTATTTATGGGATTGATTGTTGAGATTGTGATAAGTTTTAAATGTCTAATATGTAGACTCGTCCTTCAACTAGCACGCTTTTCCCGGGATCTCAAGTAATACAGTTTCATAAGTCGCTGGCACCAATGCCAAATATAGTTTCTGGATCTAATGCTCAGCATGAGAATTGGGGAGATTCCAACATGGCTGATTCCAGCTCCCGTACAGATACTTCAACAGATGCGGAACCTGGTGATAAAAATCTACAGGTGAGTTGTCTTCATGTAATCTCCTAATTAACGTACAAGAAATTTGAGTGTGTGGCTTTATGTTCATTCATTTCTTTTCACTGCATTTGTGATTGCACATTCATACTTGTGATGCAGTTTGAAATGGGTCAATCTGCAGCTGTGGTGATCTCCGATTCCACTGATAAATCGAAAGAAAGAAACCAAGATCAAAAGGTGTTGCATTTTCGTAAGAGTTTTTATTTTAGCAAGTCCTTATTTGATTCTTATAATATTCTGTAATGTTCAGACACAGCGAAGGCTTGCACAAAATCGTGAAGCTGCGAGAAAGAGCAGATTGAGGAAGAAAGTATGTTTATAATTTTTAGCTCGTTCTTGGTGTTTCATCACTTAAGAATCGAGGTATCGTAATGGAAATCCTAGATCAATGAAGTTATGGTTTTTATGGCTCTAGGCATATGTTCAGCAGCTGGAGAATAGTCGCATGAAGTTAACCCAACTAGAGCAGGAAGTGCAGCGAGCACGTCAGCAGGGTGTGTACATTACAAGCACGGCAGATCAATCTCATACTGGCAGTGCCAATGGTACGATTCTTTGGATTAACTTACAGGGATACCCTCTGAAGAAGATCAACACATTGAAAGCTTCCTACGACAGAGGGGGTGTAAATGTAATATTAGCTAACTGTCATCAAGTAATTAAAACCAAATCTTAACGTTGTTTTGTTCTCCAGGGGTATTGGCATTTGATGCAGAATATGCACGGTGGATGGAAGAGCAGCATCGGCTCATAAATGAGCTGCGAACTGCAGTCAATTCACACACAAATGATGTGGAGCTTCGGAATATTGTCAATAATGCGATAACACACTTTAACGATGTTTTCAGGCTGAAAGGTAACGGTGCCAAGGCCGATGTATTTCACATCTTATTAGGAATGTGGAAGACGCCGGCGGAAAGGTGTTTTTTGTGGATTGGTGGATTCCGTCCATCAGAACTCCTCAAGGTATATTAAAATTTGATGCTAACAGAAGTATCTATTGATGCAATAAAACAAGGGTATTACCATGTGAAAAAAAAAAAATCGTGAGTGATGTTAATGTTCAGGTTCTGATACTGGCTTGTGATGTGATGTTGCAGCTTCTTGTGAACCAACTCGAGCCACTTTCAGAGCAGCAATTGACGGGTATATTCAATTTGCAGCAATCATCTCATCAAGCCGAAGATGCTCTTTCGCAAGGTATGGATGCGTTGCAGCAATCTTTAGGCGAGACGTTGGCCACTGGTTCCTCTGGAGCCGAAGGTTCGTCTGGAAACGTTGCTAATTATATGGGGCAGATGGCAATGGCCATGGGGAAGTTGGGAACTCTGGAAGGTTTTATTCGACAGGTGATATCTCTTCCCCATAAATATGTGTACATTCTTGGGATATCGGACTGTATGTTGTACAAAATACTATAACGGAGTATGAGGACGTAATACGAAATGCCAAAGTTCATTCGTCCCCTGACCCACAAAACCTCATGTGTACCGAATGCGCAGTGATGCTCCAACACAAACTGTTGTATTGTATTCTTATGTCTACAATCGTGCCGAAAATAATAGGTGGGATAATTTTGTCACTCAATTTTTTTGAACCAAGTAGGACCCGAAGCTGTACAATTCGGTCATTGTGTCACACAGGCACCCACGTAGGACTGTGATAGACAATGGTCGTTGCTACACAATGTATCCTTGTACAACATTTTATTTCTACTGACGATGCATCTTCTTTTTCTCACTAGGCTGACAACCTGCGGCAGCAAACTCTACAACAAATGCATCGTATACTAACAACCAAACAATCAGCCCGGGCACTTCTCTTGATAAATGACTATTTTTCAAGGCTTCGTGCCCTCAGCTCTCTTTGGCTCGCTAGGCCACAAGAATCATAATCGAGGTAGGCTCCTCCCCTTGACTCAGTCATGCCCATAATGTCATTAGCACGTGAAAGAAGGTGATCGAAAGAAAAACACTCTTCTAGTATTACGATGCCATGGTGATTGCAAGGGAAGTCGATTGGCGGATGCTTTATTGCTTTGTAAAATATGATGTAAGATCGTTGCAATGCCTAGCTTAGATCATATCATGTCAAATTACTGGTTAGGTGTTGTATTCAGATTCTAGTGTTGGTAGAACAAGAAGCAATGTTTAGTAGAGGCATTTAGCAGGAAGATTAGGTGACATATGTTATAGAGAAAATTAAATAATTCAAATTCAAAATAACGTTCTGGTTTCGCAATATGTTTGGCTTTATATATATATATATATATATATAGACACACACACACAAACACACCACCAAATGTCACTTGTATGGATCCACTTATCCTAACGTTTGAAGTTTTTGGATTGAAACGAGAAGTTGGTACCTTTTCTTTGTCCGGTTGCGTGGTTTGTTGAATTTTATTCGGCTTTTTTTATGACGTTTATTTTCAGCCAAATTATATTTATTTTGGACAAATAATTCTTAAGTTTTTATCGGACAACATTGAAGAATCACTAATGTTTTACAACGGAAATGTAAAACCAAATATTACAGTATCTTAACAGATGCAACGGAATAAACATAAACCCGAACTAATAAACAACTGTCCTTTTCACCAGCCCCAGAATTGAGTCTGCTCTTCTTCCTCTAACTTTTCCTCCTCGCTTTTATCTGAGATGGGTTTAGCGGGTGAGTGATATGGTTGTCATTCAGTAAGCAGGGGCGGGAATAACTCCCAGTTTTCGAAATCGTTTTCAACAGAAACAGTAATACAATAATATACAGAAAACTCGTATTTTCATAACAGAAATCAGAATTCAGAATTTAC
This sequence comes from Primulina eburnea, assembly GCF_022965805.1. NCBI lineage: Eukaryota > Viridiplantae > Streptophyta > Magnoliopsida > Lamiales > Gesneriaceae > Primulina > Primulina eburnea. The sequence continues at coordinate 36,883,145 of NC_133108.1, read as the reverse complement.
AGGTTTCAGAATAGAAATCAGAATTGGTAAGCACTGAGCACGTTAGTGAATTTCATGGCTAAACTGATATCAGTCTCCTATATGTTCTCTCCTCTAAGGGGTGAGGTCAGAATCAGAATCAGAATTCAGAAATGTTCAGAATATATATTTCTACCATTAGTTCACTAGGGAGTTTCAGTGCTTCGAAACAGATATCAGAAATCAAACATACAGAAACTATGCTTTAAAACAAATCTTAACAAACTGATTTCAAGATATTTATACATAAGCCCACTTACAGTAATTTGCTAAAAGTGTTTCGGTTGAAGTCTGAAATCTGCTTGTTCTTGCTACTGGTTCTACTGCTCGAAAATCAGCACTCTCTTAGCTCGAAAATTCAAGTGATAATCTCAAGATTTGTGTAACCCAATTCAGAGATTTGAGAGTGTTATTTATAGGCCAGACTGTTAGCCTCCCTATTAATGGTCATAATCTGCATTTAACAGCCTTGATTCCATTTTAAATGCTTCAGTTACAAGTCATGAGTTGGATTAGTAACTGTCTGCTGGAATCTCGTTCTTCTGCTGCTGGATTATATCTGCTGGAATTCTATCTGCTGGAAAATATCAACTTCTGAATATCAGCTGATGCTGGAATTTTTTTAGCTCCTGCTGGAATTTTCCCTTGCTACTGAATTTTTGCTAGCTGTTGGAAATATTAACTTCTGCTGGAGTTTTGCATAGCTGCTGAAATGCTGGAATTTCGGGTTCTCACATACAAATTTAATCTTTTTACACACGTCTATCTAACCAGTTGAGATTATAACAATATCCTGCAACTGCTTTAGTGGCTCATAGATAAATACTGATTGAAAAACAAATGTTATTCATTATTCAATATACTATCATTTTATTCGATTTAGTTTTAATCCATCACTTGAATCAAACATGAAGAAAGGTCACAATTTTTCTCCAGAGAAATCAAACCCTTTTCCCCTTTTACAGTGCCCGTGCCGGTGGTCATGCCATTTGGCACTCACGAGGACAACTAGATCCAGGAAGGGTTCCATCACCGTTGCACATGCGCATACACCTGGTAAAGCAGTCAACAGGAAAATGGTGATCTGCATTTGCCACACAAATAAAGAGAACCATCACCATCACAACACACACAAGTAGCCCCAACCCTCTTCCTTTCATCATCTTTTGTTTGGCTCGAGAAAATTATATTTAGATTTTATCTTTTATGTGCCAGTGTGTGTATAAAAATAGGGGTGCGTCGTATTTATAATTGTTGGAAATTTGAATTCTTGGAATATTCAATGCATATATTTAATATATTTTGCCTCTTTTAACTTTATATTAAATTCATTGGAATTGTGTATATATTATGTAATTCACTCAAGATTTATGCCTTCTTTACCAGGTTCATTGGTTTTTACTAAATATTTCTTATGCTTTCAATCTTTCAATTCTCATGCACTTTGAATTCTGGAAATCTATTCACAATTCAAGCTTAAACTTTAATGTGTTCCTAAGTAATTGAAGTCGGGAGTGGTAGGATATTATAAGTTGGGTACAACCAAGATTTCATTCTTGAATCATCTAACCACAAAGTTCGATATTGACAAGTTTTCACGGACCAACGATTTTAGTCTGTGGAGGATCAAGATGAAGGCCTTGTTCGTACATCATTGATATCTCATAAGGATCCGGGTAATCATTGACCCGGGATATTAATTGGATAGCCCAAATCAGAGCCTATATGCACGATATCTTCCTCACATCCCGAGCACTTTCTTCTCTTCCCGGGTAATCAATAACCCGGGCCCTCATACAAGCACCCGGGTACCTTACTACTCGGGCTTCCTCGAGAATTGCACCACACTCGAGTATGATTGATACGGGCTGTCTAATCTGTCAGAGCAACATGGGTTTGAAGTGTTCTAAAAGTCGTCAGAAGCTACAGTGTGGGCAACCGACTTGCCATACTTAGTAGGTGGCACGAGAAACGAGGTACATACCCCATTTTCTACTATCAATAGCAGGTATTAATGTCATTTAAAGATTCTGAAAAACTTTGAACTCTCAAGCACTCATATATATTCTCACATATATTCGATTGTGTTCATCTTCAACCTGCTGACTTAAGCATCGGAGTGGCTACGTTGGACACTCCTCTGCGCCCATTCACGAGTTACTTTCTTGTTTGCAGGTGTTATCGAAGCCATTGTCTTCATTCAAATTCCTAAACACTAAATTATTGATTTGATCCGGTGGAGCCCCTTACCCGGCTCATTCATTTCACCAAGATCACATCATTAGCGTCGTCTGTGGGAAACTTGAGACTAAGGCGTTGATATGGCTCCAACTAGAAAAACTAACTAGGATAATTCTCGGGCTCTTGGAGATGATGCGCATACTTCGGGACAAGGTGGTGTTCTTCCCACAGTACCCGATCTTATTACCATGACCCTAGAGGAGTTGGCGACACAGTGCAAAAAGCTATGGCCCATAAAGACCCCTCTCATCATGTTACCATTCCAGGGAGGGAGCGGGAGCGGGAGCAGAATCAAGGAAGGAGGGAGGAGGAGGAAGTGAGAGAGGAGGACGGGGAATCTAATACTGGGTCTAAATCCCAAACTGTGGCGGCAGAGCTATTGGAATTAAGACAGAAGATGAAGGTCTTGGAAGGGTAGTTGGAAAGTCGGGGTACTTCTCGAGCAATTGCCAAGGGATGCCCATTTGCTGAATTCATTGTCCGGGAACCTCTTCTCGGGAACTTCAAATCTGCCAAAGTGAAAGATTACGATGGCAATGCAGACGCCGAGGAGCACCTGGCCAGATTTGAAAATATGGCCATGTTACACTGTTACACTGATCGAATCAAGTGTAATGTGTTCCTGACAACGTTGGTGGATTCTGCTCATTGGTGGTTCGAGAGATTGGTTCCTCAAATTATTCATTCTTTCAAAGACTTCCAGAAGGTGTTTTCACACCATTTCAGCAGCAGCAATAAGTACAAAAAGACTGCTTTTAGTCTTTTTGAAGTCAAACAGAGCCCGGAGGAGAGTCTGAGGGCTTATATCAGGAGATTAATAGAGTGGCACTAGATGTTCCTACCTGTGCCACCGAAAGAAGACAACTGCATTCACTCAGGGCTTGAGGGAGGGCGAGTTTTTCCGATCTTTGACTAAGAAGGTGCTTGGGGATTTTGAATACTTATTGTCCCGGGCAGAGAAAAATATCAATATGGAGGAAGCCCAGAAGTAGAAGAGGGAAGCGGGGAGGAAGGAGAAGGGAAACCGGGTGGTAAAACCCTAGGAGAGAGTGCCGAGGAAGAGCAATCAGGGGCATTTTTCTCATCACGTGCCCCTGAAGATTATTAGGGATCGGGAGGTTCAGGAGTGCAGTAGATATTTGGCTCCAGATTATCAACTCACCCGGCCTAAAAAAAAGGGATTATGTACTCTTCATGGGGTCTGTTACCATAAAACTGGGGAATGCAAAACTATGAAAAGAGATTGTCCCGCCCTCTATTCATGGACATAATCAATCCAGTAAGAGGCCGAGATGGCCGCCTTGGACTTCTCGGCAGCAAGGACCCAGCACCTGGGTTGACTCAAGAGATGTCCCGAGGAGTGATCCTGGTAAGAGGAGAGATCAGGAGACAGAAAGGAAGAAATCTTCACCCCCTGCTGCGGGGTTGATAAAAATGATATCAGGAGGCTCCACTGATGGAGACTCCAACCGCGCAAGGAAATCAAGAAGTAAGGAGGACTATATGGAAGTGGAAGGGGTGAGGAGAAATGAAGCCATGATTAGTTTTGGCCCTGAAGATTTAAAGGGGGTAAATTTGCCCTGTAATGATGCCCTGATCATCCAGGCCCGGGTGGCCAATTATGATATTATGAGAGTCTTCGTGGACTCGGGCAGTTCTGTGAATGTTATATTTAAGGAGGCTTTTGTGCAGATGGATTTGCAAGGATTTCAGCTTGAAACCGTGGAGACTGCACTCTTTGGCTTTGCTGGCCATGTGGTTTATCCAAAAGAGGAGATTGTCTTGCCATTGACTTTGGGCTCCCAGGATCTTAAAAAACAGTGATGACCACTTTCACTGTGGTGGATTTCTCATCATCATATAACATCATATTGGGGCGACCGGCCATGAATGAACTGAGGGTCGTAGTATCCACTTATCATCAAAAGATTAAGTTCCCTGTGGGAGGCCGGGTAGGTGAAGTCCGAGGAGATCAACCTTCTTCTCGGAAATGTTATGTGAATTTTATGGTTGTTAATAATAAAAATAGATTACGTGACGAAATCGAAAATATATTGATACGGAAACAGAATAATGGTTGCTGATAATTTTAAAATAATTCTAAGAAAAAATATGGTTTTTATTTTATAAATCTCCCTCCCACTATTTTGACATTTCCACCATCTCTGATGAAAAACAGAAATCGTATGTCTTTAGTGGGCACGTAGAGTCCAATTAGCGAATTATAATCCCGAATAATATCAGCCAATTATAATTTCAAAAAGATAGAATCCAATTGCATCTCTATGCAATCTCCACGTGTTTTGCCTCACGTTTAATAAGGACCCAATAATATGACGTCATTTATTTTCACGTGTCAAACCGACCCATCAATAATGAATTGTAGTAGACGGTCGCCATGAGTTCCCCCAATATTATGAGCCGAAGTTATGGAGTTCCACTCAATTCACATCATATGTCATGTGAAAGTTACAGCTTTTCGGCTTCCATGTCTCCCCAATAATATGAGCCAAACACTGTCCACGGATAGCGATCAACATGCAACCACGGTTGATGGAAGGCAAAGAAAAATTAAACTCTTCTAATTTTTACTTTTACGGTTTGATATAAATTTTGAATCATATTCAAAATGAGAGATTTTAATTTTAAAATTGTCTCATCATTTTAATTTAAAAATCACGTGCCACGACTTTGTATGTTTGCCGGATTCATGCAACTATATTATCTAATAATATACATATATACATGCATACTACTATATATCGCATATATATCATAATATAACATTCAACAATAAATAAAGATGATCGATCGTCAACATTATTAGATCCATGTGAGCCAGACATGGATCCAAGTCCAAAACCTACGTGAATGCATGGATGCAAATGCAACTATTACAAGAGCTTCCAATATTTTACATGTCTTCATCTTGTGCATCGGGTCCACCATCTTCTAGTTTGATCTCCCACTATTTCTATTAATTACATTTAAATAGTCATGGCATGTAAGGGATACATCATGGGATGGGAACGGGCCATAAATCGGGCTCACTTTAATAATATCAAATATTAACAAAATGAATAAAACAGTAAAATATCTTACCATATACCTAACACATTGGTCAAGGCTCTCGATCATCTTTCATACATTTAATATCAAATATTAACATCAATTTAATTAAACAAATTTAATTAATTGATAAATCATATATCTAATAATTTTGTTACTGACCACCACAATTATTAAAAAATTTAATAAATTAAAACACTTTTATTTAATTTCAAATTAAATCAATAATAATTGATTTCCTATAAAACTCATTTTACCATAAATAATTAAAATCATATTCTAATTATTTATTTTGCAAAAAAATTATTAATTTTACAAAAAAAATAATTTTCCAAAAGAAAAATTGAACTAATTTTCAAAAATATCAATTTTGCCCAAACGCGGCGGAATTTTTTTAGATCTTGATTTTCAAGGTCTTTTTGGACACTCATATGATTTTTACATTAAACATTCATTGGAAGTAAATCATTATACTTTTGGTGAATTAATTCACTTGACTCCAACTAATCTGGTATATGTGGATATAGCTCTTGATGAATTCCCTACGAACTTTCTTCGATCTCCGAATCAGGTCTACGACTGGAATATTCGCTCCTCTTCTAAATTGCACTAGTAATTTAGAAGAACATTTTCGTAGAGATTAAAATCGAGAAATAGATCAAGCCTTTTTTTTTTTTGCTTGGCCACAAAAAAAAAAAAAACTTGGAAGAAGGGTTTTTGTGATTCTCGAAAATCACACCTTGGAATTAGTGGAGGCTGGGTTGTTTTTTTTATTTCCTTAAAAATAAGTGCCTTAACCTAAATTCCATAATAGTGGATTTAAGTTCCTTAATTAAATTTAATGAGCTTTGTTAATTAAATGGACTAGTCAAACTAGTTTAATTAATTATATTAAAGTTTATTAAGGACTTTAATCATTTAATATGTTGGACTTGTACTCCTACAAGCCCATTAAACATATCTCTCATCATATTTAATTTAATATTTAATAAACTCGACTTTTGAGCTTAATAAAATAAATACATTATAAATTCAACATTTGAATTTAATATTACAAATTCAACTCCTTGAATTTACCACCTACAAAATTTAATATTTAATAAACTCAACTTTTGAGTTTAATAAATTAAATTCTCAAATTTTATAAATCCAACTCCTTAAATTTTTTCTTTCAAAATTTAATTATCATAAATTCAATTTCTTGAATTTACTATATCATAATATAAATTCAACTTTTTGAATTTATTCTTTCAACGAGAACAAACGATCCAGTGCTTGTGTGACCCTCAATGGTTCAAGGATACAGCTAGCCGTGGATTCACAACTCTTTGTGATTCAGGACATAATCCTTTATTCAGGCTTACCCTAACTCGCCCCATTCTTTGAATCAACATTTGATCATGAGAATGTCAGAAATCATATTTCTGATTAAACCCATCGAATCATGGTAAGAGCGTCTAGTAGCATCGCCCATGAATCCCTAGGTATCACCGATAGTGTCTGCAAGAACAAGTCGATTATGATTAACGTACAGAATGGTCCCTTCATCTCATATATCTCTATCGAATCTGCAACCATTGGTTAATCGAGAGTTGCATAATAATTCGATAATTATGTTATTCATATAAATAGTGGCATCGCATGTACTATTGTAGAACTCATTCTCCAACGTACATCTCATACTCTGGCCAGAGATTCCATGAACTATTATTTCATCAGATCACATACGATATCCACACCCGTAGGTGAGCGGTGAATCCGTGACTACAATGCACTGGCTCCTATATGTATCGCAACTATACCCAACCTCATTACCTGACGACTCTCCTGGAGCCGGTAAACGAGTCAAAGCACAGCCCTAGCATATAGAGCCTCAGTGTTGTCCCGGGTCGTAAGGACTAATAGTGTACAATCATAACCACGAACTTATCCTCTCGATGAATGATAATCATTTGAAAAGTCCGAGGGAGGGTTGTTCAGTATAATCATCATATGACTACCCATCTGTATGTTTGGACATCTATATGCCCTTTCCAAGAAACACAATACACAACATTATAGATGCTAGTCTCGAGCTCAAGCGACCTTTATCAATGTTTTATGCGGCTGAATCAACTAGGAACGAATTTAGATCATACAGTGTTTACAAACGAATTTCAACATCGAATTACGATTCATTTGTATTAAAGTATAATCAAGGTCTTTATCTATGTTTGATAACATGGGTATACAAATAAATAAATAACAAAAATGATGAAATAATGAATTATATTAAAATAAAGATTGTTTATTACAACTGAGTCAATAAAATCCTTAGCCGATAATTGACTTGCAGGACATCTACTCTAACACTAAAGTCATCCCTTATGTCAAAAAAAATAGAGAAGAAACACGAGTCAAAGGAAGAGGTGAATGGTGATGGACTAATGGCAAGAGGAAGAACATTAAAAAGCTATAAAAAAATTAGAGAATCGAAAATCGAAGTAAATCTCGATCAAAGACCATCTGTCACAAAGAATGGTAATATATTGTGACATCAGATTGACCAAGATTTCATTCTTGAATCATCTAACCACAACACATTGCAATAAAAATCGTGGTGCAGCGGAAATTTTTATTTCTGCCTAACCATTTAATATGTTGTTATTTCGTCAAATATCAAGTCATGAGATTAATTGCATATCATGCAATACTCCATCCCATGTGGATAGAAATTGGATGTTTAAATGATTTTATAATGAAATATAATATATAACAATTTAGATTAATCATTTTCGTAAAAATAATGATATATACTTGTAATCGTTATAGGAGCTCATTGTATAAGTACAGACTTGAACCACACCATGACAAAATGATAATAGATACCGTCATCTATAAAAACATTGTGACATAAGTCCAATGCAAGGCAAAGTGGCACGTGTAGTATGAAGGAGGGTTGATCGATTGTGATAATCCATCCACATGAATAAAAGTTGGATGTTTAAATGAGTTTAATAATGATGTACAATAAATTTCTATAACAACTTGAAATAATCATTTTTATTAAAGAGATAACATAAACGAATTAGTTATAATAAGAGCTTATCATATCTACTTAATGTCATTATACTCTAAATCACATCAAATCACTCCCTCTAATTGTATGTAACTATCAACCATGTGTATACACACATACAAAAAAAAAAAAAAACATGTATTAGAAAGAAAGAAAGAAAATATTTCCAGGTGTATTGCTTTTGGGGAATAAGTGGATGAGTATCTTTGGTATTTGGGATTCACGCTTTGTTGTTCTAAAGGAATCGCATGTGCAATATGCGTTATCTTATGTCCCACCTCACATTTCTTACTTTCTTTAGCCGCATCTCCTCTTTGTGAAATTCCTATGCCTCCCTCACTTAAACTAGAATGAAATGATTAGGACGAACATAATATGTATTCACTTTCTTAATTTGTTCGGTGTGTGTATGCTGTTAATGTAAATAGATATTTATTTTGAGTTATGAGATATTTATTTTGAGGTGCATAACTTTAGTGGGGAGCCTGTTTCTCTCTGTTTGTCGATTTGTTCGCCTTACTCATAGGGGTAATGTCCCAAACTATTGAGATATTAACACGTGTCATTCCATGTAATGAAGAGTTTACATATATAAAATTTGACACATGTCAACTACTCAATGATTTTGAGATTACTACCCATATGGATAAAGTCGAATGAGTCTTATTTGTCTATAGTCTGATTTGAAAACTACTACTTTTGCACTACAAAAAGCCAAAAATAGTGGTTATTATGAACCTAACTTTCTCAAATGTGCATGTGATTGGATTTCATGTCTTTTTGGACAACTTCAAAAGTGCTTACAACCTCTTAAAAATTATTATTGAATCTTCATTTGAAAATGCTTAGGTCGTTAATGGAACTGGTGATATGAAGTGAGAAAAATGTTTATTTTTTTTGAAAGAAAATTAAAAAGATAACGTTTATATCCCTGTGTACATATATATTGGGAGATACATAATTCAACTATTTTAATTTGTATTTTACCTTTGAGATGCATCACGTTTTTTGTATGAGTGGTGAACCTAAATTAATTTTATGTTCAAATATCTGATTTTTTTGGACAACAAAAACAAAATTTACACTACTAAATCCCCAATACATATACTAACATTTACTCAAAAAAAAATAGACATATTAACATAATATAAATCTATAGCTTAATATATTCAAATGTTATTGTTTCACGAAATAATTTTGTGAGACGAATTTTTTATTCGATTCAATTTATAAAAAAATATCATATTTTATATTAAAATATTGATTTTCTTGATATATATATATATATATATATGTGTGTGTTATTGTTTCACGAAATAATTATGTGAGACGAATTTTTTATTCGATTTAATTTATAAAAAAAAATAATATTTTTCATATATATATATAAATCCCGCCTAAACGGCTAGTCCTCTCTCCCTATATAAATCCCAGCCATCAGTTTCTCTCTCTACTGCGAATCCAATCCCACTGACCTTTCAATTCTCTCTCTACTGCAAATCCAATCCCACTGACCTTTCAATTCTCTCTCTATCTATACATACATAAATTTCCCGTTATATAAGCGTTCTTCTGCGAACGTTCCGACCAGAAGAAGGGGAATTGGTCATTGGTGTGAACTCTCTTCTATATACTGTTTTAGGTGTTCAGATTGGTGATTTATGGGGAGTTATTATCAGAATTGCGGTGATGGAGAACAGGGGATACAGAATCTGACGCCACCGGTTTCTTTCAAGGCTAAGAAGAAGCCGGTCATGGCTCACTTCCGAGCTGCTCCCGAGGTCGATGACATTGTTATGATGCTTCATGGATCTGATCCAGTTCGCGTCGAGCTCACTCGCCTTGAGAACGAATGCCGAGGTATGTTATTTTGTTATGTGCGTCAGATTGTGGTTACTCCTGGGAACTTGTGGGGGTATTTTTTGGAAGAAAGAAGTTTTGTTTGCTGGGAAATTTTAAAATTTTGCCCCAAAAAATTTCGGTAAAGTTTGCTTCACGGCAAATATTTAGGCCTCCGGTTGAAATCGGAGGCCTGGCTAGAACTTTTAGTGCAAGTTATAATTTTTAATGGATCTTCAATTTTAAATTGTGTAGCTCCTATACTATATTAATTTGCTACCTACTGTTCTATTATTTTACTTTTTTATGAGGAAAAAACCGCAAGTAACTATCTTCAGGTTGCATCCGGTAAACCGTAAACCCGCTAACGCTGTCGCCAGCAAACCGAAAAAAGAAAGCTACTATTCTAGCTATTAGTATCGGTGGTGAATTATTTTATAATAATTATAGACTGTGGTTCGTGATTTGTCCTTTTTGAAATGCAAATTTGAAGGGGTCTGTCTATAATATATGGACGTTTGTTTATGAAAGTCTTCCGTGTTTTGTGTTCTTGTCGTTTATAGAAAGACATAAGATCAATCATACTATTTTGAAATCCAAAAGCTAAAAATGCGTTCCATGCCTCCATGCTAGCTTTCAATTATCACAAGCAGAATTTTGTGAATGGTGGAATAATTCAGTGGGATTTGGGAATTATTTTGTATTGAAACTCTGAAAATTTAAAGAAGATGGAATAATGTTCACATTCTTGTGGAAAGAATCGTTGATGAGTGAAGGTAAAGTTAATTTTGAAGGCCCCACGTGACCACGTCGTTTTGCCGTTGTATCTTCCTTAATACATTATTTGCAGCTCTTATATTGATTATATCCTCTGTGTAGTTTATATTACTAATCGTGGGAGATTGTCTCTAATTCAGTGAAAAGTGAAAATTTCTGATTGTGAAAAATTAGTTTTCCCATGCTTTTACAGAGGAATACAAGTTTAATAATATGGAAACAAATAATATGAAAATAATCATTCGTAAGTGCATAAGACTAGCAAATGCTAATTAATGTTTACAATGATTCATATTAATTTAAATAATTTATCTTAATAATATCTGAGTAACTCCTGTGAGCATTAATATGGCAACGAATAAAAAAAGTGTTTCTTCAGTAACTTAACAGTAAATTAGTGGACTCCGACAGACACATTAAATAGGTTCACGGGATCGAAGAGAATCGGTTTTCCTCCCTTGATCAGGCATAATAAAGTTTAATTTTTTGAACAAATAAATAATAATTTCATCTTTTCCTTGATCATCACAAACAATCAAAACTATTTCATGAGAAGACTGAGAAAAAGATAAATCAAATTAACCAAATTATGCAGAAACACGGAATATCAAAGGTGAGGATAAAACATTAGTGTATTGTATAGTACAGTAATTCCGTAGTTTTTACATGATAAAGTGCTGAATATACATTTCCTGAAGTACATTGTTTTGGTTTGATCACATTTTCTGATAAATTTTCGAAGCATAAAACCTGCTCAGTTTCACTCTTATTCAACGGCATTAAAGTTTCTGCAATTGGATTCTGGACAAAGAGTCACTGCTCGAGCGATATGCTCAAGGATATTAAGAGAGCCACTACAAACTTGATGCATATGAAATACAATATGCTCAAATATCAAGGATTAAGTCAATAATCTCATCCTCAGTCTAGAGGCATCTAAGTGTGTAGTCTCTGATATGTCCTAGGCATGTTTTGGCTCTCACACTCATCATCAAGACGTCGACCTACAATGTCCAGGGTCATCAAAGCCCACGGGTCCCGTCGGACACCGTAGCTAAACGCCCACAATACAGAAAAAGGCTGAGGGACCCCATCAAACAAGATATATCTCAAAAGATATCAGACCCAACGTGATATGTAATACATAATATGCCAAAGCAGTAAAACATATATCATGCAACAGATAAATACAGCATATAAGTGTGTATATTAAGCTTGGATATCTCAGTAGGTAGATCACATACCACACTAAAATAATCTGACAGAAAGCTTACTCGTCTAAACCTAGACAATACTAACATAATGAAATCACCGTCAAGCCAGATCCTAAATTGTCAAACATGCTTCAAAATTCTTTATAATGATCCTTATATCATTGTTTAAGGCCTCAGGACTATACATGTGTCTGTCGTTAGCCCGTTGATGATGTCTTGATCTACATCCCGGTTCATCGACCCCTCCGCTCTGAAGCTCCCGACACTAAACTACCCTATAAACTGGTTAGAAAACTTAAGGTATATGGCTAGAACTCGAGAGAGATTAGCTGAAAGAAGCGGTGCAGGAAAAAAATCAGCTTCTATTTTATAGGCTACATCTGGGCTAGTTCAGAACATCTGAAATCAGTCTTATTAGCCACATGTTATAATCGTATTCGTCTAGTTGGATTTCTAGGGATAATATAATCTGAATTAGATTGGATGATCCATTTTAAATTCGGTGGATCTCAACAGGTTGATCCCGAATTATCTACTCCTTAATAATATTTAATTAACAACTCTGAATCAGTATTCAACATAAGGATTCGGGTCATTACAAAGAAACTTCTTTCACGTTCTAATGAAATCATCAAGATTATTAGATTCAATGAAGAATTATTTGATAGGTCTTTTGATCATAAACGTACAGGAAATAAATATAATGAGTATATCAGAATTTGGTGTTGTGCTCGGGTGTTGTCAATACCAGCACACAACATGCAGCGGAAATTAATTTTTAACACATTCGTGAATTTTAATAATTATACACCAGATTTCAATAATGCACAAGTACGAATACTTGTGCGATGCCTCATGGCAAAACTTCACTAGACAAATATGTAAAACGTTTTACACAAACCAATACTCATGAATAATAACAAAACTAAATTCCTTGACACTCCAAGGAATTAAGATGCATCAAAATAAACCAATACTAAAAACTAGATGCACAAAAACAAAAACGTATTGCTCAAAACCTAACATATTCACTCTTCGATCAACACTCTGCGTCAGTGTTGTTTTTCGAGTGTTGTCAACACTAGACAGCAACACGATGATGTGTGAGTCAAATTCAATAATGAATTTGATCAAGTTCGGCAAGACTCCAGTAGATGTAAGCAACTCTTCTCTCTTAGCCTCGTCGCTATTTCTCGACCTCTTTTTCACAAAATATGAAACTCTTCTTGATCTAGATTTCCATAGATCCTCCCCACCTATAAACAAGGAAACCATACTTTTAATAGGAATATAACTCTTTTCAAAGTATATTATATCTTATAGATGAGTTCACAAATTATCTTAAATAATTTCCAAGAATAAGATTATCTATATTTAGGAAAACAAATCTTTTGAATGATCAAGTCAATTCAAATTAGTCTATTAATGCAAAATAAAATATTAATTGATTAGGAATAAAATATTCCTTTCATTATTGATTTGGAATCACTGATGTTTCCATTCGAAACAATATATGAAACGAAAATTGCATCTATCTATCTTCTTCTTCCAAAGTGTTTAAAAAATTTCCTACGAATTTGTGAAACATGAAGAATTAAATATAAGAGGATGAAATAATTATTGTTGTTGTAACTATACAAAACGACCCTCTAAAAATTGAATCTTGAATGTGAGAAGGGGTTAAGAGTGGAGATGTATGGATATATATCAGCCCATCTAATTAGAACGAGTAAGTCTTATTGCTGAAGAAAACCATTATTTATTCTGACTTTTCATTCTCTCATGAATTGATTCATGCAACGTGCAATGTCCTTCCCATACCTTCTGTTCGTTAATATATGTTGAATGGCCTGTTTTATGCGACCCTCATCCATCTTCCGCCATTTGAGGGCTATTTACTGGGTGTTTTTGTCACGCAATGGAAGAACAATAGGACTGCGAGCCTTTTATATGTATATTTTTTTATGTAAATTTATATGTATTTTAAGTATTGAATGGAGAATAACTGAATCAATATGCAGATTGCATGAATCTAATGTTATAAGGTTGACGATTTTGCTCAAAGTTCTTGTACATATTATGTGCTGCTCTTGACGATTTTGCTCAAAGTTCTTGTACATATCATGTGCTGCTGATTCTTACCTAATACAGTGGCTGTGAATTGGCATATCGTTTAAAGATTAAATATTAACTATTCTTGATCATTGGCTAAGACCTTGTTGAAGAATTTCCTTCTTTGGAGATTCTTTTTCTTTGGAAGATAGGAACTCAATTAGAATGAAGCTGAAGTTCGTTAAGTTGTATTGAGCTTTGTATTATACCATTACAAGTTGCAAAAAGTACCCACTTCCTGAGATGATAACTATACTTTCAGTGAACCAAAATAAAATGTATCATCATTCAAACGTAAAGGTATTTTTTAGATATTCAAAGAAATTTCATGAAGCCAATGTAAGTGTAAACTGCTAATAATCTAATTTTATCTTGAATTTGGTTTACTCTGGAATTCAAGTAACATAGATTAAAGTCTTTCGGAATTCATATGAAAGAATGTAGCAAATGTGCAGAAAAAGATAGAGAACTGGGAGAGAGGCACACAGAAATCAAAGCATTGAAGAGTTCCGAACGCCTTAAAGAGAAGGCTGTTGAAGAGGTAAGCTTATCCATAAGTTATATATAATTTTGATGTCTGTGAATATGTTGTAAAATTATGTGGGCAGAGTGATAAACAGAAACTACCACTTGTTGGTCACTTCATTAGACTATTCTCGAATGGTCACTTAGTTAGACACTGACCTGAACATTTGTAAGTTATATTCTGAACAATTATTATTTAGTAATTGCAGACTAAATGAATTTCTTGTTTCTGGCTATTTTTTAATGGTTTGGGTATCTGGATTTTGGTGAGCTGGTTGTTTTGATAAGCACGGGGAAAAGTTCCTCACTAAAGGTTGCTCATTGATATGTTGTCATTTTTAGCTTACCGAGGAGCTTAAGAAAGTAGATGATAAGTTAAAAACAATGGAAGCTCAACTTGAAAGCAAGGTACAATGCGGTTACTTGAGTTCTGGTATTGCTTGTTGTTAGTTGTCTCAGTCTCCTAGATTTGCTTATAGATTGAAGCTTAAAGAAGACTGAAAAAAATAATTCTGCATTCACTTGTTCATTCAGAACCTAGAAATTAAGAAAACTAATGAAGAGAAAAAAGAAGCTCTGGCTGCACAATTTGCTGCAGAAGCCACTCTTCGAAGAGTACATGCTAAGCAGAGAGATGATGAGATGCCTCCCATAGAGGCAATAATTGCTCCTCTGGAGGCTGAGTTAAAGCTTGCAAGATCGGAGGTACTTACCAAGCACCAATTTTATTTTCTACTTCGGAATATCCTAAACAAGAATAATTTTGCCGCTCTTTATTAAGAATGATAAATTTGTGATTGGAAAATGTGGACTTTGGTTCTTTAGGTGGCAAAGCTACAAGAAGACAACAAATCTCTTGATCGACTCACTAAAACCAAAGAGGCTGCTCTCTTGGAAACAGAACACACAGTTCAGATTGCTCTAGCAAAAGCATCATTGGTTGATGATCTAGAGAACAAAAATCAAGAGCTGGCGAAACAGATCGAGATATGCCAGGTGTGACTATTTTAGAGTAGTTGATGCGTAGAAAATCGTAAGTTGATTTCAGGTGTTGCTGTAGATTTCTGATAAAAACACTTCTTGATTTTGTAGGAGGAGAATAAAATATTGGATAAAATGCATAGGCAAAAGGTTGCTGAGGTTGAGAAGCTAACACAGACGGTTCGTGAGCTTGAGGAGGCTGTTTTGGCTGGGGGTGCAGCAGCCAATGCTGTACGGGATTACCAGCGAAAAGTGCAAGAAATAAATGTAAAGTCTAACTGCTCTTTAATTTCTTTTTTGTGAATAACTTGTGTTTAAAGTCTCAAGCATTTTGCCATCGTGTGCATCTTTTGGTTGTTGCTAATTGCAAAGCTTGAGCAGGATGAAAAAAGAATCCTGGATCGTGAACTGGCTCGTGCTAAGGTTTCAGCAAATCGTGTTGCTGTTGTTGTTGCAAACGATTGGAAAGATGCATCTGACAAAGTAATGCCAGTAAAACAATGGCTGGAAGAAAGAAAATTCTACCAGGTGCGTAATCTAACTTTGAGTGGAAACATTTGCTAAAAATTGATATCATATTAGTGGTGTAGTGGTACAGTTCAGTGATTGCAAAACAGACGAACCAAATCTAAGTTGAGGAACTCTAATAATGCCGAGCCAATTTCCTGTTATTGTCACTAGAAATCGGTGAAACAAATGAATGAGACTCAAATGGACATAATTCAAGCGTTTGGAGTGTGGATTATGAATAAAGAAAATGTTTTGGTGAACAATTCTTTTAAATGTTTAGACCTGACTGACGTGACTTAAACCAAGGACCTTGGTTTGAAGATGCTAATGATTAAATTTAATTATTATGTTTTTTTCATGGAGGGAATATCTTAACCATTGTATGTAGTTTTACTCAGATGCAAGCAGTCTGATGATTTATAATTTTTCAGGGAGAAATGCAACAGCTGAAAGATAAACTTGCAATTGCGGATCGTGCTGCCAAGGCAGAAGCTCAGTTGAAGGTAGGAAAATAGATAATTTTTGTACATCCCACCATTATTTACTTGGTCGAGATGACAGTGGATCACTTAATCCTCATTATCAACAATTGATTAGGAAAAATATTACTGGCGCTTTAAGTTTTTGGAGGAGAGACTTAAACCACGTTCCAACAGTACAACCCGTGCTTCTTTACAAGGAAAAAGTTTGACTAGTGGGACTTCACGAAGGATGTCACTTGGAGGAGCAGAAAACTTGGCCATACCATCCTCGAACGTCTTCCAATCTAAAAAACTAAATTTATCTAAGTCATCCCGTACAATCATCAGTTCAAATTCAATGTTGAGGCAGGTAAACAATATGCCAAGTACATTTGAAGGTGACAGCAGGTTAACACGAGGTGATAGGGTTGTTGCAGAAATGAGCGAGAAAGATAATCGACTCGCCCCTGGCAAAGATGGCCAAAACAATAAAATAGTTACTCCATGTGAGAATGGTGATGGCTATACATTGACTGAGAAGTTGGAAAGGGAAAACCACGACTACGTCTCTGGAATGCTATATGATATGCTGCAAAAAGAGGTCACAATGCTGCGAAAATCTAGCCATGAAAAAGACCAAAGCCTGAAGGACAAAGATGACGCTATCGAGGTTTGTTTCCTGACAGCTATTTAAAGAAAGATACTCGACTATAGAAAACTTTAAGAACAGGAGAGCCAATTGCGACATCCATAACCAAACTCCCACGCCTCTCTGTGCCTCTGAGCATTGAACTTTCTGTTATTGGAATTTCACAGATGCTGACAAAGAAAGTTGAAACATTAAACAAATCAATGGAAGTCGAGGCCAAGAAAATGCGCAGAGAAGTTGCTGCCATGGAAAAGGAAGTTGCGACTATACGTAACGTTAAAGAACATGATCCGAGGAACCGGCATATGAGGTACACTTGTCATGCCAGGATATTTGGTTCACTTTTTGTTGTGTTTCCCCGGATTCACATTAAAGGACTCAAATTCACGAGGTTCGTTTGTTGTCATTGGATACCGATGAGATTTTTGCTATATTTTTCAGGACCGGACGGTAACCTTCACCACCCACCCTCCCCCGGTTATAAGTTGCTGTTGTTATGCCACGATAAGGAGATCTTGTTTATCTAAACTACAGTAAGTTCGTTAGCAGTGACCTAAGTTACTTCCCTCTTGAATGTGTCCGATTCATGATATTTTCTACTTTTCTGTCATGCCATAATTAATATATTAATAAAACATCACACATAATGTAACACCTTATTCAGTTTGAATCAAACTTGGGACAAAGAGCATTCATTTTCATAATTCCAGCAAATCAACCACATTTGGCTTTCTAAATGCATCGACCTTAGCCACCTGCATGGTAAATGATTTACTCGGGGAAAGACCATCGCCCTTCATCCTCTCAATGAACCCATAAACAGGAGCCTTGGCATTTTTATAGGCCAGAAGTAGTGTGTTATATTGCCGAAGACGGGCAGTGTAGCCAGCCTTTCTCATCCTCAGGAATAACCTCTCAGCATTATGTGTATCCCCTCTTTTTGCATACTGATCCATGATTGCTGTGTAAGAATTAAACAGTGGCCTTCCCCTTTTTTGTTGAGCAGCTTTCTCAAGAATATTGTCAGCTTTTTCGAGTTCTCCAGTTCCGATATAAAGCGTAACAAGTGCATCCCAAGTCAGTGAATCAGGGGAACAACCGCTTGCCTCCATTTGCTTCACAAGATTCTTCGCTTTTGCAAACATCTCGTTATTTGCGTAGACCTTAAGAAGAGCAGTAAAATGCTTTACAGATTTTTTCTTAAGTTGTTTTACCATTATGTCGAAAGCTGCCTCAGCATTTTCAATTTTTCTGAGCTGTCCCCAAGCTTCAATAGCAGCCATACAGTCTTCCCACCCTGGACGAGATTCACAAGCTTTCCAGATTCTCCCAACTTCATCTTCCCTACCAAGTGAAGCATAAATTGGGAGTAGAACCCGACAGATTCCCAGATTTTCATTTATATCATCTCCTTCGACCTCCTTTAGCATGGTATTGGCTTTATCTTTTAGCCCGGCAGCAGTATAGTACCGAGCCAAGGACACCAACATGTGATTGTTAGGTTTCACTCCTTCAGCCTTCATTGTCTCAAGAATTTGCTCCATCCCAGATATATCATTGGATTTCCCCTTTATATCGATTAAAATCTGGTAGGTGAATACAGATGGTTTGATGTTCTCTTTCTGCATGAAGAGCAGAACATCAGCAATTTTCTCATTACCGCTTCTCTTGTATAGAAGTAGCATCTGATTGCAAGAAAAAAGTGAAACAGGTAATCCTAGATTCTTGATTTTAGCAAACACTTCCTCGGATTTCTTCGCATCAGTAGCAGCAACACAATTTGCTAACAGAGTTCGATAGACTATTTCACCTCTAAAAGATTCAGGAATCTGCTTGACATATCTTTCTGCCTGTAAGAGACCGCGCACTTTGGCTAGTAAATCGACATGAGAAGCATAATTATTCTCAAGAAAATAAAGATGCTTTGACTTCTCCAACCATTCAGACAGCTGCAAGATTGGAAGGGAAACAACGTAAGTGCCACTCCGAATCTCCTAAATTAAAAGATATAGCATGCATTGACTCATCCATATGATTCCATTAATTAAACTACAAAACGAGGTCCACTGGAGGGATCTAAGGCGTGTATATAAAGTCTCAAGTTTGGGTGGTAAATGGAGAATTTTTCTTAACTTTTATCGCGATCGATGGTTCATGGAGAGCCATGAAGAAGCTTCTGAGAATGATTTAGTCAGTGCTTGCAAATGATTAAAAAAAAGTGGTGATGAATTTTTCTTTTATAAAGTTGCCCAACTATGTAAAAGAAAAGTTCATAATCACTTTTTCTAAAGCATTTGGAAACAAAACCTTAAGATGTAGAGAAGCAAAGATGAAGGGTAAACAAAATAAACATCATACAATAAACTATAAGAATAACCACCTGCAAGGCTTTGAGAAACATCCGTCGTTTCCGAAGTTCAAGCATGGTTAATGATACCTCTGTCTGAGTAATTTCATTTCCTTCTTCAACCCATTTCTCACAAACTTCCTTCATCGATACGGCAAGAGCAGCTAGGATAGTATTAGTTAACGTTGAAGTAGGTTTAGTTTCGGGAGATCTTTTCTTTCCAGCATCAGCTTCTGTAATCGACGCCTCCAACTCATTTTCCTCATCATCTGTAAAACCATCCCCTTCAAATAACATATCACTATTCTCATCTCCAGAAGTAGATTCTTGAACTAAACCACATGGCGTTTCGAGATCAGAAAAACCATCCTCTAACTTGTCATCATCATCTTCTACATGGCTGTTGGGACCGGCTTGAGAAGAAAAAGGATGAACTTCTGTACAAGACTTCAAAGAAACAGAAGATGTGTAGTAAAATCTCGTTGTAGATAGCACTTCGTCAAATAATTTTTCTCGAGGTCCAATCAATCCAGCATGATAATTTTCCAAACAACAAGTTAAGATTTCTGACTGCACACAGCTTATTCGAGTGCTCCCTGAGCTTAAACCTGGATGCCTACGGCACGAATAAGGCATATATTATTAAAGCATTCATTTTGGACCCATTTTACCACAAATAAGATGAAGTCAGCAACTTCACCAGAACAAATCTTTCAGAGAAAATTACACAGAAGACGAATGGCGCCCCATACATAGGCAGACGCAGTTAATCAGAATTCCTCAAATCTGTGGCTAAAGCATGTAGCTTTGGCATTGCGTCACATTTCTCCAAGGACCCATGAAAAAGGAACACATAAAACAGCACTCTCGCAATAAAGAAGAAGATATAGATACCTGAGATAAACAGAAGCTCTGCGTGTTGCCCACATGCTGACGGTCGATTTCCCAAAATCAATTTTGCCTAAACCCTAGTAAACCCATATAGTACATTGGTACAGAACTGCAGGTTGTTTCAGACAATTAATTTTGGGGAAAAAGTGTTATTTTTTATGTAGAATTTTTTTTAAGAGGGATCTAAACTCAAAATCTCATTGTTATCGGGATTTTGATAATACGCAGTTACTATGTAGATAAAATACTGGACATTTTCTTACTTGCCTCAGATGGAGGACTCGAACCGCAAGTTTTTTAAATGCATTTTCTTACTCATATATCAAATAACATATACAACTAAATAAATCATTCTTACACTTTTCATAAAGTATAACTTAATATAAAGTTATTCATGTTAAGATTTTTTTATACGTTCTTCATTCTATATTATCATCCACGTAAAAAGAACTCATGAAGTATCTAATTTTCATGCCCAATAGGCCAAAGCTTACAAAGTCCAACATATCATTCTTTATTTCGTTTTTCAGTATGTGCATTTGAGATAATTCAATGAAGAACTTTTCTTGCTCAATTCATTTCACTTGCTAATAATAGAGAAGGTTGTGCTTAATAACTATATAGATACTGAGAGACAAATCTCCTATTTGAGTCATCCGTGAAAATATATAAATTTTTATGTCAAAATTATTACTTATTAGTGTAAATATAGACAGAGTTGACACGCCATGAGATTGTCTCACAAAAAACTTATTAATGTTCAAAAACCTATCCTTTTATAAGTTGGATCAATAACAAATATTCAACACTTTGAAACGACTATCGTACATTTTTCAAGAATAAAATCTATGCAACAAGTTCCAAATTTAGATTACGATTAGCTCGATGGTCTAAATTAAATGTTTTTTTTTAAATAATATTTTTTTATTAGTGTTTGTTTTACCTAAATAATTAATTATTTTAATTTATTTATATATTTATCCAATAATTTCTCAATGTCAGATTTAAAATCATTAAAAAACAAAAAAGTTATATATATTAAATTAGGCAACCAATTTTTTAAACATCTTTCTAAAATTGAGATGATGGGCCACAGCACCTAAATGACGCTTTTTTTAACACTGTTTTATAATATATAATTAATTAAAACTTTATCTATACCTCTATATTATTTTATTTTATTATGTTTGAGTCATTTAAAATAACTAAATTTGTTTTCATAGTCTGTTTTAATAATTATATATTAATAAAATGTTAAGATTTTAATGTAAGTTATATGTAGTTAAGTGGATAGAGTCATTGTTTTTTGGGATATATGTTTAATTCTTACTGAGATCATTTTTTTACTCTTTTATTTTTCAATTTATTTTTTAATTTATATAACAAAATTACAGTGTAATCCTTCACTATTTTCTATAATTATATTTTAATCTTTATTTAAATATAAATAAAATAAATTATAAAAAAATATTATACAAACATTGTACTAGTGTGTGTTTGGTTGAGTAGATTAAATAAGGATAGATAATATATATCGTTAAAATTTTAAGATGTTTTAATAATTATTTTGACTCGGTTTAAGATCCAATTTTATTAATCAAATAGTTATCCATTAAATTAGATCTTAAATCGGGTTAAAATGATTATTAAAACAATTTAAAATTTTAACGATAAATATTAGATTATTAATCTATCTTTATTTAATTCACTCAACCAAAAATAATAACGTTGAAAATTAATCTTAGGTTATCATGTTGGCCGAAGATACGAGGCCCACAAATTGGAGCCAGAGCCCAAAAATATCTTGCGTAGCTTCTTTTCGAAGCAGAGAATCAATTCGAATGGAGTAAAAGAGAACCCTGATATCGAAGCACCAAGCTAGGAGAATCGTCTTTTCGAATTGGAACCGTAAAGAGAACGAAAAGGCTTTGGATTTTGTGGTTCTTCCTCTCATTCCTCCATCGATTTTTCCGTGCGTCACGTGGATCTTCATATTTTCTCGTCTACATGTTTATTTGGTAGACATATTCACAGTTGTGCATTTGTGTTGTGTTCGTATGCAAAGTGTTTAGTTGAACATGTTTTTTTTTTAATTATTATTTCTGTTTTGTGGTGGAATGATTCCTTTTTGCCCTTCAGGTGTTAATTTGGTGGAATGGATTCGAAGGTCATAGAAAGCGTGGACTCGAAGGCGGAATTTCGGAAGCCTTTAAATGACTCGGCTGGCAGGAAGTATCGGCGCCGATCTTCTCTGAGCGGGTCATCCTCTTCATCGGATGGTTAGTCGTTTGAAATTGTTTCATTGTTTTTTTTTTGCTGAAATATTTGGGAGAAAGAAAATTTATAATATGTTGCGTGTGGGAATGAATCTTCTAAAACCAATGTGTGAATGTTGGTTTCAGATTTACTTGTTCAACTTGCAAGTTCGAGACATAAATGTTTGTAAACCTGGGTTTTGCTGTGATTGATATTCACTATAGCAAAATATTGAAGTTTTTTGAACCATGAACGGGGCAATTATATTTTTGTATTTGGTATTGATTTTAAAGAGTTATTAAAGGAGCTTGGTTTTTTTCTTGAAAGCTGCATAGAGTAAGTGTTCTCTGGTTGATGCGGCCTTTCTCTAACAGTGTCTTTCATGTAAATGACATTGAGATTGTGAATCCTATCACCTATTCTACATAGAAACTTAGGAATGTTTTCGAAATTCAGTGTTCTTTCAGGAAAAGGGTGAAGTTAGTATGCAGAAATCTCTTCTAATTGAGTTTCAGCTTCTTATTTGGTTTCTATTGTCATCTTCTGTTTGTCTGCTACTCTAATTCCCAGGCTTACGTAAATGTATTTATAGTATATCTTTTAATTGATTTTAGTACAGTTGGTATATGAGCCTCAAAGTGGAAATGATCTAGCAAAAGCATGGGGATTTTTCCCTTGGACTGTTAAATGTTTTCAACTTCACGTGGTGTTCACATGATAGTTGAAAGCTGAAAATGACGATTTTTCTTTGGAACAGTGCAATTGGCTTGTTAGCTGTGTGTATTGGAATTCTTAATGTATTAATTATGGCATCTACTGAATATTTGTTTTTTCATGCATTATACATAAGCGTTTCATTACCTGAACATTGGGGAATTGTTATTCTTTACTGTGTTTTTGAAAGGAACTGAGAAATTAATATTTCTCCAATTATCTGATTGTGTCAGGTTCTCTTTAGATTGCTTTTTCAGCTGCTATAATTAATTTTATCCGTCGATCATACATAACCGTCCTTTTACTCACATAACTTCATTTAACGTGTCCAGGGAGTCGGCGTGACCGCAGCTCCAGTCCAGTCCCATCAAAGAAAAATACTGCAAAAGTTGCTGAAGATAAACGAAAAAGGGATGATGGTAGGGGTTCAGATAGGGATTATGATAGGAGTCAGTCCTGCCGAAGTAGTGAATTGTATAAACATTCCGATCAACAGTCATCTCGGAGCTATCACAGGCACGATGAGCACCGCAGACGGGATAAGCATGTTGATGACTATGACCGAGGTCGTTCCAAGTCATCTTATCGTTCTGTGCGTGACTTGCAGGACCACCACACTTTGCATTCCTCGAGGAGGGAGAGAGATCACCATGGATCTAGAGACTATCCAAATGACGTGGACATATACTCTCGGAAAAAATCTGATGGTTCAGGGCACAGAAGCAGGGACGATGACTCATCTGATAGAGCTGGATATGGAAGGAGACATGCTAATAGTGAAGACCGGAACAGGTTCAAAGACAGAGATAGGCAGGGAGATGGTAGAGATTATGAAGTTGGGAAAACAGATTGTCGAAGGAGTTCTGGGGATCACAAAAGTAATCACTCATTCATTTATGATGAGCCAAAGGGCCAGCAAAATGATTCATCCTCCCGAAGAGAGAATTCCGGACATCACTGGAAAGAAGCAGCTCAAAGAGATGTTAAGCCCCTGGATAGTGAGACGACCATTGAAGAAAAGAGGGGACATGATCATCGGGATAACTTTAAGGAGCAATGTTATGGAAAACTAGTGGAACACACTATTTCTGATGGTACAAAGGCATTTTCCAGTAATGATCAAGATTCTCTTACGAAGAAGCCAAAGTTATTTAGCCATGATGTCTCAGTTTCTGGAGCAGATGGTATACTTTTTCAACTTCCATTGCAACTTTATATCCTATTTGTCTGATTTTGATATGTTGTGTTGTGACACCTCTCCCAAATGATAAAACCGCTGTCAACTGGCCATTGGTAGTCGGAGTCATAAGTATATCTCCTTTTTGTTTGTTATTCATTCTTATCACTCGGTCTCTAATCCTAAGTATAGCTGATGAAAATTAGTTTAACTTACTGGACTACTGAAATAGGTACTTCCGAGCAGTCGTATGTGACAGATTCTGATATTGATGCTGCGAAAATCGCTGCTATGAGAGCAGCTGAATTGGGTAGGTCAATTACTTTATCCAAGCTACTTTTTATTGAAAGCTAATTGTCTTAATCTATTGTGTTATACCCATTTCCGCAAGTATACTCATTTCTCTGTTACTAAGCGAAGTGATACGATGGCTGGTAAAACCGTTGTCCTTGCTTAGTCTGTGGTGTGCAGTTTTTGGTTGTATTCGTCTCCCAAGTACACCAACATACAAGGTCAATGCGTATCTGATTTGTTAGCAGAAGCAAACATATTGTAAGGTGTCTGCTAGGACCTAAATTTTCTGTAGTAGCTGTCATTATTACCATTATGTTTTCGCGGACCTATTTAATCACTATCTTTGACTCTTTATATCCAATGTAGCTGATTGAATTTTTTTGTCGTTTTTTTCATTGGAACTGCAGTTAATAAGAATTTAGTTGGTACCGGATGCATGTCAGCTGACCAAAAGAAGAAGCTTTTGTGGGGAAACAAGAAGAACACCAAGATTGAGGAGGTATGATCATTGCTTTTAACCTTGCTATACAGATATGAGAGATAATAAAGGGTGAAAATTTTTGTAGTGTTATATTTTTATCTTGATTGAAGTAGTGGATTAGTAGTCTACCTCCTAACTTAAAAGGGTCATTCGAAAACTGAATTTCCATTGAAAAAAAATGGAGCTTTATTTGTGCACATCCTGATAAGAAATATATGAGGTAAAAGTTTGAGATAAAGGGACCACTTTTATAATGAATCTTTTATATTATTCCAAATTTTGAATACGTAGTCACCAATTGTTGGAGCATTAGAGTGTTCAATTTATAGCTCCAACAGAATATACAAAATATTGAAAATATAGTGATCAACAAAGAATTAACTGATATTGTTCCATCACGTTCTGTGTTCATAAGCAGAACCAGCATCATATTTAAAAGTATCCGTGCCCTTTAATTTTTGGATTAATTTTACTTCAGATGTTTTTGTATTATTCATCATCGTGTCTCATTTCTCTATGTTCAATACAATGCTCCACATAGTCTGGTCATCGTTGGGATACTGCAAATTTTGGTGATAGTGAACGCCAGGAGAAATTCAACAAACTCATGGTAATTTCTTACCTCTCATTACTTTCAATCGAACATCACACTCAACTATGTGCTACTTTTGATTGATTATTTCTAGTCCCCATTAGAATTTTATTTCACTTACTGACACATTTTTAGAGTCTGAGGTTGCATTGGTGCCTATGGCCAATTGTAGGGCGTGAAAGGCGATGCGACAGTGGGAAACCAGCCAGACAACCCCGATGTGGAGAAGCAGCGGGAACAACTACAGCTGGAATTGGAGAGGCAATACACTGCGGGGCTGCGTCGGAGGGATGGTCGTACTGTTGGACTTGGTCTTTGAAAGCTTTCTTTAGCTACTTGAGTACTTGTATTAAAGTATTTTTCTTTTTTGTCTTGTATTATGTTGATGAGTTCTTCTGTAAGACAAACTTCTATCGTATGGTAATTTATTGGCCCGTGATGACGACTAATTGAGATTGTTAGATACAGTTCTTTTGTGAGACAAACTTCTATCGTATGGTGATTTGTTGTCCTTTGATCACGACTATAGAGATTGCTAGAAATGTGATTCGTTGGAGGTCAACTAGACTCGATATGGCTGAGAATGCAGTCTCTTTTAAATTTTTTGAGTGTCTTGGTGGTTGGCAAAAACTTGTGTGAGAGGTCTCACTGGTCGTATTTTGTAAGATGTATTTTTTATTTGGGTCATTTATGTAAAAAATATTATTTTTTATGTTAAGAGTATTATTTTTTATTGTGAATATCGATAGGGTTAATCCGTCTCACAGATAGAGATAGAAACTTACTCTTAGGTCATCTCCAACCCATAAATCTATTTTGGAGCAGTTTCTGCATCAAAATAGTGTATTTTCTGCACCAAATATGACATTCATCTCCAATCCATTTATTTCAAATCTTACACTAAAAAGTATATTCTTAAAATATTCTTTTTGTTTACTATTTATTTATAAATTTAACAATATAATTATAATTAATGTTAATATTAGTATTATAATTATAATTTTATTTTTATTAATAGTTAAATTTATTTATTTGATTCTTATATATATTAACTCTAATATTTATAATACGAATTAATACAAATGCTTCATTATTAAAATTGACATAATTTTAATACGGATAATTTATTTTTAGAACTTAATATGAATCCAAATTCAAACATCTAAACAATTATATTCCTTCCACAAATGATCAATTAAAGCATTTCGTAGTGCATAGTAAGCATACGAATTAATACAAATGCTTCATTATAAAAAGTGAATTGTATTGTTATATTAATTTTTTGCATTTGTATTTAATTATATTATTTATAAATCATTAAATCAAATTATTCTTTAATTATTAATAATTAACATAAATAAATATTTAAAAATCAATAATTATTATTCTTTATTATTTTTATTAAATATCTATTTATATAAATAATAAAATATATATTGTACTATTATTTAAATAATCTTGATATTTTTTTAATATAAATAGTTATAAAAAAAAAAATAAAAAAATATATATAACCCTTGCGCCAAATTGGCGCAAGGGCCTTCCTCTGCGCCAAATTTGGCGCAGAGGAAGGGGGCTGCGCTATTTTAGCAAAATAGCGCAGCCCCCGTTGGAGTGCAAAACCTTGCACCAAAATGGTGTTTTGCACCATTTTGGTGTAAGGTTGGAGATGCTCTTAGCGGTTTATATGTTGTTGCGGTTGTCAGCATTTGGATTGAGTCTATGGATTCAAATATTAATTTGGATTGAGTCAATGGATTTCAAATATATATTTGTTGGTTATCTAACTTAATAGAATAATTCAAATCCAATTTTTTATTTATTTACATTATAATTATATTAATCAAAATAGATTTTAAATATTTATAAAAATTTATTGAGATTAATATAATTATAATATAAATAAATAAAATATGGATGATAATAAAAATAAATTTTAAATCATTTATTTAAAGCAACTCAATTCAATTTACATTTGGTTTAGAATCTCGCAATCCCAGATGAGTGTAGATTTTGGACTTGGGGAGTCGTGTTTTTTCCTTGTGTGCTGATTTATGATTAGTTATTTAACAATGAGTGTATATTTTGTATTCTTGGATTATTACGGGAGACAAAAAAAGAGAGAAAAATTGCATAGTTTGACTATTATTATTCGGATGTCGTCCATCCTACGGCCGGTGGTCATATCAGTTTGGAGGTTATCAATATTCAATAGTTGCCCACGGGTCAAATTAGTTTCAAAGTGCATGAATTCTCAATAACGTAAGGATTACTGATTAAAACTTATCTTTATCTCAACTGATTCCTGAACTTGATTGATGTAAAATCATAGAAATTTACTTTATTTTTTACTTTGGGAACACGCGGCAACTATCTTTTGATGAGCTCTGTCTGTGTAAAATCAAAAGGTCAATACAGTTACTTGTAAATCATGTTTAGTAGATAAATCACATTAGATAAACTCTATGTGACAAGTTCAAACTGAGAAGACAGAAACATATCGTCCACCTACTCTATCATCCTACTTAGCTTTATATTTGTATACAAACTTGGATGGTGAATATTGGTTATGGTCAGGTTAAACTTAATTTGAACACGCTTTCATTTTGATATAGTTAATGGCGTCAATTGCTAGAATTTAAATTATAAGGTAATCCAAACAAGTAATCCTTTGTTATTGCTTGTTGTAACCTACAAGCAACCAACCCCTAATAATTGGCACCACCGCATTATCGTCTAATTACTACATGTTCCCACATATTTCACAAGCAATTGGATTTTATTTATATTTTAAGCTAGAATAAAATACTATCATATTTATTTTTTAATTTATATTTTAAGCTAAAATAAAATACTATCATATTTATTTACTGCAACAATAAAATATAGTATCATAAAATTATTTGAAAATTATACAAAATTTTAACTAGAGATTTTTTTTAAAAAAAAAATTGGCTCTGGTGTTGTTTGGCCATTAATCGGTGATCTGTGACACCAACTTTTAAAACTCGTCATTTCCAAGTAAAATTATTGTTATTGTGATAACTTTAATCATGAAAATAAGTATAGTTAAATAGAGAAAAGCCATTTTTGCAAGCATTGACGACGATCGTTTTCCAAAATATTTTGGTCTAAGACCCACTTTTATATTTTAATTTTTTGATAGTATAATTTCGTTTATTATTTATTACGGTAAAACAAGGAGGAAAAAGATATGCTAATGCATTTTAAATGATTCTAATTTGGTCTTTTAGCGTAGACAAAAACTTGTGTGAGACGGTCTCACTGATCGTATTTGTGAGACGGATTTCTTATTTAGGTCATCATGATATCCCACTTTGTTATTAAGAACGACAATTTTCTCAATGGGTCTTAACAACAATTTTTCCCACGAGTTCAAGGCCTCTCAGGTAAAATGAGGATGAAGATTCATTATTTTTTTGGATTCGAATGCAGAAATTTTTTAAATACCCGAAATAGTTCGGATTGGGTACGAGGATATTATCCCCATCTTCAAACTCGTCCCGAAATTATTAATAATAATATATATTGATATTGATATTATCATTAATAAGAATAATACAATAATAAATTCTGGTCTGGTGATTCTCCGAGCCCTAATTAATATTTTTGAAATGTAGATGGAGATTTGATCTCCGTGAATCCCCAACCCAAAAAAGCAAGGATATGGGTGAGCACAAGAGCGGAGATAGAATTTGGAAGCCAAAATAAAAATGACAAACTCATACATTCCCGGCTGCCATACTTGTTATCACCAAGAGTTTTGATAGATTTGGCCTAGATTTTTTTAACATTTTTAATCATACCTAAGTAAACTAGCTTTAAGTATTAAATTTTTAATTTTATTTAAAAAATAAAGAAACATTAGTTAATTATATATTTTTATTTCATTTAATTTTTAACTCAAATTTTTTTTAAAAAAAATTAAAAATATAAATAATTATATTACTATTCAAATGGTGTAAATGAAATTAGAGGTGACAAGGAAAAAGTAAAATGACGAGATTTACATTATTATTTAAGAATTATAATGTAGATTCCAATGGCGGTGGCAATTCAATGAGTTTAGGTGCCGAATCATTTAAGGAGGAGCAAATGAACAATGGTTTCTTGTTCAGGGCGTTGTAACCCCCAACAATCAAAACTTGTAGTTTTGGTTGTCCGTGCGTCCCTTTCTCCGTTAAAATACATAAATAAATAGATTTACAAGTTAGTATCCCCACTCGATGACTCCGCCAATTTATCCAAATAAATCTAGAAATAAACAATAATCGAAAGTAATAGTATCATCCTCTGTTTCTACGTTTTTCATGCAGATTCCCATATGCTAAATGAGCTTTTCTTGCTCTGTGCAGCTGTTTCGACATGTGAACTGGCATCCTTTTGGCTAAACTGACTTAAAATGCTGCTTTTCTTGATTTCTTGCTTCTCTTTTCTTCTCCTTTCAAAGGTTGGATCGAGATTATGGGCATTTCCCTCGTTTTTATTCTGCATTTTTGTGCCATTATTTACCAAAGGAATGTTTTTTACCCCTTCTTTTGAGATCCCTAGAATGTTTCCATACACCCACAAGAATATGAGGCCAAAAAGAGAGATTCTTGAAGAGACAAAAGAGTTCTCTTTACTGGATTTGCCTGATTTGGCTTTAGACTCCATTCTTGACAAGCTTGATCCTTCTGAACTGTGTAGCATGGCAAGGGTTTGCTATTTTTTGAGAGAAAAATGCACAAGTGACCATTTTTGGGCGAAGCATTTTAAGCAGAAATGGGGTGGAGTTGTTGGGGATTCTTTCTACAGAGAATGGCAATGCTATGTTGCTTCAAGAAGGGTACCTAGATTCTTGAATTCTAGAGTCCAGAAAGGAGGTTTTTTGCAGTTCTTTTTTGGCATTTTCTTGAACAAACTGCAGATGAAGGAAAGGGATTGTGTTTCAAGATGCTTTTTACCAGTAAATTCAGTTATGTCTTGTTATCTTGCTCTTGAAACTGGAAAGTTTTGGTTCCCAGCGCAGGTCTTTAATCGAGAGGTAATTTTTTGTGTGTTTGAAAAAGTTGTGTGCATTCTTTATACTGTGGAAATTGTTATAGGAAAATGTGATTGATTTTTTTGTAGTTTGCGTTAGGAGTGGTGATTATGTGGATGGTCCGAAGTTATATTTTTCTATAATTAATTTATGATTTCTTGATTTTTCTGAAGGTGCAGAATGGGCATATTGGATTTGTGCTTTCATGCTATGATGCAAAGCTAAGCTATGACTCCACAAGTGACAATTTTGTTGCCAGGTATGCCTAAAGATTTCCCTTCCAAGCAGTGTGGAAGCAACTAATGCTCTTAAGTTTCTGGGAGGATGCCAATGTGGCAAAACCATCAAAACATGATGTTTGGATACAATATAGTTCCAAATCTTTGAACTATGTTACCACTGTCGAATTTGAGAGCACTTGGAACTATTTTTGGATTTAAAATTGCAATAAATTGATATTGTAGGTATCCATCACATGGGAAGAGTATGATAGAGGAAGACATAGAGTGGGATAGGATAAGAGCACCAAGTGTGGATACTCCTGCGAATGCTACTCACGTCTCTACATGTTTAGATGAACTTAAACCGGATGATCATGTTGAGATTCAGTGGAGAAGAAGCAAAGAGTTCCCTTATGGTAATTCTTCATTCAAGTTAAATTTCCTTGGTTTTCTGTCCCATTTTTGTGTTTGGAAATTTTAAGTAATATGTAAAATTTGTTTTTTCAATAATACTCTTAATCTACTCGAAAAACCAAGCAAGCCCATATACTTGAGAAGAAAGGAGTATAATGGTTCTTTTATTTCATCCGTTTGATCAAATATACAACTTTATTACATGGATCATCCTCCTTGTGGATCATTGACCCAAATATGTCGAGTCCAAGTTCGATCCCATATGATAAATTTTTAAGACAGGAGTGTCATGGAATCCACCCTGAGAGTAATACGTTCAGGCTAGTTTGAACTTAATTACTGGAATGGCCAAGTCGGTCGACCTATTTAACAAGAAGATTCAAAATTCTTGGAGGGCCAATTTTGCTGTCAACCTTTAATGGAATATAATTTCCTTATAGTACCTGTGGTTTGCAGAAAACAATAAAGGTGGCCCGGCCCCTTACTGATGGCTAGTGGAAATTTTAACATGGGATTTTTGAAAATGTGACGTCCCAACTGTATTCATTAATGGAGCATTTGTAGGTTTTTTTTTTTTTTTTTATTTTATTTTTTATTTTATGAACATTCACAGGTTGGTGGTATGGAGTTGTTGGCCATATTGAATCCTGCACTGCTTACAATAATGAATCTCATTGCCAATGTCACATCAATGGTAGTAACCTCACACTTCTTGCTTGTAGCTCCTTTTTTGTCTTCTTTTCATATACTTTTTTCTCTTCAAAAATGGAATAATTTATCCTCCATATTTCCATTTCTTCCTTTCATTTGTTTTTGTCCCACCCTTCTGTGTATCTATCTATTCAACAACATGGCTCTGTAAAATCTTTTCCCCAGAACTCGAATGCACCAAATGATGTGCATATATAACTAACATTTTACAGAAAATCGATGTGGTTAACCCGCAAAAATCAGCTTTTGTTCAGTTATAAATCAATGCTATAAGAGGAATATTCGGAACTGGAAGAAATTATACACAAGATAGGAAATTAATAGAAGAAAACCCATACTCGATTAGTCCTCACGTGGCGGTGATGAAGTGGTCCATTGGTCCACTTTGCATAGCCATTGATTGGACAAATGTGCATTCAATAATGATGGGTCCACTCTAATTTTGAGCCACAATTGATGCATAAAAATATTTTATATCTGCACTAAGAAATGATCAATTAAATGTATTTTGGATGGAACAAAAGTGTATTATGCATCAACTTTAGAGAAATTTTCTTTTGAAATATGTATTGCTAATTGTGTTGCCATGTACATACTGTATGATATGGCGATTTCACGACGATCTTGTTTCTGCAGATATCGTGATTCTAGAGTTCAAGCAATATAGTGTTGAATCGCAATGGAGGAAAGTGTCGATTTTCAGGAAAGATCATACCGAGACAGGCGATGGGGCGGTCGGGTTTTATGGTGGAATTAGGAAGGTTTGCAATAAGGAAGAGATTGAAAGTTGGAGACTCCTTTGGCCGGATTGCACCTTGGAATAATGATATATTTTAGACTAGTTCAAAATGTAAAATTCCGGTACTTTAGGATAGGTGGCGGGCCAAAGGTTTATCGATTGCAGGGGTGATTCATGAATTTATATGAATTTTTAAGAAATTTCACTTTCTTTTTTGGCTGAAGAGTGTGCCATCCTAGAAGTAAGCCATCTTTGCCTTCTAAGTCATGATTTACAAAGAATTACCGTATCATTATGTTTTTTTGATCATCTATAGCAGTAGAAACCTCCTTACAATGTGGGGTGAAACGTGGAACCCGGCAAGAGCACACAAATCAGAGAAAATCCAGCTAACTCAGTGAATCAGCATTCCTCTCCATCCTTCGTATAAACAGGAATTTGCCACATCTTTGTGTTCTTTTTCGGATCATCTGTGAGGCTGAGATCTGAATCGTCTTCTTTATATGTTTTAATGTTCCTTTTAGCTCCCATTAGGACAAGCCTTTCCACCATGAATAATTGGTAATTGTTCTCGATCAATGGATCTAAAAGGCTGCTATAGTTTGATGAA
Organism: Primulina eburnea; assembly: GCF_022965805.1. Taxonomy (NCBI): domain Eukaryota; kingdom Viridiplantae; phylum Streptophyta; class Magnoliopsida; order Lamiales; family Gesneriaceae; genus Primulina; species Primulina eburnea. Next base: position 36,849,200 of record NC_133108.1, on the reverse strand, counting down.
TAGGCCAATTTGTACCTGTAGATAGATGACACAAGAATCAAGATTGTAAAACAAAAGTGTGTACGTTTACATAAGTCCGAGTTTGTGTATAGACGAGTTTAACTTGAAAAAACCACTTAATCAGTTAAGTAGATTTGGGAGTAAGTTGAAGTAAAAGTTTTAAAACCATAATTTTTGAATTCCTAGTTTCACATTTTAAAGTGTTTCGGGCAACAAACCTCACAGCCAAAGGTGAAAAAAATCCCGCAGTCCCTTCATTCGAGGCGATGAAAAGGGTTCGTCCAACAGGAACCCATTTCGCTATTCGACAAAGGATAAATTCAGGACGTGTATCTCTGTCGATGTGAGGATGTAAGGTCCTCTCAATCCCAAATCTATCCTTTCTAGTTTTCAATATGTCACCTCGGCGAACATGGATAGCATCGTAGTCTCCAAGAAGGGACTTGATCTGCATGAACATGCATCCGAAGTTGATAGCATGAAGCATAAAACATCTTAATAGTAAAATCACCAGACAAAAATGTAAATAACTGCAACATAACTAGCAGAGTCGTAACATCCTGATTTGTAACTGACAAATGGCTTTATTGACAGCATAACATAATCTTAGTCATGGAAAAGGTTTTCGTCTCAATTCATATTTAGCCGCGAGCAATCTACGTTTGCGATCTCGTATATTATCTAGCTACCAATATTACTTACATATATCTTGATTTATTTTCATCTGGGATAAGCAATTTTTCTCGCAATAGTTGGCACATCTTATGATCTTTCTTCAACATTTTCCCACTTCAATAGCTAATGAAAGAAATTGGAGTCCACAAAAGTTGATGGACAGCAAAAGCACTAAGACGTTTAATTACCTTTTCTGCTGCATCTCGTAGCTTTTTTGCTGCCATTGAAGGAAGAAACGAATATGGCAATAAAACAGAGCTATGATTATTCCGATCTTTGCACTCCATGAACCTGAATGAGTATCATGATTAATACCTACATACATGAAAGCTATCAAGATTCAAGAACTGATCTGGTAATGAAGGAAACGTGGGTTGATGCCACACAAAATATTTCCAATATGGATTGAAAATTTGAGTTTTATATCTGATCAAGCCCTTGTCAATTTAGTTAGTGTCAAAGGAAAAATTATGAATACTCATACGACTGAACAACAGGAAAAGAAGAATGTAGATAGATGAAACTATAAAGAGCAAACTTACCATGATAGAGGATTTGCAGATCGATTTACAAGCAAAAGATTTGAATACAAACTTTTGTCTCTGAGAACAGACCGGCTGACTCCTTGCACGTGTGCTATCCCTCTAGAACCCAATTTCATGCTTTTTGCAAGGACATGATACCAAGATTTTGAATTATCCAAAATCACAGGTACTGTAACCGATATGAGATCCAAATCATACAAAGAATCCATAGCACATGTGTTAGCATCCCACCTAGCAAACAGAAACAAATCATTTAAAACAACCAGTGGCAGCTATAAACCAATGCATTCGCTATCTCATTCAACAAATTTAGTCAATTGCTTTTCAGAGAGTGGAAAATTTAAAATCCATCCAATTAAGAAATTCCTAATCAGTCCCATGAATAATATTTTGAATCCATATTACTCGAACAAAATCTGATCAAATGACTTAAGAACAATATCAGCGCACATTCTCCACTTCAAAGCTGTAGCGGAATAGGAAAAAACTCACTGGTCCTCCACAACCATATTTCTAGACTGGTGAAGTATCCCTTTCTTGTTGTGTATTGGATTTATACACATCCTAGAAGGAATCACAAAAGTCCTGCAACCAGGAGCAGAAGCGTGCACAGATAAATAATTCTGCAAAAACATAAAGCAAGTCTCAAGCTCAAAATACTTCAAATAGCATAACCTAAAATTGAAATATGCATGTCACTTCGCAGTAAGTTGTATACAATCTAACTCTTGTACTCGTGATGGCCTAATGTCTGACTCTGAGATATGTATCTTAGCAAACCATGACCTTTGTCCAAGGCATTTCATTAGGTCTAAAAAACAAATGGGGGACATGAGCCAAAATTGCTAATTTTCTGGTTTCCGATGCACAAATTCGCAGCCAACTGAGGATCATGGATTAACTCAAAAACCGTAAATACGACGACATTAGAATATAACATGGATTTCTAACATCCACCCAAGTACTATAATCTATTTACCCTTCAAAGCATCCTTCCATTCAATCCCAGATCAAAATTCAGATTTGCACATCGCCGTATTTGCAGAAAAAATAGTCATATTTGTAGCTTTCTGTGATGCCATGTTTTATATGGAGGCTTATTTGGAACAGTGCAGAATCCGAGGAACAATTGAGTGTATAAGAATGAGTGATACCCCCAGTATGGCAGTACATGACACAATATGGTATTCTGTAACAGCCAACTTAGAAGCACAAACAAATAACTCGAATTACTACACAAAATGTTCAGTTCCTCGGATATTTTCGAGCTGAATCTTCTTATCCAAAGGAATATTTGAAATCTTAACTATGAATCAGAAGAACATTTATTCTTAAAAGGAAAACCATAACAGCAATTTCACATTTCTAAGAAGAAAAACAGGAGGCTGTCCATTACAAAGAAACAATGAAACTCTGGACTTAGATTGGCCCTTTGAACAAGCATAACAGATATTTAAATGCACTAACAAACAGAACTTCCAAAGAATTAGCAAATATCCCAAGTTTCACAGCATACCTACGACAAAGTTTCAAGCGCTGTTACCAATTACTTCTGCAAAACAATCAGAAAAATTATAATCTGCTACAATACCCACCTTTCAAAATAACAAAAGATTCAATCTTGGCGCCAGATATACATAGAAAAATAAATACCCACCTTTCAAAATAACAAAAGATTCAATCTTGGCGCCAGATATACATAGAAAAATAATGAAGGGATATACAATTACATTACATGCCTTTTCAGAAACAAGGCTTCTTCAATTGCACACCTCAGACTGGATTCCTGATGACCCAAACCCGCACAAGTCTCGCAGTGTTTTCCAGGGCAATCAATTCTGCTTCCCCAATACAAGTATTTATCGTGCATATTGCGACGATCCCTGGGGTCATTTACAATGTTCTGCGAGCTTCTTGAAGAGGAGAAGGAGAACCCGTTAGTGGAGATTAGAGATGAAGCAAGGTACAACAACGCAGTGCATGCAATTGAAGCTGTGAATATGAGTATTGGAGATCTAGGCGTCGTTGATTTTACTTTTTGATGGCTTCTTTGGATCGCCATGGGAGGAGTTGGGGGATTTTTTGAGCATTTTCAATTTTTTGCGGAAGGAAATAGATTTCTTTTGTATTTTTATTTGTAATTATCTCACTACGCGTATAATATGATTAAAAATTAGTTAATAATTCAAAATTTTGGCTATGCTATTATTATTAAGCCTGTTTGGATTAAAAAGCAAGAGTAATTTTTTTTATAAAAAAATCTTTTCTTATTTTGAACGTATTTGGACGGGATTTGTAATGCTTTTAAAAAAACTTAATTAAGCTAAAATTAGTGTTTTTCCAAAAGTCAAATTGTGAGCTTTTAAAGTGCTTTTAAGAATTAAAAAAATAATACATCTAAAATGGCGGGTCGATCTGATCCATCTAAAATGGCGGGTCGATCTGATCCATCATCTTAATTTTTTATATCCAATATCACCCATATCAGGTATTCAATTTCATCATCATTTTCATATACGTCGGAGGATTGAAATTCATATATATTATATCTGAATATCTTATTACCATTTATAATTAAATTTTGTTACACAATATATCGAATGGTATAGTACAGAAATATTTTGGCAAAGAAAACCAGCAAAAATTATAATGAAAAAAAATAGTAGAGAAAGGCTTAAAATAAAGCAAACCGAGGCCTGTATAAAATACAGTGTCCTTAAAACAGATTTTTCATCTCATGTATGTGCTTCGAGGATCGTCTAAGACGTCTGTTTCCCAAGATACAACGGAACAACTAGCAGTGACTTAGCACGAGACACTACTACGGCGAACTGAGAACGTATATTCGCTTTATCACCAAAAATTAACGGAGGCCAAATGGAAAGCTAATAATATGAAATGCAAGATAATGCTTGTAAGAGATAAGATTTTCATGTCTTTGAAATGAGAAAATGAACACACTATTTATAAGTCCCAAAATGCACACCAAGAGTCATGTAAGATTAATTAACTCACTTAATCTTCTCATTAACTCAAAAAAATGAAAAGTCAAAACTTTTCAATTAAGTCAAGAATGTGGAGAGCCGAAAGACACTTCCACATTTATGAGATATAATTTTTATTCAAACAATAAATTTGAAACTATAAATTTGATTCAAATTTCCAACAATCTCCCACATGAACGAAATTTGATACAAATCTTGGTGACAAAGTTCTACAGTTGAATTCTGCATAGGATAGGTAGGTGTTACCCTTTGAACCTTCCCTTATGAAATATATTTGCTTTACTAGCTGACCAGTAAACATGATGTCCTTGAACTATTCTGTCGTTTATGTAAATTAAGATATACTTCACATAAGACTTTCCTTGATACTATTCAGTTCTCATGATTATGTTCGTTTTGGTCATGAACACACTCCTGGTTCTGCG